>NC_135563.1:19329650-19987150 GCF_964340395.1 Glandiceps talaboti | reverse complement strand
TCGTATACTTTGTTAATCTTTCATTTCTTGGTATTAATTATTCACAATAGATGCTATCATTTTGCAAATAGATGCCGACAGGTAAAGAAATAAATCATGACTTTTTCCCAAGTAAGGTGAGTAAACCTTGCAAGTTTTAGTGATAAACTCAAGACATCGATGCCAAACCATTTATAAAAGAACCATGTATAATCTGCCACTGGGACCAGATCAGAGTATTAAACTAGCTATGCAAATGAGCCTCTACTCATCAACGTGTTCGTCAACTGTTACAGCTCACTGTATGTCTATTGTACAGCTGCGAACGATTGTCTTTCACCTGTCTTATGAAATATAATATGCACCTGTTTGCTTTGCAAGGTGTAAATTTGACGAAGTCTGTAACTTGAGAGAAAATAGACATTGTCAATAAACATTAGACAGTAATTAGAAGCAAATCATTAAGTCCGACACGGTGTGATAGAACGGGATAATTAATAGATAAATTAATGCACAACAAGGCTTTGGGACCAAAACTGTGGTGTGTTTTTTTCAAAGCCACTCGATGTCAGTCTGATACATGTTTCCACGTGATTTAGTAGTTGCAATAATGTATTCATTGATGTCTCCCAACATAAATTAGCTCGAGCTTTCATAAAATTTCACTTTCAAGTTACAACCTAGGTCCCTGTAACGAACTGCATTTCAAAAGCTACAGCTCGTGTTCCTTAAAACAAACTGCACATCTAATAAAAAAATTAACGCTCTATAAACTCAACAAAATGTTTTGCCGTAGCAACATTACACTATAAATCCATCTTTAATGGGCTAGGGAGGTGTACATTTTGTCTGTAAATGTTCAGTCCATTTTAAAAAACAACTCGAAGCAGAGGCAATACGTTCAATTCAAAGATGCATATCGTTCTTCAGACAGACAACCTGTATGCATCAATGAATACATTCTTTTCTTCCCAGGATGAATGTTTTCAAGGCTTTTTTTTCTAATAGAAGCAAGAGCACTCAAACTTTAACACATAAAAAGGGTACACTTATATCTGTAAAACCCTTTCGGAAAGTCTCAATGGGTTTTTCATTTTGACGTAAAGATCTATCAATAACAAAGGTCTCATTGCAATACCCGACAGAGACATTTCCCCTTCTTATTTCAAATAGAAAATTAGCGAGGAGCTAGCAATCCAAATAAATCGTTTTTGTAAAAAGCCCCAATGCAATCGGATTATATGATCCCCATGGTAGATTTCTCTGTATGTACGATCTGAAAAACCGAATGAAATACTTCTAAAAAGCAACAGACTATTTTATCGATCACCGAACAAATTAAAGCTATGCCATAAATCTATCATGGGCAATTCCCTTGGACTTTGTTTGGTAAGTGCTTTATGGCACAGATGTTCCACTAGCGAATGCATTACAAAACAAGAATTCCATTTACCAGCTCTCCAACCGGGATTTATGCGGGAGATAATATCCGGTCAAACTTGACTTTGCATTGATTTTTTGTCATCCTTGCTGTCTTTGACACGAGTTTGCATAATCAATGCATACTCAACGATTTACGTGGCAAAGGGAAATGGAAAACAGACAACACTTTCTCTTCTAATGCACTTGTCATCTCAGATGAACTATGACACAATCAAATCTTTATGTAGTTTATAATTCTACCTCAATACAATGTTATTTTAAAATTACCAACTGATTATTTATCATGTCAAAGAATGACGACAGTAATTCGTATTGTTTTTGGTGTATTAATATACAACGCTCACATATCGTGCTAAAACAACTGGCTGTTCCCACGTGCACATATCGTGCAAACCCCACCCCATCCTCAAATATCGTGCAAACTACCTCATCCCACCCCACATCGCAAACCTCAAAGCAAAGCATCAGAGACTTGATAAGAGACAATAACCCTATAACAAGGTCTCACAATTAACGTGTAATGTAGCATACTGTTTTAGACTGTCAATAACAGGCTGTTCCAAGGCCAGGTTCCAGACTGGGCGCAGTCGTTTGCTATTTGGCAGATATGTCTAAGGTTCATGACGATGTAGGTGACTTTGTTTACTCTCTGACGAATGCCTCCATGATAATACATGTGAAGGCGACAGTCTCCATGGACAAGGCGCCAAGTGTTGTATCCAACGTATTCAATTTTCTAAAGTGATTGAAGACTTGTGGATCACATTAGTAATCATGCAATTTTACCCAAACAACATTTTTCTCTCGAAACAACTGTTATAGGCACACAGGGAATAGCTGTTTCGAGACAAGTCCATGCGACTACGTGACATACTCTTGTTTTTCTTCAGAAAGTGTACCACAAAATAGAGGAAATATTTACGTTAACGTTTTGGATTCATTTTTATAGTGTCAATGAAATCATTCAGCTTTCGTCCTTTGAAATTTATGATACAGTAATCGCATTCAGTTGATATTATGGTCTAGATGTAAGAAAAACAGTTGCTTCGAACAACGTCACGGAAGCATTCAAAGAAACTATGCTAAGTATTTTCGTAAACGGAGAGCTGTGTGATACTTATTTTCAAGCTGAAGATCTTACGTCCTCGACTAAAATATTTACCATTTGATGAAAAAAACATCCTCCACGAATTTATGAATCGTTGAGTTAGTGTTTACATAATTTTTTTTTTTTAAAGTTCATATGCATATGCGATTCGATTGCATCTTTTCTTTGGATCATGACCAACTTTTCTTCTGAACTAGTCTACATAATTATCAGGTTGTGCGCATGCTCGGCTAATTAGTTAAGTTTAAATTGTAATCAAACTATGTATGTTAGGGACAAAGAGGAGACCTACCTGGCAGCTGGATTAGGTGTTTCTTATTACATTTGTACATGTGTTGCACGCATAATGGAATTACGACAACACATATTACCATTTTGAGTCTTGTCATATTATAGCAGACATTCTGAATTTTAAACAATCTATTGCAAACCAATATAGAGTACATTCACAGTTATGTTTAAGTTGGTTTTTATTTTACTTTTTTTTTAAATAATTGAAATACCTTGTATTGAGCCAATTGATAAGCAAGGCCTGCCTTGTCCAGACATCATAATCTGATATAGATCAATAGAATTGCTAGGGTTTATTGGGAGTACTTAATTATGAATAGCTGGCCTCTGTCTGAAGTTTTCATCTGGCTTTAACAAAGTTTATGAGTTTCGAACTAGTGCTAGTATAATTGTTGATGGGTGTAGCGTTTGCCATTTGTATATCTTACATTGATACTTATTAGTTGCAAGGAGCGTAAACAGCATGCTATTCTAATGGGAGCCTAGATTACAAGTAACCACTTTTACGTTGAGAGCTTTACATTTCACTAAAATAAAAATGTCCGCATTTCTAACTTGTAACTACCGCGTAAGTTTAGCATATGGCCTCTAGTCTTTGTAATCATGAATACAATTTTCTCGACTAGACAGTGTGATGTACTTCGGTGTAATGTACTATGCTGTCAATTGTATATTGTGCCAAATGTTCGTCGCCTGACGGATTAATTGCGAAGTGAAGCAAGGCGCCATTGCAGGAAGTGAGTTGTAGCTTTAAAATTCACCAATTCAGCTCAAATCGATAACGTAATCAAATTGACATGAGAGGGTATTAGGTAAAACGTAACAACACAGAGTAAGAGCTGTATCTCGACGAGCGTGCATTATTTTGTTTCTTGAAAGATACCGACGCACGCAACTAATTTAATCGGCGGAATCATATTCTAGGAAAAGCGGCGAGTTTACTGTGATATTTTATATAATGAACGTGCATAAATAAAATGCTGGACACGTTTTCTATCGAATTTGACGACTTGTGTCTAAAGAAAAAATTGCTTTCATCACGCACTTTTTTAAAAGCCGATAAATTTGTCTGCCTGTTGGTTGTATAAACGCCGAATTCAATGCCTTAGTAGATATTGAATGTAGCAAAATTAAAGCTATGAAGTCATCGAAAGGTCTTGTATTACAGTTACTTACATATATGTTGTAGGACAGAGCATAAATTATTCCCTCAGCTCTTTTCTAATTCAGATAAAATTCAGATAAAATGATGTCATATTTCAAATGTCACTGGTAGTCATTGCTGCGGACATGGTACAGATAAGTGTTCACCTTTATGATGGCAATTATGCAGAGTGTAGTCTGCCATCGGAATTCTGAATGTACGATTTCCATTTTCTTTCTTTCTTTCATTAAATCCAGGCATTTTTTTCTCTAAAAGTAGGTCAGTTTGCCAAGACAACTGTATTAATTGTGTAACCAAGGATACTAAACAGCATAATGATATCAATACATACTGTGAGCCTGTGTGAAACTAAGTAACAATCTATCTATCTCAACATTCACGGTCCACGATCGTTTATGTCTGAAATGCGAACACATGTCTGTTGACAAAACCTTGTTTAAGACAAATTAGTTTATAGGTAACATTACTGTAATCAGATTCATAGAAAGAAAATTGGTCGGCTTGATGTGAGATGATAATTGCTAGACCTAGAGCTTTGGTTTTGATTTCAATCCAACTGAATTGGCTAGTAGTTACCAAAACCGACGCCGCAATTATACTATATTAGATTTTCCCTAATCAAATCAAATTAGGTAAATTCAGAGAGACGATTTAGAGCAGGGTAGCCTACGGGAATATAAACCCATCGACGTGCTCTTTGCCGTTTTTGAGGTAATCAGAAAGGTTTGTTTAAAAATTCAATATTTTCTGTCCAATGGTATTTCTTTTGAAGTGCGCGCAAATTATTTGCTTTAATAGTTTACTGCTGAATACTGTTATCCGTTAATTGCAGTCTCTTGAGGCAGTATGTTTTATTTTGAAAGTTGATGACCGCAAGCACTATTCAACATCACACTGTATATAATTGACGAGTCATCGAGAATAATGTACTAGTGTAATTGACTGTGTGATTTGCGTTGATCGTCGGCAACAAGTGGTCATTCAACTTTTAATAAAATTCTCTCTCGTTTTACTTCCCGTAACCATGAAATGTGTTTAATATCTAGATTTTGTTACAAAGTTGGTCACCCTTCAATGACTGGGAGGGGTGTTGATTTGGTTGGCGGAGTCATTTTAGAAATTTAAACAGGTCTTCATAGTCCAGTCAAAATAAGGTTTGACCCAAACATAATTGCAACAGAAATAATTTTAGTGTATCTTGTTCAGAATTTTGTGCTGAACAACATATCAAAAGTCTAGAAAAATCTAAGTGGTGGAACATGGTGAAAATAAGGTTTTTATTAATTAGCATAATTAGCGAGAATATTATATTCTTAAAATGCTGTTTTCGCAATAAAACCTGGCAAGTAACATGTCTATGGATAGGTCTAAGGGTGAAAAAGCATACTAGGACCATCATATGATGATTCAACATCTCATCAGCATAATTAATATGTAAATTATGAAAAATTATAATCAGCATATTCAAATTTGATAACATTTTAACACAAATGTATGCAGGTTATATATCATTTGATTTGCAGTACAGTGGGAAATAAATTTAGCGTGCTTGTCATCATCAAACACTTTTCATGTAAAATGTATCAAAGATTCTTAATTAATTAGTAATTAGCATAATTAGCATATACACGGTTTATCAATCTCCCATGCAAGTAATATGTCTTTGGCAAGGTCTTGAAATGACAAATTACATAGGCTACAATGGACCTTTTAATATCATCAAAGACAGTCTGATAACTCATATTTCTGTTTTGTAGTTATGCAACAGAGTAATCAAGGCAATAAATGTTAACAATTGCATCTTGCCTGAAACTTCCACCCAATAGTATAGGTAGAATGATCTTTATGCATCTAACCAACAATGTTGCAAAAGTTACTACTTATGTCACTGGATCATTATGTACTTCTAATACCAATGTATCGCTGTATACTAGTGTGTACATATTGTTCTCGCATACCGTACTGATATCAAGTTGTTAACTTCGGAGGAACACAAGATCAAGATGTACTTATACTGAGAGTCGACAAGAGGGTAGGTCTTTTTGGGAAACGGAACTTGAAGAAGGGTGTCACGTGTAAAGCAAGTTTACAGGCACGGTAGAGCTATACCAAACTCTTACATTGAGTATAGAGTTTGGGTAGCATCATGCCCATATACAGAAGGTTGTATTTTAAAATGTACATTATATATATGACATATCTTATTAAAACAAACTTAGCAGGTAACAAAGACCATAGAATCACCAGAAGATTCAATCATTTCAGTCAGTTGGCATTTCTCCGAACTGTAACCTTTAAACTGTCATACAGATACTTATGACACACCAACCATATGTATATTCATGCCGTCTTCTGAGATATCCTAAGAAACTACATACTTATCATGGATTGTAGATTTATACAGTGACTATGTAAAAACTAACAAAAAGTAAACTATATCAACAGATAAAAATATGCAATTGCTAAGACAAGAAACTTGTAGGATTATTTAGGAGAGACCAAGCAAACAATGGCAACACACATAAGTTGCCATATGACCAGTAACAAGGCTTTCCTATTGAAATCCTTGATATTAAACATTAATAGTTCAGAACATGAACAACCCGTTTATATTTATAGAAATACAGTATGCAGTAAATCTCTAGAATGACTGGGATTCCAATGCGAGTGTATTTCTTTGTTTAAAAAATGTGTGTGCTGTGTGTGTAATTACTTGGCCTTCTTGGAACAGTCCTTTGACTCTATCACGCTTTAAAGAATGGAAATATACAACTGCGTTAAAGGTAAAGGTCATAATATCAAATGATGAAATGTTGAAAACACGAGTTGTAAGCTAATTTTTTGTAACACAGTGCGCAAGCCACATGCTGTTTCTTCAAAACGATTGATGGCATATGGTAATTATATAGTTTTAGACAGAGTCGTCTGCAGTCAGAATAAAGACAGATCATGTTTGAATCTGCATTTAAATAACTACCAGAAATACTCGAGTTTGAAAACAAAAAGAAAAAAAATTGTCCCGAGGGATATGATATCAAAACGTTCACCGAGAATCTTCCATGGCATGAAGGGCGATATAAACAGACGAGTGAAAACACAGTCCAGTTGCAAGAGAAAGGGATATCAATAATGCTGTTTTTTTATTTGTAATCATTTCCTTGGTTTTACCTACTTTAAGTTCTGGACAGTTCCGGTCACACCAGTTTACAAATGTACCTATTTCTTGTCTATACGATGTGCCGTTATCGTCTGTTATCAGTCCAGTGTCGTCAGCAAACTTAGCAATTGGGCACGACTCGTGCGAATTTCTACAATCGGTTGTGTATAAAGGAAAATAGAAATGGAGACAGTACTGTCGGAGAGCACATCTGGATAAACTTTCACGTACTGCGGTCGATCTGCGGTCTATTTGTGAGTGAGTGAGTGAGTGAGTGAGTGAGTGAGTGAGTGAGTGAGTGAGTGAGTGAGTGGGTGACTGACTGACTGACTGACTGACTGACTGACTGACTGACTGACTGACTGAGAGACAGACAGACAGACAGACAGACAGACAGACAGACAGACAGACAGACAGACAGACAGACAGACAGACAGACAGATGAATAGGCAGTGAAATCGATATATGTGTGCTTGAACATTGAGATAGAGGTATAATGATTACTTGTATTTGTCACGAATACGGATAAATTATTAATGGAACATTAGAGGATTGTATTACAGAGTGTATACCTACAAACGAATTAATCCAAACTAATCCATTACTACTCATGATAACAACATGATAAATCTCCAAGAAGCTAAATCTACCATCACAGTAAAAAAAACAGCTTTCTTATTTGGAATGCAAAGTAATTACCGTAATGCATCTGCATCTTGTTGATATCTCACCATGGTGTTGTCATTTATCACGACAATACATGAACTTTAAACCTATAAGTAATTCATCCTACGATGAGTTAAATGATTTCCTGTTTTGTTACAAACAACAGGAGATTAAAACGATGTCTTTGCTATGACAGTGTGGATTTAAATCAAGATTAATTGTTGAAACTAACAACGAGCAACTCAAACCAACAGTAAACGTGATGTCAAAGATGACAGGTTTCCCCATTACTTATCACTCCTACACAGCATGTTTTGTAACAGTGTAACTCGTGTGAATTAAGTGTAGAAATCCTATCTGTCTGTCAGATTCAAGTTAGAACTCTTTTGAAACATACCTTGTGGTAACCCACAAAGCTGAATTCAAGCCTCTAACAAATAGACTTCTGTAGCAAAGTCGCCGTCAATGTTGTTTAGTAAAGATTTAAAAATAGGTAAATATAGTATTTGAATACATCTGGTCATTGGAAACTTATATATGTTGTCAAGAAAAAGAAACGTTCATTAACTTTTCCCCGTATACAATTCTCGAGAAAACTGTTAATGCTAACAAACAATTTTGAAGTGAAATTGACCAGAGCTGAGCATAGTCTGTGTTGTCCGTTTTGAATAACTACATATATTACAAGTATCACCAATAACTACAAGTTATGTATTACTGATCATAGTTAGGCAAACAAAATGACTTAGTCTACGATGGAACTTTTTCGATGCAACCAGAAATCGCTGTGGACATCAGAATGGCAGGGAAAATTACCCAGGGACCTGTATTAACTTGTCAGTGCTATATATTGAGTTTATAACTTTATACCCAGGTGGCATAGATAAGTCTATTAGATGAGTTGTATGTAACAACTGATTTATATTAACATTTAGACAGTATCTCAAGTTAGCTCATGTTCCTTTACAAACCTATCCTCAGTTACTTGACATTTCTGAATTCTGTTAACTTTTTATATGATGAAGTGCATGCTTTAAGTATAAACGTTGCATGGTACAAGAGAACTATTGAGATGCACTGAAGTGGTTGCGACAACAAAATCGATTCCGCTTTGATGAGATGTCATTTAGCCCGATTGCTATTAGAAGTTCATTGTCTGGCACTTTCAGACTTGAGATGATTTATTGTGATAGCCTCAGTCTGACATTTATCTTTAACATTACTCAGTTTACACCATGATATAAATAGATCTCGTATATAAACTGACGTCTCATATACAGGTAAATGGCTTTCAATGCAGACTAGAGAGTAACAAACAAACACACACACACACACACACACACACACACACACACACACACACACACATCAGACGCTGTTGTATATAGCAAGGACGGTCATACACCATTTTGATAGACATGAAGTCCGCTTAGAATACCCCATTAAGAGACACGTTACGTTAAACTGAATAAAATCTCATGTACAACACGCTATCAAGAGTACATGGTTCATTGTTTCAATACACACGGTGACGGACTGGTCTAACTTTTAATACATATATCGTGTTTGCTAGAAACCCCGTAGGGACAAAGGAAGTTTGACGTCCACTGTATCGTGACATGCCTAAAAGTAGCCTTTGTAGTGATATCCTGTGGTACCTACGGTTGTGTTTTAATGCACACATTGGTGAACAACAGGACAGATAAACATGTCTCGTCTGCTCTCCCATGATTAATGTACCTGCCAATGTGAAACAGAATCCAATTGGCAGGGAGAACTCTTTAAGTAGTGAAAGCTGACGTAAATGGAGTGCAAATGTGCACATTTAGAAATTACCCAAGTGCTGCTTAGGGCTCACATGTCAATAACAACTGTGTGTATGGATGAAAATGGTAAACCGATCGATCTTAGTGGAGACGAGACTGGAGTGGTATCATACTGTGTTACAATCGAACACCACTACCCTGTCCTACAGAAGACAACCTGTTCTGAGAAAATTTGCATATCGATCCAGGCTACCAGTTATACCAGATGCTCACCCTCTATTAGTATTTTGATGAAAAGTGTTACTGTTTAAACCCAATGGGGTTCGGATGTAAGTGTTTCTCCGGAAATACGATAGGTGTACTTTATAGCATTGGATCCATTAGTCATTTAAGATGCAGATGATAAATATGGTTGTTCACACTGACAGATTCAAGTTAAGACACACACACACGCGCGCGCACTCTCTCTCTCTCTCTCTCTCTCTCTCTCTCTCTCTCTCTCTCTCTCTCTCTCTCTCTCGTAAAATACATTTTTAATGTCACTGTTCTTTTCAGTGAGCAGCTATAAACACACAATATATTTCCTGTTCCGCAAAAAATGGAAAATCATAAATTACAGCAAGTAGTAAATACGCTAAGAATATTTTAAAAATTGAATGATTTATGAAATATTCTGAAATAGATTTATTCTAATACTCATCAACATGTTTTTGAAGAAGATTGTAGCATACACAACGTGTTATACATTACTATATCCGTCTTTTCCATCGCTATGAATAAATCATATTAGCACTAAATATAATGGAAAAACAAATGAATGTATCGGCTTACACCGAAGGCTGGATAAGATGTGATCTTATCTAGAAAAAACAGGAAAACATACACTGGTTCGAGAAGCAATAAATCATGATACCCTGTAGTAGATTTAGACTGCAATGTAAATGTACAGAACTCCTGTCCAAATGCGTAACTGTATAAAGGAGATTGGAATAATCGTATCCTATAGAAGTGTTGCAAGATGTCAAATTGGCATTAAACTATGTATCATATATCAAATATCATATATATGTAGGAAGTAAACTAAATATGTGTCAGCAAAGTGGATTTTTTATTCACACTTCACTATACGCAAACTCATGTTGTTATCATAGTACCAGCTGTCATATCATAAGGACACTGTATTTGGCATGTTATCCACTTTTCCGTTCGGATTCAGCATGCTCGCAGTGCTATGCATCTTTCAAATGTAGATTGTAATGATAAATGATGTATTTGAAATGTAAATGCCATCGTGATAAAACTGAAATGGAAAGCAAATATTACATTGTTTATATAGGATAGGATATATATATATATTCAAAGTGTACAGGCCATCAAATAAATAAAAACATAAATGCAGAAACGTCGATATAATATGACAATGTAGTACCCAGCATGTATATTGGTCACATTAGGTAATATGCTTTTCAACATTGTCATTGTGCCTGTACTAATTCTCTCCTATCCATAGTCCAATGGTTCAGAAACGAGTGGATCTCTTTATTTTCCAACGCTACACGTTAAACACAATGATACAGCAAAGGGAGTTACAATGGGAACCATTACAAAACAGGAAAACACGTTTCAGACTAACCATAGTTTATTAAGCACTCACTGCAGTATTGATTCCCCCCCCCCCCCCCGTCCCATCCAGATCAATACTTTAAACGTAGAACAACCAACCAGACAATCTTATTCACACACTAAGCTTTATCAACCAAAATGCATACACGGGTACTCTTTTTTATCCTAACAACGTACATAAATGGAACATATAACATTGTATAGTATGTGTTCCATCCATTGGAATATTCAGAGAGAAGTATAGAAACAAATCAACTGTCTTCACAATACTAGTACTGCCCACATGCGCAGTCAGAACCACAACTTGGTGGGATACTTATACTAAGTGTTACCGAGTTAACATAAACAGAAACCACGTGATTAATCATTATTTCGAACCAGACAAGCATGAAGAGATGGGTTAGTTGTGACGAGTATATTCTATAGCTACAAATAATTCTACAAACGGTACATACAATATTCAGTGACCGTTTGGCAAATCTCATTGTCTGTCTTATAATCATCCATTGCTATAACAGCAGTGTTAGGGAGCCTTCAGTAATTACAAGCGGGGGGGGGGGGGAATTAGGGGTCACTTTTTACAAATCGGTTCTCGGGGTGAACTATATTTGAGAAAATGGAATAAGGGAAAGGTCACATTTTACTTTTGACTCTGACTCCTTATATCGTCTAATGTTGTATTATTTTCGTGATTTGGGCATGCCATCACGGCTACATCTGTTAGGGTTCGGGTTCGGGTTCGGGTTCGGGTTCGGGTTCGATATTGTAATATCAGACCATATCAATCAAATCACTACTGGCAACCATGTAGTTAATTGTCAGTTGTGATGTGAGGGGAGAAATGGGTCTTACAGGAGTAAAACGGGAATAGTTGGGTAAGAATTTATTTTAGTGATGATGTTGTGGAGATGATGTCCTCGGTTATCGTCGGGCATGTGCCCACCTAGTTTTTGGAAGTTAATGTTCTGGCCTTCAGTTCACACCTGGTACTGATTATTGCAGTGCCAATTTCATATAAATTCACTATTGAGTAGTTGTGAAAATAACCAATATTTTCAACATGTTCACTGGTGGCAGCGGTGGAATTAAGTCCTTTAAACCATTGATTCTGGGATCAGTGTCGTTTTCCATGTCTGACGACATTGGAACAACATTTTTTGAAATATTTCAACAGGGGGAGGGTTAGTTTTTAGAAAATTAAATTGAGGGTTAGCACGACTGAATCGGGAAGGGTCATATTTTACGCAACAGCCCGTTCCTGATTTTTCCCCCAGCCCTCAACTTTGTAATTAATGAAAGCTCCCTTAACGTGGTGTGTATTTTCGTTGACAAGAAATCCAATCATATTGAGCAGCTCATTTATATTTCATTTTAAAAACGAATTTTATCCAAATTAATAACGAGGTCGCGATACATGAATATACTATTCTAAACAGTACGTCAGGCGATGTTTTTTTGGTTTGGTCAAAGTATGGCACAAAAATATCAACATTTTCATTACACGTTTGTCAAAGTATGTGGGTTTTTTAATGTGAAAGATGTGATGCAATAGACAAGTACGTGACATGTTGATGGTAATTATTATTGTAATCTGTCGCTGTCTGTAATAAAATATCACGTTTCGTATCGTATTTCACCTAAGTGACATGTAGGGCCTTTTCTACCAACCTAGAAAATCAAATATCAGACGCAGATATAATTTGATAATTCCATTATAATCTTTATTTGCCAAACGGACTGTAAACTTACCAATATTGCAATAATGACGAAAAAAATCGTCCCAGACAGTTCCCCGTTGAAGCTGAAATAAGTCACTTCAAAGAAGTATGTTTCTTTGACTGCAAAAACTCGACCGTAACATTTCATATATATACAGCAGGCAACAAGTGTCGAGCACAGCAAGTAAGCGAAGACGTTGTGTACACTCGCAATGAGCACTTTCTCACATTGCAAAACTGTTTCAAAGTAAACAAGCATATCTCAGTTGTATGAAGTAGATATTTGATAGCGTTCACTACTAATGGTATAGTATATTACGAACGTTTTAGATTTAGCATGCGTGTGAAAGTAGTGACATTTGTACTCACGCTGTCAACTTCCTACCGACATATTGAGTTTTGCTTGGCATGAAGTCGGCATTTTCTCGCGGAAAAGTATTTTGTGTAATGCGTTTGTCTTTTTATCTTCGACTAGAGACTTTTGGTCTTTTTTGTCTTCTTCGAATAGAAATTTACAAAGAACTGTCCTCGAGTAAATTATACCTGATGTAAATAAACTAAATTTAGAAACCTTGGGTAGGCATAATACCAGTACAGTACCATAGCATGAATTTGTTTTTAGGTAAACATACAATAAGATGGACTCTCACTGGCGTTGGGGGCGTATGACCCTTCCGCCAACTGTCACAGCTGACATGAACCCAAAACTGATGATAATTTTACGCAATTTCTATCTGTAATTTCAAAAGTACTCTTCAATATAGTGTGCTTTAGGAGATTATTTTTCTCTCTCAGCTGATCACAGCATTGTGTGGCCACTTTGAACAGGTGTTAAGCTCGTTGAGCTGTTTATTTCCAATAATGCGTTGCCTTGGTGTACAGCAGGCCGCCTCTTGTATGCCTGATATGCCAATTTTATACTCCATTTAGAGAGGTCGCATGATGCAGGGTTGGGGAAAATTGGTCCTGTGGCCTCATAACGTAAAGAAATGCATTTAATGTAACACTAGTTTCGCCTTTGTTCGTCTTTAAAGCTTACCAGTATACATAGTATGTCTGCTGTGTATATTTCATTTGTACATTCTCCAAACCCGAGTACTTTCACACATTGACATTTCGGGATAAGATTGACGGCGAATAACCTATGACGATGAACAACATTTGTCTGGGAAAAAAACAGAATTCTATGTCGTTGTAGATGGCATTTAAGTCGACATGTTCATCATTGATAACATCAACTTGGAATCCATGGTGCATGAATATCCTTGGGTGAATGAACAGGCCTGATTTTGAAACAGTTTACTTGAAATATAGATGTTGGAGAAAAATAAAAGAACAAGTCTTCCAAATTCGTCTACCGCGCATATGTTTACCTA
This sequence comes from Glandiceps talaboti, assembly GCF_964340395.1. Taxonomy (NCBI): domain Eukaryota; kingdom Metazoa; phylum Hemichordata; class Enteropneusta; family Spengelidae; genus Glandiceps; species Glandiceps talaboti. The sequence continues at coordinate 19,972,858 of NC_135563.1, read as the reverse complement.
CAGACGATTCAATATATTTACATACTTCAGAATGTACAGGAGTGAATGACTATAATCAAACATGTCCCAAAAAATGCAACCAAACATTTTTTGTTTGTATATACTTTTTTCGTAGCTCATCCCAGGTTTTCTCTAGGTCCATGGATTTTTTATTAATTGATGCAATTGCCAAACGAGTCCAAATACATTATTAGGACGGCAAAGTACATTGTGACCACCACAATGTTATGACGTGGTGACGCGTGACGTCATCACACATCATCTGGCACGTGTACAAAAGATTACACATTGACGTCATAGAAGAAAACTATTATTATAATTACGTCATTCTAGTTTTTCCTCATGTGATTTGTTCTTGACAAACCATTTCAAAGATTGAGATAGCAGAGAATAGTAGGTCCATTGTTTTATGTTATGAAATATTAAGTTAGTTGCCTGGAAGGACCCTAAATACTCAGATTTTGAGTGTTGCCTTTCGTTGGGTGATAAATCGGCCATCCATAACAGAGAAGAAATAAATCGTTTCAAGGAGAGGAAAAGCATTGGCATCGATTTCAACCTATTTTGGATCAAATTTCCTGTTGTTAAATAAATAATTTCCTTTATTATAAGGCTTAGTACTAAGTCTTTTACTAGACATCCACTAGGATTAGATATCCTTACAATGTCTTGTATTTTCTGTTGCTTCTAGATATGATAGTCGTTTTAGTATGTCTGTTTATGGGTCTATATTTTGTTACAGTCTCGGTTGTGATGTGGTGGTTTGACTACTTGGTAGTCACTGCAGTACACGTGTATCATGATTTTTCTGACTAGAAATGCTACTTAATACAGCTTGGTGCAAGTTAGTGTTCACTGGCTCTGTTTGATACAGCCACGCAGAAACCAATAAGAAACTACGTATGCTGCACTCTAAGATAGCAAGACAGCAATTTCTTGCTACAGTTTGTCTAAATAAATAAACCATTTAAAACATACTGAAATTAGATGCACACAATCGGACACCAATGTTTTGATGTCTGCTTTTGATGTCTGCAGGTAGGCAGATTAATTCATTTTATTTAGACAAAAGTCGCAAGAATCTGTACATTAAATCTTGCCCTCTTAAAGTGTAGCATGTTAAATTAATTAGTGGTTTCTGAGTGGCTGTATGAAACAGTGCCAGTACACACTAGTTTACAACGGGCTGTATGTTGTATGGTAGTTTCGCTAGATCCTAATTTTCATTGGCGTGTTTGGTGTTATACTATCATTTTTACTGTGTACACTCATTTGGTTGGGTTTGTTTTGTATTTGAATACACATAATCAGTATATCACGCAGTATGACATGCACTTAGTGTGCTGCCAGGTTGAACAAGGAATTTGTAAACCCGCCATCTTGAATATCCTGAATGGTGCATCATGGGAAATGTGATGATAAATATGAATCAATCAGCATTGTAAACATAAAATTGTTTATAAGTTCCAGATTAGGTATTAAGATAACTACATATAATCCCATAGTCCTTTGCGTCAGAGTATGGATTGCAATTTCCCTATTGGGACAAAGTCTTTAGAATAAAGTTGCCTTTTGAATATCCAACGAATGTTGAGCTTGACGATTGAATTCTTAATTATATGAATGTCATATACTTTGAACGTTCATCACCCGTTGATAATTATGTCCATACCGCTGACGAGAAAATAAAAACCACTAAAGCAAAAACTAATAAAATTATAATTAAAAGCTCAAAGCTTTTACCATTATTTGGAGATGAAATATGTATTTACATTTATTAATATGATAGTTAAAAAACATGATTGTATTGAATGTAAGATTTTATTATATATAATCGGAGAAATTATAAAAGTTGGCATATATCACTTGCTATGTTTTAGTCCGGATCCCCACCCATACCTGACTGTGTGCATAATATTTATTTATTTTATTGTAACATGGACATGTCATAAATCTATTTAGAAATGTATTTATCAAATGAGGTATTAACAACAGAGGACGAATTTCATGTGCATCTGACAGAGTCCAAATGACATGGCTCAGACGAGTGAGCAGCAAATCCTCGTAATCATACATATACGTTATGTGAGGTTTCTTTCTTGAAATTATTACTACTAATAATAGCTGATCTAGCGGTATTCAGAATATCATCTCAACTGTACGATAAAACCTTATATTGTATTGACAAGCCATCGTCAAATCAACTGTTATTATCACCAAGGCGTCAGTAGCAACAATGATAATATTAAGTCATACGAGGGAGGCCGACTACTAATTTATCGATAATACGTACTATTTGTTAACGTCTAAAATGCAATGATGATAGCTGCCATTGTCGATAATAAAAACTTCAAAGTATACACTAGTTCCCAATAACTCAATTTAGAATGCATTGTGTGTTTCTAAAAAGGCATGTGATACACTTTCAAGTGGGAATTATTCTAATTTAGGAAAGGAAATGGAATTTGCCAGCTATTACGTTTTCCATGTGATTTCTAATGAAGGTATCACTGCTTCAACTAGACAACTAGTCAAGTTGAAATGAAACTTGTGCGTATACAAGCCAATCAAATATGAAATAAAGTTGTCCACAAGCGGAAATTAACTAATGATTCGTAGAGATATTACGTTTGACAAGTGACAGAATGCGGTTCGAGTGGTCTAGAATGAAATATGTCGTGCCGTTTTTATGTTATATTCCCCGACGACTGTCGATGCAAATGTACGATGTCACTCGGATATCACGCTTCATTTCAGATGCTCCCTTTTTTGACTCGCAGCCTGTTACTGGAATATTTCCAAGAAAACTTCCTTCAAAACGAGATTGCTAATGAAAACAGATAATTGCGGCTATAAAAATGGGATCATAATTTTGTGTTATGGGTTAATCATCGCAGAAAAACATGGTCTCGGGTCATGGTGTAATCCCCATGGTAACATAAAGCAGGTGAACGAGGACAACCAATCCCGTCGACACCCTGTGCATGAATATACGTTTACTTAATTATTCCAGTGCAGATTTTCTCCCTTGTGAATTCTTTCTGAGTCCTGAGCATAAGTTGAGACAGAAACTTATGATACAATTACGATCACTCATCTTGTCATAGTTGTGATCACGTCTAACTCTCTGAGCAACTTCGAGATTAATCATGTAAGAAATTTTTTCTAATCTATTATGTGATAATATGTTGATAATAATGTTATTCCCAAAAGTTATTAGAATTCAACTCAATCATATCTGCGTGACTGACAGAGATTAAACATGCAAAATCTTAAGGCATAGATATTAGGTCAGATCCATATTCCGTTGATCAACTTTATTTTAAAATCAACACGCCTATCCCCTTTTTTAAAATATGATCATATAACTACTGTGTAAGGACGTTTCGTGTTTAAGAAGAAAAAGTAAATTTTACAATTTTAAAATTTAGACAATATAATGAGTCAAAGTAAAATGTGACCCTCCCCTTATCCCATTTTCTAAAATGTGGCCCTTCTCCGAACTGATTTGAACAAAGTGACATCCCATCACTCCCCCCCCCCCCAATTACTGAAGGCTCCCATAACCGATATTCCAAGCTTCCAACTGCATCTCATTGAAATCGAGTCTACTTTTTAAAATTACCCTGCTTTCGAAGCTTTTCGACTCTTTTATACGATTAATGTTAGCTTATTAAATAACGGAGTTACACGGTCAAGATTATATTACATTGTAAAAGAAGAAGAATTAGAAAGAAAGAGGATAAAGATATGGAATTATATCGGAAAGTGCAGCAAGGGCACTCTAGGTTAGCGAAAATTACTGGAAATAATCAACCAGTCTTTGATAATTAAAGGAATGCAATAAACTACACATGTTTTCAGTCAACAAGCTAGTCCATCACCTAGAAGAAGATATCTCACATTACTCAATAATGTAATGACCATGATATAATGGTGACGTCATCAAACTTAACTGGTTATATAAGATTATCGAATGGAAACTTCCAGTCCCACGTGATGTCCCACTTTTCCCCTTACATTCCACGTGTTTATATCGTGTCTGTCAACACAGGGTGTACAAATAATTAGACATGCTAGGGGCCAGTATTGTCTTTCAAAGTGCACTCGAACGGCAGTACGCAGTATGCCAGACTCAACTGAAAACGAAGCAATATTTTATTAATCTTGATAATGTTATATATATATTCACATGACTGACCACAGAGAAGAAGTGTTTTATTGATGATAATCATTTCATGTATGTCTCAGATCGCTGCTCACAGACAAAAGAAACCATTGCAATCTAATTTTCAATTATTTTTTTCTTCTCACCCATGAAACATTTTTTTTGTTGGAGTCGGCCCAGAAAATTAATATTGCATTCATCTTTTAACAGGTATCATAAATTTATAAAATATTTCATTTGTCTTTCAAAACACTGCTTTATATTTGAAAACTAATGAAAGGCGTTGTCCTTGGAAACTGACATGAATATTGAGTGTCATTCGCCTTTCATGGCTCATTTACATACGGTATTATCATCTGTGAACACCTCATCAGCGGGTTTCCATAACCCGTATACAAACTATGAATAATTGATCAAATGGAATATCCTCGATACAACAAGTTTCATGTGTGTTCGCTTCCTGCTTGAAATGGGATATTGCACATCCGCGTTAAAATCGTTTAAAAAAGTTATTTCCAAACGGAAACCGAGGGATAATACAATCTAAAGAAACTTTAATGAATGGAATCTCACGTCAAGATGTATGACCTATACTATGACGCAAACCTTTGAAGTTAGGTCACGTGATCACCAAAAAGAATAGCGTGTCTTATGTTAAATTTAGGTTCCATCGATTGACGTCAAATAAAAGCACAGTTTTGAAATAAGTTAAACATAAAAGTTAGACTAGGGATTACCAGTAACACGTTAGCCAAACATAGAAAAGTTCATAGTAGTATACATTCACCTTGCAGTATTAATCACAATGAGGTATTGAATCTGGTATGACGTATTTCATGTTATCCACAAGTAAACCACAACCAACTCTACGTAATACAATGTGTGAATTACAGAACAAAATAGTTTGTTTTTGTTAATGTTATTTTTTCAAGTATTAATTATGTATACATTTACTTAATTCTATTCATCAAGTTAGTGGATAAAACCATAACCATAGTAATTTAGTGGTGTGGTTTTAGAGCAAATGCAATTTTTTTTGTCAAATGTAATTTTATTTTTGGAGATTGTCGTCATTCTTCTGACAATCGTTCTTACAAATTAAATTCGGCATACCTTAGTTTTGTACAAAATATGCCATTTCCAGTTATTAGATGTTATTCCTCTATATCAGTCTTCGTTCAACCAAAGAAATTAACAGTGACCTAAGGGGCCTTGTTACTATGATTCCATAGACGAGTATTGATAAAACCTTAGGTTAAGAGTATTTTCCGGCTGAATGAAGAAAACGATGGGAAATAATATACACCTTCTTATTATAAAAACATAATATATTTTTAAAAATCAGGGGAAAGTAATGGTTATTTGAAACGTTGTGACCGCAGAACCAGTGACGTAGACACGAGTTATCGTGACGTAGAGCTACCAGGGTGTATAATACAGATTTTCTGTTCGGGGACAATATCTTGGCTTGGGCATGGTGTATCCCTATGTATTTGTATGTACGTTGATCAAAATACGAATTTATGTTACGTTACAAATTTCAAACTTTATCAACCTCATGATGGAACGATACCAGACCAATCTTAATTAATTAGATCAAACAAGATCATGTAAATATTCATAAAATACTTTTAATTTGGAATATAAGAAACATGACTATAAAAATCGTTCAGTAACTCTCTCTGTGAGGAATATCAAATAATAATAGCCGGATATTAACCTGAGCCGGAACTATTTTGTAATTATGTGTACAGGATAACGACATCAGTAAAATTCAGCTGTCCTCATATTTCACAGATCGGTTAATAACATCCAAAGAGACATGAATATAGTGACGTCACACAGGCTAATTAATCAGCACTCAATGATATATCATTGTTTGGTTGTACGTTTCATATGATTGGTCATAAATCATTCATACAGTATGATTAATCATAATCATGTCACCTATTTATCGGTCACGTCACGTTCTGAAGATCCATTTCAATGTCAGGAATGGGGTTTTTTTTCTTTATCATTTAATAATTGTAGTCATCAATAAAACACTTTACGTGATAGATTATGATAAATCACGTGCATTAATTTTTAATTTAGTAATCTTATGAGCCATATCGCTTTAATATTCTCGAAATTATCTCAGTTTAAATTTGAAGGAAGGAAGGATGAATGAATGAATGAATGAATGAATGAATGAATGAATGAATGAATGAATGAAAAAAGAACAAGATAGAAAGAAATGGGGCTAAAAGTTTCTTCTACGAACATAACTAACTTATTGCAATAAAATAAATGTAAGTAATTAAGCAATCACGTGATATTCTTTCACATTCTTTAAATACCAGTGTTTCATGAAGTTGAAGCGCGCCAGCGATCTGTGACTGCATTCTGTTTTTAAAATGTAATTCGTAACAAAAAACTTTGTGTGAGAGGTAAAAAGTATCTGTATAGTCACTCTGGTTTGGTTGTAAATAGCAACCAGATAGAGTATAGTAATAGTGGTCAGTTTATAAAGTCGTCAAGTTGGAGTTGTATTTATGAATGAAAATTTGATATGAATAATTACTGATATTATGAATAATTGATGCCAATGGATCATTCAACTACTAGTCAAGGAAGGTGTTAATATTTGAATCTTACATTGTATCTGACAAATTGAAACAGCAAATGTGAGAATATTAGCCGTACAGCTATCATTTAGTACAACTTACGCATTGTATGCACTGTATGTGTACAGTCTGGAACCATAGGAGTGAAGCAATATACGTAATCAATTATTCAAAACCTGTATAATAACATGTCTAGATAGTCCTATTAGTGTTCCGCTGCAGTGATAGTACGCTGACAGCATACACAACCTAAGGAGAAAAAAATGGAAACAACATGAAATAATATTATAGTTGACTAACAGTCCAGTATGCATGTGAATGTTAAACTCCATTGATTCAACCAACAGTAGGTTTTGTTCAATGCAATATACAGTATTCAACTGTGGTGAAATATATAGTCAATGTAATGACATGAAAAACAAGTAAACTTTTATATCTGTTTTATTCTTTAAATTCAATTAAAAAATACACAAGGGAAAGACAAATTTTACACAAGTTACTTCACGTTATCGATAAAACATAAGTTTATTTTTATGTGGCCATATCACCATATCTGTTATGTTTAATACGTGCTGTTGGATTTTACAATTACGACATTAATGAACCATTAGATATAGGATATTGTTCTCATTTCCGTAATGTCATTTTGACATACATATTTTTATTATTATATGAACCTTTTCAATTCCTGTACACTGTACTGTCAAAGATTAGTATCAGTAATCCAATATGAATTGCATAAAAACAGGGTTCAATATAGGGTTTTCTTGGGCCCTTTTATCATGCATACTTCTATATGATTTATCATTTTTATGTTTAACTCATCAATGATATGTTGCATACTGTATATAGATATCAAATTTGCCTACAACAAAAATCACTTTTTAATGAAATATTGCATCATAAAATAAAGTTTTTCAAGGCCATGTCAAGTTTCAAAGCACTGTATTTTTATTACCACGTCACATAGATGACATGTTACAATATATAATATCATCAACACCACTATTTCTGAACACTTTTGAGTATCTCAACTACACGTATAATGTATAATCCTAAATTGCCAGTTTTCCACTCCAGAGGGCGCAATTTCACTGCGATCCAACGTTAAATATCTGCGCTCAATGAAAGAATGTCTACAAGAAAGAAATTTTGACAAACAGACTGGCAGATAGGCAGACAGACTAAACGATGGAACTGTCTTATAGAAATGTTATACAGACTAAACATATGACTAAAGAGAATTGCATTACATGGCATAAATTGAGAGTAGCAGATACAAGCAAAAAGAGAGATTTAGCGTCTCCCAGCGAAACGGTGAATCAGCCAATATCCAAACATGTCGGAAAACTACATGTGATAGTAAATAGATATTACAATGTCATCGTACTATTGTCGAAATAAGTTGTAGTATAAATATCACTTGATACCACTTCTGAATTGCATTAGGATTCGTAAGATCTTTCTCGAATAACTGCACACTAATTCTTTCTCAATATATATGAAGAAATACAAATGTTGTACCCCTTGCCAGAAAAAAATGTTTTGAAAAAATGAACTAAAGAGGAAATAATTTTTATCAGATCTGTACTTTTTTTACTTGTTAAAGCTTTCTAATGTCGTAAAAAAATTCAGCGCCAAAAAAACACCGCAGCATTCTGATAACTATGCTGTGATAAGACAATGCTACTATAAAGACGCTATCACCACACAACAACATATCAAATATTTATGGTGATTTTTATTTCCAAAGGCTCGTCTAGAAAGTCATTGGGTGGTTTATAGGTATGTGCTATGATACATGGGGAAAAACGAAATCCGACGCACTGATAATGAAACAAGTTAACGTTCCGAAACAGACAGACAGACAGACAGACAGACAGACAGACAGACAGACAGACAGACAGACAGACAGGCAGACAGACAGACAGACAGACACACACACACACACACACAGACAGACAGACAGACATACAGACAGACACACACACACACAGACAAACAGACAGACAGACATACAGACAGACAGAAACCGATATGTTTCTATTACTGTTCGAGGTCAAATCTTTCTCTTTTGAAACTGAAAGAAAAAACTTCAGTTAGCTTGATGTATATAGATTAATAAACAAAATGGACCCCTTTTCAACGTCTAGGCACTTATATGAATGTACGACATGACTATACTGACAATAACATATAAAACCAAATAATGTTGCCATCTCAAATGCACTGTCGTTGGAGGAGTCATTCTGCTGGTCTGGACGTGTTGGAATTAAAGTAAGGTCAACTCCCGTTTTGTTACTGTTCTAGTGACTGAAACACTTATATATCCAGAACATATCTTAATGTATTCATATGATAAATTATTAATAATTAATTAATTTCAATATAATGCATTATCTTAGATTGATTAACTGTTTTGAAGTATCTCAAAAGAAGAAACAGACCACCTGTTCATGTGAAATACAAGTCTTACCGTTCTTAGCTTATTGCAGTGAATACCAATATTTGGAGCAAGTATCATATGAGTAAGAACCATAGAATTGTTTTCAATCTTGCCTATCGATGGCGTCGATCTAGTATTATGATGGATACTGGGTAATCAAACATGATTTTTAATCTAAACAGAGTAAATATCAGAAGGAAAACAGAGACATTACTGTGGATAATGATCTCAAACACGGTAATGTTATCCTGTTACGAACCGGATAGAGAGCTTCTACCCTGTGTAATTTACCCGATAAGATCAAGTTAAGCCTTCATCAATAATTTGGTAGTGCAGCCATCACTTAAATTGTACCCAACATTACATATTACAACACCCATTATTTGTCCTTTTAGACAAAATTTGGATGATAAAATCGATCAATAAATTCAGGATCTCTTTCATCTTTACCGTCAGTGGCGGAAATATGCAGAGATAGAGATTTTAGATTTGCTGCGGTCTATTAACCAACCACTCCCCCGTCCATATAGGGATTTGTTGTTTTTAAGGGCATTTACGTTCTTTCTTGTTTGGAGAGTGTGGAGACAACATGACGACAATTAACTCTGTAGCCGTTTTGGCTGTTGATAAAATGACAACTTTGACTGCCTACAGTCGCACTAGGTGTCTGTCTGTCTGTATGTCTGTCAATATGTATGTATGTATGTATGTATGTATGTATGTATGTATACATGTATGTATGTATGTATGTATGTGTGTGTGTGTACGTGTGTGTATGTGCGTGCGTGCGTACGTGTGCGCGCGTGCGTGCGTGCGTGCGTACATGTATGTATGTATGTATGTATGTATGTAATATATGTCACTGTCTATGATCTCGGACTATCTTTCCGTTCCCTAGTTCCCTCGTCACTTTACATATAATACGGCAGATGCTTTGGACATACCCTAAATACACATGTGCTTCCCTTCTTTTCGTATATATATTTTATTCAGAATGTCACCTAAGACAACGGAACCGCGATATGACGCGAAACAGCAATGTCAATTTTTAACGACTAGTGCCACAAGCTTTATTCATTATTGTAATGGCAGTTATTGAATTTCTTTGTTCCAAATGAACAGCAGTAAAACATTTAAATTGTCGAGGACAATTAGAACGGATATGATCGTACTTGGTAAAGGTATAAATTTTCTATAGAATCATTAATTATGTAGACACCTACGGGAAATGCTTGATTGTAACGGGATGTTAGACTATTCTTTCACAAAATTAAGGCTATTGGGGAGACTGCAGTGAAACAAACTTGTAATTAATTTTTGTCCCAATTATTAGTCCGATTTCGATTTATGAACACAATATATAATACAAAAGAAATTCAACGTATTCAATTGAAGTAAACTCATTTGTCATAGCTCAGAGCAATAGATAATTCCCTGACTAAACCAGTTCATTTAGAGCGGCTGCAAATACGAAGTAATAACTCTCAAAGTCGTAAAAAAAAATAAAAGCACTGTATAAGAATAAGAATCCTCTGCGATACAACGAGTAGTTTCCGAAAATAGCTGAGACAGCAGAAGGGAAGATTGGACTTTAGGTAAATTTCAGATTGACCTATTTTATCTTGTCTGCTACACGGTAACATGTATTAACCAAATTATAACGATGCTACATTTATTTCATATATAAAACTGTTCTTCCAATCTGTAATGGCTGTACATCTGATAGGAAGAAACCAATAACACAGAGACCATATGGAAAACAATGGAAAAACATAACTACCTGAACTGGACACTTACATATGAAAAATAAAAAATCAAGAAAAAAAATCTACATACCCCAGCTATTCTAAAATTTAGCGTAATCGGAACCACGCAATTTTTTTAGGCCTCAGTGGCTAGTTTTTGTATTCGGTACAAACGTTAAAATTTTGACCTTCCACTGTAGTCTTAAAGCTATCTTCACCTCAAAAAATACATTTAAGGTGGTAAACTTGTAAATTGTGAACAGAACTTAACGACTGCACGATACAATACGTTTTGAGTATATTGAACTCAACTGCTTTGCATGGAATATTTTTTGGAGTAAAACAATCACCTCACTTTTAGATCGGTTGAGAAAAGTACGTACAAAGATACTCTGTTAGTACAAGCTGAAGACGAAAAGTGACAAAACCCTTGTCATAATTATGTATATTCCGACAGCATGAATCAAGAATACTATAATCACACCTGAGCTATCAATGAACATTTGATTTTGAACGTCTGGTTAATATTTGAGCCACACAACTAATTACGTTACCACGTAGTCTCATGAGGCCAAACTTCCATGATATGGGTGAAACACAAATTTGGTTTTACGCGTTCAACGTACTTGTACCGTGGATAGTCATACAAAAACATAAATAAAGTAAGTAAACTTGTGCCGCGAGGTACATCTCTTGAGGTTTCGATTGGCTTTTATTTAATCAAGATTGCAATAAATCATTACTATATCATAACCTGGGACTCCGTTTAATCCAAAATACACAGGGAATTTATTCCCATTTTCAACAAAAACCAACTTTGTAAATTCCTAGTTGAATATTTCCTCACCTGTCTTCTAATAAAACTTGTTCTGTCCTTCTTAGAAGTTGTTATCAGGACTTCAGAGAATTCTTTTCACTTAAAGTGATCATATCTAATCAGATGAAACGCATACCGTGCATGTACAGGGACTATATTAATGGCGATTCAATCCATTGATGTTAGATAGCGAGGACGTTATGGCTAATTGCAAGATAAGAATTGATCTTACGATATCGCAGCATAGTGCTTTAAACTTTGAAATTCACCTCAAACTGTTTCCAAGTTAATGTTGTGTATAAAGCTCTGGAGATGAAACAAGGAAGAAATGGCTTGCCGGATATAGGATGTGATCTTAAGTACTCTAGGGTTTAAGTAAAACTGAACACATTAGTACTTAAGTAAGGTGCGTGACTGTTGCCAGCCTAAGTACGTGATGTATAATTATCTGAACTAATGTACTGTATCAACTTATATGGAGATAAAACGGTCTCTCGATCTGTACAAGTTTTCTGTTTTTTTCGTTTTTGAATGCTTAAAACTTTTATTTGTCTTCAGTAGAACAATGACAGTACGTACAATACAGTTTTTAAAAACTTAATATTTATAAAATTTACGAATCTGTTTTCGCCTCTTGTTTACAGAGAGCCTACAACATCTACTGAGGAGCAATGACATTGACCTAGGACACACAGGATTTCAGACTACAATCTGTAATTAGATAATTGTGTATGATATTAATCGGTATATTAGGATCTCAAAATCTTCATGTAAGTTACTCTTCTGTTATCGTAAGAAAGTTACTGCAATTGCAATTTGATAAACACGTAATACTGGCCATGACACTCGCTTTCACTGATTGTGACAAAGATTTGAAGCTAAAGTAAAATATTGAATAGGATAAATGATAACTTACTTATGTAATGTGAGGAGTTGATTTTTTTTCTACTGTAAGAGTGATGATATCACACAGTCTGAGTACGTAACTAGCTTGAATTTATGATAGCATGATTTATAAAAATAATATAAAAGATGGTAGAATGGAGTAAAACTGTCTACCCAGATATCTCTACAAATTATAATGACATCATTAGTTTTCTTAGAATATAGTTAATCCTCTGAAACAGAATGTGTCGCATCAAACTAGTATATTCTTCAAATGATGACAGTCAGCAAGATTCGTCGTAAGTGGCGCACTTGTTAATCTTTTGCTAAAGTGTATTCGTCAAGAACGAAGCACTGTCATTCCCACGCTCTGGTTGTCTTAGAATGTAGGACCATAAGTGCGGGAACGAGTTGAGCCCACACTCTGTATCGGTACGTGAGTTAAATTTTGTTTTTGCTAGAATAAAGAGAACATGAGAACATGGCATATCTCGTACAAGTTTAGGATTTGATGCGGATCGTACAACAAAAATTCCCCAGCTCTTGTGGGATATTCCCTCTCAACCCACCTGGGTTTGGGATTTAGATTGTCTGAAGAGGTCAGAAGCTTTGCTCATTTTCTACCTATCATGGTGAAATTCTGGTTTATAATTCTAGAAAGAAAAAACAATGCAATTCTTAGCCAGTAAATTGAGTATTGCGCCCTCATGAATTTCTTAGAGAACATGATGAGCTTTTGTTTTTACCTTCCGTAAGGAAGGTTATAATATACCGATGAAGTATGTGTCTGTGCGTGTGTGTGTGTGTGTGTGTGTGTGTGTGTGTGTATGTGTGTGTGTGTGTGTGTCTGTGTGTCTGTGTCTGTATCACCATTTCACAAAAAAACGGCTGCATCAATTCAAATGGAAATTTCATAGACATGTTCCGTAGAGTAATGGCCAACACTGATTAGGTTTTGGTAATAATCCGATGAATATTAATGACCAATTTGAGTAATTAATCGATCAAACAAGTATAAAGTTGGCATCAGATTCAGATTCAGATTCAGATTCAGGTAGCATTATCTTATTATGAAAGTTATATTGAGCGTCAGATGGCCTCAGATCCAAAGACACCCGATGGACTCAAGCCTGAAATAATACTGTTGAGACTACAGGGAAGGATTCTGCTTCACTGCCGTCGGGTTTATTCGGATCTGAGGCTATATGACGCTCAATATTATGCTACCTGAATCTGAATCTGACGCAAACTTTATTCTCATGCGCATGCTCTACACTGAGAAAGACTCTGTTTTCAGGGGTTTCGTGCCAACCTTATTTTGTGTTTCCCTGGGATCTGCACTCTGCATTGGCTGGACAAACATGAGAAAAAAGAAGACTGAGGCAGGGTATGTGATTCAAACTCACCAGAAAACAATTTTTAAAATAGGTTTACAATGAGCATGGAGTTCACAAACAGGTGAAATATTTATCATCATTTCAATTTCGTCAAATATGGACTTTATATCATTTTCAAATTTCACACACTAATGCGCAGATGAATAAAGAGAAATCGTGTCTTTTTAGATTTTCGATTAGAGGTTTAGGAAGTATATTGACCTCGAACCGTCTCCTTTTTACTGTGTTCTTTTCCGATTTCTCTCGATAACAAACTACCGCTGTTTGTTGCAAGGCTTGTACATAATCATTTATCGAGCTCTGTATCTCAGGATATAAATACACTCTCACATATTTATCATGTGTAATAATCTATAATTTATACCCAACGCAGATGAATAAAGAGAAATCGTGTCTTTTTAGATTTTCGATTAGAAGTTTAGGAAGTATTACATTGACCTCAAACCGTCTCCTTTTTACCATGTTCTTTTCTGATTTCTCTCGATAACAAACTACCGCTGTTTGATGCAAGGCTTGTACATAATCATTTATCGAGCTCTGTATCTCAGGATATAAATACACTCTCACATATTTATCAAGTGTAATAATCTATAATTTATACCCAAATGTGTGTGGTCAAAATATGGAAAATAGACCAAGCCTCGCCTAGCCTACGAAGAAAGTTTCGCGACAATGTATCAATAATGGTGACCTATACATTGACCACTATATAATTAGTGTACAGTGAGGGCGCGCCACTCAATAAAATCTTGACAATTTTCCCGTAGTGTGTAAATGTGTAAACTCGTGGTGGGACAGAAGGAAGTCCAACACGCACATGCCATATCCCGGGTATGTAGGGGATCACGAAAGTCGAGTGAAGTCGAGGATGGCAAGCTTTCCTGTGCTGAGAATAGGAGGCGAGGCGGCATTTCAACAACATTTTTGACAACTAACTTTCATTGAGACTTGACGAATCACAGATATAGAGCTAAATTTCTTGCAAAAATCATGAAATTGCAAGAGTATACCCTTATGGAAGGCATTCAGTTTAAATATGGTTTATATACTTATGAAATCGAAATTCTTATGGTAAAATGTTGAACCCATAAAAATTGGCACATATCTGGGAATGCAATCTTCATTAACAATATATTTATGCTACATGTACATTGAATTGGGATCTCAATTGTGGTTCTTATATGCCACCCAACGACCCGGATGTTAGCAAATCAATAATAAATGCAAGCAGTGAGTTACTGTATATAGCCATAACACTGAGATGTCAGATGTTATTCAAAATGAAACTGACAGAAGTTCAGTGTGCCTTTTCGTGATACACAAGCCACCAACTTAACGGCAGTGAAGAATTTTTCAGGAAAACAAATTGCCAGTCATCTGATAGGTTTATAAGTCCATACCTGATTGGTTTGTAAGTCCATTCTTGATTGGTTTTGATTTAAGTACTCGTATTGTTTTGGCCAATGAGCAACAGTTTTGCAATTGTTTTCAAGTAATTATAAAAACAATTTTATCATGGCATGTGTGACTTTCGAATGAACGAACACAGGGTTCATACAGAATAGAAAGTATAAATGTTTTATATATCTATTAACGCCGAGACAAAGAAGGAAGAAATTTGATTGATTGATTGATTGATTGATTGATTGATTGATTGATTGATTGATTGATTGATTGATTGATTGATTGATTGATTGATTGATTGATTGAAATGCAAACTAAAATGTAAATTTACAATTTCAAAACATTGCCAAAGGCAAGGAAAATTGTTTTGTAACGTGACGTCATCAGGTAACCAAAATGACAGTAGTAATGTAATAATGTAGGCCAATGTGTACCTATATCTAATCTAAATAGCCAGGTGATTCTCAATTAACTGTACGAACAAGGTTTAAAATGAAATATGAATATTCATTTTAAGTCATGAAATGTAATATCTTTGATTTTCTAACCTCTAGAGTTACACAGGTTTAAGGCGATGGATATTTTTTGAATTCTGTAGAAGGTCAATCTTTCTCTAAAGATAAGTTGTCATGACAACATGAATAGCTCTTTTTCGATTAGAGTGTTCAAACATTTTTTTAATCCCGTGTTTTCTTGATTTTAACGTAGAAATTATTCTCGTTCAAAAGCTCAACAGCATCTCTCGTTTTTGTTCCTCTGGGACTTTCTCAATTGTTATTGTAAACAACGTTATTTCGCCTTGGGAATATCAATGCGATGCATTAATTTGTAACATGATAACTTCTGCATATCAATATTCTTGTAAAGTATCATTTTAATTGGAATACATGTTTTCAATGACTCTCGGAAATGACATGACATGACAATAGCTTTGTCATGCAAATGAGCTGAGCGAATGACAGAACAGTACAGTGCCTAAAAGGTCGTACTTCCGTATCAACATAAGGAGGAGTTCAGTAACCCAAAGTAACATGTGACCATGAGGTTGGATTAATATCAAATAGCCGTCAAACCAAAGACGGAACGAGGAAACAATTACCAGGATAGACTTCATATTTGTTAACAGGCCAAGGCTGACAGCTACAAATCATGACGTCTTCTACGTCATAGACACTAATTGGTGACCATGGCAACGTCCTTCATATACTTACTACTATACTAGTAATGAATTGTATTATTTCCCAGGATTCTGATAAGGCGGTTATTGATGACTTTGTTAAACATGTGTTTACAGTGTTTGGTAATATTTTGAACAAAACATAAACAATGAGTCTAAAAATTACGAAGGCGCACTGACTCAATCTAAAAGAACTTTGTTTTGGTAACTAGATGTGTACGAATATCTTAAACGTAAATCAATTCATTTCTATAATTTAAATTATTAAATCAATGAAAACGGTCAATCCTTCTTTTACAATGTTATAATATTCTATACTGAATTACTCTCTATATTACATTGAAAACATCTCACGGATTGAGTAAATCGGTCAAAACTTCACATAACATTATTAGGAAATGTAAAATTCCGAAGGTCATCGTCATGGACACAGCTAATCGAAATAGTTTCAACAAAGTCGCCGATGTACTTTACAATGTATGTAGGCTATCAGCTCGGGGTTTTATATTCCAAATACACCATGTACGATTACTTCATAACAACTCACCCTGTCAACTGGTCACTGACATGGACGTCAGTAATTTGAGGTGTTGACAAACGTTTTACATTTGTACCACAAGTTTTCAAGCAGTGCACCCATAGATAGGTATTATACCGCATTATGATGTCTTGATGTAGAAAATGGCTTTATTTTTTATGTTTGTAATGCAGGTCAAGGCGAAAGGTCAAAATAAAAATAATTTGAACCCATGAGTAATGTGTGTCAAGACACCAACGTTGTAACAGAAGGATATGGTAATAAACACTCGACAAGACATCTTCTTACTCTTAGTCACAGCACGCCTGTCTAGCTGTCCAAGTTAGTCTACGTATCATGCAAAACTCTTACTCACATCACGCCTGTCTCGCTGTCCAAGTTAGTCTACGTATCATGCAAAACTCCGCACGGAATTCATGATGAAGAGGTTGATTGTTTGCAAACTAACATTTGTTATGCATGCATGATGTCGAAACGTTTAACCAATTTGTCGACAGACAAACAGACAGACAGGCAGGCAGACAGGCAGACAGACAGACAGGCAGGCAGACAGGCAGGCAGAAAGGCAGGCAGGCAAATCGGTCCTCAGAGGAGGGTTAAATCATGTCAAAAGGGGACATGTTTCCCAGAATTATGGTAAAGACTTGCTCCCACCGCTGCCACCGCATTAGCAAATTTAAAGGTTTTAAAGGCACTGGTTGTTTCCCACTACTACCACCACCACAATGATTTTTTTTACTTAATGTTTTAGAATGGAATTAGGGGAAGGCCACACTTTACTTTGACTCATTGTATTATCTAGCTTTGCATTATTTTGAGATTTTTGCATCTCATTACTGCCACCGGTTCCACATCCCACCTCTGCCACATCCCCTCTCTGCCTTGTCATTAAGGTAATATCAGAGTATATATCAGTCACATCACTGCAGACAATCATGAAGTGAATCAATTGTTAGTTGTGGTGCGAGTAGAGGAGTGAAACTCAAGGGAGTAAAGGGGGAACAGTGTGGTAAGATATTGGGAATGGATATGTTGACCTTGTCTAGTTTTTTGGAGTTCCGATCTTCAGTTCTGTCTATTAGATCCAGACACAGGTATTGATTAATGTCGTGTCTTCACGCAGATTCACTGTGGTGGTGGTGGTGGTGGTGGTGGTGGTGGTGGTGGTGGTGGTAGTAGTAGTAGTGGGAAACAACCAATGCTTTTACATTGTGTAAAACCTTTGAAATTGTCAAGTGGTGGCAGCGGTGGGATCAAGTCCTTGCATTGATTCTTGGAATCGTGTCCCTTTTTGACAGGGTTGAAACCATATTTTTTAAGGATTTTTTAATAAAAAAATTGTCCGTAGAATTAATCCCAGCGATTTTCTTCTTTATGCAGACGAATAAACCCAACCATACAGTTCTATAGAAATCCATTTAGGTTTTGGACTACATGACAAAGCTATATGTTGTACATTGCTGTGGAACTGTCAAGTCTTTCCCAGTCAGCCTGACTGAGTCCAGAGGATATCTCATAGTCACACTGACCCGGCAACATAGTTCATGTGTGTACTGTATGAGTCACCCCAAATTAACACGACTGAGACACGGCTAAGTGATACAGCCTACCTATCGAGCCTATAGAATACTCATCCTGGGTTTGGGTAGGTCACGGAATATTCACGTTTCTAGTGGGATTCGAACCCACGACGTCTCATATTCTAATCCAGAGCTCTAACTATGCCACGGGGAGAACGTTTTAAACCATCTTTTAAAAATTATATCTGAACAGGGAGAGGGTCATGTTTTACAGACGGAATTCGAGGGGGGTCGCTTTTTAGCAGAAAGGGAATTGAGAGAGGTTTCATGCAACGGACAGCTATTGATTTTAGCCCCCCCCCCCCCCTCGATCTTTGTAATTATTGAAGGCTCCCTTTATCAATGTCACCATTTGCAACGGTGCCTTTCAGATTAAAACGTATTGCTAATGAAAATTAATGAATGCACAGTTAATGGTTTCCGGGGGAAAGAAACACATACAATTGAAAGTGAATGGAAGGAAGTAAAGGAAGGAGAAAGTCTGACAGGGAAATAAATAGTATAGTTGTACAGTAGTCATTCATTTACGGTGATACCGGAAAATTACCATTCACGGAATAATAAAGACATTAGACATGCAACAACGACTGAATTATTATTACAAAATGATATTTACTTACGCGACTCAATTCAGTTTTATGAGAACATTTCATTTTTTGAAAATGTAGAGCGTTTGATGACATGTTGATAATCAAATATACTCTTCGTCATTGGTCTTATACGACAGGAATATTTAAAGATGCACTTGCTGCAATTGGAACAATTTTTGAAAACTTTTGCTAGGTATAACAACTTACTTGTAATATTGTGAACAGTATCGTATGACCTGTGGGTAAACATACTTTTTTTAGATGTATACACATTAAATCAAATTGATTTTTGGGTGCGGACCCAAAAATCAGCGCCCTCAACAGCGATCACAATTTAAACTTGTTTATGTACTACTTATGGATAAAACCAACCTCTTATTAACATATACAATGTCTAATTATTGTATTTTAATAATTTTCAGCGAATATATTGTGGTTGTCTGATCAAAAATTCATACTCTAGATACAACTTGTACAGTTTTACGGTGACAGATTCAAACCAAACTTTTGCTCTGGATTTAAACTTGCCACTACACTACAATGCCATTTTATAAGTAACTGGTGAAGTTTGAATGAATATATCTTTGGTTATTTGATGATCAAAAATGTTCCAGCTGCAGTGACATTATCGTTGATCGCCTAGTGAATTTGTACTTTACTTTCGTCGACAGTTGGTATTCCAGAAACGGTATTGTAAAAACCTTTTCCTAACATAATGAACCATTTCACATTATTGACCATTCCTTGGGAATTCAGACATTTTCATTTTGAATGTCCATGGATTATTTGTAATCTAGGGTTTCTTACGCCTCTTGACTTCACTTGGCGGCATTTCGATGCTTCCCTTCAATAAGACGATCTTCACGGTTTGGTCAAAATTCTCATTCGTACATTTCAACGTGGCAGTCATTTAACCCTAAACATTGACACACCCCTAACAACGCATATGATGACATCATTTGAGAACTTAATATGACGTAAGGGCGATGGCCTCTCTGGCAAACATATGATCAGTTTTCATGGTTCATGTATCAGAAATACGATTACGATAATTGCAAACAGGATTTGAACGACTTATAGGTAAAAAGACAGGGTGATTTCTATTGATAATGAGTGAAGGCAAAATGACATATTTTACGTTGCCATGGCAGTACACGAAATTGTTACATTTGCTTGAATTTCCCTAGACATTTATCAAGCAGGAAAATATACGTACACTAGCTCTTGATTGAATTATATTGAAAGGTGTAAGACATTAATTGTCATAATTCTGTGAACGTTGTACGTATTCATACTAGTCTAGTGTTTGGGATGTTTGCAGGCTATAATTACACTAACTAATAAAAATACCATAAGCTCATAACACTATTTGATATTGAAGAATTGCTTCTAGCTAAACAAAGTGAAGGTGCCATATACGTATATATACATCAGTTAACAAACTGAAGTAAAACCGACGAAGGGTGTTCAAGTACCTAGAAAAAAACAACTCTCTTTATTAACTTAACATGCATAATCCTCAGACCAAATGAAGATAAACACGATTGTCGCATTTCACAGCATAGGATTGTCAACCTTTGAAGAAGACTATATTTTGCACATTAATCTCCCAAAAATGAAATATAAAATATGATTACAACTTTCAGATTTGTCGTTTTCTAGATTAGGTTAATAAAATACAAGCCTTGTTTTCTTTGTCACAAATTAATGTACATTCATATTTTTCTAATCCTCCTTTTAATAGCAGTAACACGTTAAAACTAATTATCAAATGCTTAGTAACATATTAAAAGTTGGTAGTGTTGGTAGAAATCAACGAACCACGTTAATTTGAGATTGTTTCCTGGTTAGAAATATCGAGTCATGGACTTTGCAAGGTAACGTATATATTGAGCATTCAATATTTTATCAGGTAACGCCTATAGTAGTTATTTCATCGGTAATACGTGACATTTCCAGGGTAAATCTTATATTGAAGGGAAATTGGGAATATGATGCTGACATTTCACCTTGAAGTCAAAGGTCAAGATCAATATAGAATAAGTCTAAGCGTTAATATGAATAGCGACAATGTGTAGATATAGTCTCTGTGTATGTATATCTAGTACAACATGTGAAATTGTACGATGAAAAAATCTCTCACTCGTTCAATGTGTAAGTCGTGAAACAAAATAACATTTATACTTTGAGATTTGCCTTCTGTTACACCCCTTTCACTTCGAATTCTTTCCTGGTGTGAATAAAATCTGCCTTTTACCACAGACAAGTAAGAAGAGTGCTTTTACACACACAACACATACACATACATACACACATACACATACATACACACACACATACATACATACACATACACATACACACACAGACAGACACAGACACACACACACACACACACACACACACACACACATATATATATATATATATATATTGTAAAATATATGGATGAATGTGTGTGTGTGTCTGTGTCTGTGTCTGTCTGTCTGTGTGTGTACGTGCATGCGTGTGTGTGTCTGTGTGTGTGTGTGTGTGTGTGATTAGAGCCATTAATGCTACGTTGTCAAAAAATAAATGACGACATTGTCAACGAATCTTATTGCAACATAAATCCTAAATACCTACTTCGGTAAAAGCCGACAATTATTACAGACCCGTGCATAAAAAAACATCCGGCATACTTGCCTTACCAGTAAATGTATACATTCTAGTAACTAGAAAATGGTGGTCATTGACCCGATATACAGATGTATTAAGAATGCAATAGTAAATATGATTTCATGTAAATTAAGGTATCGAGTGACACTCGTGTGCTTATGTCAATAAATATCAAACCAGCTATATGACTAGTGTGTACTCCACCACTTGTACAGACTACTAGTATTGTTACTACTACAGCACCATGCGTGAATGAATCAAGAAGTTACACCATCCCCTCCCTTCCTGGTTGTACATGAAGAATCCAATGATGAATGCTCACAATCACATACAATGTATCCCCTGACAGTCAATATGTGTTGAGACGCATCTCAATTAATACCAAATTAAGTTATATCATAGGCCAAACTATGATTCACAAAATGTGTTTTGTTATTGTTTTTATAATTTGTTAAGTTATTGTTTGAAAACGACGATACACTTGTATTCTGCTTATGTGTTTGTAATAACAACAATCCTCAACATTTTATCACCATCCCCAGATTTAGATGTAAAATTGTGCGAGTGAGACAGAATAACACAATACACCCAGTTAGCTAGTGGCACCTGTCAATTATCGATATTTGATTCTTGCTATGTAATACTGACAGAGTTCAATTCTAAAGCACAGCTGAGTCTGGTCGAGGCTCGTCGAATTAACAGTGTAAATTTACATTCTTCACGGCCGTTGACGCTTTGATAGAATTCAGCCAGCAAAGGCCACTGCAATAATCTGTTTTCAATTACCGACACAAGTACAAGTGTGAGTGTTGAACTTCTTTCAATCGCAATATGAACTCATTACAAATGCATAATATTGTGAACATAATTTGATTGTGTCGTAGTACAAGGATTACCTTCTCACCGAATTGAACAGACCTCGATAGCATTACCATAGAAATGCTCATTTTGTGTACTGTTGAATCCAGATGTATATTTACATGTACGTACCCATTCGTCCGAAGTTCTTTAGCTACCCTTGCTTAGACACATATTTTGTATAGTAGTATTCGTCACTTATCTGTACCATACTCTACAGGAATCTATTTCCACCCAACCCTACAAAATTTCTAACCAACATCGTACATTATCAAAACCTAATATAGTGATTTTTTACAGGCAGGCAACCCTGACAATATGATCAACACAGAAAATGAACAGCTGCTTCAATTTAAGTGGACATCAGTTCTTGTTAAGCTCATCTAAGAATAAACAAGTTACCTCTTTATCAACTGAAAACTGTAAGGAGAACAGAAAGGTAAGAGGAACAAGAATTATTTAAGAATGATACTCAATGGTGCACAACATGATAAGTATTCAGCGACTGGATATCGTAAACCCCCCACCCCACCCCCGAAAATGACACAAAGTCATGCCATTATTACATATGTAGGTTGACACAAAAGCCGAGGGTCACACGTTACAAAACATCCATCCATTCCAATACCTATAACATAGATATTATTAAATACAGTAAAATATAGTAATCTTGAACTCAGAATTGTTCGTATCCTGTGTAATTTTACACAATGACCTTATCGTCACAAAATTCGTAAATAGTTTACTCTGAATGGAGTGACAACTTTATGATGGTTAATTTTGTGTAGCCTTTGTGTCGTAAATTTATACTGCAACTGTTTTAATTCTACTAACCTTAGAATTAAATTTTACTGATTTTCAATATTTTTCTTTCATTTTCTCACTTGTAAAATATGAATAAAATGACAGTTATGCCCAAGGCAATCTAACAATACAGTAACTCTGTAGTACACGGGTCAGGTGGTTGACCGAAAACTGCAACCATTAGGAATCATTTTATCACAGGATTTGAATTTCATCACAGTGTGTCAGTGATAGTGTGTTGAATAAATAGCACCAAAATCATGGTGAAAGACCCCACAAATGAAAAAATCCGCAAGGGATATATTCCAAGAACGCATCAAATACATCCAATTCAAAAGTGTATACTATGTCAGATCAAGTTTCTTAATTCATTGGTCATTCTTAACCGCATGCGCACATTCAAATTCTGAATGTTTTTTACTGTAGTTTCGGTTCGTGGACTTGTTAGTTTATACTCTAGAGCTGTTAGTGAAGGTGTCACATTTCCATGGTGATATGAGGACCAATCTCATATGAATGTATCAATACGCGTTGTTCATAAAACAAACCATGCCAACTACCGACTGGACCGAGACAGACGTGTAATGCACTTGTAACCTTGACAACCGCACCGAATCGGAATGCTGACACATGTGCAAGTATTGTGAGCACTTTGAAATGTGCACACCTTGTCAATCATACTAGGTGATCCCGTGATTCAAACCACTGCGTTGAGTTTGCCGATGAAAGGAAGGCAGGGTGATAACGGTACACCATGTCTTAACATTGGACACGATCCATTTAACCGCAGTTTTTCCATCTGCGTTACGTTTTCCCGGTTAAAGAGCAAGTGACGATTTCTTTGCTAACATGACTGATAGTAGTATTGCCATTCTGCTCATTGACTAAGTGTGGTACAACTCTCTATGACATACAAACAATGGATTCTATCAGCGAACCGGAGTCTGAGCCAATCTCACCTGGACAGGGTGAAGATGATATATTTGGTGACCCTGAGTTGGCTGCAGTTAACGCAACTTCAGACACCCTTCAACTCAGGATTCCCATCGGTACATTGCTTTTGGTGATAATTCTGTTTACACTTATCGGGAACATCCTCATTTTCTATGCCGTCTTTACGTTCAAACGTCTAAGAACACCGTCTAATTTGGTTATCACAAGTCTGGCATTCTCTGATCTCCTCACCGGAGCTATAGTGATGCCCTTCCGAGCAATAACTGATCTTTCAGGACATTGGTATTTCGGACCCATTTTTTGTGACTTATGGGTATCAATTGATATTTTATGTAGTATCGCATCCGTGTTGAACATAATATTGATAACTATCGACCGTTGCCTGGCTATTAAATCGCCTTTCAGATACAAATTTCTAATGTCAAAAACTCGTGTATGTGCAGCCATCGTCATACTGTGGGTGACTGCATTTGTGTTTGCCTTTACACCTGTTTACGCAGGTTGGAACAACTTGGCAAATGACCAAACAAATTTCATACAAACTGATCACATCACCTTGTGTTTTCTTCGATTGAGCAGTGATGCGGCTCTTTGTTATGCCGTCTTATCGTTCATGGTACCGAACGCCTTGGCACTCATAGTATATTGCCAGGTAATTCGGGCAACAAGATTAAGAAGTGTTCGTATTCACATTGTCGTAGAGCCAGCGGCAAGAATACCTGGGTCAGCAGATCGGGAATCAGAAGGTGGCAGAAACAACCGCGAGGGGACTTTTCCAGCTTCAAATAAATCCATAGAGGCTCGTGCTTGCAAAAAGCTTGGAATCATTTTGGGAGCATTTTTGTTATGTTGGACGCCGTTCTTCATTATTCAAAGTGTAAGATCGTATTGCGTTTCCTGTATCAGTCCAACAATATTCAAAATGGTATGTTGGTTCGCGGCATGTGATGCAGCCATTATTCCAATGCTGTACATTAAACTGAATTCCGGATTTCGTCGGGTATTTTATTCTTTCCTTTCACGGTTCTGCTTTTGTTTAAAGGATATTGATGTGTTTGATGATAATTCAAATTCCCTGACAAACAATTCACAAAATATGTCGTCCAACCGATCAACGCTTATTAGTGATGTATTGGATTCAACATCAACTCCACAAACTCCACGAACTGCCTTACGGCAATTAACTCTGTCGTCACCATTACCATAAGTAAATACAATCTGCAATACACTAGTCAATACTAGTGTACAATGCCACAGTGCTTATGTATGTATGTATGTATGTATGTATGTATGTATGTATGTATGTACCTGCATGCATGGTAAAATGGATGGATGGGTGGGTGGGGATGGGTGGGGATGGGTGGTTGCGTGTATATTTTTTTGCGAGTGTGTCATGTTCTCAAATGTAACATATAAAATATACAATATACTTGTGCATAAAATGAATTGCAACTTCATATGTTCTACAACATTATACGATTCTTTGTACAGTGCCTTTGAAAGTAATGAAAACGTCTAAGTTTGTGTATAATATTTTTAAATAATACCAACGAACATAACTTTTGGAGGGTCAACAGTTTAATCTACTGTATTTGAATTTGTACCATTTGATTGTGTCATTGTGATTTTATCAAAACTGACACGAGTTCTGGAGAATACAGTTGACCGTTCTAAAGGTGGATTGTGTACTAATTTCATTAAAAATATGAAGATCTTACGATTGGAATATTAACCATGTCGGTCGATTTTGCCAGAACATATAAGTTGTAGGAAGGGTGCAGGAAATAACGGTCTAATAAAACATAACGATGACTAAGATATACTGCCTCATATATGAGTAAATTGCTTCTTATATATTGCCTTCAGGAATGAAGTGAAATTGCATTTGTTATGAGATCTAATATTGGATGCATATGAAAGGTTGTAAAAATACACTGGGAGTTGTAAAAACATACCAATCTTATGAAGAGTAAATACCCTCTCCTGCCCAGTACATGTATTATATGTAACAATAGAACACAGTGACTCATCAAACGTATCCACACCATGTACATGTTATATATACAATCAGGAACGTATATATGTTTATACGTCCCTGATACAATGCACGATTTTGAAAATAGTGGATGATATATGCTTGAACTTGACAATCTAAGTACTGATATTGCCTGTAATCTTTTATCTTTATTCTGTTTGTTCAGTAATGCTTACTCCGTAATGCAAGGTCATAAATCAGTTGTATCAATTTTTATGCAATAAATGTAAAGATATTTCTGAATCATTACATATGTTTTATTCTGTTCTCGTTCCTATTATTTGTGTGACATACATAAATTGTTGACGCAACGACGCAATTGGCGAAATGTTATACTAAGATAAAATAATATTTTTTTATAAATAGAAGATAGACTTGTATTATCAAATTCACTTCGAAGATGACGCTGCATAAAAGTTACTTTGAACAAATTTTCATCGATCGATGTAATGACATGTTGAGTCAATACTGTCTTGCTTTACTGCACGGATATCGAACGGAGGTTGTAATGTTATTTGAGATATGTCGAAACAAGATTTGATCAACTAGTCGAATTTGTATATAAAGTAATTACATGTAGGCCATCAACATCAAATTAAATTGATCGTAAAATTAATGAAAATAGATATACGTTAATAACCACAGTAACTATGTTTTCACACTGTGTGATACTTACGGTTACCCTATGTTTATATTAATGATATGGTTTATTTGTGACTTACAACCTCGCATATCAAAAGATCTTTAAACATACTTATATATAATAAAGGTAATAACAGAACGAATCAATGTCATGGGATATGAATTTGTATAAGATAAGAAACGTGACAAATAACGTATGACAAGTCTTATTTAATATTTATAGTTTCCTCTGCGTGCAATTTCAAGTGAATATTTCTATAATGTAGGTATCATGCCAATATGAGTACACTTATAGACAGTGATCAGTGCCATCACCGATGTATTCAGTGACGTGGCCTTGTGGGTGTGAAATTGATATTTATTTTGTTTGTTTTTTAATTCACTTAACAACTCTGCTATGTTTCCTACAATGTGAAAGAATATCATTTCTTTGTTTGTAACTCAATAAATTGCAAAACATTGAAAAATGTGTCAAATGTTGAAAAATGCAGCAGAGTTGTTTTAACAATTAAATAAATCAATAAAAAAATTAATAAAAATATAAATTATCAATTTCAACCATATGGCCACGAGAAAATGGGTTATAATGTCGGCAGTAAACAATGGTCGCCGTTTATTAAATATTTATCTGCGATTTTATAACGTTTTTTATGGAAAAAAAACCTGCGACAAAGATTTTGTCATATAATTTTTACTGCCAATGGAGGATACAGAACAATTATTGGTTGACGTCACACGTAGTACTTTTACTCGTCTGATTAGGACCTAGGAACAGAAAACCTTTTTTTATAACATTCATGTATTTCTGAACTCCTATAGTATTGTGTCAGAGTACAAGACGCTCACAGATTAACAAAATAAAACAAACTACAATGAAAGTAGGAGGTAAATAAAGAAATCGCGCCAAATTCACTACATTGGATTTTAATCCGATTGATATCTCCCACTATGTTGAAGAACCAATCATTCTTTAGATAGCGTTAATATGATAAATGCTAGAAAACTTAATGTTACTAATATTTTGTCATTTATATTGTGAACATGTAGTGGTATATATATGACACGGTAATTTTTAGAAAAAGTGAAAGTGTTTTAGAGATCATCGAATAAAGTTATCAAAGTATCTTTTAAAGAACGTTATAATCGAATGGAAGCGAGGTTGTCTCATCCTCAGAGCTTATCATTTAGCATTACTTTCAGAGACATTTTCAGTGACGTCACAAGTGAAGATTCGAAGTTCGACTTTGATTCACCTATCCGGTAATAATAATAATAATAATAATAATAATAACAATAATAATAATGTTTATTTATTTATTTATTTATTAAAAAAACATCTTCCATGTAAAAACAATCTCAAGTTGCTTTTCAACACAATCGTAAAACATAAGTAAAAAAGGGTACAGTAAAAATCACTCAAATCAGAACCCAAAAAAAACGTGAGGAAAAAATGAACAGTACAATTTAAGAACGTCAAAAATCAATTACTAAAAGGTTATGTTGAAATACGAGTAGATGCTTTGCACAATATGGATTTTCTAAAAGAGATGAGTTTTTAGACCAGACTTAAAAACAGTCAAATTATTGGCACAATGGAGTTGTTGCGGTAGGTCTTTATTTACAGATGATTGCCATATAGGAAGAGGACGTCTTATAGATCCTTGATGTCAAATGAGAATTTAGAATCAGCTTTCTATCTATATTAAATGACAGATTTCCTCGGAATCTTTACAACAACACAAACTATGAAAAGTGCTTTAGTTTGAAGCGTCCGGTTAGAAAGCATTAAGTAAGCTTAAGTGTTTTCTCAACTCTGTTTTACTCTAGGTCGTCATCGTCAATTTAACTTCCATTGACATCGATTTCATTGGCAATCAGACCAAACATTACAAAAGAAGACTATATTTGAATCTAATGCGAAATGTCAGAAAGTAGTTTCCTGCTTCGTGGGAGAGTGTGCATACAAAATTGTCCGTTGCCATGATAGATCACAAATTGCATTTAGAGCAATCAGTTCTGCCTCTTCGAGTTATACTTATTTCAATGATATGTGTGTGTGAATGGTATGATAACAGAAGCTATACAACTTTCTTCAAGGAGGCTTAATAGGGCAGCACGTTTCTGACAATGTGTAGCAATTGAAAGTGTGACTTTCAAACCGCTGCACATAACAATGTATTCATATACCGTCATTTTAGATACGCTACGCTTTATTGAATCTAATATATTCTAACTTGGTTAATCGTGGACATTTCATTATAGGGTTGCGATATCATTAGTCCACTGCAGTATTTGTAGCACCAGCTCGATATAATACCTCAACACATTTTATTATTTTCCCTTTAATAATATAAACTACACTGCCATATAAATAAATGGCCTTGTATATTTTTCCAAGAAATCTGAATTTGATTTTCCAACAACAGTTTTACTGAAAATATCTTTTATGCTATCATTAGTAATTATCAACCGTTAAATGTTGAAGACATTTTGAATTCCAAATATCAAACGGAAAGTATACCCTTTGAATGCATATATATGAGATAGTCAATCATTTTATAGCCAACCAACAGGTAGCAATAAAAGAAACGAAACGTCATTGAAAGCGAAATATTCGATTAGCCAGTCCATATTTTTATGCATATGTTTTAAAGTACTCAATGATTGAGTTTAATCTAGTAAGAGGCAGTTAATGTAGATGAAAAGATGTTAACGATCTGATCACAGAGAAAATATCTCATTTTTCATAAGGAATGCATGAATGATGATAATTCCTAATCTGGTTTTAATAATACATGTCACTTCACTTAATCTACTAACACACTGACACACAGAAGGACATTTACCACGCACGCAAGCATCGATCATAGCATACCCTTTGCATGACATAGACTGTAATGGACGTGATGAAATACAATCTTTATCCCATTTATTCAATCGATGGATACTTATAGCATTGCAGTGGTTTTATGTTCCAGGTACACTTAGTTTAAGAAAGGTCGATGCCCCATTTTGCTACTCAGTACATACATGTAATACTATACTGCTGTTGGATAGGGTGTTTTGTAAAAAATATAATGTAACGTTGTGTAGAAAATATAATGTAACGTTGTGTAGATACACTATGTGACGATTATATCTTGTCATATAAATCATTCGATAATTGTGAAGGGGAGGGGGTTCACAAATGCCATTCATTTTTCCTTGGTAAGCTATTCTATAAACAAAAATATCCATGAATCCTCGCTATGATCAGAAAATGAAGGAAGCTAGTCGTTGTCCCTCCCACTAATTGACGTCTCGACAGTGAATTGACGACTATGTCCCGACTAATGTGAAAAACTGATTGTAACTAGGCGACAATATGCATGTGCGCCCAATACAAAGCAGACGACATTTTTGCATTAGGTTGGCACTGCTAGTTTTCGTGAACTTTTGATTCTTGTTAGCATTTCCATAATTTTACACCTGGACTAACATTTTTAGCGATTGCCGAGAAACGTACAGAATTGAAATATTTTCCTAATTTACTGTTTAGTGAAGGTTCTCGCCATGGACATGCATTGTCCCATGGGGGGGGGGGGTCAGCAGAATGTATATATAATAGAAGAACAAAAGACTTTGATGAAAAAAAGCGTGACCATGGCGACCTATGCTGAGCAATGGAAGGCGACTCTCGTACGTAATATATATGATATAATCATGATATGAAGAAATGGCCCAATGACTACGAACATGACTTTATTTCTTGCAATAAATGGTCCATTTAAGTCAGGAATGTAATACCCTATTCTTGTTATGAAAGTATTGAAATGTAACTATAGTTGTCTATTGGACTCTCGATGATACTAACGAGTGTATTCCACAGCTATTTAAAGGCGTTTAATAGTAAATTAAGGAAATACCACTGTTATTGTGGTGTTATTGTTATTGTGAAATGACGTTTCATTTAGATACCTTTACATTTTCTCGTCAAAGTTTTAAAGAGAATGGACTTTGGGATTTGTCATCACGGAAATGTGTACATTACTTATGGACCTTCAAAACAAACCTTTCAAATACAACATTATGGCGCAAATACAATTGCAAACTGCTAACAGATATGGTAGTTATTACAATATACACTAATGCGTTATCCAAATTAGATGAGCTGGTCCAAGGCCATCCGTTTCCTTGGTAACCAATTTAGCATTACTTTCAAGATTAATGACTGCTAGAACATTTCTATAAAATACATATAACAGGCTACGGATTCAATACACTCTATAATCTGCCGCAGTCGATGAAAAATTGAATCGTGAGTGGAAATTGACAAGTTTGAAATGGACCTTATGTTTGAAATAAAAGAATTATTGCAATCGGAAAGCTGAAAACAATAGCGGCTTTTTATGTCTACAAATTTAGTCGTTTTATTTTGTAAAATGGAGAAGTATTTAAATTTTATATTGCTACTTTTACCATGGTAACAGTTATTTCGTCTAGTATCTATGAACTATTAATGTTGATGTTGCTATAGTGATACATTACAACCACGTATTCAGTTTACATCTGGTACTTCGTCATCATAACTCAACTGGGTTCTTTTCCCTGAAATTACGGCAAAAGAAACACTCAATACAATTCAACTTATTACTTACATATTTTTTTATGGATAAACATATAACCGTATTTTATAACAACACACACACACACATGTACCCTCTACCGAGTCCTCTACACATACTCATAGGCTACTACAGACACTACACTGTGTATGACGTACATGTGCGCGCAATAGCAACATGTCTTTCCAGAGAGATACTCGGTATTTTCTGTAATATATGAGACGAAAAAGGGGGGAAATATCTGGCCAGGAATAGTTAGCATCAGAGAAATAATCACACGAAAGTGTAGAGAGACCTGACACAGACGGGGTTGAATGTGCGACAAAACATTGACATAAAAATGTCGACTCTGTATTTTGTCAAAATAGACACTGTGAGTACACTTCAAATCTCAAAAGACAGACTGAAAACGGGTCACCTTACATGGTTCAAAGATTCATTCTTACTTTAGTGAAATTAGTCATTTTTTATTTCATTTCAGACTATCAAAGTACAATTATGATTTGAAAGTATCACCAACATGAACCCATATTTACTTTTTGTTACTTTTAACCGACAGACCCATCATTTTAATGTGTTACGGTAAGAGACATAGAATTACATAGGAGTGCCCGGGAGCAGATTTGATGTAAGCGTATGCATACTTTAAAATATGGCCGTTGGTGGCGCTACTATAACCTGCTTTGTTGCCGTCCATTTTATTCATACTTAGTATGGTATATGCCATAATTATTTTGTTTTTATTTGTATATTTGTTTTTCATATAAAACAACACAACAACATCTGTTATTCTTAGAATCCTATGAATTCGTAGAATAGAAAGTTTGAAAAAAAAAAGTCAGGGATTTTGACAATGAGTTCAAACCCAGACTGTAGTAGGCATACAAGCTAACCACTTTGCCATGACAACACAAACACATATATATCATTACAAACACCACACAATCAAACCTGCAAAAGATACAGTGTATAACCATGAAATAAACAGCCTTCATGTAATAATAGTAAGACACACTCCCATTTATTCCATCTTTTAAGAAATATTTCAGTTTTAAACTTAAGACTTACCATAGTCAATTACATACCAAGTAAAAATATGCTAAAATCATTCTTATCCGATCCCATAAAACACCAAATGATTGTGAAATCTGGTTGTCTCAAAGTCAAAGTCAAATCACCATGATATGTTTACAGTTCAGTAAATAAATAAAATAGAAAATATATAAACAAGTTACAATTTATCACCAAAAATCTTAGGCATATAATGAAAATATACAAACATTTAAGAAACAGTTAGCTGCCTAACATAAGAATATCAGAAGAAAAAAAAACAGTATGTACATAACTGTATATATCAAATTTTTACAAATCTTAGCAAAGTCTTGACAAAGTAAAATACACTAAACTATGTAACCTCTCATTTACTATACACAGACAATCAAAGAAAGTTTCAGTTCATGAATCAGGGTTAAATAAAATTCCAGAATTTTCCAGAAGTTTGTCATCAGTTTTCCAGGAGTATTTAGATCACCTTTGGTCATTTTTCCAGGAGTGTTGACAAGTGGAATATATTCTAACCTATCTAATTAACACTTTATGACAGTAACATTGATCGTTCAATCGATCGATTTGCCATGAGTTTCCAGGAGTTGATGGCATATTTCCAGGAGTTTCCAGGAGTTGATGGCATTTTTCCAGGAGTTTCCAGGAGTCCTTTGAAATTCTAGGAATTTCCATGACTTTTCAAGAGCATATGAACCCTGGTGAAAACCATTCAAATAAATGAAGTCTTGGCAAGAGGTTATGAAATGGTTTCCTGGCAATGGATTAGACAGGGTTTGGTTCATAATGGTATTGCTATACACACTAAAAGATCAACAGTGTCAGCAAGCTTACTGTGGTATTTCCTCCCTAGATTAAAAGTAAATACAATACTTACTTATATTATTTGTTACACTGCAATGAAAGTACATGACTACATTAAAGTGACATGGTCTGTAACTTGTAAGTATCTTTCACCATTTTTGTTTCCATGTAAAAGATTACTTATAATTTACCATTCACAAATGTTGACTTGTATGCTCCTATACCAAACTATAGCAAAGTCTGCGGCAGAGTTCAAGCCATCATTAAATAACAGTGATTGTATAGTAAACCAAGTTGCATATATTCCAAAGCAGCCTTAGTCTGTACAGAAATTTAAAGTCTTCAATCATCGTCATAAAGTTTACACAAATCTAAAATCTTATAGAAAACATCTCAGTAAAGTTTAAATAACTCAGTCTTTAAAAGTATAATTGTATGTGATTGTATGTTTTACTCTTGACTCAACAAATGTTATTTACACTAATCGTATATATTTTGATTTTTAAGTGCCCTGTGTCTAGACTCCATCACTATAATTGAGTTATAATCGCATGGTGCTCTTGTCATAATAATATGTGTGATTGTGTGAGCATGCAAACAGAAAGCAAATAATATAACAAACAGAACTCCAAAACTTTAGATAAAGAAATTGCAAAATCAATTTATATATTAGATTTCTCTGTTGTGATATGAACTCCAGACACACGTCTTGATTTTAACATGATTGTCATCAATAGATACATGGTATTGTAATAATTTATATCAAAAAGGTTACATAAAAAGGATTGTTATTAATGACATGGAAGAACACATATCGTAGAAAAATTTACTAAAACAGTCACTATTTATCAAATAAATGGATCTACCAAACTGTCTAATTTATGAACTTATTAATGACTAGATGATAAAACAATGAAAGTAGTACATTTTTATTCATGTGACAAGATATATAATTTATCATGTGATTGTACTGAGATGTCGTCCTATAGACAAGGCAAATATGAAATCAAATCAAATAAAAAATTCCAAGAGATAGTCTACTACAAACTTGGCTTTACTTGGTGTAGTGAGAACATCACTAACAGGAGACTCTCTAAAGATTGTCAATTGATAGTTGAAAAGTGCTGAAAATTAACTTGGGTTTGTGTTTTACAATTTTACATCACTGACATCTAAATAAATCCAAAAACAGCTGTTAGAGTTTTAGCAAATGGAAAATGATATAAATATTTTATTTATTGAAAGCGATTTCATGTATACCTATGATATGTTCAAATTCTGAGTCCCTTTACTGAGAAATGTGTTTTGAACAGAAAAGCTACATGGACAACAAGTAACGTAGCGTATTGTCTTGAGTGGAAATATGATGGCTAGTGGGAGATGACTAATAATATACATAAACTGTTAAATATGAACTCATCCAATGACAGGCAACTTTATAGTGAGTTTACAAAGAAGTTGATAATATAGGTAACATTCATTTTGTTAATATAATATCAATATTTTTGATAAAAAATATATAAACAAATATTTCTAATCAATTCTCACACAAGGTCAATTCTCAAATATGAAAAATCATTTGCTTTTCAGCTATCTGTGTTATCAGAAGTCAAAATCAACAGGGCAGAGAGGAGGAGAGATGATAAGACAGTCAACACTATGGTTTATGCAATAATTGTATAATATTGTAGTCTTATTTGCATATAAATGAAAATTTCTCAGCGAGGAAGAGGTTTATACAACCCTTAATTAACACTGAAGTGAAGCATTTTCTGTATTTGTCACACTCATTTATAGCAATACCCTTTCAATAACTTTCACAAAGTCTAGTTTGTGGCCTTTCTAACATAGTCAATTTGTAAACATCACACTGAGTGAATGATAGCTGTCAACTGTGATCAGATTTAGCTCTCAGTGAAATCTAGACAATGTTTTTATGGTATCTATGCTTACACTCTAGTCATTGACTATTTACATGCTTTGAACACCTAGCATTATTAACAGATTGATTACATAGAGAAACACCGCATACTGGACTGAATTGAAACATTTTACGCTGGATATGGATGCTATGAGTGATTGTGGCAAACCATGCAACCGTTTTACTTGAGTGTGAGGAGTTGTACAAAACTAAAGTTTATACAATAATTCTATTACTATTGTAATGTTCAACCTAGTCCCTCTTTTATCTATGGATGAATATTTCTCTAAGTGTAGGAGCTGATATATTTCTATTAATTCTTCTTAATCCTAGATCATCAGTCTCTGTAGAGCTAGCCTCTATCATACGATGTCTCTGTAATTTCCTCTTCCATTGAATAGCTAAGGCTGTAGCTTGTGTCTCGTCACCTGTATCCTCATCAGATGGATGCTTCAAACCCTACATAAAATAAAACATTTAGTTAAAGGATCAAAGCAGAAAATGCAATTTTAAACAATACAAGGTATCAATTTAATTTTTCAGTGATAAATGGGTACAAACAATAGTTTGAATCTTTGATTAGATTTATGCCTCACTTATTTCACAAAGTCGTAAATATGTTGGGGAGTGTAGCCCCAGAATGTAGACAACCAAAGGTGTATTTGTATGTCACCTTACATCTGTAAAATATTCTGGGTCTAGGATGATGTTGTTAAAACTTGGCATACCAATTTTATAATGTACGTGTAAGTTAACTGTAGTTACTATAAGGAAATAATACACGCACAGTTGAATCCATTACTCTGCAAGAACTCAGTGAAATGCCAGCTAGCAGAATATACTTTGACAATTTACATCAATAAAATGAGTACTAAAATGTTAACCAATACACACAACATACTTTTGATGAGCTGAGAGCTTTAGACTGCAAACAGTCAATCTTGTTAAACTCGCGATAGATGTAGTTATTTATGATCACGTCCCAAGGTGACGACGTGATCATAGAGAATGCTCCCATATATCTTATACATCAATAACATATTCATAAAATTGTGTATTATTTATATCAATAACATTTTCATGTTACGATATGGCTGATATATTGTACGTTCTAAATGACCAAATATTTATTGACATCAACATCTAGTGATAAGTAGATAGAGAAGATACCTATACTGGGCTCCAAATAAGCAGTAGTCAATATAACATCATATTTTGCCTACAAAATTTATAATGCAATAGTCTATTAGACCAATGGAAACCAATGGAAAGTTGTACCTGAAACAGTTCACCTGGATAAATTTGACAACCAAACCCAAAAGTTAGATTCAAGCCCTGCCTATACCATAGGTTTTCCCTTGAAATACTTTCTCTGAAGACCTCCCCTCTATTTTGCATTTTCCATGGATTATCCCTACTTACTTTGACACAGGCTGTTTCTGCAGCTTGCAGTGTTTTCATCACTGCTTCCATAAGATTCTCAGCATTCTTGACAAGTACAACATCTGTAGTTTTATCCTCAGGAGTGGCTGCTTTCACACTGGCGATAATACTCAACTGTTTACCATAGGAGGGAATCTGATTGGCACAATGTAACAACTCCTCAGAAAATCTGTAACATTGTGTGACAGAGACATGAATTATATACAATGTATGTATGGTGGATATGTACTATAAGATATATTTGTTCTTATAGTCCTAAAAGTGCACTGTACATGTGGTCAACCGATGGATCAACTCATCAGTATGTGAATTGCAGTAAATGTATGTGTTTCTAATGTCAAAAGTGTAATTGGACCTTTAAAAATCAGCTGGATTGACATCATTTGTTGGCTCTTCTGGTATATTATCAAACACAACAATTTGTCAAGTTTCACATCTGATAGAAATACTAGTACGTGGCATATTGTTAAAAATAATTATATTGTTAAATACTATAAGACGAAACACTGAAAATATCAAAATAGAAGATAAATCTGTGCAATATTAGTTTAAAAGACTGATAATTTTACCTTTGATCCAAGCTAAACTTTCCTATAATTCTGGCAAACTTAACTATAACCATTCCATTAGCTGCTATAGCTTTAGCTGTGTTGATTACTTCTTCTTTACTCTTTATTAGATAAAGCCATGCAAGAAAAGGAAATCAAAGATTGTTTAGGTTAGTAAAATGTCATATACAGCAGATGCAGTTTGTAATTATAAAAGTGTATGGCTTCTCATTACATTGTAATATTATTTTCTTTCCTCGTGTCCACTTTTTAAAAATATTTGAAATCATATGCAAGCTAATATACACACAGATACCTACATAGATACATAGACTGACAGACAGACAGACAGACAGACAGACAGACAGACAGAGACAGGCAGACAGCAGATACACACATACACATACACAATCACACACACACACACAACACACACTGGAATTGGTATTTAATCAGATCAAAGTTGGATTCAATTATCTCTTTTAATTGTTGTCAAGTATCGATACATGTTGTTATTTCACAGAATAACTAAACTTGGAGTTTCTGGTCATTGTCACAAATATATTAAACACAAGATAACCAAGCCATGACATCACTGTGGACTGAACTGTTTAGGTATTTTAAGTTAAACACAGATGTATGGTTTATACTATCCAGATTACAATTGCATTTTAGTTTACAAGTTACTAATCAAAATCATTAACTGATGATGGAGAGGTTATCTAATGTCAATGATGCCACTTAGGTCATTTCACAAATGATTCTTTACTTCAAAAAACTAAAGCAGTACGCCATGCATAGGTCAAATAATAGACACTTGTCAGCGTAACCAGGGAGTCCTGTTTTTTACTACCCTGGATCATCTCACATTCTAAGACTTGACCAGACATCATCATGGCTGCATCTGACAGAAAGCAAAATCTTGACCCATTTCTTGATACTATAAGTGGGGAACTTCTGAATTGTACTGTTTGTGATAAACAGTACAGGAAACCACAAATTCTACCATGTCTACACACATTTTGTGAAGACTGCTTGTACTCTGTTGAAGTTCACAAAGATGATAAGAATCTGGAGTGTCCAATTTGTAAGAAACTATGTCCACTTCTGGATGGCAGGATTTCTGGACTGAAAACAAACACCTTTATGGTCAACTTGATTAAAATCATGGCAGTTCAGGAAAAAATGCAACAAAACACTACCAGGTGTAAATCTTGTGAGAAGACAGCAACTGATACGTGCACAGATTGCCAACAATTCTACTGTGAAGGCTGCAAGTACAGACATGTCCAACACAGCCAGGACCACACCCAGCAGAAACACCACCTGTTGTCCATTGCAGAACACAGCTCCATTAAGTTCACAAAACAGACAGGACTACAAAGCGTAGATCACTGCGATGTCCACACCAAGTATGAACTTTTTTTTTATTGTGTACCTTGTAAAAAACGCATTTGTTCACAATGTACCATAGTTACACATAGAGAATGCAAACAGATTGATTTGCAACATGAAGCAAATAAACTATGTAAAGATCTTGAACATTTGATGAAAGAACAGAAATTTAGAGAGGATGAGATCACAAAAAGACAATGTGAATTACATTTACATTTAGAAGAGGAGAGAAGGAAGATACGAAACAGAGTTGATGAGGTCATCGAAAAGGTCAAGCAAGAAGAAAAGAGATTGGTGTGTGATCTAGAGGAAGGGTATGGTTTTCAGACGATGGAGCTACAGATGACATCCAAACAATTGAACACTCAAATAGATACTGTGGCTAGAATGCATAATGAGTTAAGTACACTGCAAAAAAGTGGAAATACAGCCAAGATGCTACCAACAAAACTAGAAACATTTTGCCAGATCAAAGACATGACTATTAAGGAAACCATGGACATAGAGCCTATGGTGTTCACAGAATTCACGTCTAGAACTTTTGCTGGACATGGTGTCGTGGGAGACTTAAAATCTGATGTCCATGCATCAAATTGTGAGGTTGAAGACATCCCAAAGGACCTAGTCAGAGGAGAAACAGTAAACTTGATCATCAGAACTAAAGACTGTAGAGGAAAACAGGTAGTCTCACGACAGAAAGTCACTGTTCAGCTGCTTAATAACTCAAATGAAACCTTTGAGATGGTATCTAACAATGATGATGATACATACCCAGACAAAACCTTGGAAGACTGTGAGGTGATATCAAACAATGATGGTACATACACTACAACAATACATGGACACAAAGCAGGTGATTACAAACTTGAAATCAGAGTAGGAAGTGAACTACTACCAGGAATGCCTGTCAACATTCATGTCAAGAAAGAACTCATAAAATCCATAGGGAAAGCAGGGTCATCTTATGGAAAGTTTAGAAGGGTGGTTGGAATTAACATGACCAAATCTGGTGATATTGTCACAGCTGATACTGGTAGTAACAGACTACAAGTTATGGATACCAATGGAAAATGCAAAGGAAGTTTGAAAATGACAGATTTCAAGCCATGTGATGTAGCAGTATCAGCTGATAACAAATACTTTAGTGTCGATAGTAATAACAAAAGAATTGTTGTATCAAATGACAAAGGATTACTGCAATGTTTTGGAGAGAAAAACTTGGATAAACCTGTATGTATTGCGATAAATCCTTTGAATGGAAATGTGTACGTAGGAAACCTTTGCCAGTTCACAGGCTCAAACATTAAAATATTCTCACAGGAAGGGAAGTACAAGAAATCAATTTCTACCGATGGAAACTTGACAGAATGCCACTGTATAGCATTTGGCAATCAGGGACAACTTTATATGACAGATGGGTACTGGAACTGTGTACAGGTGTTCAATTCACAAGACAACAAGTATCTGTACCAATTTGGCAAAGATGAATTGCAAAATCCACAGGGAATATGTGTGGACAAATCAGGATATGTATACGTCACTGATAATGAAGGCATACATAAATTTGATACATCAGGTTGCTTGATATGTCATGTTAATAGTGATGAGGATAAGCTTGACTGTCCACATGGAATAACAGTAACACAAGATGACCCACCAAATATTTTCGTGGCTGACACAGGCAATCACTGTATCAAAGTGTTTGCACAATAGACAGAAGGGAAAATGTGCTGTTGTTTTCACATGAACATATACTGTTAAATATACCACTATGTTCAACATACTGTTAACTGTTATGTAAATATAATGTGTGAAAACTGAACTTTTATGAAATAAATATGTAATAGTAATAAAATACTATTTCTGTTATGTCTTTACTGGTTGTCCATGGCAGGTAATAGGTCAGTTAGCATACAAAGCTTCAAAATTTGTTAGAGACATCCACAGCCTATGCTATATTAGGATATTTACAATTTGGGTGTGAAAAACAACTGTTAGAAGTATAAAAATATTTGGTCTTGCTCCTATTTAAACTTTACTGATGAGATAATTGTGTAGCAGTAATCCAAAACTGTGGAACTCAAACATTGGGGTTTAAGTTAACATTAACTAACACTACACTAGAAGATTCCATTTGGAGACATATTAACCCAAACCATTTCATGGTATTTGAGATTCGTGACAAAGATTTCCCCATCTGATTAATGAAACCATGTAATTCAACCATCTACATTATACTAAATGATTCAACAAACTGGTCAAAGGGCCATGAGAACCTAGGTCAGCTAAGGTCATATGTTGACCTGGTCAGTTACCATAGCATCAAAATACAACATAAATATGTCCATGTGGTCAAGGTTCAGGTCCTGGTCAGGGATTGATTAAACATGCCAGGCTGCAATCAATCGATCAATCAATCAATCATATAGAATTTCTATAGCGCCAAATTCCAAAAGATAAGTTCTGTTCAATAGCGCATGAAATGTTCTTTGAAAAGATGTGCAAGAAGGATGTTGTTCACTTTGACTCTATCAAACAACAACAGTTGTTGGTAAATAACAAGTCCAGTTTTAGAAGGGATATCACACATCACACAACATATACTCACTGAGACAGAGTCTTGCCCCCTAGGCTAGTAAAATCAGCTATATCATATACATCATCACGCGAGATATATATACTCACCGAGAGAGGGCCCTGTCCCCTAGTAAAATCAGCCATATCATACATCACATACTATGTACAATATACTCACCGAGAGAGGGCCTCGTCCTCTAGTAAAATCAGCCAAGTCATACAT
This sequence comes from Glandiceps talaboti, assembly GCF_964340395.1. Classification (NCBI taxonomy): domain Eukaryota; kingdom Metazoa; phylum Hemichordata; class Enteropneusta; family Spengelidae; genus Glandiceps; species Glandiceps talaboti. The sequence continues at coordinate 19,930,977 of NC_135563.1, read as the reverse complement.
CACATTCTATGTACGATATACTCACCGAGAGAGGGCCCTGTCCCCTAGTAAAATCAGCCATATCATACATCTGTGCTGACATTGTCTTTGCTACTTTTACAATGGCATTGTTCTCATCTTCCCAATTATCAGTTTCTTGTTGAAACACCATTGCTGCAGCAGCTAGTGACTTGGAATAACGGTTTCCAAGGAAAGACTCCCATTTTCTACCATCAGGAGGTGATAAACTGCTGACACTTGCTGAGAATTCTGGCTTTGGTGGTGGAGTAGGGGTGGCGTCAAGACCTCCACTGAAATGAAAATTATGAAATTACACCATTTTGATGTAATAGGGTAAATTATTTACTAGCTGTTACAGAATAATATATAGATCACCAGTAGGCTACCATTCAATGTGGATCAAAGCATTCTACCAAACAACAATCAATCAATCGGGCTATCTTTCTATTTTTGCATTTGTCTGTGGGCGGTATGCAGGTATATACACCACTAACCACCCTCACCCCTTCCTGATATGGCCACTCCACTTGCATGATGGATGACTTTCCCCACCATTGAATTTCACAATTATCCAAACAGTTCCCATATCTCCAAGCAGTGGGCTAAATGCTGTAGCACCATCAGGAGAAAATATCATTGCTTATACACAGAAGCCCACCCTTCTTCTTTCAAGTTGCTGTGTACATCATGAGGGGAAGGACTACAGCAGGTTATCAGTTATAATTCTTTCCAAGAATTCATTCAAATTACAAAATATACACAGTATGCTGTCTCACCAGCTCCAAAAGTAGTATCTTAAATGACAACACCAATACTATCAGTGTAAGGATGTATAAAGTACACAAGGATTTAATACACTCAATACAAATAAACAAACAAACAAAAGCAAACAACTAAAACTGAGATTGTAGCCATCACAACAAAATGTTATTCACAAAGCGCACAAGCTTTTCATTCTATTCACAACTGGGAAGGGTAATTATGAAATAGGTAAAACATGGAGACCTAGTACATATGAATAATTATACCAAGGTAACAAAAATGCACAGGAGAAACTGTACCATGGCAACAAACCATACAGGAGAAATTGTACCATGGCAACAAAGTGTACAGGAGAAATTGTATCATGGCAACAAACCATACAGGAGAAACTGTACCATGGCAACAAAGTGTACAGGAGAAATTGTATCATGACAACAAAGTGTATAGAGGAAACTGTACCATGGCAACAAACCATACAGGAGAAATTGTACCATGGCAACAAAGTGTATAAAGGAAACTGTACCATGGCAACAAACCATACAGGAGAAATTGTACCATGGCAACAATGTGTGCAGGAGAAATTGTACCATGGCAACAAAGTGTATAGGAGAAATTATACGATGGCAACAAAGTGTATAGGAGAATTTGTACCATGCCAACAAAGTGTACAGGAGAATTTGTCCCATGGCAACCATGTGTACATGAGAATTTGTACCATGGCAACCATGTGTACAGGAGAAATTGTGACATGAACACTGATAAACGACACCACCACATGACACTGTACATAGATTGACATGATTACCCTGATGACTGCCTGGCTTGGTCTGTATCTGTAGTATAGTATGTTGATGTACTGATGGTAGATTGATAGGACAGTGGTGTAGAGGTTGTACTACTGTAGAGGTAAAGGCATGCAGCAAGTGTTACTGAATATCATAAATCATAACATGGTTATAGTAATGCAGCAGCTAAATACGTGCAAGTGTAAATATGTATTTTTACAAGGAATTGTTTTTTTCTAAAAAAAAAAAAAAAAGTGTAAATATGCAAGCAGGGGATTATATTAGTTGATCTATTGTCTATTGTGTAGCCTACAAAAATAAGAAGTATGCAAAGTAAGTAATAACTTCTAGATTGAACATCTTCAATATGCTCCAAAATAAGGAAATCTACATGTATGTATACTATACTAGTAGTGTACAAGACAATGTACTGACACTGTATTGTACAGTTCTTGTATGAAAAGTAACTAATTTAGATGACATATAATTGGCTACAGTTAGAAGTATTGTTATTACCATACATTATCCCTAGTATCCATATAGTATACTGCATACATGATATACAAGTTCAGGCAATGATTTACTATAAACTGTAGAGAGTTGTCATAACACTTTACTATATCCAATGCTATGACAGAAACCCATGACACGAGTGCAAGAATATTTGCATGAGTGATGGCAGTATTCTTTGTGGCCTTATTTCTCAAGAGTAGCGAGTAAAAGTGCAGCAGAAAACTCTGCAAGCAGGATCATATACATATCCCAGAGTGTCCACAGTAGAACTTACACAGCATGTGGTTCTATTATATTACATTATATGTTTATCCAAAACAGCAAATTTCCATAAAAATTATAATGTGCATACATGCACTTTAATGTACAATGAACGATCATGTCCTATTTGCATATCATTTGCATACAGATATGCTATAATGTTTTCGGTATAATGCACTGCAGTGCAAATATCACTACCGTAGTATGTAGGTGCACCAGTGCAAGTAATTACTGGTAGTAATGTGACAATATTTCTTGAATATTACAAACATATTGATAAAGCTTGAACATAATATCAATATTAAAACTGAACTCACCTTATTGTCAGAGGTCTTGTTCTATGTGGGCTGGAAAGAGTTGAACACAGTTATAGATTTAAACAGATTGATTTATCCAATAATATAACAATACTCAAAGTAACTTGGCATCAACATAAGAAGTGCACTAATGTAACATAATTTTTCTAAATAATATCTGAGGTTTTTTGTTGAGGACAATACCAACACCTACATGTATTCATAATGTGAAACCAAGTATTTATAGGAGTAGAAAGTGTAGTCATACTATACACAACATTTTGTTAAATCTGGGTTGTTTTTAAACTTGGCTTTGCTGGTCTTGTCTACACAATTCTAGTCAAAGGTGGTATATTCCTTGTGTCCTTGACATGCAAACTGTAATGTGAATAATTCAATCTGACGAGAGACCAATTTCAGTTTAACATCAAAATACACACTTGCATGTGCTCTTTCCAACATCAAGCCCTAACATGATGATGTCTCTTTACTGTGTGTGTTTACATCATCATACCTGATTATACATGTACGTGGTTAGACTGTAAGATATATCATGTTGTTCAGCCCTATCAGGCTACAATGAGTGCTGGCTGATAGTGTGGCATGAATGTCTGTATCTTACAGACTAGTACGTAGTGAGATCTAAAAGACAGTAAAACAAAAAGTGACAACTGTCACAAAATTGAACTAAATAAGGTAGATATACATACCTAACAAGAGGCTTAGTTTCAGGTTTGATAACATCAACAAGAGTTATATCTGGTGAAACTACTGCACTTCTAGCTGATAACACAGGAGACAATGATATCCTGGGAGGTGATACTAACTCTGGTGGTTGATGGGTTGCCAAGCCAAGTGAACTCTTTCTGCTGTTTCCACTTGGTGATTTACTTCTTTCTACAGGACTAAGTCTATTTGCTTGTGGTTGTGGTTGTGGTTGTTGCATTCTGATTGGTTGAGTTACAGAATGTACAGGTGTATGCTCCACTCTCATTGGCTGGTTAAATACGTTGGCACCTGGATACTGTGTTGCTGTTGGTGCCATTGGTGCAGAGCGTAGCTGAGTGCTTATTTGCATATTTGCGTGAGGCAAGGGCACAGAGTGAGATACATATTGTGGAGATTGTGGTGGTATAATAGGCACTTTAGTGGGAGAATGGATAACAACCGGTGGGAGAGACTGTATGCTAGTTTCAAGTGCTTGAGTCACATCTTGTGGTGTGGTTTCTTTCAATATTTGGAATGCTGCTAATACATCTGTAAAGGGACACAAATGTATTTGGAATTTGAATTTTAAGATATGTCTATGCTCCCAGGAACAAATCATGGGCAAGACAGGTGGAGTGAATCAAATCTAATCAAATCATATTTAGTTGGACCTACATGACCAAAATAAGATTTTCAACCATAACTGTGTAAAGAGGCCAAAAACCGTCGCTAGGTAGAATTCCTAACATGGAAAGTGATATTTACATAAACAATATTCCAGTATGGGAATGACAAAATATTTTTTATTTGGCCTCTAGGGGTACTTTTTCAAACCATTCCTTGAACATGAGGTGAGGGCTAGAATAGTCAAGTTCATAAGCATCCTTTCATATTAGTCTTTTTCCCAGTGTTTAAGGCTAAGTTGGATTGTATTCTGAGCTGGTTTGAATAGTTCTGTTAATTTGTTTATCAATTTTGATAATAATTTTAGAAACTATTTTGTTGACTGCTTCACCTACAGCAATACTTGCATATATGTCAAAAGTGCTTTCCTGCATTTACCCTAACTAAACCCAGTGTGACACCATCACACACTTGTTTTGGAAATGTCTGCAAAGTGAGTATCACCACGGTAACCACAACATGTAATTCTGCCAGTTTCAGAGACATGAAGGCTGAATAACTAATATCACTGCATGACTAAGGTTAGTAGTAGATGAATTGAAGCAATGCAATTGTTTCTAATTTATTGTTCAAAAGTAACTATATTTCACTGTCTATTACCAATATGGTGTACCGGGGGTACATTTTTTGTATTCACTTTGCAGTAATCTTCTGCTTAATAATTTTTTCTCTCCAGAATATGAAACTTGGAAAAGAAAGCATATATATTCACAATAAGAACTAAGTACACTCAGCAGCATTAGTTAAATTCTTTAAAGCCATAGCAAAGTTTGTTTTATGGCATCAGTTTCTGCTAGCATTATCATTTTTTTTTAATTAAGTCAGTGTTTTTGGCAAGGTGACTATACCTGCTACAGCTTTCTTGTCAGCATTAGGCACTGCTTGTATTAATCTTGTTAGCTGTAGAGCAATGCAAGCCCATTCTCTTTTCAAGTCTTGATATTCATCCAAGGACGATACAGAATCATCTGAAAAAGTAGAATAATAATTAATGTACATGTAGATCTACATTTTCAAAGATGCAATCTTTAATGTCCTTATTTTTTAAATTTCACACTCTTATTTTTAAATTACTAATATAATTATCAATAAGTTAAATCGCTGAGTGCCTGTGTGTCTACATGTATATGTGCATGTGTGAGTATGTGAATATATGTATGTATACACATGTCTGTGTGTGTGTATACACACGCATACATGCATGCATGTGTGCCGTATGTGTATGTGTGTCTGTCTGTATGTATGTATGTGTGTATGTGTATGTGTATCTGTGTATGTGTATGTATATGTGCATGTGGGTATGTGTATGTGTATGTGTGTCTGTATGTATGTGTATGTGTATCTGTATGTATATGTGTATGTGTATGTGTATGTGTATGTGTATGTGTAAGTGTATGTGTATGTGTATGTGTATGTGTATGTGTATGTGTTTGTGTCTGCGTTAGGTTGGTAATTTTACTGGGAAGACTTACATGTAGCCCTGATGCTTTCAACTTGCTAACTGTTCCAAAATTACAACCTATGGGATATCTTGAATGAGCTACACATTTGATTTTTTTTCACATATGCAGACTATTTTAACAATGTGGGACATTAACCATACACAATTCACCAAACAAACCCATTCACCAAGATGATGTTTTTGACTTCTACACTTGATAATGCACTGCCACTGAGCATTATTTCATTACCCAACTTACCTGCAATGCATCTAGCTTTGGCAATAATCTGGGGAGTCAGTTTACAGAGAGTATCCACACATGAAAACACAGCATATTTTGGTGTAGATGATGGTACACTTCTCATAGCTCTGTTACAGTCCTGTCTGGCTTTAGACACTCTGGCAGACAACTCATCAGCATAGTTCTGATATTCATCCAGTAAACTCTCTCTGGATTTACCTGTAAAAGTATACATATCACAATCAAGTCAGAAGTTTAAGTCCACATGCAGTTTGCATATAGATGCATGCACATGCATACACACGTCACACACACACACACACACACACACACACACACACACACACACACACACACACACACACACACACACACACACACACACACACACACACACACACACACACACACACACACACCTGAAATACTAGGACATGATGACCTCAAAGGAGACAACAAACCAAACAATAATCACAGCCCTTACTTTTGGTCAACAAAGGCTGTTTCTGAATAACACTCACAGTGGCCAAATTTTCAATCTTTCATCTTTTCAATAAACAGAGTAAGGCATATACCCTAAATGTATATTATCTATAAGACCTACCTTTGGCTTGGCTAACTGCCAATGCAGCTCCTGCTAGTCTGTCTATTGGTATGGCCATTTCATTGCTCATTTCATCAAGAACAGCTTCAAGTAATTTCACCTGTAAAACATTTATTGATAAACTCATATTTTCATATACCGGGAGTATATTATGCATCATACAATCTCAAGTGCACATGATACAGTGTGTTTTGTATACCTATCAAACATAGGATAATGTATTTACAGAGGCCAATGTCAGACTCATATTTAAATTTGGATGTGAAAAACTGACTGGTAGAACTTTACAAAAAGTTGATCTTGATAACCTGTCCAATACATTAATCTAAGAGTTTAAATCCTCTATTTGAGTGAACAAGACTATTAAACAGTTCTGTTGTCAAAATCTCTAAGCTTATCAAATTATGTCATGTGTATTGGTAAAATTTCTATATCTCCAAAATAATTAGTTTTGTATGTTTACTTTGTCTATATGTTAATAGTTACAATACCTTCAATGCCCACTGTCTATGAACCATTGCTGCCTCTAGACTAAGGGTGGATTTTTCTGACAAGTTTGCTGGTGTGGCTGTAACAATACTCTTGAGTGTTTCTGTCAGTTTCTGTACTGAGTCACACACTCCATGTACAGAGTCAACTCTGGACTGGTCTGTACTTCTGATGGCAGAAAAATACATAAAACTCAAGAGTTGAGCATTTTAGCATTCAAGAAACACATAAACCAAATTAAAGTATGGGGCAGTAAGTATAGGCGCGTCCAATTCTCAGGGTGAAAAAATCTATTTATCAAACTCACACACGCTGAACTTCTGGGCTGAACAAAAGTGTGAAGAAAACTAAAAGATATTAGAACTAGTCGTATCAACTTTAATTACAAGTTACCATACATTTAAAAACAGACACCTACCCTTCAAGAACTTTACAAGTCAAATCTCTTATCCTGTCTGAATAGCTAGTTAATTCTTTGATGTCTTGGTAAATTTCATCTGTCTGGTTCTCTATCAAAGCTTTTTCTAGTTGTAGTCCATTGACAGGGCTTCCACCATTCAAGTTATTAAGGGCATGGGTGAGTTCATATGATTTCAGTGACCACTGCTGAACTTTATTATGCAATAATGTATACTTGGATTTATCCACTGAAAGACAAGTAATCAGTCAATCATCATTGTTAGCAGTCATCTTCTTGGGGTTTTTTAAAAATTGTTACAGGTACAATATCAATGGATATTCAGATATAACCACTTGAATACCATAATCAAATATACAAAGATCATAAACAGAGGATATATAAAAGATGGTACATGTACTTTAATCTAATATAAATTGGACCAGCTCCTCTTATTCACTTACTGCCTGGCTACATGTATGAGGGCACTAGTAGACATCTATTACCATGAGTAGCAACTATTTCTCTAAGCTAGGCTGAAAGTGCCCAAATAAGGCCAGGCACTAAGTCTTTTACAACACATACCATTCTCAGGCACATATTGTTTTCATAATCAAAGAAAATCCCGAAAGAGACTTCTGTGCTGCATGAAAATTGCTCTAGGTAAAATAGAATGCGAATAGTACCCCTATATGCAAATTGTGATACGATCTGAGCCAATCACTAAAGGCTATTATATCACTATGAACATGATGTGTTATATAGATGTTATCACATTCATTGCTACTTTGAGTAATTGGACTTATGACACACATATCTAATAATACCAAGACTGTATTGTAATGACTTGAAGTAATCTACGAATACCATACCTGTATTCAAAACAACATGGTTTGCTGCACTGTTTAATTCTTGTGTCACCTTACTCAAATCATTTGCATGTGCCTGTAGTACCTGAGCATGCTCCATCAACTCTGACCTTTTATGAGCTTGGAATCTTGCTTGGGTGATTGTCACCTCATTTGCAAGCGACACTAGTTGATGGAGTTGTTCGATGTGATTGTTCAGTGTTTCAATCTGAAATTAAAAGAGGAAACAATCTTGATCAATTATATAAAATGAGGTGCTGTACTTGTGATCATACAGCTGTACGATTTGTTAAACATGCATTACTTAGTAGATACACAGTCTCCCCTCGCCCTCTTCTTTCTAATCAAAATCTTGTAAATCAGGTTTTTTTCAACTTTGTGCACAAAGAAAATTTGAGCAGATGGTTTAAAAAACATGATATTTGAACAAAGAGTGAATGAAAAGTGTGCAATCATACATTTATTTAATTTGTATAATTATCTATAGTTTCCATGTTGTTGTGTTGATATGATACACATAAAGATGGTGGTCCATGAAATAACAGCTACATCTATATTAAAACTATATAAATACATACACTGTCAAACTTCACTTTTAAATTACCATAACCTATTTTGGATCAAAAAGCTAAACTTACATGTGGTTGTAAGCGATTGGTATCACCCTGTTTTGCAATGTTAGCTACAACTTCAGCTGGTGTAGACCAGGGTCCTATGATGTCCATTATGGTTGATGATAAAATACTGGCCTTCCTGGCCCATTCTTGTCCTTGTACAAACAAGTGAGCTTTGTTACTTTCATCTTTTGGTGATGTATTCCTAGCAAGCTCAAACAATTCCGGGAGAATTGCAGTCATTTCAGACAGATTGGCCTGGAGAGCACTGCATGGATAAAAAGGAAATAACGATGAAAGTTTATTCTAAGTGACAGTAATGTTGATATACATATATGTACACAGTACGATAAAATGTAAGATACTTTCAGTGTCTGAAGTTTGTCTATACAGCATTAAAAGATAAGTCTTCATAGAAGACACAGACCCCCCCCCCCCCCCTCATATACTCAAATATTTACATGTGACTGAATGGTCAATGTCTTAAAAGAAAGCTTGTACATGATGATAGGGGGTAGACACTTGAATGGGGTCTCTATATATGACAGTTTTTGAGTTATGATGTAAATATTGATTTTAAACCAGAAATATGGCTGCTATTCTGTCAAATTTGAATATATCATGAAACAAAGTGAGGTACATATGTTCCATGTCATCTTTCTACCAGGTTTGAAAGAAACTGGCTAATGCATGTCTGAGAAATGATGAATATGGATGCACACACAGATGGATGGACAGAGCCCATTGTAATTAGTTCCTACTTTGGGGAATTGAAAAGTCAGAGGAAGATACAAACACATCCTGTGGCCTAATGGGCTATCTAACCAACTAATATTTGTTGTGTTACAATAAAATATCAAAACTGCCATGCTTCAAGTAAAATGATAAAGATCGCCTATCTATTTTTTCTACTTACCTTATCTTTGTACTATCCTCACTTAATCTAGCTATAACATCTACCATAGTTTTATAGTTACTGGTTCTAGTCAGGATAACACCACACATCATTTCTATCTGTATTTTATCTCCTTTCTCTATGGCTTTCAATAAATCTGTGATCAGATTCACAAACTCTACCGGCACATCTAATGCTGGAAGTACAAGACAATCATACAGAAGAAGACTTTAGTATGAACCCCAGGTAGGACAACGTTATGATAGGCTCTGCTAAGTGTGAATGGAAGGGATATGTAGGGGTGTGTCTGTATATATATATATATATGTGTGTGTGTGTGTGTGTGTGTGTGTGTGTATGTGCATGTGTGCATGTACGTGTATTCATGCATGTGTGCATGCATGTGTGTGCAGTACATGTGATTGTCTGAATATGAATGGCATACAATGAGAAAGACACTAGAGTATGATTTTTATGACATGCTTACTCAGTGTGCTTGTGTGCGTGTGTGCATGTGTGTGTGTGCACATGTGTATGTGTTTGTCTGTACACAAAAGAGAAATAAAATGAGAAAGAAATATGCTTATAGAATGGACTTTGATAAACATAATTAATAATTAGTTAATATCTGAAGTGACTTCAAATATCAACAATACAAAGAACCTCTTCATTTCAAATGCATAACTTTGTCCTAATGATAAAGGGCAAAAGTAGACAAAAACAAACTATTTGTAAATAAAATACTTCATTTATATCATACATATCTAAACTTACCAATGATAGCTGACTTCGGTGATGTAACAGGATGATGTGTGGCAGACCTTGGTCTGTTCATGGATGTATACATAGACATGTTTGTAGGATTAGCAGCAGCTGCTATATCTGGTATACTAGGTACAGGTTTACTTAGATACATATTATGATCACCTGATCTCATTGAATCATGTGGTGATGGGTAATCAGGATAATCTACAAGTAAAAGAAATGCACAGATGCTTGCAACTTTTTCTTTCTTATAAATGCTTTTCATGAATGGTTTTCAACATAGGGCAGCAATGAAAAAATTATGAAAATTCATGACTCCCAAGTGTCTATTTCTTTCAGTGATAAACATCTCTCATGAATATTCATTGTGCAATCACGAATATATTATTCTGCTTATTCCCATGATGCAATGTCCCACAGCAAAGATAGCCTATAAAGACACAAGATCAACTTGCAAATTAAGTAAATCACACAAGGTTAACTAACCTGTAACCATGGGTTTCTTTTTTGGTCTGACGTTATTCCTGAGAGGACTGAGTATACTAGGATGAGTGTCTTCATCTAAACCTTCCTTAACCCTGGACACACACAGTAATAGTATTTCACATCGTTCTCGTAACTTATCATGGAGTCTGGAGTTGTCAATCAAACTTACAGTTTCATACGCTGCATTCTTTACCAATGGTATTGCTGAAATAAACACAGATGGTGCATATCATGGACATGTATATTTTGTATATATAAATATTATTTTGGTAATTTTCACATTCAAGTTCTCATTACCAATAAAATAAAAGCCATCTCAAGCTAAATAAGAATCACTATTCGTAATGAGTAAAAAGTGGCTTTAGGGTTCACTTACACAAAATCATTCAAATCTCCAGTTTTCAAGTTTTTTTTTCCAGTTGTCATGGTAACAATCACACTGCCATTTGATTTGTCATTATTACTTGAAAATTGTATTTATCAGGTAATGAAAATTTCAAAATGCTTATCATCTATAAATGTCATTTTCCAGGAGTGACTTTAATTTTAAGAGACTAAAGGATTTTCAGGAAAGGGTTTGAAATTTCAGGACATTCCAGGATAATAAGATCCTAGAGACTTGTATTTAAGCATCACTCCTTGCTGCAGTAGTAATTTTATGTACTATAAAGCTCACCTTTTTGTAACTGATTAACATAAGACTGTAGTCCATTTCTGTAGATAGGATCTATATGACATTCTACTACTTTGTTGGCAACTTGTACAACACGTTTACCTCTCCCCAGTAAGTGATTAGCAGCAGTAGCTAACATATCACTATCAGATATCAAGATAGCCTCTCTGCACTCTCTTACATCAGACTTCATAGAGGATTCTGTAATATAAGTTGAACCAAATATAAATGTTAACTTTATGGGGCACAAACTAACTTTATAAACTTTTCAAGTGAAAAGGCTTACATAAAACATAACTAAACTAATCTAGTATGCCTTCAATAGCATTTGAAATCATCTTCTAGTGTTGTTAAGTTAGTTAATGACATAGGGATTTCCTTGAGACTTTAGTGTACTGTACATATACTAAATCAAGTCTTCAAATTGTCTTTATGTACTTGAAAACCGTTTGAGTTCCGTCAATAGCAAGTACTACAGTTACATGTTTTAGTATACTTTAGTATGTAGAATACCACATGTACAGGTACCTTCAATATGTAGCATAAATTGCTCTCCCCCCCCCCCCAAAAAAAAAAGGTTATTGTAGGTTATCCACTATGCACATAAAGTGAACAACATCAACTAACATTCCATTAGTTATCCACTACTTCACATAAAGTACATTAAATAAGAGTACAAGTGTCAAAAATAACACAAAACATGTATTTCAGCTAATGTTATTCAAGGATAAAGGCAACTCTACATATGTTATTCTTATTTTACCTGACAACTCAATAAAAGTGTATGGATCACTCATGTCATCAATGATATTAACTAGTGTTGATATTTCATCATGCCATTCTCTCCTTAGTAACTTGACATGTTCCAATGCTCCCCTATCCAGGACATCCCTCCTAGCAACAAGACATGCAGGGTATACCTCAGGATCCAAGCATTCTAATCTGTTGAGTACAGCACGTAGATAGTGTACTTCTGAAATGCAAACGTAGGTAATATGATCAGTCATTGGTTAGAGGGATTTATATTTTTTGCTTGTACTTGTCTATGAAGGTCACATCGATGTTTTAACACAAGAAATAATTATAGTGTTGGAGGAACAAATACAAATAAAAGAACACAAATACTGCTACGCATGGGGGGCAGCACAATTTTTATCACAGTAAATAATAGAAGACTTGGATATTTTTATACATAAGATCATAACATGTCAAGTTCCTCATGTTAGTATGAACACTTCAAATTACTTTGCAAATGAGGTATGAATTATAGTTTTGAGATATCCATTGTAAGCATGTAATGGAAAAGAACAGCTGACCAAGTTTATTAACTTGTGGATAAATACTTACTCCTTTTATCAGCACAGCTAGCTGCAATAAATCCTCCAAACTGTATCAGTTTATCAGAATAGTCATGAAAGGCTTCTTCCAAAGGTTGTAACATATCAATGCATAGTTTCTCTCGAAGGACAGATTTATCCTAACATTGGAGATAACAGAATACGAGAAAGTTTAGAACAAATACTCCTAGACTGACAGATTTGTTGTTGTTGTGGTGGTTACTGCTTTCCTCACATCCCACATACTTATAATGTATCAAAGTGCTCTAACCTAATCAATCCCACATACATTTATGGAGAGCGATTTTTTAAATAAATGATATACATTGTACAATGTGTAGGAAAGTATGCAAACTTTACCTGATATCCCATTTTATTACCAAGGTTCCCAGTCTTAGCAAGTACACTGAACTATGCATTTAATGCATACAATTACCTGTAGTAAGTTAAAGTGGTAATACAGTTGCTTTGACCAGTACAGTCTATCAAATGACTCTGTAGTCTCCAACAATGTATACACAACCTGGTATAACCATACATACACTATTGAATGCCTACATACATGTACCTGTAGTGGTACTACAGTTGCTTTGACCAGTACAGTTTATCAAACAGTTCTGTAGTCTCCAACAATGTATCCACAACCTAGTATAACCATACATACAATATTAAACATCTACCGTACATACCTGTAGTGGTACTACAGCTGCTTTCACTAGTCTATCGAATGGTTCTGTAGTCTCCAACAATGTATCCACAACCTGGTATCCCAGTGATTGGTTGATATGTTTCTCTAGTGATTTAAACTCACTAATTAACACATCACAACTTTTGTTGAAATCTTCTTTCAGTTGGTGAAAGTTTAGATTTTCTTTCAGAGACTTGGCTTGACTGGTGATATCATTACTTTGTTTCAAAATCTAGAACAAACACATAAATCTATTTAAGTATCACAAGTTTGAAGACCACAAATGTATGATAATAATGAGAGAAAACAAACTGACCAGACGGCAAACTTTACCTGTATTTACTTTTCCATTTAAATCATAACATCATAGATTTCCTACACTTTCAGTAGTCTTAGGCATTAGGTCATAGAAGAATTACTCTCAAACTGATAACTTTATTATGACTGTGTACATTTTACTTCAACAAGATTTTTGACCAGAGGATAACTTAGTAAGTGAGGTGAACATTTGCTTTTCAAAGGAAGAAGACTAATTAGGGCAAAAATCACCATCACAAAAACTTCCAGTAAGTTACTCCTTTGCAAGTTAAAGGGGACTTTCAACATAAAGCCAGCTTTGTGATCAATTCTTACAGTGTGACTCTCATTGTTACATCACATACATCATGTACAATTACAGAGGATTACATAAGTGGAAATGGAAACATTATTGAACAAGGTCCGTCTGTCAAGGAGACATGGGAATATTGTCACCTGGGTGTCATCTTCTGGCAGCACTGGTCTCACTTTTTGTTTTCGTGAGAGTTTCTTATAAAAAATCTTAGACCAATAATGTCAATACTTTATAAAAGCACATATTGTATCTTTTTGGATCTGACTTCATCATCAATAATAAATAATAAATAATCATTGAAAAACAAAACTAACAATTACTAAACCACACTACACATATACCTCTTTACAGGTGTCCACTATTTGATTTCTGACACGTTCTCTGGACACTGAAGCTACAGCCATACTATGCCTGACAATAGATTCCATCAATGCTTCAAAGTCAGAATTCAACATCATACGATGATCCTGGGAAAGATGCCTGCAAACCTGTATAGACCAGAAATTATAACAAAATTATAAACAAATCGGATACACTTTGAAATCATTAGGCATACAAAATGAGTGTAGATTTACATAATCTGGAATCAATACATGGTCAAAATTTCTTTTACACATAAATATATATGTACATATATTACAGATCCCACTCCATGTGTCCTGGAAAATTTTGAATTGAAAATAATAAAAACATAGTGTCTATTATAGCTTTGTGGAATACTGTACACGGATTAAATAATCATCAGTTTGGTGAGTTCCACAAGTTAGAAAGTGTCATGAGATTATAATTTGGAATAAATAGTCTTAATATTAATGTACTAGTGACCTTTTGATCAATGGTGATGACAGTTATAGGTCAAGGACCTTTTTGTGATGACAGGTTGCTAATTTACATGTTGACAGCTACATGTAAACAGCTGGTGGGGTTTGTATGCACCCAATCATCAGACACCTGTAAATACTCTCTAACCAGTGGACATGTGCTTCTCCTAACATCAAGGCCTGAAGGATGAACTTATTTGAATGATACTACTTGTTGCTCCCAGGTTTGCTGGCTACTCTGTGCTACTGCCTGGACTGATATTACATTCAACACCAGGAACTCAACCTACACCAACACAAACAGGACACTACCATGTAAAGAGGTGAGTTCTTGTCTTGCAGACAACTGATATACAGTTTGAAAGCCACTTGAACTCCCTATTTCATATTTATATCTATTTGCTGCCACACGAAACTATAATTCATTAGATAATTAGCAGTAGTGCATGTCATAAGATTTCTTTCCTGTATATTCATAATACCGTAGCCCAGCATGATAAACAATCTGCAATAGTACTAATTCTCTCTAAAATGGCACAGGCGTTCTATGAGCTCTTTGAGAATGCCATGTAATGTCAAAGTCATCTAGTATAATAAGTGTCATCTTAATCCGACCCCTTTTAGTAATATACAGAGCAGGCCTCAAAACTACTTGAATGGAACAATTTCAAATCACGAAAGTAGACTACTTTAATCATATGTTTCCACTGAAGCTTTTTTTGTCTTCTTCCAGTGACCTTGACACCTAGTGATCTCGACACCCACCTTACTAATCCTAGTAGTAAACATGCCAGGTTCTTCAAGACCCTCTGTTGCTGTATTTTCTGTCATTTTGACAGCACTGATTAGATCTTCCACAGCTGTAATCACCTGACCAACTACATAGTCTTTGCTGGTCTATTGAGGAGACAAACCAGAAAGGCTTAGTTAATAGAGTTCTACAGTATCAGTTTTATGGGTTACTTCCATCAGTTGGTGGAGGGTCTATGCTTCCATCACACATCAATTCTAAATACATGAACTGAAATACATGCTGCCATGTTCCATCACACAACATAACAAAATAAGGTATAAATTTCCAACTTTAGGGCAAAACATTTCCCACTAACTTAATAATACTGGATCAAGTTCTTTAAAAACTGGTTAACTTAGGAAAACAAATGAGTAACAAGAGGACATCCCTATTTCTTCCATGGGTAAAAACAGATCTATACCTTATAAGTTATCTCATTCATTCCTTCAAAATTAGTATTTACGCATATCTGGAACAATCTCCCTACTAACACTAATTTTACTGACTTCTATGCATAATACTCAAACTAATGTGGGGCTTACACAAAAATTCAAAAATCCATACTTAAAACATCAGATATGCAACTCTTTAACATTTCATTCTAGTAAAATATGTGTATGTAAGCATAACAAAATGGTACAGTAGTAAACTTTAAGAATCCCTTCTATCAATGGTTAGTAGAATGTGTTAGCATAACAAGATGATACAGTAGTACAGAATCACCTCTATCAATATGCAATGGCCATTTCAACATTGGTATCTCTGCTGCAGGATATTTACAAAGAGTTAATTTGCTTAACAATACAGTGTTTCTTACGGTGTATTTCTTCTCTCTTTTTCTTGACATTGTAGATGTGATGCAATCATTTTGGTTATAGTGTAGATCATGTACATACTATAATACATATAATTTATATGTAAATAAATAACCCATGACACTACCATGATTTGAAAAGAAAAATTACCTTAGATTGTGGGTTGTTTGGAAACTTCACATAAGTTTGCATTGCGGTACTTAGCATTGGGGCAGATTTCTTCAATGCTGTCATAGCGGAGAGGACATATTCTCTCTGCTTGGGGTTGGTTAGTTCTTTCTGTCTCTTGTCAGTTAGATTAGATAATAACATCAAAGCCTCTGTAAATCCCTACAAAAACAAGTGATGAGTTGGACAATAAAGAAAACAATGTCAAACGATTTAAAGAAATAGTATTTTTAGACCATAGATAGTGAAAGGGGGGATTTTGCATATGCTAGGCTTTAGGTTATGACAATGTGGTAACCAATGACATCAATAGCTGCACTGAATACAGCAATGTCAACCTGTTTAGTAACCAATCAGATCTGTTGTTCTTTAAAGTACCTTGAAGTAGGTAACCATTGCTTTGACTGTCTGCACTGACTGTATTAACCTGTCTCATAACCAATCAGATGTGTTGTTGTTCTACCTACCTTGAAGCAGGTAACCAATGCTTTCATTGTCTGCACTGACTGTAGCAAAGTCAACCTGTCTAGTAACCAATGGGATGCCTTGATTATCTTTCTGACTTCAGCATCATCTGACACCAGTAATACCTAGAGTTGGAATTTAACAAGAGTATCATATACTAGTTAATCTCATTTTTCCCAATTTGTAGTTTTTTTGTGTACAAACAAATACTCCCCACCCCAGGGGAAAGAGGATTTACATTGACAGGGTATTGCCTGGCCAGCCATGAGGACAGTATAGCATTATTCATAGTATTAGTACCCCATAGGACTGTATGTACAAAATGTATTTGTTGCATAACAGCATGGGGTGGGGATATCATATGACATCTGATAGCACCTACATGTACATGTAAATATGGATGTTTTGAACATTACACAAAATAAAGAATGACAATTCTTAACTGAAAGCATAACAACCATGCAAAATGTTAACACCCTGGTCTGTGCCACTTTATTATATATTGTCCATAATTCTGAGTAGCATACAGCCAAATATGAAAACATATTTTAAATTTGTTATGTAGTTTGAAATCCAACAAGGCACTCTATTTCTTTTCAAGGAAATGTTATAAGTGAACACACTAAAATTTATCATTATCATTCCCAGCTCAAAAGTATAATTCCTACCTTCATAGTTCCTTGCAATACATTTCTAGCTGTTTTTACCATTTCATTCCTAGCTTCCATTGATTGTCCCTCCATGTGTAAACGTTGTGTTGCTAGTAACATACCTTTACCTGCAAGACCTATGCTTTCACAGGCTTTAGGTATTTCTCTTTTCAATTCCTGCAGTAATGACATAAAGACTGTTATACGGATGACTGACTGACAAGTAGACATTATCTACATATAAACAGACATTGTATATTGTAAAAAGCATACTAATGATTACATGTACATATTTTCACTTTTTTCCTCTATATAATGATGTGACATTATGTTTGATACAAATTTGTATGTTTATGATTATATATATATATATATATATATATATATATATATATATATATATATATATATATATATATATATATTATATATACATTTTCAACTAAAAACAGTGAAAATTTCCAGTGATATGAAAAATATGAAATATGAAAAATAGAAACATCTCAAAATTATCAAAACATACAAATTTGTGGCGTGCATTATTGTCCAATTAAACCCTACCTTCACATAATATCAACAATTCTATATCATTTAGGAAGTTAAGTTTTGAGATAGTTTTAATCAAAATGTGTCGCATAAAATACATATCTACTCAACAATAAAATCAAGTCCTTCGTTACCTCATCTGCAGTTTCTGTAGCAAGTTTTTGGCTGACTTGTATCAGATCCTCCGTTGCTCTCATCACAGCCTCAGCATTTGGAACCAGATCTGGTAACAGTTCTCCATTCCTCTGACTGCTGTCATTCAGAATTATCAACTGTGACACCTACAATCACATCCAAAATTTAAAAATATCAAAAGATATAAAAATTCCATCAGTTATTGATATTACCATATATGTAATGTATCCTATCTTTACAAATCTGTTCTATCTAATTATGTTATATGAACTAAGGATTTTGTCGATACCACATAAAAACCAGATACATGATGACATGTATTATACAGACTAAATTATTGTACAATAGTAACTATAAATATTCTAACTGTAGCATATGGATAAGAGTGTCCCATATGTTCACAGACTTAGTAAAAAATCATCACATTTGACCTCGCACAGTATATGTTTTTATAGTATGTTAAAAACTGACGAGAAATTTGACACCATTTGTCTGATTACTCTGTAAAACATCCCTAAAAAAACAAGATTTAAATCACCTAATCCCAAATCCTGCTTGCAGACAGAGTACTTGAGGACTCAATTCTGACAATTGTCCCTCCCTTCACGTGCTTGCAAAAGGAGTAATTCGGAACTTGATTCTGACAATTGGTGTTGAGGGACATAGTATCATCACATCCTGTACACTGTCTGCAAGCAGGACTACCTAAACCCACTGCCCAACTCTCACTCTGCATGATGGTCAAAACAGGGGGTCTAACCACCATGGCCCCATGACTAATCACAACCTCTGAGATTTCATTTGAAATACTCACATTTTATGTAATTCTTCCGCTTTGTCCCCATTTTTTGATAACGCTCAATACAATACTGATGTGTGATAAATGATTATCAGATGGCAAGTCTTTCTTTATGACCCTCACCCTCACCCCACAGCGAAAATATGAGGTGAACTTTATTTCTTTTGCATGAGTGCATAACAGTGGACTGACTGTAAAAAAGATGTATATTATTTGTACCAAAACTTCAGAGAGTAAGGATTAGGTTTCATATTTGAAACATCGACAATGCAAGGATGGACACAATCAGGCCTTCGTTAGTGGTTTGAGGGCCTATCAAGTATCATGGAAGTATGTGGGTGGTACTTCCATGTTCCTTATGTAGTACATGTACTTGCCATATCTGTTAAAATTAAGGTGGACGGAATTTTTGTCTAAACTGGGGTACCGTTACAGATTGATTTGAAAGATTGGGCTAACACAGGCACTTGCATTAATCTGTATGGATTTGTTTTAAAAAATTATAGACTATAGTGTATACAATTGTTTTCATTTTCCATACAAATTGATCTCTCAATTTGAAGTGCCTGTATGGCTAGGGACCACGGTTCATTCGGGGTCACAAATTTAAAAGGAAACCGTCTACGAAAAGCAAATACAAAGTAGTAACAAAATGATGCAGTGGCTTGGTCAGCTGCCTACTACACAATATCAACAAACTGTGTATTATATTGGACTATGATCATTTCCATTTGATTACCTGTGCTGCTATGGGTGCCAGAACTCTCTCAATCGATCTCGTCTGCACAAGAGACGTCAGAATATTATTTGGCATGTCCATTGTGGCAGGATCTTAGCATCCCACTCAATGCCTATGAACGAAATGCACGCCAAGTCGTCTCTAGATGTCACCTGCACTACGTCATTACTGCATAAACTGGTGGTATTCCTAGAAATTTCACAGCAGCAATATTACTTTCCAACTGAAATGTAAACTATCAACATCAACAGGTGGAGTCAATGAGCATGCGCAGTCCAATTTGAAAAATACCGTCGAGGGCGCACTCACTCATGCAAAAGATCTGTCTGTTTTTGTTTGGTAAGCTGATTTGTAAATGGCGTAACTTATGTTGACATTTGACATCCCTGCCCCGGGGGCCCTGCCAGTGGTTTTACAATATTTAACACGAACAAAGTGCATGTGCATGATGTGGGACAGATTAATACCTGGTACAACGATGCTGATAAGTACGTGATATATGCAACGTATCCGGTTACATATTAAAGAATATGATAACCTTCTTTCTAATCTATAGGTAGTTTTCACTATTTTATAACCTATTGCCGTTACCATGGTGACAATGGGTAAAGGGTCATTCTATCCTATGCAATTTAAAGACAGACATTAATTTGTGGTTAGGTTACCCCAGGCAAGTTACCAAGACTCGTATCTCATGTATCTCCACAGCAAATGATCGAGTATTCTGTTCAGAGATTTCAAAGAGCAAGAGGAGAGGTATGTATGACTAGATTCTGACGGTAACTCCATTGTGTTGAAAATTACTCGTTACCATTTTTGTACAATCAGAACTAACAATACAGTGTACTGTATAGGGGTAGCAGAAATCACTTTCAGCAAAGAGTGGTGTTGTGCCTTTTTTTGGAAAATCACTTGTGAGTTAGAGATATATTTGGATGGTCCCTGTACAAGATATTTGCAAAGTGGTTATCTAAAAACACTTATTACTAATTATTTTTTTTTTTAAAAACAATTAGTCATCACTAGCTAATATAGACATAACATGGAGGCAGGAGGAGTGACGATCGATGTTTTGTGAAGGTTTAGTCTGCAAGACACAGACATTCGCGCTATCAGCCAGCACTCGTGGTTAAGAAGCCTGTTACGGCTGAACAACACGACGTATCTTACAGTCTAGTCGGCCCCGGACTGGGATCATTCATAAGTCACGACTCGCAAGTCAATATGTAAACTTACTTTTGAAAAGTTGACCTCGGTTGATCTCTGGGTACACAAGATCAGGCGATGCTATGTGCGTATTACATGACTCAACTATATTGTTTGTAGTTTGATTTCAATCATATAAATGTCGACACTGTTCATATACTTAATTGCTGATTAATAAAACGACTATGTGTATGATAAAATGGGGTTTAGTTTGGATTTGTAATCGCTAGGCCTAATAAATCAACTTTACTATGATGTTTTAGATGAAAAATTAATACGAAATAATCGTATACCAAGTCCGCCTCTGTAACACAATAAATCGCAAAAAAAAGGAGAAAAAAAATGGTTTGAAAAAAAGTTTGTTATTTTACGTCCAAGAAGTGATTTGTAAATACAATGGGTAAAATACAAGTAATACATGTCACTTGTAATCGAACGGTGATTTCAACACATGGGGAAACCGTGTATACGTATAGACTGAATGTGATCATCAGGGTAGTGATCACGTGTGTGTATCTAGACTGCAGATGTAAGGATATGTCGTGTTGTTCAGCCCTATAAGGCTGGCTAATAGCGTGACCCGAATGCATGAATGTCTGTAAATTACAGACTAGTGTTTAACAGGTTTATTTACATAAAATTCCTTGTAAATATGTAAATAACAAAGATTCACACATTTCTTAGACTTTTGATTTCTGGGCAACAAACAATTTGGCCATATTGTATTTCAATCATACAATGAAGTTGTTTCGTTGAGAATTCAAAATTCATATGGCTTATGTATATTAAACCATACTATTAAACTCCTATCACGATTTATCTCAAAGATATATAGAAAAAAAAATGGACCAAAAGAGGATTGTGATATGGTGTAACCCCCGGGCACGGTCAACTGTCTTTGAACTGTCAATGGCATCTGTTCCGAGTTTCAAAATGTTCCACGAAGAATTCTTATTGGCTACGATGAGAGGTCAAGACAGGATGCCGGGACCATTTTCCAGATTGTCCACGATTCCTGGATATTCGTACAAGGAAGTGAAAGAGAGATTGGAAGCGGAATATGCTGACAAAGAAGCAGTTATACTGAAAGATATTGCGAATGTCGTATCTCAGTTTGGGATCTTACCGGATGGTTACCAACATACCTTTATTGTACGTCACCCACGTCTGGCACATCGATCCCTGTACAAGATGAATCTTGAATTAAAGGAGAGGGGTTTATTGGAAGTAGATGTCGTCGACTTCACTCTTTACTTGGGTTCATTTCAACCCCTGTATAATTTGTATAATCATATCGTCAACGAGAAAGGTCAGAAACCCGTTGTCATAGAGTCCGATGATTTGGCACAGAATCCACGTGATGTGTTACAGAGATATTGTAAAGCCATTGGAATTCAATTCTATGAAAGCATGCTGAATTGGAAGCCGGGTAACATTGACTTTTGGCATGATTCGCATAAAAGTCCATTCTTTTCGTTCGCATTCAAGTCTGCCATCGAAAGTTCTTGCTTTTTACCCCCAAAGAAGGCACAAGTCATATCGGCAAGTCAAGACGACGACAATTTGCCACAACGAATCAAGGAACTCATTGAAAATGATACACCAATCTACGAAGAAATTGTGAAGCATAAAATATAAACTATATAAAGCTTCTTCTTCAAGCGCAATGCATTTTTATCATGCCATGTCTATCAGGTAGTGAAAGAGGGTGAAGGATGCATGAGGGCGCCCCCTACGGTAGATCCTACATACCACTCCAACTATATAGTATATAGAGTATGCGTTTACATCACTAAACTGTTCCTATATCAAATGTAGTTGTATTTTGCAAATGTTCAAATAAGAATGGTGCATGCAATAAACAGTGTCCCTTATGTTTTTCTTACGGATTTCACGGATTCAAAGTCTAAGAAAGGTGTCAATCCGGAGTCTCAATGCAATACGTAAGGTTATTCATGTGATTTTCTAGGTCTGTTGTTTTCATCGGTTACATGTGATATTTGTATGTAAATCTTTGAAAAACGTTGTAAAAATGCAATAAAATTGTCTACACAAAATTAACTGTACACCTAGTTGCTGTTATGGTATTACGAGTATTCTTGATCAATGAACTTGTCATACTTTGTATACCTAGTACATTGTAATCAATAAAGGAAGTTGGTGATAGTGATTTGTGTTCCCTGAAGTTTGGTTGATTTGTGTAGGGATGCATGCAAGTGACGATATGCCTCTGGTTCGATAATCTGTTGACCCTTCTTAAAAGGCACTCTGTGGTATTTACATCAGTCGCCATTGGTGTATAAGGGGAGGGTCACATTTTACTTTGACTCACTATATTTACCACAATGATTAAGGTTGGGGTTAGTGTTAGGTACCGCAATATCACACCTGTCAATCAGGGGGGGGGGGGCTCCCTATAACACACGCACATACACGGAGTAGGTGTTAGTTAGTACCAAGAGTCAAGCAAGCATTTTCTCATTGAAAATTCAATATATTTTATTCTTTCTGGACATTTCCTTCTTTCTTTCTAGCACCAAGCTTCACTGTACTAGAGCCCGACGGTGCTTACACAGTCCCGCCTTGTGACCCCCCTCCCCACACACACACACACACATTACCTCAAACTAGTAGTTTACTGAACATCATAATACTTGACAGTTTGAAAAAAAATAATGAGTGACAAGAATAGTATGAATATCAACATTTTCTTTCATAAAGTGACCGTGTATAACGTATTTTACCAAATAATGTGTGTGATTTTTTTTGTGGACTGCATATTATACATCACTGCACCCTGACATGCATCCCTCATTTTCCAGATATGTTCGCGTATATGGTGCACGTGTTCAGTTCGTGTACATTTTACGCCATTTATTAACATTGTAACAACTTGGTTACCTTGAAAACAGAACAACAGAAAGTTCATCGGGTCAAAACAATTTTGAACGTCTGGAGATACTAAAATACATTGAGTTGACTGGTTCGCAAATCTTTACCTGCTTGAATTTTCTGAGGGAATAAGTCCACGTAAGTCCATTATTTGTATTAATTTCCGTCCAAGAATTTTTGAATATGCGAGAATTTATGATACCAGTTTCATTCTCCACTGATTTAGAAATCGAAAATTTGATGTTGACGTCTCGTACGATAGACCGTTCGGTGTATTTTCAAAGTTGTGCACCACCCATAATTTCAGTCCCTAAATCCGGTCCGTTGCCAGTTTTGTAGTGAAACTTTGGGAATACTGTCGACTGTGAAGAGTAATATTGGTCTTGAGAGGTCGGAATTTGTAATCGTACAAATTAGTAAACTAAATGTTTATCTACAAAGTGAGCGTCTAGCGTCTATGTTTAGCTTTAGGTCGTTGCCATGTAAAATTAGAGAGTGCCTAACGTTAATGTAACCATTTTATATAAGTACAACATGTACAATGTGTCACTGGCAACGTAAATCGAATATTTCCTCAAAATGTTGATATCAAATCTCAATATGAAATAATTTACTGTAATACTGCTTTGTTATCTGTATGTAATGATATCCCATGATAGTTAATACGGTAAAATACGTCGTTTTCGGATCGCAAGTGAGACAACGTCGCATTTATGTCGTGTCCGGACCACTGCACTGCACTGGATAACACCTGGCAGAAATCGAGAGTTATATCTCAAAAGCATACATCATCACCTTTAATGTTGCATTCATGACATATTACATTGACTTGCTAACTATTTTTTTTTTTCTGAAGGATGGCTGGAATAATAACCACAAGACTGGTCATGTTCAGACCCTTGATCAACCACCCACAGGTAAGTTCAAAGTTGTGGAAAGTGACGCCATTATGCTCACTTGCATAACAAACTTTCATCTATGGCAAAAATTTGGATAGAATTGAATAACTTTGATTCGGGGACTTTGCTCCAGAGTGGCTTTCCTTAATGAAATGTGTTGAATGTAAACGTTTTTATAGATCGAGTGACAACTTATATTTTAATGGCTGCAGTACAATTTTTGACAACTGCCAGTATCAACATTTCAATATCTTGATTTGGGAAGAAAGACGGTGAAAACTCACTTGACAAAATCCAAGTATGGTTAAAATTAAAAACATTGTATTAATATACATGTGGTTCTCCAACATTGTTCATGACAATCACCATGCTTAGACTTTGAAAAGCAGTCCAAGTTCCAACACTAAAAAACAAAATTATTGTTTGTAAATTGTATATATCATGCCTATATATGCACAGAAATATTGAATTGAAAACTGAACAGATTTATCAGGTGTAAGTAACTTGGAAATGAGGATGGTGGAATGGTTATGAGTAGATATGCATATTCCCTCTCCCCTCCCCTCCCCTCCCCCCCCCCTTCCCTCCACTCCTTCCTTATACATCACTTGTATGTTATGATGGTTGAATGGTTATAAATGCATAAGTATCTTCCCCCTCCCTTGCCCTCACCACCTCCCCCCCCCCCCTCCTTTGCAACAGAAAATGCACTACCTATCCTGTTAACTCTATTCCTAGTATATCCCAGTGTGTACTGTGGCTGGTGCCACAGGTACATGTGCAGCAAGTTATATGATCTATATGGCTACGACCAAGTCAGATATCACGTGAGTACATGTGTAATTCTGTTAGCTCCAAACAAGCTAACAGAATTGGAGGGAGCTATTGGAATGGGTTCTGTACACGCACCTGAGTGTGAATATCCAACCATATGCCTTACATGCATAACCTAATTTCTTTCAAACCTGGCACAAAGGTGACATTCTATAATAAACTTACACATATCATAAACCTTATCAAATTTGATCCAATTGTGCCCATGAATTTATTTCAGTATTTGCACAATAAACTAACAAACTGGTACTCAGTTCATGAATATACAAATTTAGATCAGATATAGTCTTTCTGGTAGTATCATTAGATTTGATTTAGATCTTGACCTTCAGGGTCAAATGTCAAAATCAACTCTTTCTTCACTGTCTTTGTAGTATATGTACTAATACTATGCAACTAGTGTGAACTATTTCTTTAAAATCTTTTGGAAACATACATAATATGGGACTTATAACAGGAAATCATTCTGGGGTAATTATATCAAAGGTGATATAATGGTGACTACATTTGTTAAAATAATCTAGTATTGAACCTACAAGTAATTAATTTTCTTACAACATAGATGGAGATATAACATATCTGCACCATGGGATGTAGTGGACCCATCTACACCGCAGAAAGTGAGTAGGATTTGAAGTAATTCTCCTTATGACAGACACTATCAAAGTACCACAAATACATCCACAGACAGACACTTACGGCCACAGCACACAGCATGCAGGATACAACATAGTCATACACACTGAACACACGATACTCAAGTCTTCTCTGTTAAAACAGATAGCATAGAGTAAGTTATATTTCTAACAGACTGCATATGGCTGCAGCTGTGTGTTGTGGTTCTGTATATATTAAGAGAATTTATATACATATATGTGATATCAAAGGAGAAGATTTTCTGCCATCTTCAAAGCCAAGTTAATTGTCAGTTAGTGTTAAAACAAAGTTCTGATTACAGTAATGGCTACACTGGTTGTAATACTAGCACAATAGTTAGGGTTTAAATTATAATTTGTTCATGCTTGGACTACTGTGGATCACTGAACATCAAGATTTGAAATGTACACAGTGGGCCATCAATTCATACATTTGAATGAAGATGGCTGTAGCAATGAATATGAATATACATTTTGATGGAAGAAGAAAATATAAAATATGAAAATATCTCTGTCGTCAGTCTAACATAGCTTAACACATATTATGTTGTTTGGGGAATGCCACTCCAGGATATAAGGCATTTTCATAACAAGGCCATGATAATTGAGTATAATACAGTCTCCTTTTAAACAAACCATTATGTCCCTGTGTTTCAAAGTGCAATTGCAAGTTGGTGGCATTCTCAAACAGTTCAAGATTCTGCTAGCTTCATTTCACATAAAGTAGTTTTCCGAACCTCAATGAGTCACTTTTGTAAGACTTTGTTGACTGTTTCATGTATGTACAACCATCATGCCATATAGCTCTCATTTTTGTCCTCATCTTGGGCGCCCTCGTGTGATACTTCTCTTGAAAATGACAACAAGATGGCTAACCACACTACAAGTATGGTGTATTACATACAGTAAGCTGTCACTATGAATAATCCACTTTATTCATATGTTATTCTCTTCTCCTCTCTAGTTCATGACATATTCACAAAAATACAAGCCGAACACTGAAGTTACCAAATTGCGTGATGAACTGAATGCTGCCTATAAACCCAGTAACTAGATCAAGGCTAACAGTGAAGAGATGATGGTGTGTTGAGAAATCTGTTATGTTCATATGTTAACATGAAATTAGGGATACTGTTGTCAACTTTTTAGCAAATATTCCCTTGTTTGTATTGTAAATTTTCCAAAAGAATATTGTGATGAAAATGATGAAAAAAAAAGTTTTTGAAATTTGTTCTCATGATACTTGCCATTCATCAAATTGCAAATGTTCAACTGCCTGGTTACATGTGTATTGTTTGAAATAAACTACCCTGTTATGTAAATATTAGTGATTTGTATATTTTCATTGTTGGTAGGTTACAATCTAACTCATCACCTGGTGACTTGACAAGTCACAACATTATTAGATAACAACAGGACAAGTTAAAAAAAATCAAACCTAAAGAAATATTACATATTGTAACATTCTTGTCTACATTACAGCTTTAGCAACATATTCACAAATCAAATTTAAAAAAAAAAAAACAGTCAAAAAAATTATTACTTGTTTATTTTTCATTGGGCTAACAAAATACTTGCATTTCCTATAACTTGGCCTCAGAAATATAAGGTAGGTAGGTTGGGATTTTCTTTAATTTATTTGATCTTTTTAAGTGTTTTTATATTTGACAAATATTGCTTCAACCCAAAAATAAACAAAATGTCAGTCAGAATATCCCTTCTGTGATAATTTGATGCAGTAGACATCGCTGGGGAAAGAAAACAGACGTGTATGAAGGTCAAGAACACAAAGAATTTCTTATCTTTTTGTTTTGGAAAAAAATTAGGGTCGGAGGTCAGTCAGGGTCAGAGGTCAGTCAGGTTATTGGAAACATACTATTTGATTTATTGACCTTCAAAGCCTGTATTAGTAGTAGGACTATAACAATTGGATGTTATACCATATACTCAGGAGACTAACTTCATTTTATTATTAGATTAAATCAGTTTTACTATATTCTGTTTCTATCTTTTGTGTGTATGAGTTGGACGGATGTGAAGAGTATAGAGAAGTTAACTAAATAAACCCTTGCAGGAAATCCTCAAAATGACTGAACACAGTCAAGTGCAGTAGAACTTCTTTGCAAGATTTCAGTTGAGTAAGTTTAAAACTGAGGTACTATCTTATCACTCAAAATGAGTAAACTGTGTGCCTTAAATGGTTCCTGTTGATCCGAGTGAAGACCCCGCTGTGTAGTAGAATAGGCAGGTTTCTTCTATATACTAGTATTCAAAAGAATTTTAAAAGTTCCAGCATCCGAAATTGACACAGTCGGACGATAGAGGGCGCTATATACAGCGTAGCAACGAATCGAACACGGGTCGTCTTTTCCTTATGAGCCACAATGAAACAATGGAAACAAACACTCTGAGAATCAATTCAGCAAAATTCCCATAGACCAACTTATGTGTTATCCGTCTTGCAGATAAATACATGTAACTAATTTGTCGAATTTCGTAAGTATGACATGCATGTACTTCTGTGTGGTTTACTGTGCTTACAAGTTATATCGTTATTCGAGTTATACCGATACCTGCCTGCTTGGATCATGTTAGTTTTTACTTGCAAAGTATCACGAACTACAATTTAAAAATTGACTATAGTTGTCTGAGATAGTATTAACTGCTATAAAAGTGCGTCACAAGTTGTGACAAGATTTGATCCTGTCGTTTTCACAGCGAGATTTTGTTAATTTATTAGATGCAAGCATAGACAGTCTATGATGATGCAAGGACAAACTACTATTGCATTTTCTTTAGGCCATCGGCAAATTTAGCATAACTCAAGAAGCACACATTCAGAATGAGCAGACTCCTAACGTTAGCTTTCTTGAAGAAACATTACGAGGTAAGTTTAACGATATGTTTTTTTGTGTGCGCTACATTGTTGATCATTTGTTGTAAGTTACAAGGGACGATGAATAGCTGCATACATTGCAGACCATTTTATTCGGTGGAAACTAATGTACCAGCTTTCAGACAGTTCCATGTTTTGTTTTTGCCTTTGTTAAATTTGTGTGTGTGTGTGTGTGTGTGTGTGAGAGAGAGAGAGAGAGTGTGTGTGTGTGTGTGTGTGTGTATGTGTGGGTGTGTGTGTGTGTGTGTATGTAAGTGCGTGTGTGTGTGTACCTTGTTGAGTACATGTAGTGATATAGGTAAATGTTCAAGCTACATCGAGTCATGTTTGATAACAACTTTTCATAAGGTGAAAGTTTATAGCTTATTACAAAATAACACTTTAGTCACACTCACAAGTAACTTTTTCATGTAATTGAAGTATATTTATGATTGATATCATATTAAAATTTTTGTTACAGCTGATACCCGTGGTATTCTTTACGGGTGCAGTATGCTGTATGTCTGGCAGTTATGTCTACTATATGTTATCACGAAAACCAGACGTAACGTAAGTGATTTACCAAAAAAAATTATCGTTTTAAGCACACATGAACAATCTCATACGATATTGGATGAAATCAATTGATATGCTGATTAGGTTTTGCAGTGACGCGGATGACGATTAACCATACCAGAATCAATAGAAAGTAATGCATTGAAAATAGACCATACATAAGTACCTAGCCATTTAAAACAATCTTGACTTTGCAAACCCTTATCAAGACGATGAATATCATACACATTGTTTCATTTTGGTATTTAATGGATTTTATCGACAACTTTATGTAAATGTTAAATTACTATTTAGTTTTGTTTTAGTTGCAAAATGTTAATCAATTACCTCATGCTTCTATGTTATGTCAGTCTATTTACTCAAGTGTGTCTCTAGTTAATTAGTCCTTTACTATATTTGATAATTTTTTCTCAATTTCATGTAATTATTATTATTGTTCAATGCCTAATTCTCCATAGGTTTAACCGTTGGAGCAACAAACTATCTGCACCCTGGGACGTGGTAGACCCATCCAAACCTCAGAAGGTGGGTAAGATAGAGCCTACATCATACAGCCCGTTTCAAGCATGACAATACATCTGAACATGTCAACAATCGTTACACCATATATAGCAACTTCATGGATTTGGTCATGTGAGGGCTCGAATCAAAGTTACTTATACAATCCGATGTTGTGTGAATGGATCCGATGAATCTCAGGCCACTTTTCTATAATGGTCTGAGGGTGAATGGATATATAGATTTGTATGACCTATACTTTTCGCACTTTGGTCTTTCCTAAGAGTATTTTTTCATAAAAACAGTGTCACTGTGAAGTTTATAGATCTTTATACATTGTATCTAGGGTCGTTTCAGTCATCTACAAATTCGGCATGGAAATATCTAATATCATCAGTACATTTTTTCTTCAAAGCAATCGTTCGCTCGTATTTAATGATCATCTTCTGGTACGAGTGAGCAGTCCAGTGATTCTGAGACAAGACATGTCGTTAAAAGGATGAACCCTCGTCTGTGATTTGACCAAAGTTCGGCTGTTCAATGGTGCACTTTTTGAAAGGGGGGGGGGGCTTAAATCCAGTCTTCATGATGTTAACTAATCCATTTTCTTGTTATTATTCTCTACCTACTATGCAGTTAATGACGGTCAATCAGAAATACCAACCGGACGTTGAAGTGTTGAAACTACGACGTGAAATCGAAAAGGCCTACTCCCCTCGCTAAGAACTGAGATGTGAGATGATCATAGTGTGGTCGAACCAGTTAAATATGATGTTATAATCTCAATAAAACATTGAATAAAACCAACCATTTACTGGTAACAATATCATCAGTTATCTCTGTGTATATCTCGTCTAACGTGAAGGGTTTGTCAATTGATCAGCACAGGTAGAGATGATTGCAGTGATTACAGTTTTTTTTTTTCAAATAAAAGTAACATACTGAACAATGCGAAAAGAGAATAAACTACTGTATGAAGATTTCTGGTGAGACCCGCTGCAACTGTGAATGGTTTTAATGGTTTTAGAATAACGATTTAACGTATCGTAACTCTTGATAACGTGGATAACATTTGTGGGTGGGAGCCAGCATAGGTTTTGTGTTTGATACCATTAAAAAAAATAAAAATGAATATCGGTGGTTCAGTTGTAGAACCATTGCTTGCATGCAGCAGGCTCGGGTTCGATTCCCGGCCGAAGCAGACAACTGTTGAACAATAAGCAGACAGACAGACAGACAGACAGACAGACAGACAGACAGTCGCACACGATTTAACTTCGAGTCGTCGAAATACATGTCGAAATACTTATACGAAGAGCGCCCTCTTTGAACGAAAGTTAACTGATTGCGTGCTCAGAAGAAAATTATTCCCCACTGCATCAATAATTGTTTGTCCCAATTTCCCTTGTCTTTCATCGCTTTAAATGTATATGCATATCTCGGCATCAAATGAAAAATGATTAAACTGTGGAATCGTTGAAAAACGAGTAACCACCTGCTGAATTTGAGAAAAAGTGAAATAAAAGCTTATAATGAATTGTTCATCATTTCCCGTCTGCTGATTTGGATGATATCTGCTGTTGGTATAGCTTCGTAACAAATTATGTACCAATTGAAGTACACTGTTGTTAATTAATTAAAAGACTGGATGTGAACCAATAATATTAACGCCTTTTCAAATTCCCCAACTGCTTGTAGTAGCTGCCTCCCCTTCTGTAGTATAGAACAGTCCGTTCTTCATATGCAAAGTTGTATACATGTCCCACCACAGCCTGTAGCGATATATGCTTACGTGGGTGTGTGCACCGGGAAGCTGGTAGGAGAGAACCAAGACGGGGATATTTCGCTTTACTTTTGAGGAAGCTATGAACAGGAGCAAGTGAAGATGTCTCTGCAAGTAACCGTGGCGAATGCCACGAACCTACCTAACGTTGAGAAGTTTGGGAAAATTGATCCTCAAACAACTATTGTGTTTCAAGGTATGTACACGATTAGATCCCACTTGGATAGTCGGTTCAATGGCCGATAGTGAAACTCGCGGTACACCATACATTATACACATTTGGGTGAACAGTAAGGGTGTTAATGCATGGCAACAACGCATTTCTAATACCTTTTTATTGTGAATTGCGTCTGTAGGAAGCTCAAAGAAAACTGAAGTTATCAAGGAGGAATTGAACCCCGTATGGAATCAGGCAAGTCAACTTTTAGTAAATTGATATTTCCACACATGTATGTGTCAGTACTATGAAATGTTGTAACACTTTCGGTTTTCGTTTGAAGAAAAGTGTATTAACACTTTGAAGAAAGTGTGAACACCTGACATGCGACAAACCGATTCACCTCAAGAACAATGCATAACGGTGTGAGAGATGAAATCAGTTTATGTAAAAATTTGTAAACAGCTCAAAGGCACGGGGTGACCAACTGAAATCAGTGGTGGGTGTCTTCGCCTGCCCATCGAATATTTGTTGACGACGGCCGGATGACCTCACAGTGCTCGGGGTATATAACTTCTTCCAAGAACTGCTTTTCACGAATGCTGCATTTTCTCTTTGCAGAAATTAGAATGGGACTTGAATGATAAGGCCCTCGCACCCCACGATGAAATTGAAGTTTTTGTCAAAGATTGGGAAAGAATTGGTCGCAACAGGTAGGTCGTGTTGTGATTTGCATTATAAATATTGACGTGTACATGTGTTTGTCTGGCGGGCGTTGTTTACAGCAAAACATATTTTGTCAAATAATAAATACAGAGGAACTGATAACAACAAGAAAATATATCGCTTTGAAATATGTGAATTGTTAAAAAGGTGACAAATTTATTTTGCATTGAAATAAATACATATGTAAATGTATGGATCTATCTGGGTGTGACAGTGAACTGAGCAAAAATACATGTTAATGTAATACCAAAAACAGAGTTGGTAAATCAGTTAAAATTTGTAAAACAAGTCCGTAAAATTACATTCATAGATTTTTACCAAAGCACTTCATTGTTAGTTTCAAATTTCTAACGTAAAATTTTGAGAATTCACTGCACTAAAAAGACAACCTAAGGCCTTGATATTATATAACCCTGTAAAATGCAGTGTTTTATCATAGTTATTGTTAAGACCTGCCAGGGTTGAATAGTGGCACAGTGCACAAACCGATTCTAAAGGACTATTGTATTTGATTGTGTTTGAATGGTGATAGTTTGTTAGTCACAAACAGGTCTCTTGTCAGAGTTTCTTGCTTCTTCTTTTTTTAGTATGACAGTAAGACAGTGATATGTTTTGAGTACGTTGGGGAGAAACAGCATACAAGTAGAAATCTGAAGACTGGAACTCATAAACTTTTTATTGATTCTGGTGGTGGGTGGGGTCCACTTCCTTGAGTTGAACATCAAGTGGGAAGGGGTGGGGTGGGGTGGGGGTGGTGGAAATTAAAAATGAATGGGTGGTATGTTTGAAGACAAAGCTGTCTTGTAAACATTGAAAATATTTAAATGATAATATTGAAATGATAGTGGAGAGATTGTTTTGACTGGATTTCTCTGAGTGACACATGATTTGACCCGTTTCTTGTTATATATATATACTGTAACTATCTCAAAATAATTCTACAATCTATCATATTTCAAGGAAACATGCTAAATTTTAGTATTTACATTGTTGTCAATGAGATGCAGGTAATTTGACAAGAATGTCATTTGATCAGAAATGTTAGGAATGTACTTGTTGAATTGGAATTCAATTTTATTGCCACTCCCTCCCAAGTAAGTCAGAATACCTGAAGTAAATCATAGAATATTTAATGTACCTAAATCTACAAAAATCAAGTCTGCTAATTTGTTATCTTCAGGGTAAAACTCTATGTAGGATGTCGTTGGAAACATGTTGAACAAGTGTCCCTTGATTGCAGATGACACAAATCTGGTTTATGCTAGGGAGTCCAGTCCTATTCCTACCCCCTAACCTAACCCGTGTTTTGACATATATATAGGTACATGTCACCTCTCAAGTACACCTACAGGTGTAACAATGAGTTATGCTATTGTTAGGGGCAACATCAAAAGTTCAATATAATATATCTAACTTAATTGCTTAAGTTTGGGGGTGGGGTGGGGTGGGGGGTGGCCAAATTAATTTCTCAACCGTCAAAAACGATTTAATGTCATACTTGGCAAATTTGGTACGATTTCAAGACTGCTTTTACCTATAACACTGCGTACACTCGGTCCGATTTATCAGCGGTACGCGGTTAAAATGGTTTTCTGTTTTTATTTATAATTCAGTAGTATATTGGTATGTTGTTTAAAAGTGGAAGTATACAGTATGAGTCTGAAACGATTTTCAATTTTAGGTCAGTTAAGTTAGATGGGGGGGGGGGGGGTCTGGGACCTAACTTAAGCAATTAAGTTAGATATATCATATTGAACTTTTGATGTTGCCCCTTAGGGTCAGAACATCTCTCTAAATTTGTAGGTTTTTGACACCTGGAACGGCACCCTGTGTAAATCTGGGAGTTTAGTCCTCAGAGTTGGCTACTAGTATATAACTCGACATACAGTTACTGACTAATTTAGTGAATAGCATTGTCCAGCCAGACAGCCAAGTTTCTAGGTTCAATCCGTCAACTATAGCAACATCCGTGCTAGTTTTGTGAAAAATTTAAGTAATTAATCTTTTAAGAGCACCTTGAAGAAAGAAATTCACTTTATCCTAACAATATTTACAGGGTATTGTAGAAGTGTAATATATCTTTAAAGTTTCCATAAATTAATCTACATATTGTATATGATAATCAATTATGCAGAAGATATGCTTTTATGTTGACTACTAACATGTATGTATACCCTAGGGTATACATACCTAGTTTCCTATGTACAGGTTGTCAGCAATGATGGATGATAGAATTACCATTGTCTCCAGTGCTGGTGTAATAGAATGAACTTAGAATTAGAAAAAACATGACAGGAATTTGAAATTGTTGACTTGTACATGTTGTCATGTCAAATACTCAGCCTATCTGTATTATAAGATCTGGCATAGCATATACTAAAAGTCATGTTTTGGTCTGTTCTATGTATAGAATCAATTCTGCCATGACAGGTTTTCAAAAGAATGCATTGTGAAAGAGGGGGTTGCTAACGGAAGTGATAGGTTGAATGTTTTTAGTGAAGAAAGATTATCTCAGAAAGACAAAATTGAGAACAGCTGACACCCTGTGGATGTATTGTTGCAGTGTTTGAAAACGCTCAAAACTATAAGTGTGGTGGTAATGAGTCAAACTCCTTAAAATTCTGTAATGTATTGAAAAGTAACCAATTGCATTTTGACAAAACAGTTAAGAGAAAGAAGAATTTGGAAACAGCTGATGCAGTAGATGTACCATTTGAAGACATAAAATGATAGTTAATTAAAGTTATAACCAGCTCAGCTGATATGATAGATTGATAAATTGGTCTTCAGTTACTTGTTGACAAAAGAACAAAGATATCAAGGAAAGATAATCTGAGAACATCTGATGCCGTACATTTACTATGAAGGGAAAAAAAAGAACAGATAATTAACTAAAAGTCATAAACAGAGTTAATTGGTCATCAGTTGTGTATTGACAAAACAAAGATTAGAAAAACGGCAATATTGGAAACAGCTGACACAGTAAATGTAGCAATTGAAAGTGAAGACAACAACAGATAGTGAAAGTAAAACAAAACAAAGATAAGAGTCAGAAAATATTTTGAGAATTGGTGATGCTGTAGATTTACTGTGTGAGAAACAATAATGCAAAATAAAAAAAAAATATTTTGTATTTCTGATAACCCAACCGATTCTGGTTTAAGCCGCCAACCCTAAATGTTTCAAAAAAATTTAAACAAAAAGAACTTCTTTTTGTCATCTTGACCGTCATGCACGTTGGTTTTCTTTCCCTAGTCAATTCTGTACGTATTTCGTCAAAATATCACAGAAGAGGTATTCTGACCAACATTTTGGCTGTTTTAGGGTCAAGGCAATATCAAAAAAATAAAAACGATGATAAAAAAGATGAAAATTAAAATAAAATAAAATAAAATCTCGACCTACATACCCTGGTTTCAGAGGTCATGTTATCGGAAACAAACATTTGCTGTTGTTTTTCAACTAAAAACTAAATGATAATAAAAAGCTAAAACATAAAAAAACTTGATTGATAAAAAAAATTTATACTGATAAGCAATCAATTTACAAAACAAAGATTGCTGAAAGGGAACTTTGAAACCAGCTGACAAAGTAGATGTTAAAAAGTTATTAAACATTGACACATATTTCAAGAAGAGAAATTTGGGAAAAAGCTGACACCACAGATTTATTGAGAAAAACCATAAAAAACTTTTAAGAATGATAAAAAGCTAAAACTCACAAACAAAAGCTATGATAGATTGGTTGATTAGAGTTAGTAAGAAAATAGTGAGAACAGCTGACATAGTAGATGTGTGTGAAAAACAATAAAAACAAAAATAACAATAAAAACCTGAACATCGTAAAAAAAACTAATAAATTGATAGGCAATCAGTTGCACTTTCACCATAGAAAGATTTACATTGTAAGGAAGACAGATTTGATACCAGCTGACACAGGAGATGTCCTGTTTGAAAACAATGAACAACAAAAATAATGACAGATAAAACTCATTAAACAATCACAATAGATTGATAGATAATTGTTGACAAAATAAACATTGAGGGAAGACAAATTTGAATACAGGTGCAGCTGCAGACGTACAAAATAAAAGCTATGAAGATGAGCACTAGTATTATATGATGTACAAAAGCCATTATGTCAGACAGTTTGAATTCCACAATTGTAATGATAATAAGGTAAAGCACATCAACTGGGTGATAACGTTGCATTCTACAGTTACATGTAGATCTAGAAAGAAGTCAACATTATCAGACACTATAGATGAGAAGTGATACAGTGTAGTAGGGTATTACTAGTGAATGAAACTGAGAATGCTAATGGAGTGGCCAGGATGGCATCCTTCATTTGACTATGAATACATTGATTG
This sequence comes from Glandiceps talaboti, assembly GCF_964340395.1. NCBI lineage: Eukaryota > Metazoa > Hemichordata > Enteropneusta > Spengelidae > Glandiceps > Glandiceps talaboti. Next base: position 19,893,454 of record NC_135563.1, on the reverse strand, counting down.
TCTAAGTGTCACATGAAATGGTAGACATGATGACAGAAATACAAAACAAGAGATCTTTTGTTATGTAAAAAAAAAAGTCACTAATATTAAAACCAGTGTGTGTTTGTAACGTGTAACATCAGTGAATTGCATTGTAACCCTCAAGGCATTTTGATGTGTAACAGGTTAATTAAGAGATGGGCCTCCCCATGTACCCTGTTTCCATGGCGACTGACACCAGGCAAATACACGATTGTTATAATATAATTTCTTTTTTTTATGAGATTTCTCATTTTTATAATAGAACACAATTAGGTGTTTGTTTCTGTTGTATAATGATAAAAAAAAAAACATTTTGTGGTGGCCTCGAAATTTTCCTTTTTTACAATATTGGAAGATAGTGTGTCACATTAATTATTTATTTAATGTTAACGAATAATTGTTTTTTAATGAATTTTACTGAAAATTAGAACATTATTATTATTCTTTTTCTGAATTGTATGTGAGAAAAGAAACTATTTAGTTATGGACTCTAAATTGTACTTTTCATCCCATTTCAAAAAGAGTACAACATGAATTATGCATATAAGTCACTTTGTCAGTCAGTATTTTTAACTGGTTGTTTACAATCACATGATATATTTATTTCAATGGATGATGGGATTTTGAAAAATTTAGTTTCTTTATAAAATATGAAATGTTGTAATTAAAGTTAAAACACATTATTTTACTGCCAGTGTTTGTATCCCAGGTATTTATCTAGTTGATGAGATTTTAAAAATTTAGTTTTGTTATAAAATTTGAAATAGTCATAATTTAACGCATTATTTTAAAGCCAAAGTCTGAATCCCACATATTTATTTGAATTTTAATTGAGTTAAAAAATGTATTCTTATAAAATATATAATGTCATGATTTAAAACATTCTCTATAAGTCTGTTTGAATCTTATACTCTTGTCTTACACAAGTGTTATTTTATCAGTGAAGCCGTGTTTTTATTTCATATTTAAAAAAAAAATGTTGATATAAATCTCACTAAAAAAAGCCATAAGGTTTCAGATAAGATCATAGTTCAAGAACAACGTTTTCTAAATCTGATTAAAATGTGATGTAGTGTACACATCACAATTTTTTTTTTTGCTGTTACATTTACTGTTGTTTGTTCTTTTGTCAGCGCTTGTTACATATATCTTGACACAATACCATAGGTTTTTTCCCGAACCTAAGCTCATACTTACGAATAGCCAACCAGAATCCGTCTTGCAATATAACACTCAATGTTCGAAGTTGAAAGAAAGAGATCGAGCAAACCATAATGATAACTTAGTGTCCACACTCTGTGCTCATGCTCTTTTCAAACAGAGCGCTCTGATGTACTGTACCTGTATGTTTCAGTGTATTACACGTTTTCATTGGTTGAGTGAATTTACTCAGCGTTCTTGTGTGGCTTGGGAAAACCTGTGGTGTTGTGTCAGATGTATGTAACAAATGACAGTAAACGTAACAGCCAAAACGAAATCGTGACATGTACACTACATCAGATTTTAATCAGAATGTGACATGACAGACAATCATTTTCTAACCTAAATGGGTGTGATACAGACCTATAATGAAACCATTATTATGGACCAGGTTGAATATCATGATTACCATAATATTATATGTATTATATCGTTCATTAATGATTTGAGTAATAATAAAAATGTAATAATGCTACTTTTTTGTTGTGGTGGAAATTGGGTCGAGTTGAAAATTTGTCGGGGGCACATGCCTGTAATAATGTAGCCTTACAATATGGCAGTGTTGTTGTGTTCACTGTGTGTGCCGTTTTCTTATACAAAAGGAATGCGTATTGACATTAAAATGTATATAAAGAGAGAAGGGAATGAATATAGTTATGTAGGACAATAAAGTACCAGAAATGAAATAGTAAGGCAGGAAACATTATAATAATGTTACCTATCATGTATTGTTCATAAAATTATAATCATAATAACATTTTTAAAAAGTTGTTTAACTAGTTTTCAAGTTACAATGGGAATTGGTGTAAGTAAGCTTTCATTATGTCGACTTAGTAAAGGTGATATTGTCGGCACTATTGTAAAATGGAACAAAAGATACCATATGAATAGTAAATTTAATGGAATGTGTTTGTATGAGTTTATTGAAAAAAAGGGTTTCTATATAATAAAAATGACAATGAAGTTGAATTATTTTGTGTGCTTATTTATAAGTTTAGTAACTTTCTGAATATTGGTATGAACTGTTTTTATAGTTAGCAAAGACCCATGCCATTGTTGGTTTTTGATCAGTAACACTAATGGTTGTCATGGTTGTTATTTATAAAATAAAATGACAGCTTTTCCTTTGTTGTCTGTTTACGTAGGAAGCAAATTGTCCACTCTGAAAAGTCCAACACCACCAAATTTGTCAACTATTTCTCAGTGTTTGAATTGTTTATGAAGAAGTTCACCATCACAAAAGTTTGAATTATTTCATATACAGTCACTGTACTGTATACTCACCATGGATGGCAAGGCCTGCCTGCAGGTTGACTTGAGTTCATACATACCACAAGTTACAAAAACATAGTTGTGTGTAAATGTCTGTCTAGTATATCATTGTGAACAAGAGAATTTGTAAAATACATATACATTTATGTGTTAGTACAACATTGGTTATCTCTAAAAGTGTGTTGTGCAATCTTTGTTATCTTGTCACAATGTGTTTACTTACATACAGTGTACATAGACAAGTGTTTTGGTGTCAGGCCAAACTTCATGCAGTTCATCCAAACTTGGCCTGTCATGTTCAAAAGTTTAAAATTACACATTACTGTTAACTATTTCCTCCAGGGTATCTGTTACAGCACTTTTCTTTATCCTATGTGTTAGTGATAAGGCCTAAAAGAAAAATTGTTTGGTTCCGGTTACCCACCCAACCTAGTTTTTCATGCCGACCCTAAACTTTTTTTTTACATATTAGAGAAGAAAAAAATAAAATCGCAAATATTGTGAAGTTTTGCAAGAAATAATGGATGCGGAAACTGACTTCAACTTGAAAAGACGGTATAAAACTGTTCTTCCAATCTGTAATGGCTGTTTATCTGATGAGAAGAAACTACCAAAAAAATGAGACTATATAGAAAACTACGGAAAACAGAACTACCTGAACTAGGCACTCACATATGAAAAAAAAATGTATACATAAAAATCAAATAAAAAATCTACCTACCCCACCTATTCTAAACTTGAGCATAATCAGAACCACACACTTTTTTGTTAGGCCTAACAGGAAGGAATGGCCTTCAATTCCAAGAGCTTTTGACATGCAACCAGGTAACACATTTGACCTTTGACCTTGATAATGGATAAAATTATCAGTGATTCTCTTGGACATCTGATAATGAATCATGAATTGGGGATTTTGTAGTGTTTAAATAAATGTACAAAAACAAGTTTGGTATTCTTACTGTCAGCATGTGTAAACCTTGATCTTGACCAACAGGTTTTAGCCAAGGTTGTCCATATGGTATTTTATGATCAGCAACAGTGTAAGGCCCATTTTTGCATTATGATTGAATAACAAAAACCCAGCCTAGTTTCAGAACAGAGTTCATTGAACAGGAATGTAAGCTCTATTGTTTTAGATTTCTTCATGCCTTGCAAAAAATAAAGACAAAACATTACTAATTTCTAACAGAAACCAACTGTAGGGTTGTAAAAATATTATTTGTAGATTCAAATGACTTTTAAAATAAATTCAATATAACAAAACAGGAACCACTTTCAAACAATTTGTTCTAAAGGTATAGTAACAATATACATCATTCTTGAGTTGTGTGATTGGGGGTGAAACACTCCTGTCTTTCAACTGAAAGCACCTCAGAAAGTCTTTCACAAGACATGTTAAAAAAAAATCAAGAGGAAATAAACACTAAACCATGTGTATTGAGTCAATGATTTACTCCAAAGCCTGGTTTATTCTGTGCATGATTATATTCTGCATAACTTAGGATATTGAAGTTTTCACTCGCAGTGATTTCATAGGCTTTTTTTTTAGCTCACAACTGGCGTAATCAATAGCTGAAGGTTGTGTTGTTGTTTGTGAGTGTTGTGTACCAGTATTAGTCAGAACACGTACATCTGTTACATTTTAATCAGATTAATGTATATTTAGAAATACAGATTGTAAAAATGAAGGTATAGCATTTACATTTATGTCTCCATTACAATAGAATAACTATAATAGCTGGTAGGAGAATCTGGATTATCAGAGGTTTGAAAATAGTTGTGGTAAAAGATGAAGGTTTGCTGTGGATAAAGAGTATTTTGTAATCACATACATTCATTGTAGATTGACAGAAAATTACATACGTACATACATACATACATACATACATACATACATACATACATGCATACATGCATACATGCATATATACATACATACATACATACATACATACGTACGTACGTACGTACATACGTATGTATGTATGTATGTATGTATGTACAATATAAGTCTTCACACTTGTGAAACTGTGGGATAGATAGTATGAATTCAAATTTACATGTAGTAGGTTCCACCCTATGATCTCACTAACACCACGTTAACATAACAATGCATTGAATTGTTATGCAAATACTCTAGGACTTTATCATTATTTCTAGGGGAGAAAACACATCATGAACTCCGTATTATTAGTGATCGTGGTACATTTAGTTGCCTTAACCCTGCCTGAAAAATATTATTTTCCTTTCGATATTTTCAAAAAGTACAGAAGAGCGTCAATTGAATATTGAGAGAAAGTTAGATTTGTTTTTGTTGGTGTATGTTTGACATGTCTACCTGTTTGAATCTTCCGCTGTATATTCCAAATTACTCTGTATTTGCTGTCAAACAAACAAGTGTAGCAGATCCAGAAGTCTAGTTCCTACACAAGTTATGATTACTTCCACTCTCTCATGAGTCAAAGTTGCTAGTACAGAAATCTGTGCTATTCCTGACAGCATTCATATAAACATGATGACATTATCACGTCCCCATGTGATTTTAGTTTCAGACTGGAGTTGGAGTTCGATTACATGCTAAATTCATGCAATAGTTAAAACAGCTGTACTAATTAAATATTATTATTAATGAGCAATTGTCTGAAGGAAGAAACCAATTACAACTGTCTGCAAATTTGTAATGGTAACTACTGACATGTGACATTTACACTTCGCCCAGCATGGGGTTTCTAACTTTGACTATACAAGAGAGTGGATATAAATTATCATAACTGGTATTGTATAAGAACTAGACTACAGATCCAGTGATGTAGACAGGCTAGGCATTCATTCTCATGTGTTTGACAATATTATTATTAATACACTTTAACACCAATTGTGCATGTATTATATCTGTATACTGTGAACCTGGAAATTTTCACTAAAAAACTAATTTTCACTAATTTTACTGGAAAACAAAAACATGAAAATAAGTAGTGACTGAAATGCCTTCTTGTACATGAACACAGTATACCAGTCTGGTAATTAGTGAAAATTAGTCTTTGAAAACTATCTGAAAACTGTAAAATCACCCAAATTTTCTAGTAATGAAAATATCAAGGTTTACAGTATTTATATATGCATGCTAGCTGTACACGTACCTACTGTCATATGTTGTACATGAATGTTTTGTCTTGGCTTTGGTACAATGCATAAAGCTTTTATGAAGGAAAGGAATTGTGTTAGACTAGAACATGTGTACACATAGTCTAGTGCTATCCATGCTTCAAATCGCCAGACCTCTCTTTACAATACCACATGTAGCATGTAGACTAGTGTAAACATGGCATGTAGTTATGTCCTCATTGTCCAGATATGGTTGTTTTCATTAAAAATGAAAGTGTATGACTAAGACAGATAAAAACACTTCATGTTTCTGTTTTATTGTGGCCATCAGAATTTCATACATTTAATTTGTAGTCAAAAGAAAATGGAATATTGTGATTATAAATTGAGTTTGTATAGCATACCACAATTTAACCTTTGAGGTTACATTTAAAGACAAGCAGTGTGGTCACTTTTGAAAATGACTCTTGAATCTACTGGTGACACTCCCAGCTGCTGATAAATGTTTGATGAGATTAACTGACACAAAACAGATGGGGTGTCAACACTTCATAAACTACCCACTCATTCCATGTGTAATTGTGGATAGGGGAATGGGACACAACATCCATCAGGGTGTTCACCTCTTACTAAAAGCCCTATCAATTTACAAACCCACAGGTTTTACTACCAAAATAGCATTACTTTAGAAAGTAAAATCGTCCAGTTTCACTATATACATGTAGACTTTTTTTACTATAAGAAATGTTACACATGTATTTAGTCTGGCAATATTTTAACAGAAAGTAATAAACACATGTAAAAAAATACTTTTATCGTGAAATCTAATCTTCAACCAGTCTGTACATTCAAAGGAAACAGGATGTCAAAAGGCCGAGTGGATTTTCACTTTTAGCTGTGTGGTGACTAAGAAGTATTTGAAAGTCATCCCTTTCATGGAATTTGTCTGAAAATAGAATAACACTTAAGTTGTGTGGTATGACATTATAGATTAATTTATTTCAAAGGTTGAATGATTGAATTTCTTCAAATATACCACGTTTATTTATTTATTACAGTTAGATAAATACAACTCTTCAAATAGTACAGAAGTTAGTTATCTTTCCTTTTCACAAGTATCATAACAAACTAATAAGTCATGGGCTTGTTAGTCTAGATGTTATCTAGGGCTTCAAATCTTAAGATCTATCTTCACCCTGTGTACCTCAATGAGAAATCATGGACCAAAGTGATCATGCAAATGAGTAAACTCCCAACTGTTAGAATGATGAAAACAGCAAATAAGCATCCTGATCTGACAAATGCACCATGTTTGGATATTATGTAAACCCCCCCCCCCATAAACACTAACTTATCATTGGGCAGAATTCTGTAATTACTAAAGACAGAATGTCACAGCTATTGTGCCCAGTGATAAGTTAGTGTCTACTGGGGGCAGTTACATAATATTTAAATGGCATGTGGGTGACTTCATTTGAATTTTTAATTTCATCTCAGCACCTCATTGCGCTAGCCGTGAGGAGAGATTATTTGAAGTCACGGATAGTCTTGTAGACTATGGACTTGTTGGTACTGTCCAGTACTGTCAAAGAAATTCTCAAACTTGCCACTGGTGATATATTGTCAAGCTAGAAGCAAACTTGAGAGAATTCAGTAATGATTACAGTTTTGTATATGCAGCTGTACCAACAAGTTGTATTCTGTCTTCCTTTGTAAATTATGTATTAAGAAAATGAAAAAAAAAACTGGGTGACTTGTCATTTTTGATTGGTTAATTATGAGATTAAAAGATCCCAAAATAGAAAAGTTTCATTAAAATGGAATGTCATATAATGAGAAACCTCTGAATAGTAGTTATTGTGAATGATGTTTACAGCAATTATTACTAGTGAATTCCATTTAGAATTAGTCAATAATTTGATAGGTTTTGTTAGATTACTTTTATAATTGTGAATCAAGATTTAAGTGACTGACAGTCTTCTGGTTTGTGTGCATCTACAATGTACCTTTGCATTCTCAGCGTTTATGCAAAGGTTTTGAAGTTTTTGAAAGAGGGTGTTCGTTATTCAGTTAGGGTGTCCGTGGCCAAGTGGTTAAACCACTTGCTGCCTACCACTGCTGTCGGGGTTCGAACCTCTTCAGGGTTTGATTTAATTTACCATGTTGTAAGTAAGAAGAGTGTCATTCAGTTTGACTCTACCGAACAACGCAGGTTTTCCCCAGGTACTCTGGTTTCCTCCTGCATTAACACTGAACTCATGAGGGATAGCCCTCACTTGACTTCTTGGGCGATGTACTTAAAGAATTATTCAGTATACATGTAAATAAGGATTCTGGTAAAGTTTGTAGATAGTTTTCGATACCAAGTTGTTGTAAATCCTGTCTTTTTCCCTTTTTCTCTTTCTTAATGTGTATTTTAAGTGTTTGGAGATGTGTAACTACCTCATATATAAGTGAAATATAAGTTATGCAAAGAGATACATCACTGTATGTGCCATTCACAACTCAAAGTTTACCCATGGTAACAGCTTAATCAAATATTAATAAGGTTATTAGATCAATTTTACAAAAATATGTTAGCAAAATATGTGATAATCCTGAAACTTATTAATTAGTCATAAGTCAAGGACTCGTATTGAATTTTGGCCATGACAGCGGCTTATTTAAATATTCACAAGGTTATTATTATGGCTATTTTCCAGTTAATTGCTGAAACTTATTAATTTTTCATGATCTGAAGAGGTAGTTAAATTTTAGTTTGGTATTCTTCAGAAATAAATAATTTATGGTTCTTTACAAGAAGAATGCATGTGAAAAGACAAGCAAGCAATACATGGTCTGTGCACTATTTCTAGATATAAAAAAATATATTATGATAAATAAAAAAATAATAAAAATGAATATATTTGGCCTGTTGTATGAGTAAAATTGACAGTTATCAAACGATCTTTTCATATATTTTTCAAATTTTAATTTTCAACAAATTTCAGTATGTAATATTGTAAAACCTTTCATTATCTTGGTTGAACCTTCCCCTCCCCTGTATGATGTAGTTGAAAAGAATTAGTTATGGAAACTAGAAAGGAAATGATCAGATGAATAGAATAGTCTTCTCCCCTGGAGATAATGCTAGAATTGTCAGGACTTAGTCTATAGAGAGGCTATCCATGCATTTCAACTTGTGATGAAAGATGCAATGTATCTCCAGATTTAAAGCCATGGATAGCTTCTAGACTAGTCAAGACTCAATCTTATTAAAATCCGATGTAGTGTACATGTTGGCTGTTACGTTTACTGTCGTTTGTTCTTTTGAGAGTGCTTGTTACATACATCTGACACAACACCATAGGTTTTCACGAACCCAATCTTGTACTTATAAGTAGCCAACCAGAATCCATCGTACAATATAACACTCAGTGTTCGAAATTGAAAGAAAGGGAACCACCAAACAATAACGATAACATCGTTGTCTGCGCTCATGCTCTTTTCAAACAGAGCATTCTGAAGTACTGTACCTGTATGTTTTGGCACATTACGTCTTTTCATTGGTTGAGTAAATTCACTCAGTGCTTTTGTTTGGTTCTGGAAAACCTATGGTATTGTGTCAGATGTATGTAACAAGTGCTCACAAAAGAACAAACAGCCTCAAACTTATACTACATTGGATTTTAATGAGATTGGTCATGGATTGGCAGAAGTAAATGAATAAAGGTTGTTATTATGTAACTCTGAAAGGTGGAAATCAGGTAAAAATTTGCAAAAGATTTCCATACATCCACCATAATTTTTGAACACATGTAAAATGACTGGGAACCTGTTGTGACATGAAATACATGATACTAGTATAGCATAATATGATTCAGCCTACATGATTTCATTCCATAGAGATTCTTTTCACTCAACATATCATAGACGTGTGGCTACATGTTAATATTGCTGCTACTACTGAAACTGTTCAAATTATATTAAATAGAAAGCTGTCAATCAAACACAAATACTTTTAATTGATGGAAAATTGATACCGTAGAGTAGTACAATAGTACTGAATAATGCTGAGAACATTTAATAGGAAATGAAAATGAATTGCTGCTCAAAAACCTGGAATGTTGGCTATGTCATCTAGTGCCAAATGTGGGGTGAACTTAATAATAATACATGTATATTATGTTAATAACATTTATGCGTATTCCTACTGCTGTATTCAAATTAGCCATTTGTTATGAATGGATACTATTCAATAGCCATACATTGTACAGTGTTATAAATTTGTAGTTAATATCGGCTAACCACTCCCATTGGAAGAATTTTAGGCTCAATGTTCAATTCCAGTTCAAAAGAAACAACGTAGAAAAATATACACTTTAATCGTTGTCTTTTTCAACTTTTTTCTTAATTGAAAATGTCACACCCTTTTCAAATAGTATGGTGTCAACCCAGCAACTGTAGACAGTGTAAATGCAGACCTGTACATTTTACAGACTGGATACGTCCACAATATTTTGTTCATTCATGTAGCATACATGTACATACAGATGAATTGAGACAGAAAAAATTACTTCCAGTTTGAAAAAATAACAAAAAAAAGAAATTATCAATGGATGAGATTAAACTGCATAGTATTCAATGTGTAATTATACTAATTAGGTTGAATTCCCTTTGGATTTGCCACCATCAGAAAAGAAGTGAAATAGGGAATAGTAATTTGACAACACTTGTATTGTGATACTATGAATGATCATTATATGGGTTTTGCAGACTGATTGTATGACGGAAGGGCCTGACTTTCACTTTAGGAGGACATGTATAACATGCTGTACTACTGATGTAAAGTTGGCTGTAAAGTTTTTATGATATATCCTTTGCAGAAATGTAAAGATATTGAAAAAAAAAATCAAAGCAAAATCACTAAGCTAACAGATATCAATGAGCACTTTATGTGGACAACGTGTGCCTGGGCGTGGTATAGTCAACTGGATGATTGCATTGGTTTGATGTGCATGCTTTATCATTACAACAAGTAACACTGAAGTAAAGCACTTTCTCTATGTGCTACACTCATTTATGGCATTCATATCAGGTTTAAAGGTATACTAATTCAATTGGTTTATTTACAAGCCTAGCATGTGGCCTTTCTAATGTGGTCAGATATACTTTTACAATTCATATGAATGCTGTAAACGATTGTGGTACATACAGAAAATGGCTTTACTCTGGTGTTATGGGTTGTAAATTGCTGTGGAAGCTATGTACAACAAAACCATACATGCAAACACCTAGTAGTAGTATTGTTATCATTTGAATGTTCTTTTTTCTACCAGATATTATTCCTATATTTGTTTGTTTTCCTGATGTGTATGTGTTCATATGACTTTGTGTACTTCTCCTAATACTCTTGCTAAGCCCCTTCGTACATAAAAAACAGTTGTTGAATGCATGAATGGATATGTAAACAGATAAATGATATAAAATAAACAGAGAACAACACCTGTGTATGTCACCACCTGGAGTGTAATATTTTCATAATTCATGATATTATACATACTCATAATATTCAGTGCTGCATACTTTATAACAAACAAACAAACGTGACATGTAGAGTATTATGATAACCATGCAATTATCATCTTAATATGAGATATGTCATATTTCAGCTCTAATTTGTAGAAATATTTGACCTTTTAAATTTAATAAAAAATGTAGATTCCTTAAATTATATATGTGTATGTGACATTGAACCATGGCGATGTAGTGTTATAAGTTGGGTATGAGTGTATATGTTATGTTACATTAATAATAGTCGGCTAATGAGATATTACATCTATGTCAAATATTCACTTAATAAAAAAGATTGTTTCGTTCCAGTTACCCGACCATACATAGTTTTTCACGCTTTTTTCGTATTTGAGAAAATAATAATAAAATGGCAAAAATTGTGAAAATCTCGCAGGAAATAGTGGATGCGGAAACTGACATCAACTTAAAAAGACAATAGAAAACTGTTTTTCCAATCTGTAATGGCTGTACATCTGATGAGAAGAGACCAATAACACAGAGACCATATGGAAAACATAACTGCCTGAACTGGACACTTGCATATGAAAAAAAAATATCTCTAAAAAAAATAAAATAAAAAATCTACCTACCCCACCTATTCTAAAATTGAGAGTAATCGGAACCATGTAATTTTGAGTCGTCTGAATTCTAATTATGTTCTTAAAGAATGATCATACTCACAGTGGATTTTATACATGATGAATAATCATGGCTTGAAATTTGATATGACATATAAAACTTGGGCTTATCTTACACTTCTATGAATTTGTTGATTGATTTTGAAATTAATGTATGGATTTATTATTTATTGCTACATAACTTGTCATATTGTGTCTGATTATGGAAATGTGTCTTTGTAGTCTGACAGTGTTCATTAATAAAATGAGTGATACAGGAAATGAATGATGACTGATGTTTATATGTGGATGAAAGGATAGAGATGGATGGAGGGATCAATCAATCAATCAATCAATCATTGGAGGGAAGGGGATAAATGGATGGATCGGTGTATAGGTGAATGAAAGATGGATGGGTTTGATTGCTGAGTAAGTGTATGGATTGACAGAAGGATGGATTGATTTGGATTGATTGATTAAATTGAATTAGATAGATATATAGCAGACACATAATGCCACGGTATGACAAAAGAATAAAGAAATATGTTGACAATTCTTGCCTACCAACTACATGTACATGTATATTATAATGTATGATGCCATCGATATTTCCAGTACCTACATGTGTTTGTGTATGGTGACCATTGTATAGAAAGTACTGTGTTACCTTCCTGTGGCTGAATTGAGATAAGAAGTACTTAGAGTCGACTGTATGCCAGTACACATGATGTGTCAGGCTTGACAACCATATGACACAACACTTACAGATGAAGAAATGCTTTACACAGTTCAGACCATGGCAACTATAGAGAGCATGCTTGATGATCCTGAAAATTATTGAAATAAATTATACACCATACTAGTACTAGTATTAGTACTAGTATTAGTATTAGTTTTTATATCTCCCTACAACCATATGCTACAGCCAGATACAACATTTAACATTTGAATTACAGCCAAATTATCATCACAACTGAACCTGCAAACTGAATAATAATTGTGTGTAATGGACCATGAACTTCTAGCTGTACAGTATCTGTGCCAAATAAATGAATGTTATTTTGTACTTATTGTAAGTATACTGTACTTCATTTGGGTACACCAATGTAAAGGATATGTATGGGTATTGCACAAATAGTGTACCCAACCGAAGTACAGTATACATACAGTATGGGTATTGTAAGACCACAGATAAGGGTGGGTAGTATGGGATGGATTTGTATTAAAGGGTGGGTAGGTGGGTAGTATGGATGGATTTGTATTAAAGGGTGGGTAGTGTGGATGGATTTGTATTAAAGGGTGGGTAGTGTGGATGGATGGATGGAGTATGGAACATTTAAGAAAATACCTGTTAAACAATGAGTAAAATCTAGAGTTCTACAATGCTTTGCATTCAACCTGTTGTATTTGAAGACGATTATCAGATCAAGAGAAAGGCATTCAGCTAAAAATTGTAACCTATTTTAATAGCTACATAAAGAGTAGAAATAAACTAAACTAATTGGACGTCTTTGTCAGATTAGTTAATAATAGTCAGGATGGGAGTTTGTATAGTAATAAAAACCTATAAATCTCAACCACCATGTCAGTGATTATTAAATTAATGTAGTTTATAAATACACTTTTTGTCATATGACATACAAGTTTAGGAATTTTATATTCAGCAATGTGTTAATTCTCAGTACCTGCAATAGAATAATACTGCCTAGATGCATCATAAAAATAATGAACAATCAATTTCTTGGTCAACACCATAACATTCGCTCTACACGCTAATACATACATTGCTAATACATACATTACTATAGGGTGCGTATGAGAATAAATCGACCTTGTTCTATTTTGACCCTTTAGTATGAGGTGAAATACCATTGTAAGTACTGAGAATTGTCTGCTGTTTCTAATCCTGATTTCCTTATAAACTGTCTTTATGATATGAACAACACAGTTAAATATGTAATCATGTCGGTATATTGATCATGTACATGGTCCAATATCCAACTTCCATACCTTCCAGGCAAACTTTTTCTCTCTCTTCAAAATGTGAAAGATTGCAGGTTGTCCAAAACTTTGAATTTGTTGTTTATAGTACTGCATCCTGCTTAAATGGAAATGTCCAGGAATAGACAGAAAATTTCAGTTCTGTTGGATGAAGTAGGAATTTTTTTTGAAAAGTTTAAATTTCATCATGAAATGAAATTTCATTCACTACTATCAGGTTAATAAGACTCAATTAAACCATACTGACATAGAATGAAATAGTAAATTTTACTGCAAACTACATCACTACATCTGACTTGCCTCATAGGAATGAATATGAGTTATGACTTCCACACTTATGATATTATGATGTATGATTATAAATATTATGAATGGAAAAATTCATAAATCCATACAAATTTATATGGGCAAACAAACATACAATGTACATGTCCGTTAGGAATATAGCTTTAGCGATATAAAAACTGATTAAAAACTATTTATTTCATCCACCAAATTTTAAATAAACCCTGGTTGTGACTTTTGGTCGTCTGATGAACTTAGTAAAGTTGTGCAGCGTGTCAATATTATTTACCTGTTGTGAAATAAACAAGAAAGGGCGCCACATACTGGCTATCCTAAAAACTAACAGCTGTTGCTAAAATTAATGATAACATGCAAATCACTTATGACAAGATTATGCAAAGATGTGCATTCTTTATTAATATTTGATGAAATATTTCGAGGTCATTTATCCACTTCACATAACATAAATTATTGAAATACCTACATTATGTTCTAGATAATTTACGAATTTGAAGACCTTTGACTATGAGAACTGTTTCATGAATCTGGTCTCCTTGGATACCAACTAATTTACATATGAATAGGATAGTTTTTGTACATTCTTTTTCCGCCATTAAATTGTTGAATATTTTAATTTTTTGGTCAGTGATGTAAACTGTCTAGGAATGTAATATGTATTGAGTACCTTCGTTTACATTGTCTGCCTTGTAAATTAAATTTGCTAATTTAGTCTCCCATTTAGGAAACCTGGCTAGAAAATGTGTCAAAATAGCTTTAGTTGATGCTCCTACTTATAATAGCATATCCACCCTGAATATCAGAATCATTGCTATTTTTCAGTTTTCAGACAGTTTTTGAATTCTTTCATATAATATATTTTCATCATGTTTCATCAATGATGTGTCTTTTTTCAATTATTGAAATTTGAATGTATGTTGACATAATTTCATCATAATTTTTGTAAAAAATATTTTTTTAAAGAAAATTCACTCTTTTTAACTCAAAATGGTTTGACTTGTTTTGTTGAATTTATTTCCACCACATTTCATGATTGGCATGTAGTGTTTCAATAAATTAAATTCCAGTGTTGATAATTTCATTATAATATTTGCAAAGAAAAATAAAAGGCACTCGCAGGACTCTACTTATTAAAAGTATAATTAAACCTTTATTTGCAATTGACTGCAATCAACCTTGATATTAAGATATGACTTATAAATGTTCTGGTGACATAGATTTTTTATACGTATATAAAATATCAAGGAAATCCCTGCTCTGCAATAAATCATTCTAACAATGTCAAATGACAGTTGTCATGTTGTAGACGACATACATGGACGTACTAGAATACTTTAGAATTTTATGCTGTATTTTCATTCGAGTAAAAAAGTTTGTAAACTCAGCTTGTGCCGTGAAATAAATTCCACTTGGTATTGTTTTTGTTTGTAAAAATGTTTTATTTTGCCACCTTTCTCTGTAAACTAAGAATGGCGACAACATGAAGTAATAGAAGAACATTCAATGTAAGCAAACATGATGAAAAAATAACCGCAAAGGGTGATCCACATCCTGAAGAAGTATTCCAAACAATTATGACACATACTGACATAGATGGATACTGTACATGTATAGGAACTGTATATGAAATGGAATTATGGTAAATAAAAGATACTGACATAGATGGATACTGTACATGTATAGGAACTGTATATGAAATGGAATTATGGTAAATAAAAGATACTGACATAGATGGATACTGTACATGTATAGGTACTATATATGAAATGGAATTATGGTAAATAAAAGATACTGACATAGATGGATACTGTACATGTATAGGTACTATATATGAAATGGAATTATGGTAAATAAAAGATACTGACATAGATGGATACTGTACATGTATAGGTACTATATTATATATGAAATGGAATTATGGTAAATAAAATGATTAAAATATTAAGCAAACATTGCATAATTATCCCCATAATCTCAATTCTATGGTGTTTATGTACCAGATTTGTAAAGTATTGTATGTTTAGTAGACTTTGAATATATATCCATTGTAAACATAAGAGCTTTAAATTTTTTTACTGTTTGCAAAACCCCACTGAATATACAAATCCATAAAATATTGAAATAATCAATAGCGTATACTCAAAGACAAATATTTCAAAACAGAAAATCCAAATAGTTACTTTTTAAGATCAAATATGGCAGAATTTTCGAGTCCTTTCCCTAGAAGCACAGTTTTAATGTACACTAATTCCGCATAAGATTAGAGAAACCCATGGGGAAACTAAATCGCATCAGGTGCATGTTGATGACTCAACCAGACTTACACTTCAGAATAATAGCATAGTACGTTTACTATTATAGGAATGATAATGTATTATTTATAGGTTGTAACTTTTAATTCATATTTTGTGAATTGTATGATAACAATTGATAGATGGTTGGCAAGGTCAAATGGTGTGTGCTTGTATGTATTGGATGGCAGAAACAGTTGTCTGCAGAGTGTGGCTGCAATAAAACATTCAAATACATTTTGTAAATTGATAATAAATAGTATATGAAATATTGGATATTCAAAAACAATCATTTTTAATGCAAAAAATGAAGGCAGAGTTATAGAAAAGGGTAAAGAAATAGAATAGTATTGATATGCTGTCAAAGCAATTAATTTGATGAAATAATTATTACTAATAGAAAGTGTTGACATTTGAATTAGTTGAATTTCAATCCGCTTTTCCTGTTAGGCAGTTACAAATTCTTAGCGAAGGAAATAGTTATAATAAAATGAGTATGAAAATTTGTAAGTTGTGAGGTCTACTAAAATTCTAAGGATGTACAATAATTCATATATTGCCACAGCATTATAATAATTCATATATTGCCACAGCATTATAATAATTCATATATTGCCCCAGCATTACAATAATTCATATATTGCTCCAGCATTACAATAATTCATATATTACCCCAGCATTACAATAATTCATATATTGCCACAGCATTACAATAATTCTTATATTACCCCAGCATTACAATAATTCATATATTACCCCAGCATTACAATAATTCATATATTGCCCCAGCATTGTAACACAGTATCTATAAAAATATACATTGCACATTATTACAGTATCTGTTTTAGTTAAGCCTTAGAATAGCTTTCACATATTTAAAACCCCTATTAAGTGTAGAGTTTACTAATATTTAACTTAGTAACAATGTCTTTTGGCAAATATATTGTTCATGGTCCCAAGAATCAATAGGAGAATAAAATGTAGGAAATAAAAATATATATGATCAATATCTGTAGTAGACAAATCGAAAGATTGCATTCATTTCTTAAATACCGTTCCATAGTAAAGTATATTTTATTGTGCAACAGTGTATTTGTTAATTGTTTCATTAAATTTTTAATTTTTACTAAAATTGATAAGATTATATATATTTCCATTTTTCTCCTAAGTATCCACTTATCCTACGTACATGTAGTTCTCTAAATCCCCCTAGGAAGGGAAGACATTTCTAAACTTTAAGTCCAGTTATTTTATTTTTACTGATTTGAAGCGTTTTTTTGTCAGCCAGCCAACAACCCATTCCTATAGGGAGTGTGTGGGCTAATAATATTTACATTTCTGACACCATTATGTCAGCATGCATTTAACAAAGTCAAGCGTCATTGACATGACAAATGCAAATGTTATAATGGATTCTTCTTGTGGAAGAATACTATTGTGTGTGTGTGTGTGTGTGTGTGTGTGTGTGTGTGTGTGTGTGTGTGTGTGTGTGTGTGTGTGTGTGTGTGTGTGTGTGTACGTGTGTGTGTATGTGTGTACATTGTATGCATACATGCAGGCAGACAAACAGGTTACTGAGTAGTCTTGCTGCTAGACGTTCAGCTTTCTTTCGATACTATAAGCGAACAAAGTTCGCAGTGAGGGCTGTTCCATCCTCGATAGCGATGTTCGGGCGTGTGTCGTATTCAATTGGAAGAACATCCAAGGTCTAACAGATAGACTAGTTACTGAGGTACATGTAGGTAGAGTGGTAGGTACATGTAAGTACACTAACAGGTTGGATCTGTGGGCGTTTTAAAACTTAATACAATGTACAAAGTACTGTAGATTATTTTGACATATGTGTTTAGAGTAATAATTGTATTTTAAAAAGTCAACAATATTATGTGTTGATGTAGTTATTTAAGTAAATAAAGTATAATATAAAATGTATATTTTCTCTGTATATGTCAAAATAATCTACAAGTAGATGATAAAGATAACCTACAGTGACATGTTTTGAGTTTCAACTATTTGACAAATTGCAAAATTGTGTACTTGATTAGGATGATGAATTAGCAGTTTGAAATATGTCTATTGTTATAGAGGGTTAGGTTTGATTGATAGCTTGTGTGTCTTTCTTCTCAATTTATGTGTATAATCCAGTGTTTTATCAAGAGTGGTATGTAAAGTAGGTAAAGTCTTAGACTAGTCTAGTTCCTATACGACACGTTATGTGTAGGGAAAGTCATTATTTTAGCACAGAAATCTGTGCTTACCCTAGACTACATTTATATAAACGTGATGACATTATCACATCCCCACATGATTTAGTTGCAGACTGGAGAGGTGGAGTTCAATTGTCTGAGGGAACTAACCAATTGCAACTGCCTGTCAATTTGTGAAGGATTACTACTGACATATGTCATTTACCCTTTGTCCAGTGAGGGTAGCACAGATTTCCGTGCTAGAATAACGACTTTCCCTATGCATGAGTGGAGATGATTGTAGTAATTGTAACACGTCGTATAGGAAGTAGACTAAATCTACACATGTTCCCCAGGTGATTTATCAGCATTCTACTCCAAATGGATGGTGCAAGGTAGAGAAAGGAGTGCAAGTCTTTTAGCAGGTCTCTTCAATTGTTAGTAAATGCGCAAATATAAAAACCTGAATAGAACCTGAATTAAAATTCAAGTCCGAATCCTCGACTTATTTGCACCTTTCATCGCAAGCTTTTTCAATAAGTTTGAATCATTCTGTACTGTTGATCATTAAGATTCAGCAACCATTGTAAGGTTTAAAAGCATTACTTGAAAGCAGTTTACCAATATTAATGCCATGTCTTCAATTGTAAAACATTATGTAATTAATTTATTCATTTAGTTAGCTCTTTGTGAAACTAACTAATTACAAAGGTGTCAAAATACAAGAAGAATAGAAAAGTTAATAATTAAAAAAAAGGAATATAGTACAGGTAGTTGATCAACAATGTACAGTATTATATTTGTCTTAATACAAAGAAATATTGATGAGATTAGCATCGAACCCAGTCGTGTGTATATTTTTGAATCTTGCCTTTTCCCTACCACACCCAGCATTTCACTAGCAGATGTTTACTTTGAATGTTTGACCAGAAAGAAAGCACAAATTCTAATATTAGGTTTTACATTTTTTCCCCCCAGTGAGATGATGTCAATAGCATCATTATGTGATTAGAACCAACTCTAAGGGTTGAGCTATGATGTATACATGATTACTGGATTCAATTTGGGTTGAATGTCGCTATGCAAAATCATAATCAGGTTTAAATAAACATGGCAGGATTTTCATGCTGTAAATGTATATTTACCCTAGACTCCAGGCTCACCGTTTGTACAAGGGGTAGTTGGTTTTAGATTAGAGGCTACCTGTGGCTTCAAATCTCAAGATGAGGAGATAAGAGATTGAAGCCACAGATAGCCTCTAGACTATCTTAAAATTGATTTGGGCTAATATTATCGTCAACTACAAGCCTTGAGCCTAGGTTAATGTATATTTTGAGTCTGTACTATGATTATTGTATTTGTGTATACATGTATGTATATTTTCATACCACTTGATGGTACTGACAATTACATTTACTGCTGTCAATTAAGACATGCAAATTAGCCATACATGACATTGTATGTCAGACTTTAAGTTCAGTACTTTAAATCTGTACTCCAAATTTCTGAGCATAATATGAAAAAGTCTCTGCATACATAGACATCAAAACTTTAGTATTCCTGCTAGACCCCTCAGGCTATTCTGCTCACTGTGAAGTCAATCGGAGGTCGCTAGCGACGGCGATATATCTATCAGAAGAAACCCTGAGGGCTGACACATCATTGATATTTAGTGGAAACAAAACTTAACAAGTCCACAGGCAATGACAGGTGTTGATGAACGTTTCAGTTTTTCTACTAATTATCAATAGTGTATAGTGTCTCAAAAGTTTATATATCAGTGTTGATATGTACAGTAACATACATGTACATAGATGAGCGTACATCAACATGAAAAGTCATACATATACAAGTGCAACAAACCCGCGGGCTTGCCTGACGAAAACAAAACGGGTGTCATAAAAGTTGTTTGCATCTCTAAAGCTGTTTGTAGTGTTACTTATAATAGCCTAATAAATTGATAACAACTGATATAAGACGGAGATAAGGTTTGCCTCAATTGACCCACTCCTTAGAAATGATCTTACGCTGTGAACTACACTGTTTACTTGTGTTATGTAAGAGCCCATCATCACATGTGTAAATATTGGTACTCTTTGATAACAAGTGGACTTGCTTCTTTAATGGCTTGTCCCAGTAATGTATACTTTTACATACAGATTATTGTATACATGTGTATGTATTTCATATTGCCCAATGGATTCTAATGAAATATGAGTGTTTTCAATAGTATATGTCAGATTTCAATGCTGTAAATATGAAAAATGAAAAAAGTATTATAGATTTATGTATTTCATATTGCTTCATGGTCACTGATATGTGCGAGTATTTTCAATTAGATTTCAATGCTGTACATATTCTAAAGTTTAATAATTCTTATCAAAATGTGACAAATGCCACACATAAAATAATTATTGTGTACATGTCTATGTACTTGTATTTCATGTTGCTTGATGGCCCCTGATAGGAAATGAGTGTTATAGTATGTTAGATTCCAATGCTGTAAATACATATTCCATATTTCCTAGCATGGTATGACAAATGTCAAATATGCAAATTATGTTTATGTATTTCATATCACTTGATGGTCACAGACTAGTACATGTCTAAGTACAAGTATTTTCAATTAGCAATGTGTGTGATGTATAGATCTCATCACTCTTGGCATCAATGGCAGTGATGTAGTTTCCTGTTTTCAGAGAGACTGTCCCTCATGGCCCACCGGATGACACACTGATGTCATTATTTATGATTGTATCCATGTAAGAAACATGTTGCATCAATGAATTTTGCAATATAAACAATTCCTGGGGCAAAACCTGCACTTACTAAATCCCCACCTCAAATACGAACAACTCAACACCAGTACATGTACATTATGGTATGGTTATTAAAATTCAAAGGAGATTCTTGTCATTTCCTGAAGAAGCATTCATATGAGACAAGTAATGCAGTAGGGGTACCTGTACAACTGCTATAAATTATCAATGTTCACAGTTCTAATGTTATCTTTTTGAATTATTACATTGATATGTTAATAACGTATTTCTTCTCTCTTATTTTTTTTTTGTTTCTCTGTAGATTGCTGGGAACAGCGAGAGTTCCATTAAAAGATCTTATTAAATCAAAAAGTCATGCAACCCATGCTAATGTCAATCTACTTGATGGCAATAAACGTGCCACACAGGTAAGTGTTTGTATGTACTTAGTATAATATTCAACAATATTGAAATATGATATCAAGTTTCTTAGCACCCAATGGGCACCGCCAGGAGGAGGCTAGTAAGTTGGGTTCTATGACTATATGTCCATGCTTGCATTCACCCTCATATCCCTGGCATGCACCAACTGATTTTAAACAAACTTGGCACAAAGGTATGTGAGGGATATGCAGGTCACTTTTTTGGTACTGAATCAAAATTTGGCCGAATTACAGCCATATTTGTCATTAAATTTCACAATATCTATCATAACTTTGGATGTTGAATTCGTAGTGACACCATTCAATTGCCTACACCCACATTATCAAATATGAGCTTTCTTTTAAGCCCTTGCCCTTTGACTTTGAAAGTCTTCAAGGTCAAATAGGCAAATTTGTGTTATCAAACATTTCAAGTAATGATATCTAGCCCCAGTGGGCACCACCCGGAGGGGACTCTCACATTGAGTTCCTTTGACTTTGACCTCCGTATTCAAGGTCAAATAGCAAACTCTACATGTGTAGGTAAATTTGTTGTGATATCTGTAAGTTTATTTTATATGAAAACAGACTCCAGGAACTGAAATCAATCTGCTAGAGTACCTAAGTTTTTGCAACCAAAGACACTGTATGAGCTGTACATGAATCATATCACAACATATGTATGTTTACTTAAATAACACAATAGAAATTCTATAGCAGTTCTGAACTTAATGTGTTGATTCTTTATTCCATATTTTTGATATGTTTTTCATCAGCTGTTAATGTGTACATGGTTCAATGAGAGTCAGACATAAACTTATCCAATGACAAGCAAATAGAAATTGCCTGAGCAAAGTACAGATTCCTCATAGCTTCTGTATTATTTACTGGTAGCAAGATATAATATCTGAACCATATTTCAATCTCTCCTGGCTTCTACAAGTTACTGGCATATAAACAAAAGACAAACAATCGGAGTGAAAAGTGAATTATATAAATTTATTGGCAATGTAACAGATACTTCAGGAAAAATATGAATCTAGGTCTTGATAAATGTTACTGGTAACAAAACATAAACTGTGATCCAGGTATGAATCTGTCATAACATTATTCTCTAATATTTTATGTTTATCCAAGCAACTCAACACAAATTGTCACGAGGATTTTCCATTTGAATGAAGAAAAAATGTTGGGAATAAAATGATTATACCTGTGAAAGCCTTCATTGGAATTTATGACAAATTGAGGGGAAAAATGTATGGTTATTTTGAAAGTTTCAACTCATATTTTGAGCACCCTAGAAACGATGACGTAAGTGTGCAGTCATTAAACAGAACAACCAGAAAGTAAATCTTGTATTTTTTGTTGGAATGTGTACAGCTTGGTTTGCACACAGTAAAATGTAAGTTTACCAGTGTATTATAGAATGCACTGAAATTGTCAGAGCCAAAAGTGGAATTCAATTCCAGCTTCTGTATATATTTACCAGCAGTAAATCAGAAAGTATCTGAGTGTGCCGTCAATCCATCATGAAGATAGATAACATTGATGAAAACACATGAGATGAATTTATTGGTGAATACCAGTAGTTGACAGTTTTACTAGTTTTTATACATTGATATATCGTTGTATGTAAGGAACTGTCGTCTGTTATAATGGTCATATTATTTTCATGTATTTATAAAGTACGGCATTAATGAAACCTTACATCAACATTAAATCGTAACTTTTTGCGCGAGTGTGGATGTTAAAATAAATGTCATAAATCTGCATAAACATACCCTGTCATTCACAAAAAGTAATGGAGCAATAATTTGAATAGTGAATGCTTGATATGATATCATTTATTTCCATTTTTGTACGTAATTATTAGATAAATGTAGCAGTTCATGTTTATGAAGAAAATGACAGCTGTTTGACAACAGTAGTCTTTATCAGGAGGGATTCATTCAATAACTAGTATTTTGTCTGTGCTTGTCTGTTTTATTTTCCAGAATTGAGAATAAGACCTGGAGTTGAGGCTAGTGCAGTATCGAGGCTAGTACAGTACAGAGTTGAGGCTAGTATAGTAGGGTTGAGGCTGGTGCATGCAGTATAGAGTTAGGCTAGTACAGTACAGAGTTGAGGCTAGTATAGTAGGCTTGAGGCTGGTGCGTACAGTATAGAGTTAGGCTAGTACAGTACAGAGTTGAGGCTAGTATAGTAGGGTTGAGGCTGGTGCATATAGTACAGAGTTAGGCTAGTACAGTACAGAGTTGAGGCTAGTATAGTAGGGTTGAGGCTGGTGCGTACAGTATAGAGTTAGGCTAGTACAGTACAGAGGTGAGGCTAGTATAGTAGGGTTGAGGCTGGTGCGTACAGTATAGAGTTAGGCTAGTACAGTACAGAGGTGAGGCTAGTATAGTAGGGTTGAGGCTGGTGCATATATACAGTACAGAGTTAGGCTAGTACAGTACAGAGTTGAGGCTAGTACAGTACAGTTACTGTACTGTTTGCAACAGGTTCCATTCATACACAGTCTGATGTCGGTAGTTGTAAGTGGAAACAATATCTGGATCTTTCAGGTTAATCAATGAAGGTAACTGGATAGAAAATTTAATGCAAAAAACCTGAATATTTTCATTGCCCATACTTATGGTTTATTTTTTAATTTCGAAGATTGTAGACAATTTATCATTGTGATCTATTTGAAGTATAATGGATTTTTCTTTCTTTTGGACTTGCTTGTAGGCATACTTAACTCTCCAGTTGAAATATGAGCCTCCAAAGAAAGCAGGTATGGGTGACAGTGGTGGAGATGAAGGTAAGATCGACTTTAGATATCGTTATGACTTCTGTTCTTTTGCAGTTTGCAATCTCTCTCCTCATGTGACCTCAGACATGACCTCAGTGTTAGCTACTTATTGTCAGCTTCAACTAAGCCATGATTAGTATGTATTTACTGTGTATACAGGTATCTCCTTCAATATAGCAGGAAGTCTCTGGTGACCCAAATACCTGTTAGTTTTAAGTTGGTCACAACTTGAAACTACACATCTGTGTAATCTCAGTCAGGCGCCATGTCTGTCCCAGTACCTTGAGGTATTATGGGTATGATGGGATCTGACAGTGTGACACATCTCCTACTTCTGAACAAACAGTGTCATTGCAGTTTAAGGAATCATGCAATAAATACAGCAAACAGTGTTCATCTATCAAGGAATCATGGAATTAATAACAAGCAATGTATGTATTGCCCTGAGTATAGTGCTGACCATGCTTTTCCATTACAAAATTATTACTTTCTCATCGGTAAAATAGTGTTTGTAGATACAATCTTCATCATCTTTTGTTGATGTAATATCATATGGTGCAATTATCTGGAATGTTCATTATGGGACTTAGAATCCCATTGATGAAAGAAGATGAGAAAAGCTGGAAACTGCATTATCTGTGAAGCATATCTGAAGTGATGTCCTTTGGAAAACATATATTACCGCAAATGAGAGCAGTCAGTTGACGTTTGACTTAATATTAGCCAAAGTTACGTGTAACACATTGTCTTGTGTTTTAACAACACTTTGATTTTTTAATCTAGAGGTTATCTGTGGCTTAATCTCAAGTTCTGAAAAGATATTAAAATCTACCGACCGTGTCTAGACTAATGTATTTAGTTCGGTGACAAATACCACACTTTTTAAAGTTGAGTAAAAGTTAGTAGCGGAAGTGTAGGCTTGGATAACTAGTAACATCTTCCTTTATCAATATCTAGGTGTCAACATAACAGTTAGATTTCAGTAATCATGGTAAAAGGAAGTCCTTTTATGTCATGCCGCAGTTTCCAGTCCTCCTCTTTTAATGTCCGTCGTTTCCTACATGTATATGTTGTACACCTTGTAATAAAACAACTTGTTCTATCTTAGGTTGGCCTTTAAGTTGGTAAAAATCACAGGGTTTTTGACAAGGGTACCACACCAAAAATTATGGTACATGTTATTGAATATTACGCAAAATTAACCAGACTTTCCCGACCTGATACAACGTTCCTTTCCAAAATTATTATTCATGATACCGGGATCTTTCTCTCTCTGTTTAATAGCAGAGTTTTCCACCAAAATTATGGTACATTATACATGTATATGAATATCTATGCTAAATTTTCCAGACTTCCGCCTATCTGCTACAATGGTTCCTTTCCAAATTATGATTCAATGATACAGAGATCTATGCATTTTGTATCAACTTTCTTTCCCTGTTACTGAGGTTCCTCACTAAGTAAAAGTACAGCACAATGTATGGAAATCCATGCCAGTGTTACATTTCCCCCAATTGGTACTGAAGTTCCCTACTATAATTATGGTACATAGCATGAAAATCTTTACAAATTTTATCAGATTTTCGTCATCTGGTACTGGAGTTCCCAAATCAAACACATACATTGTAGCATTATAGCTTTGTGATTCTAATAGCCACATACATGTACAGGTATACACCTGATCATGGCTTTCCCTCGCATATCAACATGTCCAATCAGAATATTTCAGTACATGTACATATTTTGATGTACTTTTAATGGCATATAGAATTGAGCCTTGATTTGATTTTGATAGGTTTACTTTTATCACCGTAATTTGTTTTGATTGTGGATGAAAATAGGATTTTGTACATGATTTGCTGTCATCATAGTCTGGATGCCAACTTGGCCTCTATTAAACCACTGTGAGTGGAGGTGTAAATCGCAATGATATCGTATAGGAATTAGACTACTGTCACCATTTACTATCAGTTTTATCAACCACAATTATGTCCGAATTCAAACACCACTTAAAATACTGATCACAATGTGGAAAGAAGTAACGCTATGATTCAACCCACTATGAGCTAAAACTGATCATCTGTGAGACTTTACACAGGAGTAAATCACCAATCTAGTGAGAACATAAATTCTGAAGATTGGCTCAAAGAAATCAACTAATAAAAAGTTACAGGGTACAATTAACATTTAATTTGAAAGTCAGTGAATAGTGGTGGGTAAATCATGGCGTGGTTGTGAGATAAATCATTCAACGTTTCAGTAGTGATCATCTAGCACTGTGTATGTGTATGTTAATCCTTATTCATGAATACAACGTCAGGTAGATGTGGAGAGTGAATTTAAAATTAACTACATGATACATGTAGTTGTCTGATGAAATAAATTTATTTTATATTCTACAGTTGTGTATGGGAGCTGCAATTACTTTATTTTGTGGGAGCTGAGTGTGTCGTGATCATTTTTGTATATTTGATGGAATAACTTTATTTTGTAATCTATGTTGGAGCTGATCATCCCGTGTTCAATTTCATACATGTGGTGCAATAAATTTATTTCGCAAACTATGTGGGAACTGAATGTCTTATGTTCAATTTCTGACATCTGATGAAATAACTTACTTTGTAATCTGTGAGACCTGAGTGTCTATGTATTCAATTTTTGATGTCAGAAATAACTTAATCTAGCAATTTCTTTCCACCCTTTTGATGTATCAAAAACTGTATTTGAAACTTATTGTTATTCAAATGATGTGAAATGGTATAACAACATATATTTGACTTGAAAGGTAATAATTGTAGTTTCTGAATGTCAAAAGTCCTTCCCTGACATTTAACTAGACATTGTAAATGTCCTAGGGAGTACATCCTCTGAGTTTCGATGTACGTGAAAATATGAAGTACCGGTAGATGATACATCAATGATTAAATATACATTTTTATCAGAATTATTATTTATTTAAAATGCTATCAAAATTTATGTAGTTATCTAGCTATCCATCAACAAAGTCAATTACTTGCATAGTGATAGGCAGTTTCTATATTATTCATAACATACTGGATATTAGTTATCCGTACTGGAAAGGTGATACTATTTAAGTACAGCCATTGAATAGAAGTATTGGATATAAGCAGACCATATAACATTCACGATGTCACCCTTGAGTTTAATGGCCTATGACTATGAATTTGCATACTATGTTACATTCAAGATATCAACCTTACTTATAAGGCGGTAATCATTATGGGCCCTGGACTATGAATTTGATACCCCATGATTATGAGTTTGCTTACCATATACAAGATATCAACCTTACTGACAAGGCCATAATCATTATGGGCCCAGGACTATGAGTTTGATAGCCCATGATTATGAGTTTACTAACCATATATCAACCTTACTGACAAGGCCATAATCATTATGGGCCCTGGAATATGAGTTTGATAGCTGAGTATGAGTTTGCATACTGTATACAAGATATCCACTTTACTGGCAATTGCATAATCATTATGGCTCTGGAATATGAGTTGGCATACCATGTAAATTTCAAGGTAACAACTCTGGAGGTGATAATCTTTTATTATATAAGTTGTATATTGTGTGAAAGAGCTTGAATGTACAACTTTTGTTTATAATAGTTGGTTTACTCTGGTAATAGTTTTCATGGTATGATTAATCATTTCGCATTACTGAGTAATATAGCCAGTTTAATGTCTAAAAATTTTTGCATTTATGTGTCATGCAAAAAGCTGTCTGTTCCCTTCAAGTCCATTAGATCATCGTCAAAGGTGTCATGTAGAGTCATATGGAATTTATGAATAGCACAAGAAGAAATTGTGAAAGTTATAGTCAGGGGACGATGTATGATTGATGACTGTGTCAGTGGTTTGGGAATTGATTCTCTCAGATCAGATTTATCTCTTAGATACCTGTACAGGTGTTATGTCAAGCTGAGCATTACGGCATTTCTGTGTGTTGTCTTGGAGTCTGTAGGGACGTCTTATAACTCTCAGCTGTACTATTTCATTTATATGTGTCTGAATCATTGACGAGGTCACATGAAAGTGTAATATTGACGAAAGAGTGTAACATTTACGGTTTGTGATGCTATTTTTAAAAACTTGAGGGAGAATTTACACTGTGCCATCAGTTATATGTTGGCACTGGTTTGCGAGATTTCAAATGTTGGTTGCTGATATAGTCTGGATGCCAGCGTAGTCTCTATTAACTAGGTGTAAATCATAATGATAGTGTATAGGAACTAGACTACTACAGATATTGCATGATGATATTTCACAAGTCAGTTGCTGGCAATGCTGGGTGACATTGGCGACATGTAATATTGAATATTGACTTTGTCTCGTTTCAAAAATTGAAGGAATGCTGCACATTAGTTGTTAGCATGTAGTCTAATGCTATCCTGCATCAAATCTCAAACTATGGTGGCAGAGATGATTTGATACCATGTTCACATCTTGGCATGGGTTGGTTGGTTGGTTGGTTGGTTGGTTGGTTGGTGAGATTTACACATCAATTGTTGACATAGGATTGACCATGTACATGTAGGTTGTACTAGCAGGTGCTTGTATGGACTTACTCCATATTTGATATGTAGACATTGTTCATCAACTTCCTGCAAGGAGACTCTTATATTTAATAGTCTATTAAAGAATACTATCCTGTGTGTATCCAGGATTTCCATATTGAAACATGCTCATAAACTTGTATTTGATTTATTAGTGTGTTGTTAGTTTTTACAGTGTAAGTGACTAGAATACTAATGTGTACTTGAACTTTGAAAAATATTTGTGTCAATTTATACATCAAAAACATAACTGCTGCAGATAGGGAGCTTGGCTGCCTAATTTGGCAATGTCATTCTCAAGAAAAAACACTGGGCTATATCTGTGTTGACAGTGTTATTTGTCAGATCTGTCAAGCCAGTATGTTGTCAGAGAACTAAGTCTTTGGGCTATACTGTCAAGCCAGTATGTCAAATCGATAGCCAAGTCTTTGGGCTATACTGTCAAGCCAGTATGTCAAATCGATAGCCAAGTCTTTGGGCTATACTGTCAAGCCAGTATGTCAAATCGATAGCCAAGTCACTGGGCTATACTGTCAAGTCAGTATGTCAAGTCAGATAGCCAAGTCTTTGGGCTATACTGTCAAGCCAGTATGTCAAGTCAGATAGCCAAGTCTATGAGCTATACTGTCAAGCCAGTATGTCAAGTCAGATAGCCAAGTCTGTGGGCTATACTGTCAAGTCAGATAGCCAAGTCTCTGGGCTATACTGTCAAGTCAGATAGCTAAGTCTATGGCTAATACTGTCAAGCCAGTATGTTGAGTTAGATAGCCAAGTTGCTGGACTATAACTTGCCTTTTCGAGTACAATAAAATCAGTGTTCATCTTTACGTTCACAAAAGTCACAAATTCGAAAGTATTTTCCATGTGGTGAAAATAAAATTTAGAGTCCTATTGCCAAAATGATGAATCACAATTTTAGATTGCAATAAAAATTCTTTTCTTTCAAATCATATGTACAAACAATCCTAAGTCAGTAAAAAAATTCAGTCCAGGCATAAATAAAATAACAGTTTGCCATTCAGTAAAACTAAAAGATTTCACTGTCAAAATTTACCCTAGTATTCATTATCACCAACCTTTAAAAGATTTTAGTGTTAAATATCAGGACATTGCTTGAAAGAAAATTATGCGTATTTTGGCTTACGATGCATGGTGCTTTTTGTGGAAAATATATCATTTTGATAAGCTTCAGATATTAGAATACTAATTTCAATAGTAGTATGTGTTTATTTTGTGTAATTACTGTGTTATTAGAGTTTTGTTTGGTGACACTGTTTTGTACACCGACAGTAGAGGTCCATTAACGCTATTAAAATAGGATTTCATGCGTGACTCGTGCAACGCATTAATTTATAAGTAGATATTTAAAAAAAGAAAATTGGAGCTGCAAAGGTTACTTTGAAAAATTATAAATAATGATAACTGAAATTACTATCATTCCTCTTGTTAAATTTTAAAAATTGGATGTGTAATTTCAGGAACAGAGCACATTCCAGCAAATTCTCAAGAGTTATCTGTGTATGCAGAAAATAGAGAGATGTAATTTAAGATAAGCAATTGAATGTCAAAACAAAATGTAGTTGAACTATTGGCATTGTATATGTATAAATATTTCCCCATGGACTTTGGATATTTTGAAAAAGTGAACTTCAAGCATTGTGGTTAATACAAATGAAAGACTAAAACGATCTGTACAATACAACACACATGAACGTTTATGACCCAACTTGTTATGTTGATGTAGAGAAACATATTGAACTAAAGTTAATTGTTTTTTTTTTGATAAATTAATTTCTCATTTTGGCCCTGTAATCATATAGAGAAGCCCTGTGGACGACTCTAGCACTTACCTAAACAGGTTATCTGAGTATGATCTTATTATTATTAAAATCTCTGTAAATAAATAAATAAATAAATAAATAAATAAAATACAAGACAAAATTTATTTGTTCTTGTATGCATTAAGTGTATGTATGTATGTATGTATGTATGTATGTATGTATGTATGTATGTATGTGTGTGTGTGTGTGTGTGTGTGTGTGTATGTATGTGTATGTATGTATGTATGTATGTATGTATTTATGTATGTATGTATGTAATGTGTGTGTGTTTGTGTGTATGTGTGTGTGCGTGTGTCTGTGCGTGCATGCGTATATGTGTGTGTATGTGTATGTCGTCATTGTGTGCATGTCTGTCTGTCTGTCTCTGTGTGTCTCTGTCTGTCTGTCTGTCTGTCTGTCATTGTATGTGTCTGATATTTGCATCTGTAAATTAAAAAATGTAAGGCATATATTACAACATAATATTATCTTCTCGTATCACAGTAGTAATTGACTCAGCCTGATAACGTTGAGTGCGTTGTTCAGGATGATATGAAGTCTGCAGGAGGTACAATAAATTGTTAAACAGATCATGTACACTTTACATTGTAATTTACATAATTAATGATTTGGACAAACTGAGTAATATATCAAAGGATAAATTAGAATACCAAAGTTCATGTAAAAGGTACTAAGATTAATAGTATAAAACACAGCTGTGTTGGATATGTTTTAGTAGTCTGCTGTGAGAAGAATTATGTCCTTTAGTAACAGCAGTATGATCACATGTGTCAAATTTGTGGTTATAATCTTGTAGTCATAAAGAAATGTACTAAGACATGTGACTGTCATTGAACCAGCCACATTTATAGAGAACTAAATGATGTTGTAATAATGTGATGAGCCACAAGGGATCTGACCTATATTCATCTGTTTATTGTATTGAATGAATTTGCAATGGAATGTGTACAAGTGTAGAACTGACATGCAAAGTAGGCACCACAGTGACTAATTTGACATGGCACTGACATAATACAGTCCAGTCACTTCTTGTGATTCACCAAACTCTGTAGTGTTCACCTACAATCTCTAAAAACTGACAATGACATAGGAAATAGATGTTAAGCATGTACTTGTGCCATTTGCAGGGCTCCTGGATACTCCTAGAAAGGACTTTTTGGAAACTTCTGGGAAAGTACAATTGACTCGTACAAACTCCTTGAAAATTGATCGACTGAACAAGTGACATTACTGTTGTAAAGTGCCGATTAAATAGTAAGAAATATGTATTTAATAACATGCATTGACAGATATAATGTAATTTGCTGATCAACACTCCTGGAGTATGACTAAAGTTGAAAACTGATAAAAAAGTCCTGGAATTTTATTTCACTGAACCCTGCTTTTGTAGGTTGATCAAGTTCAAAAGTTGTGGGTATGGAATGAGCACAGGTTACAGGTCAGAGGTCAGAGGTCAGAAAACCAAATGTGTAAGGTGCAATGTAATGACAGTTTAAAACAGACACATTCTCATCAGAAATTGATGAACAGGATAGAGTACGCATGACTGCCCTCTCATTGCGAAATCATTCTCAATATATTGTAATTAAAAAAAAGAACAGGTGTGAAATTGTGTCGCTTGAAGAAAAGGTTTCACTATAAATCATTTGTAATGCAGTCTTGTTCCTGCAAAGAGAATGTAGTATACTCAAGTGATAATAATTAAATGTAATGATAATTATTGACCTTTGAATCAGCAAGATACACAACTTAGACTACAAAAGAATCTATAGCACTAAAAATATAAAGACAAAAAAGTAACTAAATCTTCTGTATATACATGGATTTTTTAAGAAGAAACACTCTGAAGTTATTAGCAATCTGTGTATGAATGAAGCAGATGAGATATATGGGGTTGGGAAGTGGTTTGGGTTTGGGTTTGGGTTTGGGTATGGTTTTGGGTGGGGTGAGGGCTGACACTATAGTCAATATGGCCTTCATTGCTGTTATCATGACAAGAATGGGAATTGCAAAATACCTGAGAGTTTTCTGGAGCCAATTAGTATTGGTCAAATGAGTCAAATATTATATTTAATGATTGTAATTTATACATGTTCTGTGGTTGTAATAAGTGACCTTCTTGACTGTGTGGTTTCTCCAAACTACAATAGTGTAATATATTGCTACTTGGTCTTGTACATGCATAGTCTAAATATTGTCTGCATTAATGGTCCCTGTAAATCATGGTGGTGTTCAATGACAAATGACTTTCTAGAGGTTATTGGATGTCTCTAACTATACACCAAGTAGGCTATAACTTGGGACATGAGGTCTGCATAACATTTATGTTCCTTCACTCATATAGTGGATGTCAATAATCCAGATAAAGTCTTATATGTAAGCATGGGGTTAAGATATGTTATGTTGTTCAGCCATTATCACTGTTTTCTTAGCCAAGAGACTGCTAGACTGGCTTGAAAAAGTCTAGTCTAGTTCCTATACGGTATCGTGCTGATTTACACCTTAGTTAGAGACCATGTTGGCATCCAGACTAGAAAACAACAAGTCAGTATGTGAAGTCAAGTAGCCTTGTCTAATCTTCGTCTAGCCCTTTAGCCAGCCAGAGACCCATTTACTTTGGAATTCGACATTTGTAGCTAGTTTCCTTATAACAGCACAACAAATATTTTAGCTCATACCCTGGAAGCCAAGTTTTGTTCTGTCTCGAGTTTGTCAATAATTATTTCCCTTTTAGCCTACAACAAAGTTTTGTTTCTCAAAAATCCTCTAGCCCACCCCTGAAATAAAGTGGTTTACCCCTAATGAGATGACAACAAGACCATGGGTGTGTCTGTGTTTTAGGTTAAATGCCAAGAGAGCCGAGGCTTTCTATTAAAAAAAAAATGTAAAGTGCATTGCTAGTGTTGGAGG
Organism: Glandiceps talaboti; assembly: GCF_964340395.1. Lineage (NCBI taxonomy): Eukaryota > Metazoa > Hemichordata > Enteropneusta > Spengelidae > Glandiceps > Glandiceps talaboti. Next base: position 19,859,597 of record NC_135563.1, on the reverse strand, counting down.
ATAACACTTGCATGTTGAAAACAGAAACTTTAGTCTTAGCAGTAATTGATATTTTTCAGATGGTTGGCCTTACATGTGAAAGGTCAAAAAACTCATTGACAATGCTTTGTCAAAAAAAGCAAGGCAACAAGTTACATGTGAATCTGAATGCATTGTAGATATCACATGAAGAAGTTAGTGTGTTGGCATAGTTATGAGAAAACTAGTGAAACTTTGGAATGATGGAAATGTTCAATTTGATTTGGTTTGACAGCTAAGTGATCAATTGTGGTTAACAACTACATTTTTAATAATATGTGTACATTGAAATTTGATAGTTATAAAAGATTTGTATAGGTACCAGCATGTATGCACAATGAATATAATATTACTATTATTTTATGTAATAATATGGGTACCTTTAATTGCTATTATCTGTCAAGTTGGTGTGACAGTGTACACATTGTATTGAGGTGCATCCTATTTGCGTTATAACCTTTTAACATGTATGTTCATGTGGGCCAGGAATGGGTCAGATTCTATGACCATTATCACAAATGTCCAAAATTTCTGAAAGACAGACACAATTGTCAACAAGAAGTATCAGTGTCAATAGATAAGGATACAGTTTGCATGTGGTTGATTTCGCCAAACTTGAAAATTAAATATTCTGCAAAATATGATTTATTTTGGCTGAAGTTGATACATTTCTATACTGTTAGTAGTCCATATGTTTTGTACTAGTGTAAAAAATGCATTGTTTCTTGAAGAATTTTATCGTGTTTACATTCCCTAAACTAAACTATGTGAATATATTATTAGTGTAGTCTCTGCATTGATTGATTGTATCATTCATAGCATGTACTTAGCCTAGTATCTAGTTGTGTGATAATTTTTGACCTTTTGGGAGCTAGTGAAACTCCACACACACACTTATAGTGGCCAGCTCTGGTATTAAGGGTGTGTGACCAATACTGCTAACCCCAGACACCATTTTTGACCTATTTTGACCAAAATTCAAGATCCCATTTTAGTCCATTACAGGTTTTTAGAAGATCAAATTTTAAACCAAAATATATTTGTAGTAGTTCCATATTTAAGAAAATGGTGGATTGTAAAATGTAGTTTTCTCACTTGTATTTTTGTCCTCGTGAGGCAACATTTTGGGGCAATTAATGACATAGTTATGATTTGGTAAAGGACGGACCACACTTTAGACCAAGCAAAATCAAAAATAATATAGTGTTGGCTCTCTTGTTTTAGACTCTTTAGCTCGAAAAAATCCCAGACCCCATTTAGATCTAAGGGCTAGAAACTGCACTCCGAAGGGCAGATACAAGGTCATGGAGTACCATATCTATTTCAAGACACTGTAGCTCATTCCATGAGAGCATAGACTGTTACGTAGATTTCACTGTTTTTAACTCTGCCTGGTTCAATGTATTGTACAATAAAGACCTGATTGTTCTTTCTATTGACCCTGTATGCTATTTCATGACGTGGAGGTACTTAAACTTTTACACATTCAAGCACTATATACCTGCTGTAAAGAAATGAGACCTGCTGTAAATATTTCAGTTTATTACCACAACACTACAACATTTAAAATAATACTTGCATACAACTTGACCTCTAGAGGTATACAAACCGATGGTCTCTAGAAGTTGAACTCATGTAAACTTTTCACAAACTTTTTGGAAATATTTCGAAAGTTATTTTAGAGAGATGCGATGCCCCAACATCTTGATTTATGAATTATTAATAGGCAGGCATGTCTTACTGTAAATGAGGAGTGAAATTTATTGACATTTATACTTGTATGTGGTGTGTCAAGGGTCATAAAAATAACAAAACAGGGTGTTTACCCTTTATCAGTATGTTGAGTGCCTGATGAATGCTTGATCCTGTAATACATGTACATGCAGTGTCACCTTTATAATGTCTAGTATACAGCAGTACTGTAGAGCCACTGTATTGTATGGTGCCATGAATTTTAACAGGTTTCACCCTAATTTTTCCTTTTATTCATGTGTGGAAACGTATGATCTAGGAGTGAAAATTGGTCAAAGTATAATGAATTGTCATGACATTACATGACATACAATATAGTGTGGGTGAGAACCCACCTATACAGTAAAATACTCAAATTTAATGTAAGTTTGTTTGTTGAAAACCACAGAATCTAGGAGTGGAAACCGGTCATTAAACTTACATTGATTTTCATAACATTGCATGACATATGATATACAATGTATTGTGGGTGGGAACTCACTATATACAGTAAAATACTTAGGAATTCAAGTACTTTTTTTGTTGGAAACCACAGAATTGAGGAGTGGAAACCGGTCATTTAAACTTACATTGATTTTCATGACATTGCATGTACCATATACAATGTCGTATAGATGATAACCTACTATATGCTATATACAGTTTTAAAATACTTGGGAACTCAAATAAATTCTACCTTTCTGTTTCACTTGAAACCATTCTCAATTTATTGTAAGCATCAACTTCTACTTCATGTGACTTGATAAATGGACTGTACATGTAGGTTGGTGGGTGGGAAACAATTGTACAACGATAACAAATGTCTCGGGCAAGTGACTTCATTGAAATTCTTCTGTACTGTACTTTGTGTATGGAAGCACAGACCTACATAATATGTGGAGAATGTATGCCAAGGTTAAGTTAAGACATTCTATTGCAAGTAGGAGGGTACAAGGGCTCCTTGTAAGAGTTCACATGATGGTGAAAAACTTAAGAAGTTGATAACGAAACCATAAAGTGTGTAGACTTATCAATTGACTGTTAGTTTAATGATTCCTCTAGGGTTAAAGACCTTTGATCTGTTGTACTTTGTGAAATGAATCTATTCTTGAAGTTTGACAAGTAGGACATGATATGTACTAGCTGTATAGATTGTGTATTTGGTTGCTATCACTGAGACTGGTTGGTGGTATATTTACTGCATAAAGAACATTGCAGGAACTGCCACACCCCCTTCCAAGTTCTAGCTACTATAGTATTGTTCTCTACATTGTCATAAACCACAAGCCTCTTACAATGAGGACACAGCCCAAGATATAGAGTGTATGATATATCCTGTTTACAGCCCTGAGTGCTGGCTGATTGCGTGGCATGAATGTCTGTATCTTACAGACTATCCAAGACATTGCTTGAGTAGAAAAATATACTTTGGCTTGTGAGAATGGAATTCTCTATTGCATCCATTAACACTCTACACAAGTATGTTACCGCCCCCCCCCCTCCCCCTCACATTTCCAGTATAGCATATTAGTCAGCACTGTTACTCCCCTACCCCTTCCACTACTCCCATCCCTATGGCTCTGTATAGCATTAGCCAGCACTGTATTAGTGCTTGCATATTCCTGCAATAGTGGGAATCAGTGGTGAAAGAGCTAAAACTCTCCTGCAATATACAAATTTACATTATGATGAATAAACTTTCTTATTGCTTCTCTGTGTTATTTTCTTAAAATTTTGAGAAAATAGACTAATATTATTAATAGGGTTGGAATATATTTATACTGAGAGGTAAGCATTCTGAGGTCACATTTTCATTATTCTGAATATGTAATGCAACAATTAAGAGTTATCATAATTAATGATTTTTACCAGCTGTTTTATTCTTTGCAGTGCGATGTCATATTTGACCATGCCTTCACTAAAATTCACTAATTATAACTGTTCCCATGGTCATAACCTTTCCCCAGATACTTTCATATTTTAAACTGAAACAGATGTAGTTTTCACATTATGTGTACATGTATGTGATTCTATCTCAGAGGCTATCTGTAGATTTTATGAACACAATGTCAAGCAGCTGAGGTATGGCTACTGTACATGTACACGTATTGTGAGTCACAGTGAAGTGTTCATCACATTTATATCATTATGACAATAGTACCAATCTCATCCTAATATACCCAAATTTACATCTACCAAATATTGTAAATTTGATGTTAAAATTCCCCAATTTATGTATCCTTCCCACTTGCATATATATTAACAGCAATGTAATTTGAATGTGTTCCTATACTCTGGTGTTGCGGTAGATACTCTGGTACATACCGGTGGTATGCATAATGCCATAATTCTGGATATATCATATACTGACAATTTGAAGTAACTACTGCCTTTATATTACTCTTTGGAGTAAAAACTGCCTGCAATGTGTATATACTTGTTAAAGATGTGATAATTTTATCCTGCTGTCCCGTGCCAATAACCTTAACTGCTCTAAGCAGCATTGTATTGATTGTCAAAAAAAAATCCTCCTTATACCTACATGTACATCCAAATTCATTCATTCAATGTGGTTCTTTTCTTTTGATTCGTTGTTTTGTATGTACTTCACCATTGTTGTGATTCAAGTTATGTTCAGTTGTCATCCCATCAATAAATTCCACAATGTATACATGTACATGTTTGATATATAACCATTGTTGTGTTACTGTGTTCTTGTAAATTTCTACTGTCAAGTGACCACTGATTTATACCTCACAAATGTTTCTGTTTGTACAGATGATACTGGCGGAGGTGTCACTGTGGTGGGAGATGATGGTATAAAAACTTTTCTTCTTGTTATTCTCAGTATTATGTAGAAATTGTGTACTTTTTTCTTGTCAGTCAATGTTGCTCCATGCTTGCTTCAGTTCTCTTTTCAGCATGCTTTTCTAATTTAATTTCAGCTCTCCTTATAACTGCTTATATTAACAAGTACTAATTCCAATCCATTCCTCCCAAATCATTTAGACTCAAATACCAGTTATCCTCATACTAACATAGATTATATACAAATATGTTACTTCATGTAGAATTAGCATGTGTTTTTGTTGATACAGAGTGACTTTGGAAAATCACACTTGTCTGGTGTACTGTCACATGGTGATCATGTGACAGTAGAGTCAGTCCTGTCTACTGTACCACGTCTGTCATGTGATGACCATGTGATGGTGAATGACCTGGTTGATTTTGTAAAGTCGGCCATGTCATATATACATGTACCTTGCCTGTCACATGTTAGTCATGTGACAGTGGTTGACCACAGGAATCATACAACCCAGAACTACCTTACCATTAACAAGTGTATGACACACACAAGTGTATTTCATCTTTTTTCAAAAGACACTTATCATGAGTAATGGTCACACACTTTTTGAGGGTGGGGGATGAGAACAATACATGTCATATGCTAAAGATGAAATGTATAATGTAATCCTGAAACTGTTCAAGCCCATCCTGATCAAGCGAGTGTTTATTAACAGGAAACAGGTTAAGGGTGTCATATAGTCAGTTCATCTGTCATAAGTGTATCATCAGTAGTTATATTTAAAGGACCAACCTTGCCAGTAATATTACTGTGTATGGACATTTTCAATTTTATCTTTTTTAATTGACAAGTTAAAGGGACTCCTTTCAAATTTATCGTGCTAAATGCCGAGTACATTAATTCATGCCTTGTTTTAATTATTCTTTTACTTTTGAAATGTATGACCTTGGTCAGGAATAAGTTTGTTATTGATACAGTATGTTTTGATATATCAATAAAAACACAAAAGTCATTATATTTATATTTCATGTAGGCAGAAAGGAAATTATCCGAATTGTAAAAGCATATAATTGCAGGGCTAATGTTTTCCAGGAAAGTCCTTGAATTTCAGGCTCCTTTACTGCCAAATTTACTTTTTGATATTCCTGGAAATGCCTGGAAAATGAAATTTATGAAATTATCCACGATAAGATGTTAAAATTTCCATTCTTTGACATGTCGACTTTCTAGCACCAGTCAAGTAATATTCTTGGAAGTGACATTTATTGAAAACAAAACTCTGGAAAAAAAATTAAAAATCCCAGGAAACTGCTGAATATTTAATGACTTAACTGTTTCAACCTTGGCGAGCCAGGAAAAGGAATCAGGCAACCATTATCATAATGTATTGATTCATTATTTTAATGAAGTTATGCCTAGAAACTAGGATCTGAACTTGGACTGTACATGTAGTCCGTTTCAGCTTTTGGTATTGTTGCCAATGAAATATGGTAGAATTGTAGCTTATGTTACCATAGCCTTTAGGATTGATACGTATTTGTCATCACATACACAGTCATATTACCAAGAGCAAGAGTGATAGATATCTGTAAGGTATTCAAAGAATATGGCCAACAGTATGTATTACAAGTTTAATTGATCCAACAGTGAATAGTCCACATGGCATGAGATTGAAACCCCAGGCTCCAAACATCTTACATTCCTATTTCATGGATGAGATAGCAACAAATAGTAGAAAACAAAACCGATACATTAAAACTGTCATACAATTATGGATACCATATGAATGGCGTGTTACTATAGCAACTCCATGACAAGGAAGCTGGAGAACCAGCTGTTTACCATCCGGACAGGACTGTATATCATATGAAACAGCTGCTGTGAACACTGGAATTAGGTTATGTTGCATTGTGAAAAAATCTTCCTTAGGTTTATATATATATACATATATATAACACACACATATATAGCCGCCTTTTAACAAAACTTGAGATGTAAATGTTTACATGCCTATTCCTTTTGATGATTTCACTATCAGGACATGATAATGGTGGATTGACATACTAATATATTGTTGAGGCTGACTATTACTTCTACCAAAGTTTGTTACATGGTGGCTATGGTGTATATACTTCAAAGACTTGCTATATTTCAAAAATTGTCAACTTTAATTTTATTCATCTCTGCTTGTGTGTTGTGTGATATATTTTCCATAACTATGAAACAAACTGCTAATACTACTCTTCATTTTGCATATTTCCAATACTTTGATTTTTTTTTGGAGTACACTAATATAGTAGTATGCTGTTGATGTTATTACTAGTACTAATAGTACATTTGTATTGTGTGTGTCTTTTGTTTGTGTATCTTTTTTTGTGTGTGTCCTTTTGTTTCCACCTGATAATTATCTCCTTATGGGTAGATCATGATACACATGATCATGACGAAGGTACAGTCCATGTACAAATACCACTACATCTTGAAATATTTCAGAAACAAATTTTTTGATCAAATTACATGCACGTCTATTTGCCTCAAAATTTGTGGCTCATTTGCATTTTGATCATATGAACCCACATTTGACCAATATTGTCCATATACTACCATTTTACATAGCTGTCCACTTATCCCTATCTTAATTTCTGGTACATGAAGAACTCTTTTTCTCTCTCTGAAAGCCACCTTGAAACCAATACAGAGAAACTATTCTTGTTAATTATTATGCATAGAATAACAGTTTGATCACTAGCTTTGAATATTTGCATTAAATAAAATTTTCAAAGAACTTTCCAAATGTGTTGGTAGTAATACTCCACAGTAACTATGAGATGCATTCAGATTACCAACATTTAACTAACTGTGACAGGTGTGCATTTTCACTGCAATGCAAGTACAAAAAATGAAAAAGTAACTGTTAGCTTACTGTCTATATCTTGGATGCACCAATGTTCAGCTAAGTGCTTATACTTTTGTGTGTATTGAGTCTCAAGAACCTGTCTTTCTTCTTATAGATAATGAGTCAGAAAAAAATATTTTAAAAAAATAATATTTTTAATTTTTCGGAACTAAAACGTCCTTAATATCAAATTAAAGTATATACAATTGAATGTATCTTTGAAAGTAATCAAGTGTACATATTGATAAGATTTTAATCAACAAATTTATTTAAAGATGAAAAAAATCTTAAGAAATTCATTATGCATGTAATCACCCATTTTGAACCATGTGCATGAAGGCAAGTTTCAATTTCAAAATTTTGCCATTTCCAATTTTTGCAATTTTGAATTTCAATTTTTGCTATTCTCAAATTTTACATGCATATGATATTTTGTATAGATTTTTGATACTTTTCATGTTCATTCACAAATCATAATTTTATGAAAGTTTTCATCAATCTTATCATTATCAAAGTTCTTGTTGCACATTTTGAATCCTGTTACTTGTACTGTGATGTTAATTAATGCGTAATAGTACAAATCGTATATCTCATACAATGATTTCTATTAATGTGTTACCATTTGATGATCAAACAAGAGTCACATTCAGTAAAGCAAAATCAATGAAAAACGCATCAAGTAATCTCTGTTGAAGCTCCTAGTGTGGTGATGAACCGCTATACAACTGTAGATGTGTGCATCTAGTTTATAAGGTACGCCGTGATTGGGTGCCCTCAACCCTTATGCATCGGTCAACCCATACAATATGGCGTATCTTATAGTCTAGTGTGCATCCATATCAATACTTTGCACTTGGTCTGAAATTCAAACAATATAGAACGGAATTAGTTTACAGCCACCCTTTGAAGTTTATCAGTCAGTGTATTTGAGAAGTGGTTCAGCCATATATCACCATTTTTGTAAAAGTTTACTTCTGAGTATGACTCTTGAACATTTAATGTGGATATCAAATAGCAACACATTAATAGCAATTACTGTATTTTACTACAATAATAATTAAGAGGCAATCCATATACATATCTTGGAAAGTATTAAGTAATTAATTAATATACTTAAGATTTGAGATAGGGGCATCAGCATGAAATAAACACTTAATGTCTTTAACATTGTCTTTTATACTAAAACCAAAATGTTTCATGTCTTTTCTGCCTTTTTCTCCTGGTTCTAATAATGCCTAGGTGAAGGTATGAATTATAAAGTATACCTTTGAATGTGAATGTAACTTGGTATTTAAACTTAATAATCCTATCAATCTTGTACTTCTTTAACAACCCTCCCCCCCAACTTTTCCAATAAATATGAATTGATTCTGTGTGAACATACACTTGTCTAACTCTTCAGTCAGTGTGAATAGTTCGTAGTAAATCTTATTCTTCTTGAAATCCTCTTTCCAATAAATGTGACTCAGTCCTGTAAAACTTTCACTTCTTTAAAGTCTTTTTCCCCCTATCCACTTCTGTAGAACTTGCACCTGTTCTTCTAATATTATACTTGATGTCAGACTTCAATATACCAAGTCTTTCCTTCCTTTAAAGTTCTGCTTGACTATTCAGTTACAAAACCTCATGATAAGAGACAATTGGCCAGAACAGTGGTGTACGTACACTTTTGTATAGGTGACTAACTAAGTCTAATATTGCTCCCCCCACCCCCATCCCCCACTCCTTTAGTGAGAGAAAGCTCTTGAACATTGTTCATATCAAAATACAAGATACCACTAAAGATGAAATGTCAACTGAATACTAAGAAATTGTTCATAAGCTTTACTTTATAAACTTGATGAAGTTGAACTACGCTTCCACCTAACAAATGCTTCTCAGTGTTACTTGTAAACAACTATGCGAGTTCTAAGTTTTCCATTCCCACCCTGCTTCCTAACTAAGAGAAAATGTAGTAAACCTGAAAGTGAGATGAACATTTTGAAGCATCTTACCAATCCATAATTTAAGGACATATCCTTCTGACCAAAACTTACCCAAAATTTGTTTAATGCATCCATCCATCAATCCATCAATTCATTCATTCATTCATTCATTCATTTGTTCATTCATTTATCCATTCATTATTTCTTTTATAACTTCTATATCAACGAGAGGTTTTGAAGTGAATTGATTTGTAATAGTTGTAAACCTGTGACCTTTGACCTTACATTGTAAGAGTGTTTAATAGTTGTAGAACTATGTGTGTGATTTTCTCTTTTAACAATTTCATTAATTTATAAATTCTACTAACATACCACAGTAATATTTAGATTAAGCCTGTGTGAAAGTGTATTTGCAGCCTAGTAGCATGTAGTCAGTATTAGTTAGACAGCACTTTTTGAATATGACTAGTCTGTGTGCTTGCTTCTTTACAATGCATGGTCGTGGTAGAGGATCAATATCCTGTTAAAAGTAGTAATTTCAATAAATATAGTACTAAATTATGAAATATAAGTATGTTGTACTGTTATGAATATTAATGTACTCACACCTAGTCATGTCTTTTATAGCATGTTGTAAGCTACTTTGTAAAATATACATGAACTTGTCCTGCTGTATGCCAATTTAATTTTTCATTTTTGATTTGCATTAGTTTGTTTTCAGGCACTTTAAAGGATCACTTGTGTTTTGGGGTCAATGTACTAACCCTTCTAAACCCCCTAGACTCTTCATCATCTGTCAAGTCGGCAAGAATGATGCTTGAAACATAGATTTGACAGTTGATAAAAAGTGCACACTTTTTGACTAACTCAAGGGGTCTAGATTTTCTGGACTCTTTAACTTATTCCTCATCTGTCAGATATTGAAGGTTGTTTATCTCTGAGTGGACCGTTGTAGTGTAGGTTCAGTGGTGTCCACAGTTTAACAATAATACTAACCTAGGTGGCCTGAAAATCTATTGGCTCCCTAGTTTCAACATATTTCAGATTGGTTTGCTGGATTGTGATACTCTTAGCATCAAAAGTTGACAGATGAGAGAGAAGTGTGCAAAACTCTAGGGCTACTTATATCTGAAGACCTCCATTGATACTAATTGGCTATAATGTATAACATTGTAACTAATTAAGAATGACATTAACTTTGATAAAATGTGTTTGATTTGTAGTTGACAATGCATCAGACATGGAAGGTGGTGATGAAGATGGGGACATGGATGAGGTTGATGGAGGGGGTGGAGGTGGTGGCGGCGGCGGAGGGGGAGGTGGTATAGTTGGTGGATCTGGCAGGTAATTATTTACAAACTGACATGACTTTCATAAAGGTGTAACATTTATTGATAATGTAAAGACCCTGAAAAGTTGTTAAACGACTGATATTTTTTACAACTTTTGTGCACCAGCACATTTTTCTTTCTTTAAATTGAAGACTATAAAGATTTACAATGTTACCCAAAGTGGCACAAAAACTACAACTTTCATAAAGGTGCAAAAGTTCTTAATAATGCAATGTGCACTCCCTGAGCATTTAGTTAATAACATTCTGATGTTTTTACAAATTTCATACCTATTCAGTTTGTATATTTAAGTTTTGACATAAAAGGGTAAAAATGTCCAAATGTTTTGCATAACGTAAAGTTATATTTTTATTTGTATACTTTGAAATATTATATTTTCAAGGCATTTATTTTCATCTGGTTGATGTGGCCAAAACTTATTTTCACTACTTTTGAAAGGTTTCCATGGTAACACGGCTGTATTCTAGCTAAATAAACACTTGCCAAAATAGTGACAATTACTCCATATTAATTTCCTGAAATGAAATATTAACAATAAAACTTAGCCGGAAATGACACAAAATATCTGACTGTAATTTGCATAAACTATAATAATATTATTACTCTCTTTTTATGATGGTCTGGTCATTAAATCATAATATCTTTGAAAATATCGAAACATATGTTACACAATAAATATCATAAATTATATTGGCAATGTGAGAATGAAGGTTCATGGACTCTGGGTCCATACTTAGTAAAGAAAATTCTACTCACAGAGTCAAAAAATTCTTGGAAGCAAATCCCACATTTTTTGTAGTACATCCCTGAAAATTTTGCTTCCAAGACATTGTTTTAACTCTGTGAATAGGAATTTTCATTACTTTATATTGGCAATGTTATTGAATGACATTAATATTCACTGTTTTGGCTATAGTCATCAATGTCTGACTGAATTATAGGTACTTGCCCCTAGATATGTAATGTGAGACAGATGTAGTGTTCACCCCACGATAATTACAGAACAATTTTTGGATAGAGATTGTTTATCAGTTAATTGATTTTTGAACAGAAAAACTCTCTTCTTTGCTGGACGGATATTGAATTCATATAATTTGGTAGTTGAATTTAAATTTTAATTTGGTAGTAGTGTAGGTTCTCTGAAATGACCTATTGAACTTTGAAATCTTGTATTAAGAAGCCCAACTGCACTTGACATGTGTTCAGCCATTTTGGGGATTCACTGCAAGGGTTTATGGGAAAACATCTGGTGATGACATCACAACTATAATGTCTTGTTCATTACCATGACAAAGCATGCCTCCAAAATCTGGAATTGTGCAAAAGAAAAGTCAACCAGGTGCAACTGTGACCATAAATGCAAGGAAAGTCCCTGGCTGCTTTTGTGTATGAGTACATGACATTGGTGGCATCCTGTGTTGTGACACACTGACGTCACTTCATAGGTCATGACCTGACTAGTTGACAGATGAATTTGATGAATGTATTCATATCCAGTCCAATGGTTGTTGACATATAAACAAACTGTAGTATTTATATATGGAACGTTCCCCATCTGTGCAAATTATAGATCACATGATTACACCATTTAAAATAAACATGAAACCGGTGGTGGATTCATTAGTCCCTGGGAGTAGTTACTGTTACAAGTTAATATGATGTGTTGCTGTAGATGCCGTGGATTTTGGTTCGCTTGTGAATTTAGTTTGGGGATGTTGTAGTTAGTGGTAACAATGCAAATTTTTGTGTAATTTGGTGTAAGGATAGCTAGACATAATGTCGGACACTGAATCTGAAGCGTAAGTATTTCACTGTATCAAGGATTAGGAACTCAAATAACAGAAAGGTGAAATCAGGTGAAACTTCAAAAGTTTCTCATTCAGTGTACTAAAATGTTGTTTTGGATCCTGGTAAAAGACTGGGGAACAGAGACAGTTTATCCTTATCATGTTTTAATATCAAAGACACTGAAAATAACTGATACGCCATGAAGGTCAAAACCATTAGAGAAAATGCAAATATGCTGTTTGGCCGGTAGTTTGGGTGTTGTCCAATATCCAAGTGTGACCATGCAAACGATCTGACAATTTATGTCATTACATTAGTGACAGAAATTATAGTGTTAGCTTGTAGCCCATACAGATGAAGATTTTGCAAGAAAATTGTGATTTCAGATATTTGGACTTCCGACATAAATTAATCTTAATATTTCTCAGTATCTGTAAGTTGATTTGTTACAAATCTGTTTTTAAATTTTTTGACTGTCATGTCCCCATTATATGTAGGAATAATATCGATTTATGGAGTTTATCTTTAAAGTAGAACATTTTTGGTATGTGTACTGATAACACCTCTAACATTCCAGATCTACATTTTTGTGTTGTGTTGGCAGAGATTAGAACATTTTAAGTGGTTTACTCATCAATTTATGAAATGATACTTAAAAAACTGTCAGAGGATTAACTCACATAGTCTTGTTTGATTTCAGACGGAAAAAGTCCAAACTTCAAAGAAAGGAGCTATCCACCAAACCTGAGGATTTCCAAGTGAGAGTGAAAGTATGGGACGCAAGACAACTCCAAGGTGCCAACATTCATCCCGTTGCCAAAGTTACTGTATCTAACCAAACTAAGATGACTCGTGTTAAACATTCTACAAACACGCCAGTCTGGCAAGAAATCTTTTTCTACAACTTTCACATGAGTCCTGCTGAGTTGTTTGATGAAGTGATCCTTGTGCAGGTAAGGAGAATTACTACTTTAATCATATTTCATGTTTGTGGAAAGGCACACAAAATGGAATTATAGCATGAATTTTCTCATTTCTATTGTTTGTCATTTTCTGAATATTATTGGAAGAGGGGTTCCACTTATATCAGAATGTAGTAAGTAGGCAGGATGGGGTCCACTTATTTTCAGAAAATTATTCAGGACATTTATTTTTAAAAAAGTATTAGGTTGGGGTATACTTTATTCAAAAAAATGAAAGAAAGACAGAAATTTAACTTCTGAAAGACATCTGAACAAGATCATGAAATCTTGTATAGTGAAGTTTGTTAACATAGAAATACTAGGAGCACTTCCTGACTTTTTAAGCATTCTCAAATGGTTTAATTTGTTGATGTTCACAGATGTTCAACTCGAGAAATCTCTAGTGATTGTTAGTTTTAACTGTACATGATACTGTACAGTATCGCAAAGTATTAACAGTGTTGTCTGTTAACATTCACAGGTGTTCAACTCTAGAAAACCCAAGAGTAATTACTAATTTTAACTTACATACTTAGATCACAAAATAAATGAGAGTCATCTGTTGATATTTAGATGTTTAACATAATTACACAAGTGTCAGTAATATCAAAGAAAAATCAGGGAAAGAAATGACAATTTTGAATGTTAGACTCATATTTTGAACACAACAGAACCAATCACATACATGTACACACACGTTATGAGACATGCACTGTTGTGACATAGAATGACCAGAGTATATTGTACATGTATTTTGAACTTCACTCACAAATGGTATAATCAGATGTTCAACTCTGGAAAATGTCATAGTAACAGTTTGATTGGTAGTTTTAACTTTGTGAACATGCATGTATATTGCAATTAACTCTACAATGATGTAATCTTTTATAAGAATAATCTTTGTTTATACAGGATAGTTCTTTAGGTATATCAATACTTGTCGCCGAAGAAGTCCAGGGAGGGCCATCCCTCATGGGTTCAATGTTAATTCACCTGTGTTCAACTATAGATAACTCCTTAGTGATTGGTAATTTTAGCCTCACATACACATGTATCACAAATCTCTAATGAATCTCTTTGAAATCCACAGGTGTTCAACTCTAGAAAGCTTCGTAGTGATGCCTTGATTGGTAGTTTTAACTTTGATGTTGGAATGGTATACGAACAAGAAGACCATTGTTTTCTTAACAAATGGTTACTTCTGACTGGGACAGACGAAGCTCAGGCTGGGGTCAAAGGTTACATCAAAATCAGCATCTGTGTCCTTGGCGCTGGAGATGAAGCACCTGTAAGCAAAAATCTATTGTGTTTATTTAATGTACATTTTTGTGTATTAAATATATATTAGTCAGTTATAATTATTTCATAAATTCATGTCAAAACTATACTGCTCACTGTATTGTGATCCAAGCATTGCAGAAATTATGTTAATCATGACATTTGCATAAATTATGTTAATCATTACATTTGCATAAATTATTAATTTATGTGTTATTATCACTTGCAAAATTGCGATATGATTGATGCATCCTTCATGAACAATTTCAATTTCTGTGATTAATTTTGAGTATGAAAAATTTATTTATGTACTAACATTTATCATACATGTGTTTTTAATGACAGTTTTGGTGTGAATTATGTCATGCTAGCAGCTTTCGTGGACACTTTCATTTGCTTGTTTTTACGGTGTAATATAATTCTTAGATTATAATTTTACAATGGTATTCATTTATCATTTTTTGCTATAGTTTTGTCGCTGCATATTTATGCTTTCTTTATTTTAAGAATGTATTTAATGTATTGTAATATGTCAAACGTTATGTACTGTGACCCTGTCATATTTTAAGTTTTTGTCTATGGCTGAATGTTGTTGATTTGCCTGTCTCGCATTGTGGAATGGATATGCTGTGAATGGCAGTGTTTGTATATGTGCATTATAGAATAAGTCTGTGTTAGCCAGCACTCAAAGAGTGGGTCAATTAGTGAGAAGTGGCACAACGTATCTCCAGTCTAATTATTAGGCTCCATCAATTAAATACTTTGTTTGTCGTCCTTCAATTTCCCAAAACCTACCAGGCAAACAGGGGAAAAAAAACAGAAAAAAACACACAATGCTAGCATGTCATGTAAAATTCACTTTTCTGTTGAAATCTACTACACTGTTGAAATATAAATGTCAAAATGTTTGATTGTCATAAACAATTATTTAGATATATGTGTAGTTATTCTTAATGTTCTTTCCATTTACAATAGTATGAAATACATGACCTTGTGTGGAAATTTTGAACAAACGAAATGTGTTTCTCCTTTTGTAAATCTGTTGTCAAACCTGTCCGTGTGTAGACAGCAAACAAAGAGTTTATTTGATGGTGCCTTTAAAAAAAGATACGTTCAAAATTTCAACAATTATTGGTGAAATCCATTAGAGTAGCGAGGTACATTGTTTGGTATATATATCATCATATCAAGTCTTTTCTTGTTTGCATGCCGCATGCATGTAAGGTTCATATACCAGATGTATTCTACCATTTTCTGTTTTGTTATCCTGTGTTTCCCGTTTTCCCCTAATTTCAATTGTTCTTACCCAAACCATTGTAACCATGGCAACTCACCTTGATGTTCTCATGCCGGTCGATGTTTGTGTTCGTTGGCTGTCAACTGTAGTCAGGGGTATGTTGCTAAATATGAAGGTTAATGTCATTGTCATTTTTTTCCAACATTGTAATTAATTTTAGAAATGTTTATCATCAAAATGTTAGTTCAGAAAAAAAGGTATTTTATACATGGTCCAAAGATATTTATTATTTCATGCATTGTTTGAAAAAAACTGTTTCATTTAAATGAGGAGGCAAGTGTCAATCAAATTTTGAAATGACCATATATGTCACCAATGGGGAGGCATGTGTCAATCAAAGTTTGAAATTACCATATATGGTGCTATTAGAAATGCAGATGACAGTCAAAATTTGAAATGACCATATATGGTGTGATTTAGATCAAGTTGCCAATCATACTATTGAATTACCATATATGGCACTTTAATTGTGGGATTAGGTATGAATGAATTTTGGAGAAAATACTTATGCAGCATATAATTTATAAAATGTGAATCAAAATTTTGAAATTTTCAAGAAACAATAGGAAAAAAGTACAAACTAAGAATTATCAAAGTAGTAGTAAACTGGCCTATTGAAAAAATGTTCAAGTACGGTATTCAAAGCTTTATATAAATATACATCACTGGGACAATGTTTTCCTACCCTTTACCATGACAAAGCTTGGTTTGTGAGATTAGGAAGACAGGTTTACCCCCGGTCGTCAATAGCAACACAAGTTAAAGTTTGATATTTCAAAATGAATACTGTTTGTCCTCAGTTGTCAATAGCAACACAAATCAAAGTTTGACATTTCAAAATGAATACTTTGATAATTTGCCTGAAATGACATGGAATAGTGTACCTTTGTGGAATCAAGTTTTGAAGCGACTACAAACAATTCTACTCAATGTGGAATGGTTGTACTTGTCAGATGCATAGTAAATTAAAGTGAACTCACTTGACCAAACATCCTAGTGGGTTGTAAAGTTACTGGTGTGTGGTTTATATCAACACGACAAGCAATAAACAGTTCACCTTGCATCTCAATGGCCATTTTAATTAAACTTAGCACGCATTCACTTTACCTGACTGTTAGATACAGTGTTTATAAGTTATACAAGAAAAGTTATTCTTCTGACACCATCACCTTTGAAATAAATTTAAACTAGGCAAGAATAGGGAACTTGCAAACCTGCCATCTTGAATGTTGCATCATGGGAAATATGTAAAAACATGAATTTTTTATATAAAAATAAATATCAGCCGATCATTATTGTAAACTATGTTGTTACATAGTTTGTAACCACAACTAATGAATTGATGGTTAGCCTGACCTTTGTAGGAGGTTTATTCTATTGTTAGCTCCAGAGTTGGTTGTCATCAAATTTTTATTCCAAAAGTCATAAATTTTTAACCATTGTGTAGGCCGTACAAGTTCCCACTACCAGTATCTTTACAAAGGTAAAGATGATTTACATCCATCGTAAAGTTTTAAAAATATGATTGAAATGAAAGACACAGAAGTGCTAGCATATTGAAATAAATTTGTCCATTCAGAGTTTCAGGCAACTGAGATCATAAAACGAATATCAGCATGAAATTATGAAAACTGGGAAAAAAATGAAAGATAAGAAAAAGATACATAAGAGAAGGTTTTATTAATTTTTGGATTTATCCCATTTTATCCCTATGTGGCATAAGACAAATTGGGGTGTATTCTGGATTGTGTTGATTAATTTACAGTTCTTTTTAGATTCAGTGAAGACCTTTCAATGAATAGGTAATGGTTATTAAGTGAAGCAAGAAATCTTATTCACAAGTCTTTGGATACTGGACAGATTCCCCAGAATTACAAAGAAATTCATCCAAACCATCACATCAGATATAGTCAATAAAAAAAAAGTAATACATAGTGTATTGATCATGATTTTATTGTGAAAAATTGAGTAGAAAACATAGAAAAGCAAATGAAAGTCCATCTCAACCTTAAATTAAACTCAGCTGGAAACACGTTGAAAGCCTTCAAGTTGATATATTGCTCATTTCGTTGAAGCTTTAATCTAAAGTACTTGAACATACTAAAATGTGGTTATACTTGATCCAGGGAAAGCTGCTCCCTTTCCTATAAACCAATATTAATCAATTCCTGATGTATTATCCTGGAAAACGAGCTGTAAAGAGTGTATTCCAGGAAATTAATTCCTAAGTAATTAGATCTTACATGGAATTCATGATTCACGGAATCTACTTGATGGAAACACAATGATAATGACATACCTGCACATTTGCAAACAAATGACCCATGTATTAATCATTCACCAGGTAGTTGTGTGTCCGTTATGTGCAAACTGACACTGCATGGTTATATAGTATAAGTTATAACTGTAGTCTAGAGAGTGGCATGTGAGTTTACAGACACTGCATGTTCCATATACCAAGATGTTCTTTGCGTGGAGTGTTTGCATGGAAACGCAGTAATGTGATATCAACTGCTGTCTGTATAAATTTTATAATATAAACTGTATACATGTATATGTATACTTTGTAAAGAATATATTTAATCGGATACTATTTCTAGTAAATTCCAAATTAAAAAGATTAGAAAGCTGACGCTTTCAAAATCTTTATTTATACCATGACCATCTGTCTATCCTTATTTATCAGTATTGACATGAATTAAACATGATGGTAGAAATATTCTAAGCTTTTGAAATTATGTTTTGTTGTTTAAGACCTTTGAAATAATTGGTCTGTTGGTCAGATAAAACAAAAAGGGGGGGGGGGGGGGGAATGAAAAGCACTATTTAAACACATACTGTCTGTTTAAGAATACAAGTCATCTTATTGTAAATAGATTTAAACTTTAATATAATCCTAAATACCAGAATAATTGAATAAATTCTACCTGTTCAACCTGAGAATTTTGGAGGAGTAAAAATTTACATTTATTTGTAATTATATTAAACACGTACACAGAGTCTTGCATTGAATGATATTACCACGAAAGGTCATTATTTTGTAAAAATTCACAGCTTATATGTGAGCCTAAATTTGATGTGAGAAACACACAGAAAATATGATCCTCTGACAGGATGAAAATATCATCAGTTTTGTAATGTAATTGATCAGTTGAATAATCTATGCAAGTGAATCTTTGAAGGAAATTAAAACAAACTTTGATGCATAATTGTTTATGAACAAAATGAAGCCCCACTTCTCTGATATGCAAATGGCATTATCAAAATAATGTTCTATGTAAAGTGAAAATGATATTATAGCCCAGTCATCATAACATTGGTATTAACACTAGAATCCTACAGCCATGTGGGGATTTTCAGCTCTTGCATTTCCCTAGCCCACACCTGGTATTTCGCTAGTGGCCATTTATTCAAACCTAAAAATAGATTATGATTTCCCTCAGCAATGATTGGATATGGTAATTATGTTTACATCATATAACCCTTACAGTAAATGATTACTAGTGAAATACCAGTGATTACTAGTGAAATACCAGGTGTGGTAGAGGAAAGGCTAGTGCCAAGATTTCCCACATGACTGGATCGTAGGCAGATGGTGTGTCACAGATTAAGAGCAATTCTGTTTATCCAGCAATTCCTGTTTAATTTGCTAAAGTAGATGTCTCATTAAATGACAAATTGTAAATGGAGTCATCCTTTACCTAAATTAATTTCCTAATGTGCTTTATTCAAAAGAGTGACATTTACTATTTTGTACCTAGAAGTCTAATATGTCACTGTTTTCACATGACATACTCTCCTTTTGTAGATAGTCCACTGATGCAATCCAGCTACATTGTAGGAGTCCATCCATCACTAGTCCATTCTATATATGAATACTTGTCAAATTTTCATCAGTCGTTGAAAAAAAAAATGTTTATATTAAACTCATGAATGTGTTTCACATCTATGTGTACATGAAAAAAATGTTTACATTAAATTCATGAAATTCAATGTGTTTCACATCTATGTGTACATGAAAAATTCATGAAATTCAATGTGTTTCACATCTATGTGTACATGAAAAAATTATTGCTGGTTGTCAATAATAAAGGTTTGCACATATAGTCATTGTTTTTGTTCAGGACCAATTTTTTCTATAATTCTTCCACACGACTGTTTTTCACATGTAGATTTTACTCCTTATTCAAACTGGGCCATTGAAATATAGTTTTGCATAATCCAGAAGTGATATCAAGTGATATCCCTCTCATTTTGTTAACTTGCCCACCAACTGAAAAATGTGTATGACCAGCTTTTGGTAAAAAACAACTTCATTGGCTGCACCTGTACAGTGTATGGATAGGATTTAGTAATACTAGTACTTGAATTATTTAATAAGGTATTTAAATTCATTTATGTTTTAAACATGTTGCATTACAATTTGACAAAAGAGGATTTAATAGCAGATAAATACAAAATATAACACAGGTGGTTGTCCTTAGCGATTAATAGTATAGTTGGTAATACTTACAATTACTGCTACTGTTACAGTAGTTTTGAAAAAGATAACTGTAATTTGATATAAAATAATAATATCTCTGACAATCAATATAAATAATGAAATGAAATTTAAAACATCAATAAAATAATGTGTAGTGTTGGGCGAAACGTAACATATGTTTGTGTATGTTGCTGCATCTGTGACTCAGCCACACTTGTTCACTATCACAGTGATATTTGTGTAGTATGCAGGTTATTGTCAGTAGTCAGGGCTTAAAATTAAGTTTTTTTTCTTTGGTAGTCCTAGTGGGCTACCAATTTCTGAAAGTGGTAGCCCAATAGTCCTATATTCCTGAACTGAAAACAGATTTTTTTCGATTGGAAATATGTGTGTGAATAAAAATACTTTTTTGTTCGTAAATCTTCCATCCTTTAAATCATCACATAATCAGTGGTAGCGGGAGTGGGCTACCAGTCTACCAGCTTTAATGTCAAGCCCTGACAGTGTAGGAAAGTGAATTATGGTAGATGTTTAATTGAACTAAATACCTTAAAACGTAGTCAAATAGATTAAGATGTGTAATAGAACCATATATAGTAAAGGTTGTATGAATGTTATGTACAGGTGTTACAACTGAAGTGACATTTAGCTCTTAATCTGTTACAATGAATTCAATGGGAAATATGCTTACGTGAGCATAACTAGTACCACCCACAGACTCACAGGATGTACAATAGCAGGCCTCTAAATCAGAAAGATAAAATATGAAATATAAACAACGGCTCCATATCAAAAATAAACGTGTGTTTGGAACACCCTACGACTTAACTAGAAACGTACCTGTATTTGGTAAACTGATAGCCAAGCATTGATTTGCTATCATACCTAAATAATGCATCTTTTGCAAGATTTCACTTTTTGGATCTTGTTATCAGTTATGAGCAAACCTGATTTCACACACATTCATGAAAAATAGAGACCAAGATAAGGTGTTTGTAAATAACTGAAAACAGCACTAGCTACTATTAGAATATTTTTTAAAAACTGTTTTGTAAGATATAATGACATAATCATAATAATATACACCCTGAACAGTATTGAATCATTCACAGGTAAACATATGTATGTAGCTATACACATAATATGTTAAAGTTAAAATCTAATCAAATTGATATTTTTGGGTCTGCACAAAAAATCAGTGTACTATTCAGATGTGATCATGATTTCAGTCTGTTGTTGTACTATGTATGGATACAATCAACCTTCAGCATTTTAAGAATTTCCAGTGAATATGTTGAGATACTTTTCACCAATATTTATCTTCGTTTAGTGAAGGAAAATACAAGTGACCTAAAGGACCCTTGTCACTATGAGTCTCTAGACAAGTACTGACAACCCTTAGGTCATGAGTGTTTTCCAGCTGAATGAAGAAAAATATTGGAGAATAATATAATTATACCAGCGCCAGCAATGTAAAAAAAAAAATCGGGGAAAGTAAGAGCAATTTTGAGCATTTTGACCGATATTTCGAACACAGCAGAACTAATGAGGTAGACACACATTGTTGTGACATAGAACGACCAGAGTATATATTCCATATTTTTTGTTGAACCTGGTTTGTGCATGGTATATTGTTGGTTGTCTGATCAAGAAAAATAATACTCCAGTTACAGCTGCTAGTGTAGTTTGTAGATAGATATTTCCGAGTAATAGATCTTCCTTTACACGTTAATCTGACATTTTCTAGGGTACCATCACTGTTTTCTGCTATGCATGCCACAGATGGTTCCTTGTAGTATAGTGCCTTGTTGTAGTCTAGAAAAAAATATATCTACCTCAACCAAACAAACAATAATTGCAACTGTTAATATTTTATCTTATCGTTTTCTTACAGACATTCAAGAAGTCACAAGGAGATAATGATGACATAGAATCGTAAGTTCATGTCAATTTTGATGTTTATTTGCCCCCCCCCCCCACACACAACCACCCGCCCACCGACACATAAATACATACATACACACACATACCCACACACACACACACACACACACACACACGTTTTGAATTAATTACTATATTTTGTTTGCAAGTTGTGGTTTTTGACACACCACACTTGTTATCAAGTATACCATTTACCCAGTAATGGCATAATAGTGTAATATACATATGCTACATTTGGCAGTCATCATTTTAGTTTGTTTATAAAAAAAAAAAAATTGACATGCTGTATTCTAGTACACGTGAAAAAAATGTAATTGGCTGAAAACTTGTATTGGGATGTCATAGAAAGCATGCAAATTTTAAGAGAAATATTATTTGGCATGAATCATTAAAAATTCAAACAGTACATTTGAAATGGTGTGGAGTAATTTTCTCTTAACCGGTTAAAATTAAAAAGAAATGTAAGGACCGCATTGTTTCGTGAGGAAACTGATATTTAGTTTCAGCTCCACACCGAACCCAACTACCAGCAGAATGTGAACAGAAAAGACATTTAAGTGCTACATAAATATACTGTTACCATGGCAACAGTCATGAATTTACCATAAGGTGATGGTTGACGTAGAGAAAACAAATTATGGCGAGCAGCTTAGTACCATGACGACAAAATCATTAATTGTAATGCAAGAGGTGGAATGAGAAGATGTTGATATATGATTAAGAATTAATATTTTGTACCATGACTACAATATCATAAGTAATAAGGCGGTATATTACGTGATAAATTATCACAATTATAGTCAGGTGGTGTATTGAGTATATGTTACGATATAAATAGAATAGAACTAGTGAACTGCAAGTTGATGTCATATTTTGTCATGCCGGATACTACTCAGTAATTTGATATATGGAACGTAGGGTAACTGGAAAATCTACAAAGTTTATCAGTGACTCCATACTGTCTGCTTCCTAAGACATGCAGGATATATATACCAGACTGGCTTTCTGTTGACTTAACAGATAATGTTAAAAGTATGGTTGACTAAAAGGGATATACTTTAAGCTATCGTTTGTATCTTGTTGTAAATATATTTAGGGACAAATGTCTACCAAATCACCCTTGCCTTCTGATAATGTTAAAAGTAGGGTTGACTAAAAGGGATATATTTTAAGCTATCGTTTGTATCTTGTTGTAAATATATTTAGGGACAAATGTCTACCAAATCACCCTTGCCTTCTGAAATCAAAATAGTAGTTTGCCTATTTGCTGTGAAAATGGAAACTCATCTCAAAACGTCAAATTTGACATTCGTAATCCTTTAATATTCATATTCATCTTAATATTTATATTCAAGTGGACTTGATATGGTTCATGTATTTTTGGAAACTCATCTCAAAAATCAAATTTGATAAATTCACAATCCTTTGATATTCATATTCATATTAGCTTGATTTGGTTCATGTATGTTTGTCAATAAACATTTCATATCAATATCTATGAGAGGGAAGGACTTAATACTGTGTATGATACTATGAAATATGGAAATGTCATAGAATAATGGTGTATTGTTTGAACAATAGCAAACTTTCCATATGTTTCCTACTTGTCATCAGGCTGTGTTGTAAGCTTCATTGTTTGGCAACGATTCATTTTTTGTCACATCTGCAATAATGCAGATTAATCATCACATTTCATGAAAACACCTTGAATGTTACCAAGCTGTTACCACGAATGGACATAGTTGATGAGTCAGTAACCTTGAAATTCCCAAATTTTACATCAAAGAAAAAATATGTATTGTGAACATCGATGGGGTGGGTGGTTAGTTGGGGAAGGTGGGTAGGTGGTTTGGGAGGTTGGACATGGGAGAGAGGGTGGTCTCTTCTTTATCTGTATGTTAATTCAGCAGTGTCATCACAGGATATATAGTACGATAAATAGAGACTCGGTAATTTCAATTTTAGTAACATGAAAAATTAAACACGTTTTGAATAATAGAAATATTTACAAGTTGGAAATAAATTATGAATTGAAGTATAGCCAAACATATTTGAAATTATAGCTGCTATGTGGCCTTTAAACTTAGATAGGTATCCTTTGGATCTGAACCTACAGTGTTTTAGATTAAAAAACATGTCATCCCAACCTGTAAATTTGCTGTCTAATTTTTTGACCATCTCTTGATTTCCTTGCGTTGGGCTTTAATTTGCCGATTAGTAGCCTGGAATGCATACTGTCCTGTTTGTGAGACTTGAAGTGAATAGAGTCTCATTAGACTCATGGTGTGTTCTAACAAGTACATTCATTACAAGTATAACCTCATGGCATTTACTTTGTTGCTGCATGTTATACTGAGGCAAAATAAAAAAAGTTTGTTTCCGATAACATGACTTCAGAAAATAAGGTAGGTATAGATCAGAATTTTATTTTACTTTAAACTTTTAAAAATTACTTCGACCCCAAGATAAAATACTCGTTGGTCACAATGCTGCCATGAAACTTTGATGAGGTATAAATGAAGTATATGAAGACAATTATAAGTTAAATAGCTGAAAACACATTATGCAGACTATATAGTTGTAGTCTTAAAAGATCTGGCTTCTCTCTGGAATACGATTAAAAAAAGTGACTACAGATGAGGCAAAGGCATGAAGTTGTACATGGAAATAGAAGTAAATTGTTATCATTTTACCTTTTTGTATGCAAAAAAAAGTGTTTAGGGTCAGGGCTAAACGAGGGTCGGTCGGGTTTTTGGAAACACCCCATATTTTTTATTTGGCCAGAGTCACTTTATAATTGTTTCCAAGTCTGATGTAATGTGTAATCTATCACCTTACTAGTTCCGCTAAAATTTCATTTTCATTTTCAGTACAGCTGTTTCTGACAAATTTATAACCTCGTCTGAAATATCTCCGGTTTCTGATGACACGATAAACAATTTGTAAATTGTAGTAAAATAATGTAATATGATACGAATATAATCCCGTGTAAGTAGACTCATTTCCGACCTTTATAATTCATGTCAAGAACTCAACACAGTCACAATAACAAATTATGACTTAAGGTCCCTGGAACACAAAAATTGAATTAATTCACAATTTAACTATTGCTGATGGCTAAAATTTATTGCAGAGATATAATTATGAGTTATTAACTGTATGATAAATTACTAGGTTTAGAGAATTAACATTTGATGACATGGAATTAGACATTTCTACAGTGTGGATAATAAATAGTCCTGCTTGCAGTTGGAATAAGTCAGGACTCATTCTGACAATGTCCCTTTCCTGCAAAGAGCCAGGTGTGATACTTGGGCTTGCCAGAAAAAGAATCAAAATTGGATGGTATGAAATACAAGTAGGTCAAATAACATTTCTACAGGGTAGATACAGGGTGGATAGATATATTGTCATGAAAATTAACCTTGGGTATTGACAAATTGCAATGGGGTCACCAGACATCTAATCTGATGTCCTCGGATAAAGTGAAAGTATGAATAAAGAAATGCTAGGAAGAAACAGATGTTGACAGTAGGTCAAGTGAAATTACCATAGGTCAAGAATTTATAATGTAGGTCATTACAAATTGGATACAAATGGGTCACTAGACATAATACACATCCAAAAAATTCTTAAGGAAAACATACTGAAGGTGGGTCAAGAGAAGTAGGTCAAGAAAATCAACCTTGGGTCATGACAAATTCAAGTACAAATAAAGACATTGCAAACAGGTCACAAGATGTTTAATTACCCCACTCCCATCCCTACCCCCACCCCACCCCCCACCCCCACCCACAATGGGTTTAAAGTTAAAGTAGTAGTCCAAGCAATTCTCATGGAGAAACAGATGCTGAGAGTGGTCAAGATAAATAAAATTGGATCAAGATAAATAAAATTGGGTCAAGGACTAATTACATATAGGCCAATAGACTTTACATTTGGGTCTTAAAAGAATTAATAGAAAGTGGTTTTTCATTTCTTATGGCAGTTCAGTGTTTAACCAATATGTAAAGTATTTGTATGTCACTATGGAAAGACATTGTGAAAATAATATCTGAAAACAGGTCAACCTAAACTTAAAAGTGTCTGACAGCAGAAATTAATTGACATTGTCAACACTTGGTTGTCAGTTATAATTTATGTCATAATAATTGTTGGCATATTATCTCCTAAATGACATTGAAATGTGTAGCTATATAGGGCCTCATTATGTAGAGAAGTTATACAATATTGTAGTTAGCAAAATGATCTCAACTATTAGTGTCTATACTGTAAAAATAAGAAGACATTAATTAGTCTAAAGATTCACATGAGAGCTTCCCAGCACAATTAGTAGAATATACTACTTTGATATTTAACTTGTGATAGAGATTACACATTTATTGTGGTTAATTAGACATGTACATCCTTAATTATTATATTCTGATAACAAAGAAAGGGGTTCAAAGATTCTTGAGAATTTATCTCATATAATATTGTTAGCAGCTGGTGTGACCAGACTTTCCTGAACACATTCACATTGTTTTGTTGTTGTTGTTGTTGTTGTTGTTGTTTTTTGGTGTGTGTTTTTTTTTGGGGGGGGGGGGGGGGTGGTGGAACTTTTCAGTGAATTTCATCCAAAGTAATTTGATTAGCCATTGCTGTGCAAGATATGCTGGGGGGGGGGGGGGGTGTTTGTCCTGCCTTCCCCTTTTTAAGAAAGATATATATTCATGGTTACATGGGTTACATGGGGAGGAGGAATTCAGTATATCAAGTCTACTTGATATGAAAAGTAGACCTACTCGATATGACCAAATGATATTACCTTTAAGTTCCTTAAACAGGTGTAAATCCTTAGACTGATTAATGAATGTATATCCTTGCTGACAGCTCTGTTGTAGCATATTCTAATACTGACCTTGAAGTAGTAGTAGTTACATGTAAATAAGCCATCACATAGGCCAGTGATGATCAACGGATCTGTATCTCTGTAATTATCATAGTACTGGTGTCATCCCAAGAGATACTTGATAGTAGTCTGTATAGTAGAAATGATTGGACAAGACCTGCTAGTCATACTAATCAACAGGACTACACTATCTTTAGGACGTAAACTGATGTACTTAAAATTTTTAATTTTTTATCATAACATTTCCATGTTGTTAGGTGAAATTTAAATGATATAGACTAAATTTACTGTATGTTTTTGCAGGTCAAGATATCAATTTAGCTTCCATTTATGTACAATATAGATAATCTGCAAATACTAGTATATTAATGTGAAGGATTATCTTGTTTTCAGCTTCATTTGATTCACCAAATGTGCATTAAAACGTGAAACCCAGATAAAATCTTGTATGCGTTTAGCAAAACTGCATACAAGGAATAGTAGAAAGATAGACCAGTGCAGTGTAACCTGTTGTGGAATGATGATGAAGTCATAACCAACATTGGCATTGATGGAGTACATAACATTTTTGTAGCCCAGAGACTTGGCTCTCTAGCTTGAAATGTCATTCATCAGAACAGTATACTATGTCATGCCAGATAGCTGACTCTTTAGGCTATCACTTTTGCAAGACCAGTTATAATTTCCAACCCTTGAACACTCTGGAACAAAGTGAATAACTAATGAAAAATATGATTTCTTGACAAATTGTCATAAATTAATATGAATATGTTATTTTTAGATAAGTAAAGTTGTCTTTCATAAAGCGTCAATGACATTGTCTTGATAGGATATGAAACCAGAAAGTCCTGGAAAATGACACAGGTTAGTCAGGAAAACAACTGTAGATTGACTTATTAAATTGGAAGTGATGGAAGTTGTTGCATAGTAGCTTGTAGCCAATATCAGCCTTGTTAAGTAGACTTAGATACTACAATATGGGCATACGTGTGCATGTCAGTTTGGTTTTACAAATTTTAGTGAAGGGGCCTCTTTTATGGTGACTTTCTTGAAAGCCATCAACTCTTCAAATAGTGTTTCTGAATCAGGATAGGGATCAATGTATGACTCAACACAAATGTCTGCTCCTGAATATTAATATTTTGTGTATGCAAATGGAATGGTTTTATCGTAAATAAAAGCATATAAGGTATCTCAGAAACTACTTAATAATATAAAGACTCTGTCAAACATGTCTACACATGTATTTATCGGGTTAAATTTAAATTACTTCTACAAGCTATTTATTCCATAAATAACATCAAGAACCATTACCAGTATGATACATACAGACACTGTCGCATAGGGGCATATTAAATCATTTCTACGAGCTAAGTAAATAGAATGTTGTCAGTACAAAGAATAGTTGTCTACATTCAGGGTATTGTTTACCATACAGTGACACATGATAACCCTTTGAAGCACAATAGCATGCTAACCCATGGGAAATTAGTGACAGCCATCTCCATTGTGTGTGATAGAGGGCGCACTAACTATACTGAGGTCAAGTCATGCACATCATTCTTGGCAGTCAAGTGTGGTAATATTGGAAATCATTTGTTTACAACTAAAATTCACCAAACTTGCTCAGAAATAATACACCTCTCAAAGAAAACCATGTTTTGAAGTATTTGTATTAAAAACACATACAAGAGAAACAAAAAATTCACATCAGCTGTATTAAAATCAAAAAGGAAAAAGTGCTTAAAAGTCGTACACACCTTAGAAATATAAGAATGAAACTTGTACTTTTACTTGGCTCAAGAAAATACAAACCCTTCTGAGTTAAAAATCAAGATGAAAAAGAATGGATAATCATGCAATATTTTTGAAAAGAGAAGACTGAAAAAGATTATGAAACTGTATTTATTAATACTATATTTAATCCTGTTTCTTTCAACTTGTATACAAACAAATGCAATAATCTGACTTCCGTTTGATGTACTCTAGTACAACATACCAATATGAATAATACTTAGATGATAAATGTTTTATTTTGAGTCAGAACGACATGTTTAATGTAATGTAGTGTAAATCCTTGAGTATGACCTCTACAGTGTTGAAGTATTCCCAGCTGATTTTCAAACTCTTTATCTCTCTATGTTATCTTCCAATATGAATTCAGGCACAAGAATAGATGAGTATCCTGTATGAAATTATTCATGTTGTCTCACACTGATAAGGGTGTGTACAATTTTAACAGGATCTGGAAGATTCCCATGAAACCTGTAAATTATGATGGCTTTGATATACAAAATGTTACTACATTATTTTAGTGTAAGAGTTTGCAGAAAGATTAGCATTAAAAAAATGTTAGATTGCTGCGGATGTCAGATATGGAAAACAATGTGGACCGCTGAGGTGTAATTGATAACAAGTTTGGTTGTTTCCTGTGATGAGTAGATTGTAATTATATATTGGTTTATGTGACATGATACTATGTTAGAAATCATAAATGTGTGTCTGTTTGTATGTACATGGAATATGTAGAAATGTAACACAGTGCAATATTAAAATACTATATATTGGTAGAATTATGAGGGGAAAGTTTCATTGTACACATACACACATGTAGAACAGACACATACATGTATATGTATGCACATGCACACACATACTTGTACACATTCCCACACATGTATTTACCACACATACTCTTCCATATACAGGCACAGACATACAGACAGAAGGACAGACACACAGACAGACAAACAGACAGACACACACACACACACACACACACACACACACACACACACACACACACACACGCATACACACACACACACACACACACACACACACACACACACACACACACACACATTAAACCACATAGAAACCCTCTCTATGTATACCACACAGTAAGGCCAAATACCGGTAAATTTTTTAATGTTGGATATTAAGATTTGAAGTTTTAAAGGTATTTTACATGTTGTTTTTTTGTTTAAATATCTGCAGGAATATGTTTCAAGTTTAAGAAATGTACCCTTCTCTGACTCAGGATTAAAAACTTTAAAACAAAACAAAACAAGTAGTGAAACACGTTGACTTGAAGTGATAGTCAAGAAATAGAGTTATATCAGCATCATAGTTTACAATGGAAATGGAAAGACATCAACAAAAGTATATTGAACTTGCTGTCTTTATTGCATGTAGTAGGTAGCATCCTGGTTGTCAGTAACTAGATTTAGTACCAAGCTGTAAATAGTCTACTCTTATCACACCTCAGTTTATCACGAATATTACTCCAGTGGGGAGAGATTCTGCATACACATCAGATCTTTGCTGCTATTAAACCCTATAACCTTGATCTCAAACTTTGAAACTAGACCATGCAATCTCAGACATTGATTGTAAACTATGCAACCTTGACACTGTTATAAAAAGTTGTATTTCAAGTATTGATCACTGTAGTCCCATTGGGATTGTAAAATACTCCTTACACAAATAGCTTCACTGCTAGTTGTTGTCGTAAATAACTGTTGATACCATCAATACTGCTGTATTCAAGTGTATCGGCTGAAACGTCGTAAAAATAAGGTGTCTGTCGTAAAAATAAGGTCAAGATATCAATTTAGCTTCCATTTATGTACAATATAGATAATCTGCAAATACTAGTATATTAATGTGAAGGATTATCTTGTTTTCAGCTTCATTTGATTCACCAAATGTGCATTAAAACGTGAAACCCAGATAAAATCTTGTATGCGTTTAGCAAAACTGCATACAAGGAATAGTAGAAAGATAGACCAGTGCAGTGTAACCTGTTGTGGAATGATGATGAAGTCATAACCAACATTGGCATTGATGGAGTACATAACATTTTTGTAGCCCAGAGACTTGGCTCTCTAGCTTGAAATGTCATTCATCAGAACAGTATACTATGTCATGCCAGATAGCTGACTCTTTAGGCTATCACTTTTGCAAGACCAGTTATAATTTCCAACCCTTGAACACTCTGGAACAAAGTGAATAACTAATGAAAAATATGATTTCTTGACAAATTGTCATAAATTAATATGAATATGTTATTTTTAGATAAGTAAAGTTGTCTTTCATAAAGCGTCAATGACATTGTCTTGATAGGATATGAAACCAGAAAGTCCTGGAAAATGACACAGGTTAGTCAGGAAAACAACTGTAGATTGACTTATTAAATTGGAAGTGATGGAAGTTGTTGCATAGTAGCTTGTAGCCAATATCAGCCTTGTTAAGTAGACTTAGATACTACAATATGGGCATACGTGTGCATGTCAGTTTGGTTTTACAAATTTTAGTGAAGGGGCCTCTTTTATGGTGACTTTCTTGAAAGCCATCAACTCTTCAAATAGTGTTTCTGAATCAGGATAGGGATCAATGTATGACTCAACACAAATGTCTGCTCCTGAATATTAATATTTTGTGTATGCAAATGGAATGGTTTTATCGTAAATAAAAGCATATAAGGTATCTCAGAAACTACTTAATAATATAAAGACTCTGTCAAACATGTCTACACATGTATTTATCGGGTTAAATTTAAATTACTTCTACAAGCTATTTATTCCATAAATAACATCAAGAACCATTACCAGTATGATACATACAGACACTGTCGCATAGGGGCATATTAAATCATTTCTACGAGCTAAGTAAATAGAATGTTGTCAGTACAAAGAATAGTTGTCTACATTCAGGGTATTGTTTACCATACAGTGACACATGATAACCCTTTGAAGCACAATAGCATGCTAACCCATGGGAAATTAGTGACAGCCATCTCCATTGTGTGTGATAGAGGGCGCACTAACTATACTGAGGTCAAGTCATGCACATCATTCTTGGCAGTCAAGTGTGGTAATATTGGAAATCATTTGTTTACAACTAAAATTCACCAAACTTGCTCAGAAATAATACACCTCTCAAAGAAAACCATGTTTTGAAGTATTTGTATTAAAAACACATACAAGAGAAACAAAAAAATCACATCAGCTGTATTAAAATCAAAAAGGAAAAAGTGCTTAAAAGTCGTACACACCTTAGAAATATAAGAATGAAACTTGTACTTTTACTTGGCTCAAGAAAATACAAACCCTTCTGAGTTAAAAATCAAGATGTAAAGGAATGGGTAATCATGCAATATTTTTGAAAAGAGAAGACTGAAAAAGATTATGAAACTGTATTTATTAATACGATATTTAATCCTGTTTCTTTCAACTTGTATACAAACAAATGCAATAATCTGACTTCCGTTTGATGTACTCTAGTTCAACATACCAGTATGAATAATACTTAGATGATAAATGTTTTGTTTTCAGTCAGAACGACATGTTTAATGTAATGTAGTGTAAATCCTTGAGTATGACCTCTACAGTGTTAAAGTATTCCCAGCTGATTTTCAAACTCTTTATCTCTCTATGTTATCTTCCAATATGAATTCAGGCACAAGAATAGATGAGTATCCTGTATGAAATTATTCATGTTGTCTGACACTGATAAAGGGTGTGTACAATTTTAACAGGATCTGGATGATTCCCATGAAACCTGTAAATTATGATGGCTTTGATATACAAAATGTTACTACTTTATTTTAGTGTAAGAGTTTGCAGAAAGAAGCATTAAAAAAATGTTGAATTGTTTTCGGATATCAGATATGGAAAACAATGTGGACCGCTGAGGTGTAATTGATAACAAGTTTGGTTGTTTCCTGTGATGAGTAGATTGTAATTATATATTGGTTTATGTGACATAATGCTGTGTTAGAAATCATAAATGTGTGTCTGTTTGTATGTACATGGAATATGTAGAAATGTAATGCAGTACAATATTAAAATTATAATACTATATATAGGTAGAATTATGAGGGGGAAAGTTTCATTGTCCTCTAGCTTTTATGAATTGATATATGTCACCAGGACTTGATGAAGACACTGTTACAACTGACATTAAACAGACAAAAAACTGATAATGCCAACATAAATATACTCCACATGCACACGCACGCACGCATGCACACACACACACACACACACACAAACACACATTAAACCACATAGAAGCCTCAGTATGTATACCACACAGTAAGGTCAAATACCGGTACATTTGTTAATGTTGGATATTTAAGATTTGAAGTTTTAAAGGTGTTTTGACATGGTTTTTTTTCCATTAAAAATATCTGCAGGAATATGTTTCAAGTTTAAGAAATGTACCCTTCTCTGACTCAGGATTAAAAACTTTAAAACAAAACAAGTAGGGAAACACGTTGACTTGAAGTGATAGGCAATAAATAGAGTTATATCAGCATCATAGTTTACAATGGAAATAGAAAGACATCAACAAAAGTATATTGAACTTGCTGTCTTTATTGCATGTAGTAGGTAGCATCCTGGTTGTCAGTAACTAGATTTAGTGCCAAGCCGTAAATTAAATCTGTAGTAGTCTACTCTGATCACACCTCAGTTTATCACGAATATTACTCCAGTGGGGAGAGATTCTGCATACATATCAGATCTTTGCTGCTATCAAACCTTATAACCTTGATCTCAAACTTTGAAACTAGACCATACAATCTCAGACATTGATTGTAAACTATGCAACCTTGACACTGTTATAAAAAGTTGTATTTCAAGTATTGATCACTGTAGTCCCATTGGGATTGTAAAATACTCCTTACACAAATAGCTTCACTGCTAGTTGTTGTCGTAAATAACTGTTGATACAATCAATACTGCTGTATTCAAGTGTATCGGCTGAAACGTCGTAAAAATAAGCTGTCTGTTAAATTTATGTCTTGTCTTACCTTCTTGCAGTAATGCTAGACTTGACAGAGTCATTCTGATTTGGTGATCGTTTTGCTGAGTTGCCACAATCATAAAGAGGCCACCCCATTTCATAGTTTGCTACTCCAACATTCTGATATTCTACTTCCTATATGGTATCGTTTTGATTTAGAGACCACGTTGACATTCAGATTAACATTCTGATAACATTATATACACAAATTATACATTCTGACAGCTTGTTCAATTTTACATTATTTTGCTCTCATTTTTATAGAACATGAAAATATTTGTGAAGACCCAATAAAACATTCAAATGAACAAACCATATGATGGCTTTGAATGCAATTTTTTTGCAGTTGAACCACAGTTATTAGAGAGAAACACAGTGTAACGGTTATAATTTTTTGTGCAAAGTCCAACCTTTTAATGTTAATGTATGTTTGTTTATGATACAACTGTGTTGTGTCAAAATATCACCAACATTACTCGGTACTTAATTTTAAAGAAAGGTGTTGCTTCTCGTTGTTTACCACTATTTATTATCATCATCATTGTCATCACTACCACCGCAACCACCATCCTCCTCCTCCTCCTCCTCCTCCTCCTCACCATCATCATCGTCATCATCATCATCGTCGTCGTCGTCGTCGTCATCGTCATCGTCATCACCATCGCCATCATCATCATCATCTCATCATCATCATCATCATCATTATCATTATTAATTATTATTATTATATGGAATTAAATTTAATATGTTTTCTTTATTTTCCATTTATTTTAGTAATTTGTTGCGTCCAGCTGGTGTCCAGCTAAGGAAAGGAACATTTATACTGCGTGCATATAGAGCTGAAGACATACCACAGAGTAAGTACATATTGATTAAATTACACTAATTTGTCATACTTTTGTCCCAGTACATAATTTAGTAATTCCATTACACCAAACGTATCGTGGATCTACCATTCCCCACCTTGAGACATTCCCATGAACACTAATCTTGATCCATCTATCTGAACCATCCCTACCCTATCCAACCCGTCTCAACTCCATGCAACTTGTCGCAACCCATCAACCCCCTCACAATGCCGTAGTCAATCTTGTCCTCATTGCAACATGACTCATTGTAACCCCACCCCTCCCTACCCAAATCCCATGTCAGCGCACCCCTACTCAAATATGACCCCTTTATATTAGTATTCAGTGGGCATTCTGTGCAATAAACACCTGTCTCCTAGTCACGTTCCGACTGATTCATCATATTTGATGTAAGTTGTAGAGGTTGGAGTCTTGTAAATATCAGCTCAATGACAAAGTGATGAATGGAATACCCGAAGGGACTTATCTGAAAGTGAACTTTGACCTTATGCATATAACACCAGATT
The DNA here is from genome assembly GCF_964340395.1 of Glandiceps talaboti. NCBI lineage: Eukaryota > Metazoa > Hemichordata > Enteropneusta > Spengelidae > Glandiceps > Glandiceps talaboti. The sequence goes on along the minus strand of NC_135563.1, from coordinate 19,824,038 downwards.
CAGCTTGTCGGTCTAAACCTTAGAAACATATATGAGGGAAATTATTTCTTATACAAGTATGAGTCAGTTGTCATATTTCAACACAAAACATTCCAACATGTACGATATGAAAGCTGTTTCTGATTGCTGTAAACAGTCGCATCACTGTCAACACAGAGACAAATTTCCTCTCGTTGTCTGAGCTTGAAATTTCACCTGCTATCACTGACTCATCTTGGTAGTAGAAAACCCAGTCATGCACAAACTATATTATAGGAAATGAATTATTGATGTGTTTGACAACAGCGTATACTCTATTCTTTGTCTTAGTATCCCATCCATTGATTGCTTTTAGATCCACCGCTCTCCAATCCACAGTATATCAACATGCCATATTCTACCATGTGCAAGCCAAAATCAAATGTTTGAACAGAAAATACTGTCTTTATACTCTGGTTGTTCTGTGTCATAACAACACACATTTATATCATTGGTATTGCAGTGCTTTAGTCATATGTTTAAAATCACCGTTATTTTACAACTTTTTTTTCATGATTAAGCTTCCAGTGCTATGATTACATTATTGTCCAATGTTTTTATTCATTCAGCAGAAAAATAATTGGCATATTAAAGGGTTTAGACTCATTTTAAACGCGTAGTGACAAGGCCCCTTTAGCTTTCCTCAGCTGAACAAAGAACAGCATTAGGGAATAATTTCCAGATGTATTGTACATTTTTCCATCACTTCCTACCCTAGAGGTAAACATTGTCACCATACAATTTAGTAAACCATCACTTCCTACCCTAGAGGTAAACATTGTCACCATACAAATTAGTAAACCATCACTTCCTACCCTAGAGGTAAACATTGTCACCATACAAATTAGTAAACCATCACTTCCTACCCTAGAGGTACACATTGTCACCATACAATTTAGTAAACAATCACTTCCTACCCTAGAGGTAAATATTGTCACCATACAATTTAGTAAACCATCACTTCCTACCCTAGAGGTAAACATTGTCACCATACAATTTAGTAAACAATCACTTCCTACCCTAGAGGTAAACATTGTCACCATACAGTTTTAATTAGTAAACCATATTTCATAATTAATTATGAAATATGTAATACTCACACTGTCATTGGGCAGTACAAGTTTCAGGTAACATTGGTATTTGTCAATTGAGACCATTTTCTGTAGCATACAGTATTAGGATGCAATCCGTGTGTGAGTTTCTGACTCCAAATTTAACAGAATCAGAACTCTACAATGAAAATAAGAATGAAGAACTGTAACTATTAATGCAGACCATATAAAACTTGAGCCATCAGTCATTGCGTATGTGGCTTTATGAAAAGTTATATTTATATACCTATATACCTAGGTGAAATTTCCATTTGGCTGTTTCTGCAACAATTCACTGAAACTTATTGCATTATCCATACTGAATCTTTTACATTTCTCACGGTTCCACGCATTTCATATTTCACTCACTAAATTTGTGCTGATGCAGAGATGTATTTCAGATCAAAGTTCATATTTCACACACTACATCTTTCATACTTAAGTGCCGACTGGATGACTACTTTATGTCATACAATGTGTTGTTCAATTCTCTACAGAGTATTAAACTCAGTAACTATAGATACAATCTCTATATAGTCATCTGTATATTGACTACTACAGTCTCATTGAGTTCTGATTTATCATTCAAAGTGCAAGAAGTACAGTTCTCCCTGTTCAACCCAGTCTCCAAAACTACAGTTTGACAACCATACAGAAATTAATTATTGAAAATATGGAATTTATAACTAAGGCGTGAAAAATAAAATTAATGTATTTAGTCCAAGATTATTAGAATGGTGAATAAAATCCTTCAATTTGAGGTATCCATCACTTTGGAAAGATATCTCTTTACATCTGAATAGGACCTTTGGTGAGGATGAACTTTTTCTACACCTCTGCCAGACAACTGTTTACTTCATCTAAATTGTATTCCTAGTCTGATATAACTCTTTGCAAATATTATAATAGTATTGAATGTTGTTGTGTAATGAAATGGGTGGTTCTCAATCTGATTACAATGTACAGTCTGATGTGGTGAAAGTGGTTAGATGTCTTGATTTTATACCTCTATTTCCATGGCTTTGTGTTGTTTGTTTTGTTCCGGATGATCTCAGCCTTCACTTGGAACAAAACAAATGACACAAAGTGATGGAAAAAGAGGTAAATCTAGCCACTTTCACCACATCAGATTTTTAATCAGATTAATTGGTTCTATAGAGTGCAAAACTAGGATGTCACCTCTGTTTACAATATAATGAAATGTACATTTGATGTCATAATGGAATAGTAAGGTGACAAAGAGACTTTTTAGAAATGAAAAATGAACTGTTTTGACATCACATAGTAAACGATTTAGAATTTGGAGAATATATTGCTCATGGTTCAAAAACTCAATAGGACAGTACAATATAGTTACTTTGGAACGGTAAGTTGGAAAAGAATGTGGCATTTCAATTCATCTACATGTACTACGGACCTTAGTAGACATAGTAGATATCATCAACAAATTCAAATTTGGGGGAACTTGCAGAGTAATGACTCAAAAAGTCGGGGACAATTACTGACACGGAGTAAGATATTATCAAAACATCACATTCGTTTCCAATTACCATTCCAAAGTAACTATATGGTACTGTCTGATTTAGAAGTTGTGAATTAATGATGAATGGTGTGACTGTACAGAGTTGTTACTTTGTCACTTTTGGTTGTACATTCATAGGAAGGGTGTTAAGTGAAAGTGTGATGTGTACCACTGTTCATCCACAGAGGTATCAAGTCAGAGAATGGCGGGTGTCAAGTACAAGGTTATACAATGTGACTCATTATCAAATGGATATAGTTCAGTATAAACTATATTTGTGAAGAATTAATCCTCTTTCTCCCTCAGGTATTTGTTTGTACACAATGAAGTAGAACAATGATTAAAATTGTTCATCTACATTTATTCTTGCAGTGGATCCAGGTTATTTTGAAGGTGTCAAGAAAGTTCTTGGTGTTGGTGAGGAGCAGAAAGAACTGGTGGATCCATATTTTGTTTTCCAGTTTGCTGGTAAAAATGTAAGTACTGTAATTGTAAACACTAACGGGTTATAGATGAACAAAATGAATTTAAAGTTATCAAGATAGAGATTGGGAAAATATGTGCAGCTTATTCTTATCAAGGGAACATTTGTCCATAATTCATGGAATGAATGCACTCAAACTTTAAATCCTGGTTTTCCCAACTTGTAGTTTTTTGGGTACAAACAAATACATCCCCCCCCCCCCAAAAAAAAGGGGGATTAATGTAAAGCCATATCTCCATTGCAACTTGGCAGAGATGAGACACTGTTTCATTTCAAACTTGGCACAGGGATGAGATACCGTTTCCTTTCAAACTTGGCACACAGACTAGGCAGTGTACATTTTTTGTACTCACATAAAAACTATCACTCTATATTTAATTTTAGTACAAAAATACCTTACAATATTTCTTTATTTAAACTTAGCACAAAGGTAATACAATGACACCATGTCTTCAATTACACTTAACACAAAGATATGAGTCACAGCATTTCTTCATTTAAACTTAACACAGAGACAAGACATTGCCATGTACATTCTACACAAAGATAAGTCACTATGAGACACCATGGTTTATTCAAACTTTAATTAGCAAGTAATATATCAAGTCATGGAAATCCAAGTTCACCAAGTGAACAACAAGGACAACAAGGTAGACTTTACTATAAGTCAGAGTAAACCATCTTACAGTACAATAGTCTTGATAATGTTCATACACTCACATAAATCCATGGCTTTAAATTTTCATAATGTGGCTGTTTATGTTGTTTACAGGTGAAAAGTAAGACCATATATACCAACGATCACCCAGAATGGAATCAAGAACTTAGACTTGCTATCAGAGTAAGTATACTACTTGTGGTTTTAGTAATATTTGCAGTGAGCTTTCCAGGCTGGGATTAGAAATATGTTGGAAAATTCTTACAAGTTTATTTCGTAAATGTGTAGTTGGGTGTTAAGTGTCCTAACATTACAAGGAAGAGTATATTATTGTGTGTAATAGTTGGTACAATTCAATAATGCCATTTGTACCTGTTGATGATTTTGAATCTGTGTACTGATAAAACTTAATGACTATGATTATCATTCACGTACCGTTGTAAATCTTATTTATTAACAAGGCTTAGTAGATATAATGGGGGCCAGCTCAATAATGGAGTCAGTTAATTTTGACGACACTTTGAAGAGTCAAATTGAATGCATTATCGTTTACTAAATGTAGTACTTTCACAGTCTGGAAACTGATATATGTGTACACTAATTACTTTGCTTAACTTTCAAATTTTTCAGTTTCCATCAATGTGTGAAAGAATGAAGTTTATGATTCGAGATTGGTAAGTGAACTTTGGATTTCAAAACTATACAAGTCCCCCAAGTAACATTGATTATTACGTATGTACCAGAGATACCAGAGATTACTTGCAGTGGTGTAATCGCATTCTAATGGTATTTTCACTGCAGTGCAATACTGAAAACATTATTGCATACCTGCATGCAAATGATATGCAAATAAGGATGCAATCCTTCACTACATACAAAATCATGTGATTGCACTGTATGATTTTTATCATTTTTATGGAAATTGACCATTTCAGATAAACATGTGTAATAATAACAGGACTCCATTCCATGTGAGTTCCTGTGTGGGTACTCAGGGGTATTTGCACTCATGCTTGCAGTGTTTTCTGCTGCACTTTCACTCGCAAGTACAGGCACAGAGAACACTGCAAGCACTCTTGCAAATACCCCGAGTACACCACACTTGCACTCGACATGTCATAGGGTTCTGTTATATAAGTAGGTTCATTGACACAACTTCTAAAGCCTTAAGGTTATAGACCACGTTCAATGTCCCTTGCTGATATTGGTTTGCAGTTAAGAAAGTAATGATTATACACATCCATAACTATACATTTTCTGAAAGCTCTTGATCCACTCTTTACAATGAAATTAGTAAAATTTGGTTTTATGTACTTCAGATCACGTGACCTCTACATACGTGATAATTTGCATGTTTGGTTCATCAAAAATTAGCTCCTTCAAATTTCGACCAACAATAGAAAACGACGCACAGTGTTTATCACCACGTCAGTGGCTACAAAACCGTGTCTCAGATTTTTCCTATCTGTTTTTGTAACGAAGATATATAAATAATAATAAATAGTGTCCAAATAAACCATGTATGTCTCATCTAAATCCGTCTTACTTTCGAACAAAAGACGCAATCAAAAATCTGAGACACGGTTTTGGAGCCACTGACGTGGTGAATGCTAGAAAAACTCTTGGGGAATCAACACTTTTTAACAATTAAGAAAAGATATTGCCCCAAGTTAAATTTAAATTTCTCACACATACTACAAAATAAGAAATGATAAAATTGGATTTCTTATTAAAGTCTAACCGTTTTTATCAGAAAGTGTTCAATTTTCATTTTTTTCTTATGCTGGTAAAGTTATAGTTATGCAAGTCACCTAGTAACAAGTCACGGCACGGTATCTCAACAGTCAAAATTGAATAAAACTGAGAGTTGATTCCCATGTGATGATGACAAAGATAATATGAACTGTTTGACATGGTATTTATGCAAAAAGAAAAAAAACAATATTTGTATAGAATACCCTTGGATAAGATTTCTACTCCCTCAGGCAGAGTAGGATATTAGATAAAAGCATTGCATCGTGTCACCGGGGAGATGGAGATGTGCAGAATAAACAACAGACTCAAAAAAGACATGGAGTAAGCTTTGATAGTAGATTAAACTAAATGATTTGTTGTTGTGTGCCCCCTAATAGAAAGAAAGAGTGTTACACACTGAGGGGAGGAGAGAGAGGGAAAGAAAGAGAGACAGAGAGAGAGAGAATATTTATCTTATTTATTTTCTTCTCTATAGGGATCGTTTGTCAGCTGATGACACTGTTGGTACAGTTAACGTGGATTTATCAGCAATATCGTCACCAGGAGAAGAAGATGGTAAGTTACCTTAGTAATGCTTTGGAAACCATCAAATTTGAGATAAGGAATTCTTGATGGATATTATAGTACTTTGCAAACTTTCCAGCACTGTTTTTGTTGCTGTCAACTACTTGGAACATATTTCTAAAATTTAGATGAATCAAAATCATTGATGTTTTCAAATTAATAACAGAATTCACACAAATATGTTGCTATAGAGACAATATGATGAAAAGTCACTAGAACTGTTACCATACTATGACAACGTTATTGTTGATCAGTCATATTTTTAAAAATCATATTTTCCATGGTAACCTTGATACCTATTGTAGAATTACTACACATGGTGTTCCTTAGCAACACTTTAAAGTGATATATACACGTAAACATGTATGCTGTTTTAAACAGTGTTTTTGCTAAGGGCAGTAAGTAGGTAAAACCTACCAGGGTTCCCATGTCATTTTACCTGGGTCTCATACCAGTGTTTTTGCTAAGGGCAGTAAGCAGGTAAAACCTACCAGGGTTCCCATGTCATTTTACCTGGGTTTCCAAACAAAATCAAAAAGACTCTATTGGGAAACACTGCCATTTTTACCCCTTTCTCCCATTGTGTTACCTAGGTTCCCATGTCATTTTACCTGGATTCCCAAACAAAATTACCATAGACTCTATGGGGAAAACTGCCATTTTTACCCCTTTCTCCCTTTCTGTTACCGAGGTTTCCAACCTTAGCAAAAACAATTTGTTTAAAACGGAGAACAAAACATTTATTTTACACGTCTGCTTTGTATGTGAAATGTTTCTAATCTGTGTTGTGTGAGGGCAGTGTTTATTTTAAATAATGAATTGTTGTGTTTTATTTCTACTAAAGGCATTTAACATTGAATTCTTTAAGATTTTTTGTTTTATACTTATGCAGTATTTTATTTTTGCTAAATCTTGTTGCAGATGATCGAGGTAACATAACCAAGCATTAAATAAGTAAACTGTTGGCTTTTTAATACAAGAAGTAGAAGTGTTGTCTGCGAGATACGACACTCTAGCCACACTATCAGCTATCTGATAGGGCTGAAAAGACGACGTATCTTACAGTCTTTTAAAAATTAACCAGCAGTTACTATCTAACAAAGCTAAAGCAGTGTGTCCTGTAGAATATTCCTTAACAGCAACAGCACCCTCTGTGTTGACTACATATAAGGGTATAGCGCCCTCTATAGTGGCCATTTATTGTGTAGTATTAACCCGACGTGTTGGCTAGACATTGCTCCTGTATGTAGCTCACTCAATGTTGGCCAAATATGAGGGTTAGCTACATATAAGGGCCTGGTGCCCTCTATATTGGCCAGATATGGGGTAGTATAACCCTCAGTGTTGGCTATACATCTGTGTGAATAGTTCACTCAATGTTGGCCAGATATGAGGGTATTATAGCCCCCTTCACTATGTTTGCTACATATTAGAATGTAACCCCTCTATATTGGCTACCTATGAGGGTATAGTGCAGTTGCTGTACTAACTCAATGACTTACTATTAGTCTCCTGTTTTTCAGATTTTGCATAATAATGCATAACATTATTATGCAAAAGTAGAAACTTCATTAGCATAGAGTTTGCTTTTATTTCTAAATGGTAAAGGTGGTGGTCACACCTAATTGAGTGGTTTGCTGTGTGAGATATTATAAATTGCTTCATTAACTCTCCTCAGCTCAATTAGTTCTAATATAAAAGATAATGGCCGTGGCAAGATTAGGATTAACCATGTCAGCAGTTCATTTTGGGATTTATCATTTTACTCAACAGCTTTGTACTAAAATTAATGAAAGCAACATACATGTACCCTATTTCAAATGGGTGGGAAAAAAGATAAAATTGGACTGAATGTTTTCCCCAAGTCATCGGCAAAGGATATGCATATCACATTTTCAAAACAAAAATTTCTGCTGATTTTTGGTGACTGGACTCCAAATTGTTTTTTGAGTATTGTGGTAGCTCTCACAGATTTCGAATAATTAGGCTCTAAATTTTACTGTACTAGCGACCTTTGACCTTTATGATCACTGGTGATGACAGTTTTAGCAGTCTTACAGTTTATAAACAGAGCTTTCCGTGTAGAACAATAATGATTTCCAGTCAAGGTCTCCTGATTTCACTTATAAACCAGCTGATTATATACATCAAGTGTTTACTTCACCACTATGTTGCTATTATCATAAGCAGCACTAATGACAAAGTTTTGTCTAGATATTACCACCATGGAGTCTACTAACATAACAATACATGACACTGCATAGTTTTATGATAAAAATAGAAAATTGAAATTCCAAATGATTGTGATTTTGATGTACGATCTACCAAAAGTCTTCTAACCAGCATTGAAAATTAGAGTGAAAAGAGATTATAGTCGTTACCAACGAGACTGTGAAGTCATTACTGTGGTCGTTACTAACAAGAATATGAAATCATTACCATAGACCTGGTCAACTGAGACCATCAATAAAGCTGTAAATGTGACATCAGTTAGTGCAAGGCAAATTAGAAATACTTGAAGATTTTTTCCTTCAATTTCTGGTTCTGTGGCTGTTCATTTGGTAATACTCGTAAGGATCATGATCACTATGACTTGCACACTGAGTATCATGCCAAGTTGTGGTATTTGCATGCACGTGTTGGCAGCACTCATAAGGGTGAAGACTGTTGTACACTTCATCTGAACAAGATTAGTGATCTGCCCATCTGTATTATTTCTACTGTTAAATACTAATAACATTAATGTGCTATCCATTGAGTGTACCTTTTCTCTAACTCTAAGAGCTGAAACTGTTGAATGGTTTCCACGATTGCTTAGTGGTGAAATTTCTGTTATTCTGGAATCATTCTAAAATTTTATGTTTACAAATCATTTGTAAATATAACATTGTAGAAGGATTCCATTTGGTATGTGTGTTAATTTCAAATTTCAGAATTTGATCATTACAAAGCATTACACTGTGCACTTGTATCACCACCTTCTTTACCTAATTATGTCCAGTTTCCATGTGAGGCAAAATAGAATCATAACATTGAATCCGTAGTTGCAAAAGTGCAGTATTCATGAACATTTTATTTTCCATAAAATCCGTATAATCTAATGTCAGTTTCTGTAGTCATCATACACATTAATGAATTCTTCAAAATAAAAGTAGTTCAAATCTCAAACCAGTATTCACCGAAATGATCATCATAGTGAGAAACAGTTGCCAAGGAAACCAACTATTGTTATGGTGAGGTGAAATAAACTGAACCACAGTTTTGTCCTTAATGATATAGTGCACCCTGTAATGGTTGTAGTAAGTTCACACAGTACACCATATTGTGGTTATCAGACAGACAAAAGAATGTCCAGAAGCAGTGTTTGGATTGGAAGTGAAAGCCATACAGTGTAGTTGAGTACCTCTTGGAAAAACTCATCATTTCCCAAAATTTCACAGCAAGTGGATGTCATTCTCAACCAGATCAAAAAAATTGGCTAAGTTTGTTTCAGATCAGAACTTGCACAGTTCTTTTAGCCACATTTTGTTGACTGTTTCATGGACTGCCATGTGATTTTAGCTCTCATTTTTCCAAATATGGGGTGCCCTATTGTGACACTTTAAAAAATGACGAAGACAGGTAATTGGAATATGGTGTATGATAAAGTAAAAATGGGTAATTTTCTCTAAATATCTAAAGGGTCACTTCATATAGTCGTCTTAGAGCTCAAGGTCAACTTGTTTCTAAGATTATGTCCCTTGGTTTCTGTTTAGGTTTTCTACCAACATTTGGACCAACATTCGTTAATTTTTATGGCTCAACAAGAGAGTTTTCAGATCTGCCCGATGAGTATGAAGACCTCAATCTTGGCAAGGTAGGCTTTTCCCACCCCCTCCTAGTGAATGGTATGGTCTGCTCAACTACTGTAAACTGTAATATTTCGGTTAGAGACAAATTTTAGCTGATTTCACAGAAGAAAGACAAAAAATGATATGATCATGTCTTTTACAACCGCTTCATATGTAAATGTAATACACCAATCTCAAATTTTGAGACTGAGAACGTACTGCAAATTGAAAAGTCACAAGGAAAGAATCAAAGGTAATGGTGTACTCTGCATAATTATCAACTTGCTATCAATACTTCACAGTAATCTTGTTGCAACACATACACATACATTAACGTGTATGTAATTTGCTGAATTTAAACTGCGATACAACTTTTCAAAATTTGATTTGTTTTGACAGGGTGAAGGTGTTGCATACCGTGGACGTGCTTTGGTTGCCTTGGAAACCAAGCTTGGAGAGTATCCAGAAATTCCTGTTGATGAAATTCATAACCATGATGTCCTAGCAGTTCACAAATTTCAACGACGTCGAAAGTTCCTCCTCTACGGTGCCTTTGCTGAAGCTACCATGATCAGTGTTACCGACGGTCCTGTGCAGTTTGAACTAAGTATTGGTAACTATGGCAACCGTTTAGATACAACTGTTGTACCCCAAGCTTCAACAACTCAACCAACCAATGCAGTGTTTGACGGCTGTAATTACTATTTTCTACCATGGGGAGATAACAAACCTTGTGTCATCGTTAACTCAAGTTGGGAGGATATCAGTTTCAGATTGGAACCTCTTAACATGTTGTTGAAGATGGTAGAAAGATTGGTAAGTTTCCTCAGAATACTTGATTGGTGATTCTATTCTGTCCGCATCAAATTTATTATCCTAGAACCAAAACTGTCTGTGTCACATTTTTGATCCGAGAACCAAAACTAAAACTAAATTTCAACATTTTAACTCTAAAAATGAATTTATGTGGGAAAGACTAGTTCAGATTTTGATACACCTGTAAAGTGGATTGTAGGGTTTGGGTAGATGTTACCCCAAGGGATTTAGCTTACAATGTATATGAAAAGAAGCTGGTTGAAATAAAGAAATTTTAAACAAATTTCTGAAAAAGTAGCCAGCAAAAGATTGTGAAGAAACTGGTTGTTTTTACCAGCTACCAGCCCTTTAATATCTACATCCCTGTCAGGTATTTATACCTGAGGTTATGATTTTGAATTGGGGTGGGGATGTTAAACTAAGGTAAGATTTATACCAGTACATTGGTTTATAAAAAAAAGACATGAACATGTAGAAGGTTATACTTAAATTTAGACTTATGCTGAAGTAGCATTTTGTTCTCATGATATTAGCTACTAAGAGTAAAGCTCTTGTGCAAGACTAGGTCATAACTGATGGTTCTTTTTATTTGTCATCATTTGAGCTGCAGTGAACCATTTGATTGGCCTACTGGAGCATCACGTATGTTCTGGAGGGCTATTGTTCACATGTGCATATTATTTCAAAAAAAGAAAAAAAGAACACCTTCTGTCAATAGAATTGAAACATATACTACAGAAAGAGTTATATCATAGTATTAGATTGAATCTTGGCATGTTTGATAATGTCTCTGTTCTTTTGTAACTATTTCACAGCAATCTAATTTAAAGAAAGTACAAATTGCAATCAGAGCAGCTGCTCCCACTGCAGAAATTGCAACTCAGATCATAGCCCTTCTCGACTTCCTTATAAAGGACTGCAGGTGAGTGCATAGTTCTTGTCTTTAGAAAGCCAAAAACTGTGAAGTATTTTCACCAGTATATATATTTAAATATCAACAATGACATAAAATGTACTGAAAACTTATTCCAGTTTATGATTACAATCAATTTATTTTGCAACTTGAAAAATCACGAAATTTTGACGTAGTGATAATAGCAAAGTGTATATCAGAGTAAAATGAAAATTATGTGATGAAATAAATGCATACATTACTGTGTGTTTAGGATATTTGCTTCATGAAAATGTTTGACAAGATGACAAAAATGATGTGATGTATACCAGTCCTGTAAAATGATGTGTCACCTTTGTGCAAAATTGTTGTTGATGTCTCATCTTTGTGCAAGGTGATAGCCATCAGCTGGCAGTGCAAGGTATAGCCATTGGCTGGAACTGAATAACAAGTTTTAATGGCTTCATGCACAGTCCCATTTTCCAATCCCTAGCAATATACACCACAATAATCTGTCTGATAGCTCAGCTGAGTAGTGAAGGAAAGATCACATTTTGATGGAATGCGAGTGATTGTTTGGATGAATTCAGCAGCATGCAATGTTTTATCCTATACTACATAAATATAGTTACTGTAGGATATTTTCCTGCTCAAACTGACCAGTATATAATAATCTCACCCCAATCACACTAACACCATTGCTGTAACGTGAAATGATGACAACATGTAAACCGTAAAAGAAATGTCAGTAATAATTGCACCAATGTCTAACAATATAAAACTAAACTTACAATCCTAAAAGACAGATAGTGACTTGGTATGCAGTGTATTGACAAAGCTATAAGTAATTGTATGTTATGGTAGTAACACTGTGTGCAGTTTGTCAAGCAGTTTGCATAGTTTTCTGATATATTTTATACACTGTTACTAATTATAACGGATGGCTGTGTAGAATGTAGGTGTTACTCAACTCTACCAATGTGTTAAGTTTGTGGCATGTATCTATTCCAGGCATGTCTATTTTATTGCATCTCAAAAATCTGTTAATTTCATGAAGAATGTCTTCAATATCAGGTGTTTCTTTGTACTGCTAAGTGCATGTTGTACAGCTCATGTGTTAATTTTGTCAGAGTTCAAGTCAGAACTTAGGCCTAAGGCATTTCTATTTAAACCACAGTATTTAGCTTCTATAGTCAGTTGTCAAGTTTTGAAGTGATTTTATGAAAAGTCAACCAAGATGATAAATGAAAATGATATCTTAATTTCGCAGAAACTTTTATTTAGTGCCTGTTTGATAATTATGTAAATAAAATTTCAAAAATATCTTCTTTTTAAATCTAATTTACAAAAAGATTGATTTCTCCAACTATTCAAATTGTGCACTCATCGACTTTTCTACTTTTGCATCAAAATTTTATATATTGGGTAATTATAACAATATATGTGTATTATTACTATTAATACTTACCAGTTAAAAGTATTGCAAGGAGATGACATACTTATTTATTGGTTTCGACACTATAATAAGCTATTGTAAGCATTTGCATGATGTGGACTACCTGCAATGATAAACCTGTGTATCTAAGAAATAGACTCCTAGAGAAATAAAAGTCAAAAGGACCATATGGTTGACTTTGTCATTTGTAGCTAAAAGTCACTGACTATTAAATAGTGTAATATTGATAGAAGTTGGAGGCAGTATTCAGATGTTGACTGACCAAACATATTCACAAAAAATAATTCAAGCCATCTTTGTACAGTATAACTACTGATACAAAAATAATTCATGGCACTGTTGTCCCAGTAGTTCCTGGGCAAAACATGTGGCAGCATATATAAAGTTAATTTTGTACTGTCTGATCTGGTACAAAAATGTTACCAGCCTAGCCTGCATAAAAAATGTCTAGACACTTGTCCTAATGTGAACATCAATAGGTAACTGTAAATACATACTTACGCAATATATAGAACAATGGACTAATAATGAACAGAAGAGTTATTTTTATTCCAGCTAGGGAGTTATGCTTAGGTTAGCCAATCAACTGTCACCCCCTAACATACACCTGATTCGTATCATTGACCACAAATGGTCATTGTTCTTCACCTGCCCTCACACAGAACTGTATTAACCGTACGACGTAATGTTGACTTCTTTTGTCTCAGCCAAGAATGGCCACAGATTGACTTAACCACAGTCAAATCAAATAAACTTGATCATCTGAGACAAGAACTACGCAATGACACAGTGGCTAGAATCTGTCGAGAAGCAACCCAAGTGAGAGACGGTGTCAAGGCCAAATACTTTCCTACACTTCCTGTACTTCAAATCCAAGGGTATTTTAACCATGTATTTCAGCAATACTAATGAAATTAATATAAATGTTCATTCATGGTGTAAAGTTCATGTCAGTGGAAGCAAGCTGTTGGACTGAAAACATGACAAAATGATGTTACTCCTGGGAATCATTTTTATATCCTGAAAGGAGAACGTCAATGCAGGAAATAAAGACATTTTCATGAACTTTGGGTTGTGGAGAGTCATTAGTACAGTTGATCAACTTGGTGTTTCTCGGTAATCGCACATAATGTAAGGATGTCAAACCCAATTTTTTATGAAAAATGCCTTTATTTTCAGCAGTGGCTTTCCCCTTGTAACACAGCACCTTTAACTGTATTCTGTAATAATATCACATGATGATTTTTACACTAAATATTACGTACAGGAAAATATATACCAGTAGTACTGTACTAACAAAACCTAGCTCATTCAACAAGTAACACTCAGTATGGTAGAAAAGGTCTTACCATACCAAACTAAAAAATGCATCTTATAAATGATAGTGGAAATTTAGCTTACAAATGAAGAGATGAACGGTACAATTCATTTTTAGTGCTCCTTATTTCCTTACCGTCCCTAATCAATCATTCAACCAAGCCATCAAATCGCCGTCAGTGACTCCCAGTTCCTCTAATTTTTTTTATCTAACATCATTCCGTTGTGTACTTCCGACCTTACATCATTCCACAGCATACTTCCATTGACTGTCACTCATTAATCCCATTAACGACAGTAATTCCAGATGTCTGGAATAGCTTTCCATCCATAATGACTTTAAATGGATTGATCACCTATCCGGGCATCTAGATATACAGTTTATTGTGTATTAAACTGAAAAGCGTAATGTGTAAAATTAAAATTTAATTACACTGCCCTCTGCCATATATGTAACTACTATCCTGTGCCATGCGTAGAGGCAATGAAAATGAAGTTGTGTAGAATTCAGTGTGAGAGAGCAAATTGTTCTGTTTGAGAATTAATTTTTGTGGATGTGAGTTTGACTTCAACACTAATGTTTTGAAAATTAATTTGTGTGAATGTAAGTTTGACTTCAATACTAACTTTTTGAGTGTTTTTTGTATTGCTATGTTTTGTGTGGATCTTGTGAGGTCAATGCAAATCTTCCAATCAGAGTTAGTGTTTCTTTGATACATAGTTATGATTGTACCTGACCAATGGAATGGTCTGTAACAATGCCAGAAAGCAGAATGTGATGACTGCAATGTTAGCAGGTTCTTAACTTGACATACATAAATAAATACATAAGTTTTAGTCCTTTGATAGAAAGGACATTTTGTTTCACTGTATGCTTCATAGAACCAATCATGTTTTCACATTCATTTGTAGAAATATGACAATAATTTTAATACAGTGTTCTCAGTGTTGTACTATGAATATGCTAATGAGAATTGAAGAGTTGATTTCACTTGACACATAAACGTTTTACTTTGGTGGTGAAACTTACCATTTCAGGCTATTGTAAACTTTTTTATCAAATCAGAAAAAGTGTAGTTGACAGTTTTAGGTCATCAACACTTCAATTCAATCAGAAACTGCCTAGTATACAGCTTTAGGTCATCAAAGCTTCAATCCAATCAGAAGCTGCGTAGTATACAGCTTTAGGTCATCAAAGCTTCAATCAGAAGCTGCGTAGTATACAGCTTTAGGTCATCAACACTTCAATCCAATCATAAACTGCGTAGTATACAGCTTTAGGTCATCAATGCTTCAATCCAATCATAAACTGTGTAGTATACAGCTTTAGGTCATCAATGCTTCAATCCAATCAGAACCTGTCTAGTATACAGCTTTAGGTCATCAATGCTTCAATCCAATCAGAACCTGTCTAGTATACAGCTTTAGGTCATCAATGCTTCAATCCAATCAGAACCTGTCTAGTATACAGCTTTAGGTCATCAATGCTTCAATCCAATCAGAACCTGTCTAGTATACAGCTTTAGGTCATCAATGCTTCAATCCAATCAGAACCTGTCTAGTATACAGCTTTAGGTCATCAATGCTTCAATCCAATCAGAACTTGTCTAGGAGGTCTAGCAGGTCATCAACTATTCAAGGTCATTTAAGGTGACCAATCAATGGACAAAGACTTGTCAAAGTCAACAACACATTTATATAACATTGGACTGTAAACATAAGTTTCCTGTCAGAGTTCATGTAATTGTAATTTTGGTCCACTGTAGAGTTAATAGTGGTAAATGCTTCATTACTTAATGTATGAATGTTTCTTTTCATAAATATAGCCATTACACAGTCACATCATGCTTGTTATCTCACTAATATCAGTTGTACAGCTTGTAAAGGTTAAAGGTTACCAGATGAGGTCATTGCATGTCACTTTATATGCTGTGAAATCAATGCTTTCTGTAAAGAAAAAAATAGCTATATGATTTCCATAGGAACAAGTCCTAATGGATTCCTATAAGACCTCACAATATGTTCAATCATTCGTCCTAGTGTGGTCGTTTTCCTGTAGGATTCCTTTAAAGTGCTATGGTATTTCAACTACTTTCCCATCAGATCCTAAAGTATAGTCCTATGGGATATAGTTCGATATATAAATCTTGAACTGGCATACTGTAGGTCTTAAAAATGGCATTCTGTACAGAAATAAGTCTTCTCAGAATTATGCATTGTTGGTCTCATTGCTATAAGAATCCTATAGGACAGTCCTGTAGGACATGATGGGATAAGTCAATAGTCAAGGAATACTATTGATCTTATAGGAATCCTATAGGACATTTAGATGTGTACTTGTAGGCTTGTATAAATTAACAATGTATATCATTGTTATGCTTCAGTCAACCCATGCCACAAATTGACCCTACTGCAACTAAGTATAAAACCAACGACCTGGACATGAGAAGACAGGAAATGAGAGAGATGGAGTTACAGAGAATCAAACAAGATGCAACCAAACTAAGAGAGAATGCTACAGATGTCAACGAAGCTGTCAATGAGGTAGAGGGCTATTTGCAGAGTCTCCGACGTATGACGATTGAGGTACGTAAAATATTATACCACAAACACAGATGTAGTCTACTCTCCTAAACCCGTGTTGTGACAAGTTAATTTTTGTACTGACTTCATTTTCATTATATATTTGATATTCAGCCTCAAAACAGTTTGCCTGATGTAGTTATATGGTTACTGAGTGCTAGGAAACGTGTCGCTTACTTCCGTGTTCCTGCCTATGATGTTCTCTACTCTCCTAACCCAGAAGCTACTGGAAAGTATTGCAATAAATTCAGAACCGTATTTCTGAAGGTAAGTTCATTTTTTTCAGTTTCTCTTATTGTGTTATGCTGAGGAAAGGTGAAATAAAGATGAAACTGTTCATTGTCATATGTCATACCTATTGGAATACCTAACTAGAATTATCTTTTTGTTTTTATGCTGTCTTCAGATATTGTTTTCCTTTTTTTGTCTGAGTATATGGTAGAAAGTAATACTTCTGTTGGAGTACATTGTTCAGTTACAATATGTTACTCTTGTTGTCATTAAAAGCTTAGCATGTGGATGTCCAACACAACTCCTGATCCAAAAAGTTATGTTTGGGAATCAACAGAACAATTAACTCTCTGACAAGACCACATCAAAGAATGTGTTTATCTGAGTCGGCAGAAACAGTCTTAGAAGTTAAGAGATGTTTTTGGAGACCATCTCCTTCAAAATGCTGAATAACCACATATGGATTAAACCATACACCAAGTTTTATGACAACAGAGGTAGAAGTGAGCTTTTACCTAGCTAGCAACATACGCCTCTACATTGCTCTAACGTTGAATAAAAGATACAACTTAGTCCTCCATGAAACCTGTGTCTTGTTCATTATCAAACATATCATGTACATCATATATTTTGATTGATTTCAACATAATACTCATTTTCAAATGAATTGTTATTTACAGCAACCTGGGGCCAAAACAGATTCTGCTCTGGGAGCAGAGAAGATTCCTGCGATGTTACGTTTGAAATTATGGTTAGGTTTGGAACAACATGGCGAACAGTTTGCTGCACAGCATGGTGAAGGTGTGATGGCTGTCTTTGCTGAGACTGTAAGTAGAACAAACTAACAACCCACCCCAAAAATAGACCACTGAAAATATTAACAACCCACCCCAAAAATAGACAACTGAAAATATTAACAACCCACCCCAAAAATAGATAACTTACCTACAATATTCAAAAAAAAACATCATACAATGTAGACATATTAGATGCAACAGCTACTGTTTGTCAAGCAAACCATACATATCACATACATACATACAGTAAAATAGTTCTGTCTATGCCTCACAGTATCTGTTCTTGCCTTAACTCATCAACTCCTTTGTTCTTGTGCAATCTTCAAACAAAGCAAGTAAAAGTCATTGGTTTACCTAACTTTAACAATACTGTTTTCATGAGACCACCACTGTGTATATGCTCGAACAATATCTCCCCTACATGCAAACCTGTGTGTCAACTTGTATTAAAGGCCCATGTGACGATAGGATGAAAAGTTGGTTTGTCAGAGTTATAGAAAAAATTGGACCTGAACAAAAGAATAACCATGTAATCCTTGTGTCTCCACTCAGAAAATAACAGTAAAACTTTAACACATGGGAGAACCTGGGATTGAATCATGGGCCGTAGATGATTGTACATGATTCTAATTCCAAATTAAAAACTGATCAAGTTTATCCATATTCTGTGTTCAACTGTACATCATTATAATTTTAGAGTAACCGTCAAACAAAGTTATTGCATTCTCGCAAACCAGAGCTGTTTTTTCTTCAGCTACACTGCAAAATAACGACCTCTTTGGTGGTGTGTCTTGGAAAAGAGGCTGTGGTTTACAACAAAGAGTTGTTAATGGTCTATATATATCAAGGCCATAATGTCATCATGTGTGGAGCAATAACTCTCAAATACATGTACCTACAATAATACCGACAGCAGATCAAAATATCTCTGTAAATATGCATCGTTTCTCCAACACTTTAATGGTTATATTCAATCCGTATTATATCCCTTTTAATGTAATAATACAAGTTTTCACACCTTCTGAAAATGTTTCTTTTTCCTGACAGAAATACAATTGTATCATTCTTTTCTCTACAAATCTTAATGCCCATGAAATGTTTTCTTGAAGGAAAGAAAGTCATACATTGTTCTTTTTTCTTCACATTCTCTCAAAATACATGTTTCTGTTAAAACACTCACATATGACATTGTCTTTCAGTCTGTATTCAGTGTTCTAACATGCCGATATCACACTTACATTATTGAACAAAGGATTCATTTTTTATGTCTCGTTCTCTCTACTTTTTTTTCATTTATATTTTTCCGATTGTCTAAATTAATGACAAATTCGGTTACTATTGTTAATATTTGATATAAAATATTATATTAATGGTACTAATTCATTTCCCATTGGCAACCTAAAGGACACAGAAGTTTCAGTACTAGCTGAGACTGTAAGTTTTTTTAACACTAGCAGCTGTCTTCTTTACATCTCTGTATTCATAGCTTGCATCGCTGTATGTGTTTGTTTGTATTTTTTTGCTGTGTTGTTATTTTGTCATTTTCTTCATTTCTTTGCATGTAATGTGATGTTTACATGTGCCATATCGTGTCTTGCAATATGACATATTACATGCACTCTGCATCATTGTTTTAGCCCGAAGCTCAAATCAATCGGCATGCAGAAGTTGTAAGTTAACTAACATTTTGTGTTTTAACATGTAGTGTGCTGTAATTCTGTGGCTTTCATCGTCAGTCTAATCTCTGCCTTTATTTTATACATTAATTACATTTTTCCTTCATATTCTGCTTTGGTACTTTTTACAGTCACTTTTTTTGTGAATTTTTTAATTGTTTGATGCTAACAACCACTGTCTACTTATTAATATCTAAAATATGTCACTCAAGATTTCTGTTTGTCTGTTTGTTTGTTATATGACAATTTGTTTGCTGGCTGTGTCTTTCCTCTTGCTTTTGAATGTAATACAGTACAAATATGTTTTCATAGCTTCCATCTTTTCATAGCTACTGCAATTCTGTATATCCCAGTCATATGTTATATTATTTTTTTACTTGATATATTTAGTGCAAAAATACAGAATGTTTAGAATAGTTTTACTCTTTTTATGCACATTATTTCGATGCAAAAGATGAGTTCGTAAATCTTCACAATAATTTGCATGACACCAGATTCATCCTACAACCCCCCCCCCCACCCTACCAAGTAATGCATGTTGAATAATTTTTGTATTTTAAAATTTGCCTCTACAAAATGATAGACAATCCTTCTCTCTTCTTTTATTGAATTACACTATTTAAATGATATGCACTATTTCTGTTCAAATTTACTGAGTATTTTTATAGTATCTTGAAATCAAATGTGTACATTTGTTTTACTCAAGCCAGACTATCATTTTTGTAACATTTTTGCATCACTTGGAAATGTTCAAACAAAATCCTACCAAATGTTTTCTACCATATTGTGTGTTCATATCATATTTTGCCATTGCTTGCACACGTACAAAGATGGTTGAAAGTGACCATTTCTATACAATTATGTCTATTTATCAAACCATTGATAAAAGTTGGGCAAACTCAAGATATTAGTGACTAATGTGTAACCCGACTTTAACTCAGAATTCCATACTTTGAATGGACACACCCTGTAATAATGATAATGCTGCCAAACTTTCTATCAAAAGGAAAAATAATTGCTTAAAATTTAGATCATGTACCGTTTCCAAATATGTAATTTCCAATATGAAACATACAATTTCCAATATGAAACATACAATTTCCAAAGTATGTATAATTCCAACCACAATTCGAGGTGTACAGATTTGTATATTTACAGAAAATCAGTACATTGTTTTTGACGTCAGCACTTCAGTTGTTATCCTAGTCTAGCTTTGCAAGTAAAAAAGACTGCAGAACCAGCAAGATGCAGTCATAAGTTTGATTCTAAAAAAAATGTTAACAAAATATGATGTATATTTGATAATGTACCTATTGTGTGGTAATATATCAGGTATTTGTTGTGAAACACTTGTGAAGTGATTTGATTAGTTATTTTTACAGTCATCACCTCGTACAGTCACCATATAAATGCACCTTTATTACCCAACAACAACAACAACAACAACAACAACAACACATCACATGCATCACTCTACTCCTCCCCCAGTCTCACTGTCCTCTTGAAATGCAGCATGTCATGCACACCTCACTAATGTCATGCAAAGTCTTGATGTTAATACACTGAAGACTTCTCAACACAACTTTTTCAGAACACCTGACAAATGTCTGTCTAGAATGTAAAATTGATATTGTCACTGTGAATGTTAATCCACCTTGTTCATGTTGTACATTTAACTGTAATATCTTTTCTACAGCTCCGTATAGTAATTCTCATCACAAAATTATTGTATCATTGTGTATATAGATAGGTGACATATTTGAATTACGAACTTGAAAATTGTCACAGATAGCTGCTATGAGTTGATGCAGCTTATGAACAAATTGTCATATCGTTGCAAAATAAAAATTATGTGTGATGAGAAATGTGGTAGTATATGTTATTTGAATGAGTGTAGTTGCAGTGTATTCCAGTTGTAAGAGTTTACAGAATGGTATTCCTGCTGGTCAAGATGTCTATGATTTAGAGAAAGTTTGCCTGGCTTTGAGTGAATTGTTCATGAAGTAAGAGATATTATACTGTATGTTTTGATGAGAAATGATTGAATGCATCATTGGGAATTCATTCAGTAATACTAAACTATCAACAACATAGATGAAGAGAGAGAAAAGAGACAGATGTATGAAGAGATATCTGTGGGGGATGAAAGATTAAAAGAAAGAGGAAGGGACAAAGAGATTAATATATCATTGATTGGTTGGTTGTATTGATTGATTGATTGATTGATTGATTGATTGATTGATTGATTGATTGATTGATAGTTTGCTGTGTTGATTGATTGATTGATTGATTGATTGATAGTTTGCTGTGTTGATTGATTGATTGATTGATTGATTGATTGTGTTGTTTTTTTATCTATTGATTGATAGATTGGTCTATCAGGTAGTACCAATAGCATCTATGATATTCTATTTCTATATCAAGTTAATTTTCTCAGCACTGATGGTTTCAAGTAATAATTGTCTTTTTGTATTTGGTAATGTGCATGACAGAAGTTCTTTGTGTATGTTTATTACTAGTAACTTAATCCCAGTTCTTAACAAATTATCAAAAGTCCAACAGAAGAGTTGGACAGAGGGTACTATTCCATGTAGTAAATAATTATTAATTTGCAATGTTTTGATTTGTTCATAGTATGAGAACCAAATCAATGTGCTTGGAAACTGGACCACCAAGGGTGTACCAAGACCAAAATGGTCAGATACCACTGGAAATGTAAGTAGTTATATTTCTTTATGTGCCTGAACAGAATAATACAGTTTTGAATTAGCACAGTAACAACTACCAGGAGTGTCCTAGTAGTCAAGTACATCCACAAAGTGTCGTCTCTCAATTCTGCTGTAGCCCCATTTACAGATGGTATGCATCTCATTTTGTAAGTGAAGTCATGATGGTTGAATGGTTAGAGTGGCTGGCTTGGAATCTGCAGGTTGCAGGTTGTGGAGTCATGATGGGTGGTGAATGGTTAGAGTGACTGGCTTGGAATCTGCACGTTGTAGGTTCGAGCCCCATCGCTGCCATTGTTTCTGAATTGCTAAAGTCCTTGGGCAAGATTTGAACCATGATTGTGCCTCAGTCAACCCATCTGTATAATTGGGGACCTGGTAGAATAGAGGTTGCAATGTGAATGATTTAATCTGATGCACTTACATAGGCTGCAATGGATTGTATGTTCCCCAGGGAGTTGAGGAAGTATTAAGGGCCATTGTGCCACTATAGATCCATACCAGGGGGGAATAATTGTAAAGCGCTTTGAGAACAGAGTAGGAAGGCGCTATATAAAATCCAAATTATTATTAGTAGTAGTAGTAGTAGTTGTAGTAGTAGTAGTAAGAGAGAGGGTAAAATGTCTGCTTTTACTCAGTCTGCATGCCAGTTTCAAACCCTGGCACCTGGGGAAAGAGATATCTGTAGACATAAATTTCCATTGATGTACCATGCTACCAATCATAGCAAATTATAACTACCTCGACAAAAACCCCAAAAGTCACTTCAACAAGCATTGCCTTGAATTGAAGCAGTGGAGTTGTGGTAGCAAATATTGAGAGTTAACAAACAATAAGACTGCAAATATATATTTACTTACATTGTCTACATACATATCAATTGTTGACATCAAAATCACATGCAAGAGGACTGTTACTGCATGTCTTGCATATTAAGTGGTGGCATTGTATCGTGTGAGTAGTCTTGACTAGCTTGTAAACACTCATAGCAGTCAATTTCCAATGAGGTCTGTGCACCAACATATTTCAACTCTCCATGTCACCATAGGTAAATGTTAGACAGGTATCAGCTGATTACAAGTATTGATTTTCTTTTCAATGTAGTTTTAATGTATTTTTCAACAGTAGGAAAATATTGAAGTAAACAAAGCTGCTAGGGCTTTTAACAAAGTTCTACCATTAGTGCCCTTTGAGATATATATCACTGCAGTGTGCCTGTACAGAATGATGAATTAATGATTACCTTGATCACAGAATAATGAAAATTTGATTTCGTATGTTATTAGATGCGTCTAGACAGAGACAGTTTTGACAATCCACCTGGTTGGAGATGGGAAGGTGATTGGTTTGTTAGTCCTGAACTCAGGTAAAAGTTACATTTTGATCACAGTGGTTGTCTTACAGTGTGTTTGTCTGATCCTATTGAAAACCTTTCATAAAGTGTATGGGTTGATGGTGTAAACTTCATTCAATGTTGGGAAACAATAATTTTGAAAGTATGTCATCCTTCAACTCTTGCTTTTCTGCATCTCCCCATAAGTCCTTGTGCAAGATTTAAACCACGACTGTGCCCCAGTCAACCCAGCTGTATAATTGGGGACCTGGTAGGATAGAGGTTGCAATGTGAATGCTTTAATCCTATACGCTTGTAAGGCTGCACTGGATTGCATGCTTCCCAGGAAGTTGAGGAAGTATAATGGACCACTGTGTCATTATAGATTCATACCAGGGGTAATAATTAGAGTATTTTGCACACACAGTGGGAAAGCACTGTTTAAAAACTAACATTATTATTATTATTATTATTATTATTATTACTATCTTCAAATGCCCCTGTAACAAGGGGTTTCTCATTAGCATATGTGTCACACAAATTTTGTCAATACCAACTAGTACATTGCTAACTTTGTTTCTAAATCTCACTTGATTGACGTTCAATTCTGTTAAATTCCAGATAATATCAGAGTCAATTCCTTGTTGTTATTGTTTGGCTTCACCTTTGGCCTTGCGATATTTTTAGTCCCCGCGGACGAAGTCCGGAACGGGGACTTATGGATTGGGTTCCGTCTGTCCGTGCGTCCGTCCGTCCGTCCGTCCGTCCGTCCGCAGCCGTTTCTTGGAGATGCCTGGACGGATTTTTTTCAAACTTGGTACAGGGGCAACATGCTATGGCATACATATGCACGTCAATTTGTTTTATGATACGATCCAATATGGCCGCCTAGCAACCATTTTGTTTGCGAATTTTCCCTGTCTAAAGCCATAACTCGGACATGCTTTAACAGATCTCATTCAAAGTTGGTATTAGGACAGTGTTCTATGACATACATGTGCATATTCATTGTTGTCATGATACGATCCAATATGGCCGCATAGCAGCCATTTTGTTTGTGAATTTTCCATGTCCAAAGCCATAACTCAGACATGCTTGAACAGATCTCATTCAAAGTTGGTATTAGGACAGTGTTCTATGACATACATGTGCATATCCATTTTCGTCGTGATACGATCCAATATGGCTGCCTGGCAGCCATTTTGTTTGTGAATTTTCCATGTCCAAAGCCATAACTCGACATGCTTAAACAGATCTCATTCAAAGTTGGTATTAGGACAGTGTTCTATAACATACATGTGCATATCCATTTTCGTCGTGATAAGATCCAATATGGCTGCCTGGCAGCCATTTTGTTTTGTGAATTTTCCATGTCCAAAGCCATAACTCAGACTCCATTTTCATCATGATATGATCCCCCATACCCAACCATTCATTTATTGTTGGAGGCATATTCCATGTCCAACAAGCACACACAACATATCTAAGTCTGTTTGTTTTAGATTCACAAATGTTGTTGCGTGATCAGAGTAGTGATAATTCCTTAAAACCCAATTATAGTGGGGACTATGTCATTTTCAATGACTTGTTTGTTTCAGTTTGACCTTTGACACAGATGCAGGGCATAAAAGATTTGTTGAAGATGCATTTGAATGCCAGCAGAGATACCCAGCTGGGGAATGGCAGGCAGCAGCAACTCCCTATACAGATGTGGTAAGTACAGCTATGTGTGTTTAGGGTAAAATGTGCCTCATATCAAGGCGTGATATGTCTGGAAATCAAAGTTATTCAAATCTTTCAAAACTTTATCATATGAAAGCTTGTTCCTGGTCCTTTTGTAATAATAAGAAAAAAGTTAGGTTCATCTTCTTTTTAAGGAAATTGATACTTTTATTTCACATAGAGGTAATGTGTTATTGGGTGGCCATATTGGATTCTAAAATTATGACTTTCCCCTTCAACAATGAACTCAGCCAATAACACTATCTTGCTGTCTACCTAATGTACGTGCACTTTCAAAATTGTGTGAATTCTCACTTGTTAGTCAATATCAGTTATTAGGAGAAGTATAAATGGTATTATATTATATCATGCTACTATGCGCCATTCTGATTGGATAATAACTGTGGTAAAATCCCATTTTACCACGGCTGGCAGTGGTAAAATGGGCCCCTAAACTAGCATAAGAATAGTACTCACAAAAATGAAGCTAGTACAATTCGCTCCATATAGCACTCGCCATTCGGCTCGTGCTATATGTCGCGAATTGTACCAAAATCTCGTGTATACCCGCCTTCGGCGGGGGTTATTGCTTAATTGCTTTATCAGTCACTCTCATCAAAATAATGTATGGTTCATCCTATAGTCCTACCCCATATTTTTAGTAAAATGACCCAAAATATTCAGTGTTCGTGTATACTGCTGACATACATAGAACAGATTCAAACAAACCTGGCACAACTGTCAGATACTCATAACTGTAGTACAGTTGTGTACATCACTTTATTTCATGACCTTTGCAAGACTGAATGAAAGCCATATTTGTTGTAAAAAGTCGATGTGAATGTGTAAGTTCAATGTATGTTGTCAACGAAGACGTTTTTACCATGTAGTATTTGAAATACTAGTCCATTCTTTCAATACCTGACATTACAAGTCAGATCTACATACAGAAGACTGCCAAGGTATATTATCGTAGAATTTGTACGTAGCCAGCTCTGATCACCTTTTAATCCAATTATTTACTCTATTATCTCTCCCCTCAGAGAGGTGATGCTATCACCCCTAGAGATGAAATAGAAGCACCTGAAGGCTGGGAATGGGATGATGACTGGCAGATTGATTTAAATAGAGGTGTTGATGAGGATGGTAAGACAGTCTTGTACAATAAGAATGAAATTAAGGCACAGAGTTGACAATTTTAGAAATCCAAGATTTGATAAAATCAAAACTCTTACAATAAAAGTTTAATCTGCAGAGTGTACTTATTAAAAATTAAAGACTATTGTATAACTTTGAATGATTAGAAGGTGTGATGAAGTTAATATTTGAATCTTAGGAATATAAATTGAACTAGAGAAATTATTATTATTATTATTATTATTTATTTATTTCGGAATAGAAAAAAAAAAAAATTCCATATACTGAAGAAAAAATAGAAAAGGGGAAAAAAGACGGATTAAAAAATCCTCTGGCCCCACACATTCCACAAAGTACTTTTGGTGACAAAGGTGTTATATAAAACACTCGCAATAATCGGGTTTTGAGATGCCGAAATTCGTTGGTAAAAAGCACTTGTTTTTTTTCTTAAAACTTCATCAAAAGTACAGACATACAAACTTACAAACAATGCACGGTTGCTTTGAATAACAGAATGTTTAAAACCGGTCAATTTCCTAAAAACCTGAGCAAATGCTTTTCTAATCATATTAAAAGTACTGACAGTAAAGTTACTCCACAGGTAACAGAAATGGTAAAATCTGTTGTTAAAAGCCCTGATTCTTCAAAAAAAAGGAGAAGAAAACTATAAAACGTAATCTTTTCATGTTCCTAAGATTATCAAAATTCCTGTCTTTCGGTATTGTACTGTACAAAAATTAATTATTCTTGTTTGTTCTCTTTCACTAGGCTTTGAATATTGTGTGGAGTTCACTCTTGGTGGATTTACCCCCGTTGAAAAAACTTATCATCTGTGTCGACGTAGACGATGGGTTAGAGCCCGAACACTGTCTATTGATCCCAAGGCTATGATGGTAAGTCTTGTTATTGCTTATTGTTTTTCAGTTATTCTTGTCAGTCTCAGAAGAGTATATCATTAATGAACAGCGCCCTCAAGAGGTACTTTGCTGCAAACTGTTTGGTTCAATAGAACATTACATCCTCTCAATAAATAACACCCCCAAGAGAGATACATTATGAGTTTATGTTGCATGCAAATTGAAAATATGTTTGATTTATGTTTTCTTGTATGCTTGTATTTATTTATTTTTTAAATCTGTAAAATAACTCTTTCAGATATGTTTTGTTTATCAAGTAGTCACTTCCAAGATATGTGACATGTACTGCTATGTCACATGGAGGTCACATGATTTGAATTGACCAATAAAATAGGACAATAGATGTGCTAATTTTCCTTCTACCCAGGGTACCGGGGGATTGGGTGCATGTATGTGTATAATTTATATTGTTATTGTTGGATTGTGCAATGTACATTATTTGTGATGATTCTGTTCTTTTTGCAGTGGATTCACAATATGATGTTTTTATGTTTCCCTCTATGTTGTACTTGTTGCATTATGTTTTTGTATAACCCAGAACACTACCCTTTTTCGTTCCATTACTTACATACCCTTATACCATAGACAGTGAGAAGTTTCTTCTGTCCTTGCTTACACTGACAATACATATCAAATTATCTATTTTGAATACTAGCAAACAAGACAGAATTGTAAGGTGTTTAGTCAATGTAAAGTTAAAATCATTCTAGTCCGAGATCTTGTCTAAAACTATGTCTAATTGTATTCAGTAGGTTTTGATATTTGGTCTGAAACTGCGCTAGATATTAGTTTATCTTCTCTGAAATTTTACTACGTCTAGAAAAAGTTTTTAACAAATAGTCCATTTTGCATCACTTTTATTAGATTTATATGCTGAAGTACAAGCAGTTGTCATTTTGTTGTGGGTTTTGTTATGACCTTTATAATTTGTGGTTATTTTCGTCATGTGACTTTATCATACTGTGTACATGTAGTTGGAGGTGTGCAGGTGAAGATCAGAATCTCCACATCACCTGTGCACACTCATATGCACACACACACACACACACACACACACACACACACACACACACACACACACACACACACACACACATGCACATACACACACACGCACATACACACACACACGCACATACACACATACACATACACGCACACACACATACACATACACGCACACATACACACACACGCACATACACACACATGCACATACACACTCACACGCACATACACACATACACACACACGCACATACACACATGCACATACACATACACACATGCACATACATATACACACATACACACTCACATACACATACACACACACACACACACACACACACACACACACACACATATGCATTTATTTTAAAGCTTTTAATTTTCCATCAAATAATAGTATCAGATGTGAAAATACTGAGTTGTGTATGTCATGTCGTATTTTTATGTTGTCATGTTGATGCATTGTTGCTGATTTGTTTGTTCCATTCTTTCTCCTTTTCTTTCCCCCAATTATGTTTGTGACATTCTTTGTACTAGACTGTATGTACATGTAATGTTTATTACGTTATGCTATTGTTTTGTGCCTTGTCAGTCGTGCATGTATTATTGCTGCATGTATGGGTGGAGTTAGGTAGAACTATGACAATGGTTATAGTTAGGCAGTTTGACAGGAAAATGGTAGAGTTAGGCAAATATAGCATCGGTGACTAGTCAAACTGAAGACTGGTATGTCTTAGGGTTACAGTTTGATTTGTTTATATTTGCATATTGACAAACATTTTTCATGTGTGGGAAATTCATGCTTGAATCAGGAATTTCTCGGTTAAGTTTGTGGTCTCGGGCAGTTTGATGTTGTGTTTTGAGTGGACTGTCTTCATCTCTATAGGGATAGTAAAGTACAACTCATTTCATACCATCACAAATTAACCAGATAAGGCCAAAAAATATCTGGTTCTGGTCAGAGTGTGCGTGCCCTGAATACCCTTGGGTCGATCCTTTTTTCCGATATTTTTTGCTTTCCCGTTCCTTATTTATTCCTGATATCAGGAGAACAAGCAGCTGAAATCTACCATACATGCCAAGACTGCTTAAATACAAAGCCTAAACTGCTTCGAAGAAAAAGAAAGTTTTTCAAGAGATAAATATGATAGAACAGAGTATGTAAAGTGTCAAAAAATATAAAAAAATTCGCATCGTCGCACCACTTTACCCTGACCAGAACCAGATATATTTTTTTTGGCCTAAAAGACTTTATGGTTCCATGAAATGGTACTGATACTCTCCATAATAGTCAGATCAGTAATAACTTTTCACAACATGCATGACATCAACCGTAAGATGTAATATTTCAGTTTTAACCAACCTTTTCACCCAAGAAGCTTGCACATTCTGTTTGTTGAGGGTTAAAGTTAGTCAAAAAGAAAAACTACTGTACTTGGTTAGTAGTGAATCATATTTCATACTTTCAACCAGTGTCCTCCATCAAACTTCTCATGAAAAAAGTATGGGAAGGTCCCTAATTCGTGCACTCTTATCAGTGTTCTAAAAACTAAGCAAAAATTTACTGTGTCATGCATCCTGCAGTGAACTCTTAGTCTATATGAGTGTATGCAATTTTGTTGGTATTGACACTATCATGTAAAATTGAAATTGGTAGTCTTATTGTTGTAAAACTATTACTATATATGTTTGTTAGTGTTTTTGTTAGTTTAAAATCTGTCCAAAGCGTCAGCTCTTGAATCTACCCCGTGACCCTGACAAATAGTGATGTACTGACTGACTGGGTAAAAAGTTCTTAAAGTGTGCATGCATTCAGAATTTAAAATTAGCTTGGTGAAGCTGACTGTTCAGTATTGTGTTCATGGTTTATATGTCATCCTTGAATGTCTTGGAATTTTAAGTTACTCCTACAAAATCCTCCAAAAAAAGTAATTGTCTCGTAGAAACACTGAGAAAATGAAATTTATACAATGTTCAGATGTAAACTGTTGAAAATTCTTATTATTTGAAAAGTGAACTTGAGTTCCTAAAGTTTATGTTACCAAGGTATCGAACTTGTAGTTCATGGTCTAGAAGTTTACCAATATCTCCCGCCACCTCCCCCACCCATGTTTTACTGCCACCTCCCCCACCCATGTTTTACTGCCACCTCCCCCACCCATGTTTTTCTGCCACCTCACCCCAGGCCTGTAATTCTCTTGTTCCAAGACCTTCAAGTGTATATCACAGATAAGTATTTACTAGTGAACCTCTTAAGTTATTCATTATGTGAAAAACTTATTCAAAAATTTTTCTAATTTGAAACCTAAAATGATGCACTCCTAGACATTTTGATAACTGTTTACTTTGGTATAATTAATAAGTTTTCCACAACATACATGGCCTATCATTTTCATCTAGTTCTAAACATCATACATTTATAATCACACATTATGAGAACTGGTAATTTGGGAATAGTTAACATTCATCTTTGTAATAGTGTGGAAGTCTGCTATTACTAATAGTATTAGTGTGGCATTAAGCTGAGCTTACAATGTTTTTGACTTAGGCAAGTTGAAGACATAAAACATTGATATACTATATTCTCATGTAATGTTCATGCTAATGTATGCATTTGATGGCATTAAAAAACAGTCTTCAGGTAACAACACAGTATATGGAATACTATGGATTTCCTCAATACTATATGTATACTACATTACATCACCAAATCGTCCATATTGTGGCTGAATACCAGGTTTTTAAGTTCTGCCAGCCACAAATGATGAAGTAAGCTTCACTAAATGAATAGGTACCTTTAAAATATGCAGCAAAGGTTGCCAACAATAACATGTAAACTCAGCTTTAATGTCTCTTTAAACCCTGTTATACTGCTATTAATGTATTAGTGTATGTTAATGTATAGTCTATATGACTTGTCATGCCACCCTATCAGATTAGGGCAGAATGATACAATGTATCGTTCTATCTAGCACATTTGTAATTGCTTTGTAACTTGCTTGAAACTAACATACTAACACACATCTTCCTATCCACTATTCTATTACCTGCCTACATACTACTACTATTACTACCACCACCACTACTACTACTACCAGGAAAAGGAACAACAGGAGGAGGTACAGACAGATAGTACTAATAAATCAGTGATGCAGCCTCTGTCAGGCTTTCTATCCAGTGGGGGTGAACAGTTTATGCAACCATTCCGCGGACTTTTTAACACTGAAAGTTCACCATTTGGTGGTAGAAAATCGATATCTGAGGGGGCCACAGTTAGTTACACTGAGGTTGATGCAGAGGAGGTGATGGGATTCATATCATATTTCATATCAAATCTCTTAACTATTTTATTCGTCTTTCACTGATTTTCAAGTTTTTCACAAATACTCTTACTTTCCCTTCACTGGTTTTAAATATTTCTTATGTGTGGCATGTGTCATTTTGGTCACTTTACTGGTTCTCTGTTTATATATATATATATGGTGTTGTCATCTCTCATGTCAACTTGAAATATTCTCATTTTTTCCATAATGCAGTTCTCAGGTGGGATCATTACAATAATTATCGTTACATTATATTGTAAATTTTCACTTTCTGTACTTATTTTTTTCCCTTTTCTTGATGTTCTTTATTAACCTTGTGCAACCTCCCATTTCATTTTCTTGTACATTTGGTATTATGTAATCCCTTGTGTAATTTGGTGGTCATTGCATTGGTGTATTGTCATTTGATTTGGTTCATACGTTTGTCCACCATTGGTTCATCCAATGTACTTTCTTAGTACGTAACTATTGTGGTTCGTCTCCATAATTTTATCCCAAATTTATCCTTTGCGAATTGTTTGGTTTATTTCCCCATGCTTTCCAATGGCACCCAGTTTATGTCATTGCCGTCAATATATGTTTTCGTGTCTGAATATTAAAACTTTGTGCTTGCATAAATATGATTTCATTCACTTTCAATGTTTCCTTCATTCTTATTGTAAATAACAACTGTCTGTGTTGTTGCCATTGGTGACAGAAAGTCAACTGTTGTTGCCATTGGTGACAGAAAGTTACTTTGTGTCAACTGTGTTGTTGCCATTGGGGACAGAAATGTACTTTGTGTCAACTGTGTTTGTTCTTAGTGTAGAACAGTGTCAATTTCTTTCCAACAATGTTAGGGGGTCTAAACTATTGAAATCTGACTTGAACACCCTAGCATTAGTACAAATATGCATCTTTTGTACAGCTAGTCCACTGTTCTACATTCTGACCAAGTGTTTACTATACATACTTGTCAGGAAAAAAAAACATAATAAAAATTGAGTTGAAATGAAATGTCATTAACAATGGCAGTATCACTCTGACAGTTATTGAAATAATATATTCATAATTCATGTATCTTTAATTTATGATAAATAGGTGATGGTAAGTATATAAATTTACAACATTTCACTGAGATTTAATTCTACAATCTGAAACTGTACAGCAACACAGGACATATGGAATATATACACAGTACTTTATGTCATCAGTAATTTTCTTTTAAAATCAAGAAATTAAGTCTCGGTGGAAACTTTGTAATTTAATTAATGTAACTTTGTCATCTTATTGCCATTTTGTGTTATTCTATGTAAATATTTCCAAAAGTACGTGTAATCTCATTTTCAGTGTTTTTCTTCAGTAAAATAAAATTACATGTGAGTTCTGCATTTACATTTCAATGAGGGGTTTCTTTTTTGGATATTAAAGATGATGAGTATTTTAAATAATTGAAGTTTACTACTGTTAACGTTGGCCCACTTTTCACCAAGTTCCACGTAATAATCTGATTAGAAATCTAGATATAAACTTGTGTGTTTTTATCAAATCCATTGACTCTATTCTATATTAACCTTGAAATAACAGGAGAAGAGAAAAGCTGAACTTGCAGAAGGTTGGGAATATGCTCCTTTGTTTACAATGAAATTCCACACTAAGGAGAGACGTATGGATTTAGTAAGACGTCGTAGATGGCATCGAAAGATGATTGCGGAGGGGGCACAAGCATCAGCAGTTTTCTCTATGGACAAAAAGAAACAGGTAAGATTTTCAGGTATTTCATCAGAAAGTGTTTGTTAGGTTGTCATGGAAACAGTATAGCAAAAATGATGATAAAGAAACGAATGTAGAATATACAATGTCTCCTCAAGTTGTAAATTTAGCACAGTTTATATTACTTGAATGTATACATCGTCATAAAATCACTCTCGTAAAATATGTCAGATGACAAATTTCACTTGTTTTGTCTTTGGTTGTATCTTAATAAAAGTCCTAAGTTTGTATCATTTTATGTTTAGTTTGGCATCAGTGCCGAGAGATATCATATTAAATTTAAATTAACTGTAAATCATTCAACATATGATATGATAAAAACTCTACTTTCATGTGATACATCCAGGAAAGCATTGTAACCTCTATGAGGGGATGTGGTTGGATTGCACAAGCCCCTAACTTCAGATAAAGTGGTGAAAATAATAGCAATTTTGAATGTTTCTGACTCGCCGTCTGAACACCACGGATCCATGATGTAGACATGCATTGTCGTAATGTCAAACCACCAGGAAGTAAAACCCCACATCGTCTATTAGAACACATCCAACCTGGGTTATACTTGGTATTATATCTGAAATCTATCACCAGTTCTCAGTATGTTTTTCAGCAGTCAAATTCTCAAAAGTAATTTTGATTTTGATTTATGTTTATAGTCAGATGCTGAAGGCAGTGTGATGGCTTCACCCAGAATCTTCCTGACGTACAAAGGTACAGTGATTCTTGTTGATAAATAAGTTAGAAATCTTAATTACCTGAAGTTTTCTAGGTATGAATCCATTCCTTAAAGGCCCATGAGTCAATCCCACACAAGGATTACATAGGATCATTTATTTGTTCAGGATCAAGTTTTTCTATAGCTCTGACAGATAACTGTTTTTCTCAGTCAAATTTCAATCCTAATCCGAAGTGGACATTTAAAAGAAAAGAAAATAGATTGAATATTCATGGCAAGGCAGGATCACTTCAATATTGATTGAGACTTGAACAAACCAGGTCAATTAGTTAGATGACCTCTGTATGAATAAAAACTACCAAAGATGAGAAGACCTCACCACAAAATAAGATACATCTACACAGAAATAGATTTATTTGTGAAAATTCAACTGTAACATGGTATATAAACATTAAATTTGATCATTGTGTATTTTGTCATTTTAGCTCCTCATCAATACCAATTGCGAGCCTATGTGTATCAAGGTAGAGGATTACTAGCAATGGATTCAGACAGCTTTTCTGGTAAGTTTACAGCATTTTGATCTTGTGACTTCTGCAGTACACTTCATACTGAGATTTACATACCCTTATCCAACATAATTGATACATGAAATGTAAAAGACTATTTATGAGTTAGCAAACCATAATTTTTAAGAGTGTGTATATGGAGATTTCCTAACACTGATGTGGGATTTTACACGAATGTTTTTGATTGTGTCTTTTACATTGTGTCTTTTACAGTTCACCTACACAGCTAGCTCAGCTTGTATCAATATGTCTAAGTTTTACATAGTGTGGGTGGGCAGTATTTGAATGTGTGAGGGCGCCCCCATCACAGCATACTTTACAGACTTATATTTGTATACTGTGTTAAGTGACACATATGTGATTCATATGCCTATAGTATATTAAATGCAAATTGTGTTCTCTCTAATATATCCCTATCCTTATGCCTATGTATGTTTGATAATACAAATTGAATGTGTTCTCTCTAATAGATCCCTATGCCTATGTATGGTTGATAACACAAATTGTGTTCTCTCTATTAGATCCCTTTGCCTATGTCTGTTTGATGACACGTAGTCAGAAGACAGAAATAAAAAAGAAGACACTGTGTCCAAGCTGGGATCAGTCATTGATCATAGATGATCTTGAGATTTATGGAGATCCACAGAGATTAGCAGATAATCCACCAGATATTGTGGTTGAAGTCTTTGATTGGGATGCCCTGGTAAGTTGGACCAATCTACACTCGCATACCCAAGTGTTTCACAAATTATATGAAAGTTCATGCATAAAAGCACCTAATAATTCTATAATTGACAGATTACACAGTAATTTGTAAACCTTAACGATAGAAATTAGTCAAGAAGTATAAAGATAATGAACACATCACTAGAAGTTGTCTGAATGTATGTGTGTGTGTGTGTGTGTGTGTGTGTGTGTGTGTGTGTGTGTGTGTGTGTAAGTGTGTCTGTGTGTATGTAAAATGTAACGAGCAAGGTAATGTCATTTCTCTTATATGTACAACTTGTCTGATAGTTCACACACACATATGGACTTACAATCTGTTAACTTAAAACTGTGTTATTTAATAGGGAAGTCCAGAGTTCATGGGTAGAGTGATGGTAAAGCCATTGGTTAAACTAGAAGGCAATGATCCTAGAGTACCAAGACTCATGTGGTATTCATTAAGACGAGGTAATGAAGAAGCTGGAGAGGTCCTCGTTTCCTTTGAATTATTCTTGGTAAGTATGCTCAATCTTGTCTAAAAAAGGAACATTCTTATGCTCAAGGCCAACATTTTCTATAACTCTGCTAGACATAATGCTAAAGCAAGAACCTGGGATTGAAGTATTGGCCTTTAATGGAGTAAAGCAACACTGGAATAAGCCATACACTCATAATTTTTTATACCTGTATACTTACACAGAAAGAGAATGGTGACTTGCCATTCATGCCACCAATGGAAGGCAAACTGTACCGCGTACCAAGTGGCATCCGACCAGTCATGCAGAGAACAGCCATAGAGGTATTATGCTGGGGAGTCAGAAACATGAAGAAATATCAGCTAGCAAGTGTCACATCACCAAGTATTGAATTTGAATGTGGTGGTACTATCCTAGAGTCTAAGAAGATCAAGAATACTGTCAAGAATCCTAATTTCGCAGACCCTATACTGTTCTTTGATGTGGTAAGATAACACTACATTTTATGTACTATGCAAAATTACTCTTTCATTAACATGGTAGGGTGGGATGGCTTGTAAAACTGTTGAATCTGTAGCTGTATGCTTTCAGATGATTTTGAATCTGTTTTCTTTCTCTGTTCACAAGAAATTAGTTTTGTGAATGCAGTTGTGTCTTCCGTTGTACAATGGAGAAAAGTAAAATGAAATCTGCAGAAACAAAAGAAAGAATTGATGAATCAATCAATCAATCAATCAATCAATCATTCAATCAATCTTTATTTACTTTACACCCTTTATAAGTTAACTCTCTTAACCCTTACTAGTGCTGCCAACATATGCATGCACAACCCACAACTTTGACTGATAATTGTGAGTGTTAAAACTGAAAGAAAAACAGATCTAAAAAGAGCACATTGTGGGCCGCCATTGGCATGATATTCAATCATGTTAAGACACTTCCATATTTTATTTAACTCTAAACTCTGATAGGTGACATTTCTTTTCTGTATGTTTTGTTTCTGAAAAGATGTTGCCCAAGGAAGAACTGTACACTCCACCAATGAACATCATTGTGCGTGATCACCGTGCTTTTGGTCGCAAACCAATTGTGGGTTTATCTGTTTTGCGTACAATTCAAAGGTTCCGCACTGAACCTCTGAAAGAATTGGACATAGAGGACCCAATTCCCCCTGACAGTAAGTATTGTCTTCTCTGTTCATATATTATTTGCCATTCAACTTGAAAGGTGTTTGGGTGCTAAGGTAAGATAAGATGTACAATGCACGTCTTAGAAAAAACAAAACATAAAATTCATCACAAAATTCTCAAATTTATTGATATTTGAATTTGATTATTAAAAATGTTTTTTAGGAAAAAGTGAATGTCGGTATTAAAAACTTAAATACAAGATGGATGGACCTTTATTTTTTCTCATTTTTAGAACCTGATTGTGGTTTAAAATGTCATAAGATCTAGAGACGTATGTTATATTGATTTGTGTGAAATCAAGAATTGAGGTGCATTGTACTCTTATGTAATGTCTACAACCAATATGGATGATGATGATGATGATGATGATGATGTAGTTTCATATTTAGTAAATTATGCTATTATAAAGTAATCTAGAGACTATGTTTGGTTTGAATCTGAAGATATCTTTACCCCATGTCTAGCCCATTGAGGAATCATGAACCAAAACTTGTTCATGTAAATTGAAATGATTAAACCACAACTGTTCGAATTTGTGTAAAAAAAATGTATAAGTAGCATCCTGATCTGACAAATGTGCCATATTTGGACATTGTGTAACTGTCCACAATAAAAATAACTCATTCTGTGATTGATTAACAAAGACATTATGTTAAAGTACCGAGTGGATGGCTTCTTTTGAATTTGGAATTTCATCTCAGTTCCTCATTGACATTGAGTAAGACCTGGGGTGAAGATTAACTTCAGATTCAAAC
This sequence comes from Glandiceps talaboti, assembly GCF_964340395.1. Classification (NCBI taxonomy): domain Eukaryota; kingdom Metazoa; phylum Hemichordata; class Enteropneusta; family Spengelidae; genus Glandiceps; species Glandiceps talaboti. The sequence goes on along the minus strand of NC_135563.1, from coordinate 19,786,060 downwards.
AAAACGGATAGTCTCTTGACTACTGATAAAGTATATGAGGAAACATTGAGAAGACAAAATCTAAAACTCAAAGAAATGTTTCTTTGGCTCAGAAATACAATGGGCTCCTCAAAGAAATGAAAACCAATATGGCATCTACTAGAGTTTAGACCAGTTTAGACCAGTTCTCAGATTCAATGGATTTATCATCTCACAGTTACATATTGTCAAGAACTATCTTAACCATTTCAAGCAAAATAACATTGATGAAAAATGACACCATACTCATCCATATTGCCATGTTTATTAAACATAACGCATGCCATTATTGGATCTATCATAATTCACATTTACCATATTGCATACACAGATTATTTACCACCGTATTTTGAATATTTCGAAATTCAAAATGACTTGTGTTTTAATTGTGAGTGTGTGAACTGATAGTGAATATTTTAGCTTTCAGCTAGAGTAAACAAGCACACACTAACACCAAAACAGTCACTGCTGAACTCACAATTCACAACACAAACTTTCTTCTCCTCTATATGTAAACTAACTAACTCAATTTGCATACTAACCCAATGTACATCTGCTTTAACAACTTGTTACATGCATGCTTGCTGTCATGAAGTACTGCTGTTATTATTGCTTACTAGTAGATTTTGATATAGATGCAAGTGCTTTGTTTTAGCACTGATTTTTAATTCATGCTTTGACTGCCTTAATGTAGTGCTGTGTATTTATATACTTTTACTGTCAGTAGTGCTATTGTAGTTTTATATACATTGTAGCATGTGTTTAGATGTTCTTGTTGTAATGAGTGCTGTAGTAAACAGGTGTTGGAGTTTTATGATAGTTGTTTGAATGTGTTGGTTTGTCTACTTGCAACAGCCAAAACTTGAAGGACACCTAGCAGTGACAATGTTGAATTTTCTTTGTAATACCACGATGATGTATTGGAATGTAAAATAGTAATCATGAGTTGCAGTGTTCAGTTTTTATTATGTCGATGTTTCAAGGTTCACTGTCTATAAGGAGACACTTGGTAGATTTACTGGCTGTAGATATGATGAAAATAGGGTGAATAATTATGGTATTTTGATCACATCGTTTGACGTACAATGGTTATAAATACAGTATGGAATTGATAATCCAGATACATAAGGAAGAAATTTGATTGTTTGAATTAGCACTTGTCACCTTTGTCTTATGTTTAGTATATGTGGATGAGTTCTTGAATAAAATTATTAATTATGCATTTGAGTTCCCTGATTCATAATCTTGTTTCAATGAAATACTTTATCAAGTATAGTTATGAAAATGTGTTTATGAACCTTTTAATTACTAACAGTGTCAATAAATGTCATGATTACCACATGAGTCATATAGGAAATTTGTTTTACTCCCAAAAATATACCAAGGAAAAAAATATGTTTATTACCAAATATATAACTATATAATGTAATGATAAATGCAGATTAGTAACTAAGAAAAGGGGATATCAAATGAAAGTTGACACTAAGACCACATGAATCTCAATGCATGGTAAATTCAAAGAATGCTGACAGATATGACATATAATGAATGCAAGACCAAGACAGAGTTGATGATGTAAGGACCAGGACAGTCAAGATGGATCCGAGATGCAATGTCTCAGACAGAATTGTCTTTCAACTGATACCAGGACAGGTTAATCTTTACATCAAGGCCACTTTAATGGGATGAATCTAGAAGTGATTCCTGGATAGGAAGGGTTTGACGTCTAAGACCAGGATAAATGGACTTAGTGGACCAAGTATCCCATGCCTTTTGTCAGGCTTTAGCCAAGACAGGATCAACCTTACAGCTAAGACTTGACATGGATGGACCAGAACAAATGGCCCTTACAACCGAACAGGATGGACCTAGTAGTAGTATCCCATACCTGGACAGGATCAATCTGACAGATGAAGACTTGGTATTTAAGGACTAAGACAGGGTGGATCTGACAACTAATAAATGGACAAGATTGATCCAGTATCCCATGCCATACCTTGACAGAATGGCACCAACATCTTAGCAGTTGGACAGGATTAACCTGTCAACTGAGGACCTCGACAAATTGGTGTGACAGGGGAGGATGGGACCAGGGTCCATCTAAGGACAAGATGGACCTGACAAGTTATATCTGGATAGGATGGAACCAGGATCCATCTTAGGAAATGATGCACCTGACAAGTGTCAGAACCTGAACAGGATGGACCTGACAATTAAGGACAAGAACAGTATTGACTCATGTGGGATGAAGCAGAGAAGCAAGGGCCTCATCATAATTGACCTGACTTGGTCCTATCATTAGAATTTAACATTAGAACATTGAGAGGACAAATTTAATAGTTGGGTCTTGTTTCTCTTTTGATGACACTGAGAAATCTTATAAACAGAATGACACACACACAACCTAATGATGATGTATGTCAAATGATAATAGGATTAAACTTAGTGTCTTACGGTGAACCAATTTAGATGAAATTTGTCCTTGTTGTACTTGATCAACTTTGATGTAATGGCAACAGTTTGCAGCAGGTCTGCATGTTACATGTTTGTAATGCATGTATTTTATTGGTTACTAATACTTAACATATTAGCATACATCAATTACAGATGAACACTTCAGTTAAAACTTATTCCAGACTGCATACACAAACACAAACATAAACATAAACATAAACATAAACATAAACATAAACATACTGTATTTCAAAGTATCCTTGATTTACTGGAATATACACAATTTCTTTGGCCAGAGAGACACATTTTCACAGTTCCAAGGCATGAGTGGTGATATTTTGGAAAAACAAAATAAAGACAATTGTTACATTGAAGGAAATAAGTTAGAGCTTGACAAGATTTTATCTTTTCGTTATAATTCTGAAAGGCCAACCCAAATTAGTGAAACCAAGCCAATGAAAATATCTGTTTTCTAACATCACTCTAGTCACTTCACTTTATAAACCATTCATGATTGCAAAACACAAAAACCACTAAAACAAATACACAGTTCATATAGCACCATTTAAAACAGTTCCCCACTCACTAATATCATTTGATATTTTTATCACCCTGAGTATTAGCTGAGTGTTATTTATGACAAAGTATTATCTGGTAGTAGTGTTCAGTTTCCCTGGATGGAATATAGCCTGGAATCCATCCATACTGTCCTATTGTATGGTGTATACAAAGTATAGTTTCAAATTCCCAGACCCTTTCCAGGAATAAAAACACAAATTTTGATATACTGGGGCAACATTTTTTTGTGTTATTTAGAGCTGTAAACATGCACTTAAATCAGTTTATAATGTTTTTTTCATTTAAAAACCCAAACAGAAATTAACTTGTAAACTTAGCTGTGATTGTTGGCTTTACATACATGATTTGTATGTGTGACTAAATTTCTAAAATATCATGTAGTTTGGATGGATTCCATGGTCAGCGTTGGTATCAGAGATATTATATGAATTTAAATATTAGGTGGGGTTTAAGGTGAAATAACCCATTGACCTTTTTTACCCATTGTTTGTTTTCCTTGAGGAAGAAAAGCAGTTATTCATTCCATTAACCCCAGTGTTGTTTTTTTTCTTTTTCCATATTATACTTATAATTTATCCTTCTACTCCACTATCAACTGGAAAACTTTTGACACCTTTGGATTGATTTGTAATCTGTCTTGCACTCTTATGATGGTAATGGTGATGGTTTTTTTCTTTCCCACCCTTTCCCTATCTTTGATTTACCTCTCGTTTTCCTCTGTGCTGTGATCTTTTTGTAACATAAAGCTCAGGAAGTTTCACCTGATGGTGAAGGCGGTACAGAGCAACTACAGAGTGCTTTGGACGAGTCAGTCAAGCTCATGGTCGCATCAGGAGGTCAGTGGAAAACATTAACAAGAAGCTTAAGTGGTCCACAGTTACAGGGTATAGTGATGGCTTGCTGATTGCTAGTAACACTCTCCCTAACTTGGTGTCCAGTTCTCTACAAAATAACAATTACTAATGTCTCACAGTTCTTGTTCCACTGTCTTCCTTTACAGAATAAACTTGGTAAACACTTCAAGTGTGCATACTAAAATACTAATCAGACTATGTTCTCTGTACTCTTCACTCTCTGTATAAGGAAGACATGATGTGATATACATGTATTGGAAGAGTACTGTAGGAAAACGTGCATGTACCTAGGGTTGTGTACAGATAAGTGCATGGTTGTAAACAGGGTTGGGTAGTTTTAGTAAACCAGACAGCATATGAATGCTAGTCTACAATAATTTGATCGATATAGACACACACTCACAGAGGTTCTCATTACTGTAATATTTAGAGGAATGTGCATCAAGTTAATTCTTGTCAACAGATGGAGTTTTCAAACTTGAGGTATTCAAAGTAATTCTCTCTTTTTTTGTATCTTTAACCAAGACCATTACATAATGACCTGTGTTAATTTGAGGGTTCAAAATTTGAATGGAAATCCAAGGTATCTTTTGAAATGCCAACTTGGCTAACTGTAAAATACTCTCATGCTATGTGGAGTGTAATGAAATGAGAACAGTCAGAATACATGTATTCTGATGTGATTGTAAAACCTCAACTTTTACAACAGAATGTTTGTTTGATGTCAAGGTAACTTAACTCAATAAGTGAGCTGTGATTGAGTATTACATGACTATTGACCAATCTTACTATTCAATACACGACTGGCAGTCTAACTGTATGCTTGAAGTGAGGCAGTAACTCCAACAGTATTTGCACACTTTGCAGTCTTATTGTTCTGTAATAGATACATGCAATTATAGTTATCTTGTAGTTAATTCCATTTGTAGTTGATAATGCATGGTTAAGTAGATACTTATATCTCACAATACTAACCAAATAATGAAACTAACTAGTAATTTCTTTCTCCATATAATATAATGTATATAAATGTAGTGCAGTGCTTGATATAAAGTCATGCTAATACTTATGTATTTGTATACTGTGTCAGAAAACTATATAAAAAATGTTTTTTTAAATTCATGATAAATTATTATGTAAATTTGTTGTTTTATTGTCACTTTTATTGTTGGTGGCACAGTTGGTTATCTGTTAACTTTTTTTATCAATAGAAATCAGTTTTGTTGATTGAATATATTATCATGTGAACAAAGATTGAAAATGCTTAGTAATATTCAAAATATGTCAAATATGTGTTTTGAGATCCTGATTTGATATTATAATTTATTATAAATGTAAAATCAAGATAAGGATTATAAATGTTATGCAAATGATTGATACAGATGTTGCAAGAAACCTGGTGTCATTTGGTGATCAAACATGTTAAAAGAGTAACATAGAGCTGTGTATTAAAAATGAACAAAAGCTGTCGCAATGGGCTGTATAATCTCTCCATGGATAGTTACAGCCTAATTAATACAAAAAAAGATGATCACAAAATTCAAATGACTGATACATCTGGTTGCAATCATTTTGCTTGACAAAGAAAGAGACTTTTCTTATCCTGCCCAGCTGATTATGGCTCCTTTTAAATATACTTGTTCATCAAACATTAGCAGATTTCTTGCCATGGCTGTAGGATAGCAATATAAGTTGTACTGTTGCATTGTTATTATATATCTTTGGAGATGTTTGGAATATGTTATTTCTAATATATTATGGTGAAAATGACTATTGTTTGATGTTGATGGTGTTTTTACCTGTTCACACTTTTAGCTGGCACTGTCACATGTTTGTTATTGTGTCGTGTGTGATTATTTACACATTGAAAACACTATCACCACCAAGATGTAATGATGTACCCTGTGCCACCTTGTGTTATCCTGCATGAAATCATTGAATTTCAGAAACATTGAGATTGTTGAATCAATCATGGCCTCCTTATGGATTTTGCTATCTATGCTTTCCTCTAGGTGCTGAAGGCTCAGTCAGTGGAAGTGGGGATCACATTGTGGATGTGCCAGATGACAAGCAAAAAGGTCCACTGAAAGGCCTTAAGAAGCAAATGGTAAGTTGAATCTTTGCCTCAGAATGGCATTCACCCCATAGTAACAAACATTTGGTAAAGTTTTATCCGAATATTGATAACCCTATTAATCTGTGTCCAAAATGAACATCTAAAGTGGCAACATTCTACTTAAAATTATAGTACCTCTGTACAGAGACTACATGCTTATTTGTTGACAGTTGTGTAGTAAGACAAGTATGGTATTCTCAACAACCATGTGTAGTCATGCTTTTACCAAAAATACATTTGTGATGACAAATTTATGATGAACCCCGACAATAATGATGTTAGCTGCATATCTCAATGTCATACTTTGTGACTTTGATTACCGCCTATCATCAGGTTTGTCCTAAATGGGACAGCAATTTCAATACTTGTTTACATGTAACTGACAATTCAGATGAAGCTCTACTCATGATGACCACTAGATGATACAGTCATGAATCTAGAGATAGTGACGTTAGATCTGAAAGTCTACAATTAACAACATTCATGTCAGTGCAGATCGTATAACATGAGAATATAAATCGAGACTGATCATACAACAGTCAGAGAACTCAAAGTAGTTAGACCATTTCAATACCAAACAATTTCACCAGACCTTTGCAATAACACTTATGATTAGTTTGAACTTAGCGATAACAATTTTAGGAAAGCTGGTAACTTTTTTAGTTGTATAATTCTACAATCTGGTAAAATTATGTATTGAAGTAGTCAAGCTACTTTGGTTACTGTGGTGTAAAAATTTTTGGAATTTTATTACATGATGTTTTATCTGATGGACTTTGTCTTTATGACTTGTCAGAATATTTTTTCCCATAATTTATTTTCATTTGTTGCCTGTTGTAAATATCCATCAAACACATAATTTCAAATATATACACCAAATCATTATTTCTTTGTAATCATTGTTTTTTTCTCAACATTTCAACAATTTAAAGTTTGACTGTAACAAAGGGAAATGTCACACTTGTGACTTTGTCACGATAATTTGTAGAGGATATAACTGCTTTCTTTATTTGGTGATACATTTTTGTGGTTAAAGGATATTGCTAAGATCTGTTTGGGTAATATGTATGCACTGAATACGGTCAATCTTCACAATACATCGATTTGATCATCCCAGCATGCCTCAGCAAATCACAGACACTCACTAGCAATGTGGTGTCACTTTATTGCATGTGAAGGGTTGTTAACAGTATATCTATTATTAGGGTCCCTTTCTGCAGGTATAGAAGGTCTATCCCTACTTAGCAAGCACTTGGGTGTTTTCTCAGTAGCATTTTATCCTTCAAGCAAGGTGTTTCAGTAAAAATGAGAGATTATAGTGATCAGATGGACATGAAGCTGTCATTATTTCCACACTGTAAATTACTCCAGTCGGCAACATCTTTGGACTTAGTTCTGCTAGATTTCTTTCAAACCTTTTAACTTTGATACTTAATCACTGTTATTGTACCTGTGAAAATGAATAAATAGCAATATGCATCTTAAGGGTACTATGGTTTGGGTGGTTACGGCTGTATAAAAGCATGATATTCCCTTGTGCTTGCCACCTCCCAATATGATTTCCTTAGTTTAAGGCATGACCAAATCATTCTAGGTGATCATTCATCTGCAAAAAATACTAATTTTTGTCTGTTTTTTCAATCAAACCCTGAAATCTTAGGGTAAATTAGGATTTGGTAAAAAAAAAGTAAAAAATTTCAAGGTTTGTATACCATTGAAGACATTACAGTTTCCCTTTTACAAAGGTGTCGGTCACTTGTTGTTATCTACTGTCTCACGTGCAACCTACAAAATGTCTCGTATAATGCTCAAATTCCGTATCGTACGTTACTTCTTGTTCTAAGTCTGTCCCAGCTCAGTGTTAATGTCATGCAAGCTATATGCTGCTACAACAGAAAGCACACCATAATCTATGTTTCACTTTTAAGATAAACTACAGTTTTCTTGTACACACAGTATACTTCCAACCAGTACTTCACTTAGTCACATTCTCAGTACTGGTTCACAGAGGCTACAAATCGTACTTTAAAAATCTATACCTTTATAATGCTATGTTGACAAATTTTTCTTTTCTTTTTTTTTTTTAACAATTCTGATATATATTAGTATAATATCAATAATATATAATCAAGGTGAAAATATTCTTGTATAAATATGAAGAATAATATAGCTGATTTCACATCATACATTTCCTTTGGTATGAAGTTCACGATTTATAAAATTATTTCTCTGGACTTTTCTAGTTAAGTCCTAAACGTCATTCATCGCTAAAAAAAAAAAAAAAAAAAAAAATTCTCACCTATTGCCAGATTTTAATTTTAAATGTCAGTGGCATTATTGCCATAGTGGACTTTAGTTTGCTTGCCAAAATCTACTTGTGAACTATGTTGACAAGAAAACCACTGATTGGCCAATGTTTGCTTGGATTTGACCAATCAGGATCAATTGTATAGTTAATCAAAATCACTGCTCCTAATATACATTTTCTATATAACAGGACTCACTTTTTTTTAAATTTGGTGAATTTCAACTTAGCCTGACTATGGGTTCCTTCACACTATGCACCACACACCATTACAGTGTCCAGACAACTAGACTTCTTAGTTCTCAGATTTGTTTTATGTATCAAGCCATTCCAGATGAAAAGAACCTGGTGTAATTTAGATAATAGCCAATCAATCCTGCTATTTCAAACCATGTAAGCATAAAACCAGGGGTAACTTAAATAAGCCAATCAACCTTGCTATTTCAAACAATGAATGAATAAAACCTCCATGACCCTATCAGATGTCACACCAGGTGTTCTTGACAATTTTTATCAGGATCTAAAAATGGGTGTTGATACATGCAAATCAGAGACAAATATCTAAATTGTCAAGAGATATCTGTATTCCACTCACTTTATATTTACTTTCTTGCACATCTGAATGTATTGTATATGTTCACGTTTTATTGGATTCAAATGTCCAATTTGTACGTCATGCACTATTACATCATATATTGTGTCATACCCAAGTGAGCCCACAATGTGTGTCTAGGAATTATCATGGAATTTTCACATATACCGCATAGCATGCATTCAACATTTTCAGTATTATTTGCTAAAGATGGTGGAAATTGCATCATCATTCATTGCAGCAAATAAACTTAATTTTCCAAAAATGAACAATTACCAAATTTTTATTTCCCCCCAACGATAGAATACAACACCAGATACAACCATTGCAGAACTTATCTTGCATTCTCTTCTTTCTCTACATCCATATACCACTGGAGTGAATTTCAAAAATATCTTTGGTGCCAACTTCTCTATGGCTATCTTTATCATTTTACAAAATCATTTCTGATAATAGTGATACATTGTATCATATTCCATCACAAGTGTATGTGATGTGATACAGTGTATCGATTTATTCAGCTGAGTTTTTGTGAAAAGATAGACAATAGACTTGTTGGCATTGTCATGGAAATTTTCAGAGCCTTGCCACTTTTACAAAATGTACACAGTTGATAAAATAGAGAAAAGTTGTGCAATGGTCATAATCTAATTTAAAAAACACTTTCATCTGTAAGTAAATGCTAAAGCTGATTCATCCGTAAATTCAGCAGTTGACGTAACTCAAATGATTCGTCTGTAGATCTGTGGTGACAGACACTTTGTGGGTTCACAATACTCCTATCCCATTACTCTCTGGCCTGTGTATAGATTTAATGTCTGCGTCCTTTATTTCCCTTTTTTTCCCCCCTCTTTTAAAACAAAAATAGTTGTCAGTATCCAACGAGAAACATGAACATCAGGTAATTCCATGGTTGTCATGACAACAGATCCTCATTGCTATGCGATTCACATTGTTCATGAATTTTTTGCCTGCATTTTGACTAAATTATACAGTATTTGTCATACCTGTTATTTTTTGTATACAATGCCTGCTTACAAACTTCTAAATGTTGTCATATCTGCATTTGATTCAGAGTTCAAAGTTCATGTGTTTGTTTGTGTTGTATTTCCCCATGAAGACACCATGTTTTTATCATCCACTTTTTTAATAATTTATAATTCAGAGATAAAATCCCCAGTTTATCCTATATTCTTTACCTCCAGCATGCAAGTTTTATAATTATCTTGTATTAAGGTTTGATGTACATTGTATAAGACTATTAAAAGAGAAGTTTATTATATTTTGCACATCCCAGCATGCAATTTGTACCAAAGTAAAACAATCTGACTAAAAATGTAGTGGTCAGCTAGGTATTGGCTTTGATCTATTACTTTTGCTTTTGCTTGTATCAATTTATGTGTTCTCATTTCTGCCATGGTCACCCCCACCCCCACCCCAACCCTACTACAGGGGTGATGACGGAGATCAAAAATGTGAACATGTAATACAAAGAATAGTTCAAGCAAAATCTGAAGGTAATAGTGGAAAATAGCAGACCACTACATCAGATTTTAATTAACTTGTGACTTATGGATGCTATTTGATATCTAAATGTTTGAATGTTTGTAAAGTTGCTATTTATTTCATGTGTTTTTTTATATCATTACTGTGTTTATGTATCCCAGTTATTGTTTTGTCTGTGTATTTGTGTGTTTGGTGTAATGCAGTTCAGTGTTTGTTTATACATATTCTGGATTTTGTTCACAACAAAGATGCCTTTATTACCATAGCTCACCTGCCTGCTTGCCTGTTTATGTTCACTACTTTATGTTATTACCATTTATGATATGAATTTATAATATGTATGTATATTTACATTGTGTATCACTGCCAATCTATTTCACTGAAAATTTGTTTACCTGTTTATTTAGACAAACTTGAAATTCTGCATCATTGTTGAATTTGACAAATTTTATTTAATCAGAAAATAATTACAAAAATGGCTTGATTTTCAATGAGTATCACATATCCATGGGCTTCTTTATGCCTCAATTTGTTCCACAAAGATTTTAAAATTTTGTTTGACATGGGGTATTATTGCATGTAGCATTGGTCACAAATAACAAAATGTAGAGACTGGAGGACGGATGTATTTCTTGGGTATGCATTTTGTTGAAATGCTGCATTGGATTGGCTGTGATAGTTTTAACTTTGATATCTATATATTTTGGGGTTGTTTTGTTTAAATTTCTGGGTGGTGTATCTTTACTTTTCTGCTCTTTTCTGTCTCCTTATAACTGATTATTTTCCACCTTACTTCTGTTTCCTTTAGGTTTCTCGATCACGATCTAGGAGATTTCTCAATGTGGTTTGTGTATTCTTCCAATCTGATCTGTCTTTTATCTCTTATTTCTCATGATACAACCACTTCCTATGTGTGAGCTGTAATTTAGGCATTGGTGTTAGCTACAAGGAGAACTTAGAAGTGATATTTATTATAAGCATCGCAGCCCTGACTTCCTGTTAATATATATCTGGACAACAGTTTACAAGTAGTTTTGGGGGCTTTGGAATATTCATTGATGGTGCCAACGAGAGGCGTGAATCAATTCAGATAAATAGATGCATTGTATTACATTTGGTATGTGTGTGTCACTTCAGTGTCAGTACATGCAAAGTGTGATAAATGCAATGATTTTTTTCCCAAGACTAATCAATTGTCTTCTTTCAACAATGTGAAAAGTATTTCATTGGCCAACCACTGGTAAACTGTTGTCAGGATAGAATGAAACAGTTGCAATGGTTTTAATTGTAGTGGCAACATGTATTGTGTTGTAATTGTAAAATTGTAGTACTGTAGTTGTGAAGGTTACATTGTTGCTAGGATGAAAGTTACTTGTTAAATGTTTCAATTGTGTTGCAATTATTACTGTACATTGTTGCAACCATTCCAGAACTTTATGTAGCATTTGCTTTATAACCAGGATAACATGTTTCCAATTGTTGGTGTTTAAAAACTGTATTTTTGAACATGGTGCTGATACCTTTACATTGTATTTGGCAACAAAATATATAAATGCTGTGATGGTTGTAATTGTGTTACAATATATTCAGTATGTTTATATGTTTAGAATAGGTAGTAAGTGAATATAGTAGATATTATGTGTATCAGTTTTGCAATTATGAAGGCAATGTACTCACTGTGTGTTGTATTTTATCTTAACTTTTAGGTGTTTCACTGTAACAGTAATATAATGAATACTATGTGACCGAAATAGCATTATAGTCCTCAACCAAATCATAGCCCCTCCACCAACCAAATGTTATCATTATCTTTCTGATTATAGTCATACGCCCTCAACGGCGTAGTAGGAAATAATTCCACCTTTTGTTTTTGTCAGGCACTGTGGTGCAAACTTCCTGAACATGATAGTATTCTGTTTAAAAAAAAGTGAAGTGGTTGTTGACATGTTATCTTTCCTTTTCTCTGCTCATACCTGTTTTTCTGTCGTTCTTTGTGTCAGTGTGTCCATGTCTTCTTTCACTGCAGAGTGTGATCTGCTATTAGTATTCTAATACTGTTTGTCTCTCACCTTACCAGGAGATTCTCACAGATGAGATAGATTGGTGGTCCAAATACTATGCATCCCTTGGTGAGACTGACAAGAGTGGTGACTATCTTGACAAGGGTTATGATACTGTGGAGGTAGGTGGTCAGCATACACGGGGGGGGGGGGGGGGGGGGGGGGGGGTAGATTTGAAAGTACAGCTGCAGAGACCATAACAATAACTCATGCAAATACCCAGAGTATGCCATACTTTAACTCACCCATCATAGGTTCAGCTATAGTATATCTACCCTCAAACTTACTGTCAAAGTAATTTGATTAAACATGGTGGTATTACAAAATACACCCTCTCTGACATTGACATTGTACAATTTATATAGATCTATGAGAAACCCTTGGAACAGATCGATAATAATGGCGACTTTAAGGACTTCTGTGACAGCTTTGAGTTGAAACGTGGTAAAGTGAAAGAAGATGAAGAATCAGACATCGTTGGTGAATTCAAGGTTAGTCAACCATATCTTTATATTAGAGGTACCATATTCAAGGTTTAATAGTCAACATATCTTATCTTAGAGGTACCATATGCAAGATACTGACATTTCAAGATCCCAAACAGATGAAACACTGGTTACTAATGTGAATGTTTGTATCATGTTTTCCAGGGAACATTCCGGCTATATCCATTGCCAGGTGATCCCAATGCTCCACTACCTCCAAGACATCTTAGATACCTTCCTAAGAGTGATCCCGTGGAATGTATAGTCCGAGTTTATGTTATCAAGGCAGTAGACCTCCAACCACAGGATCCATCAGGATTGGTAAGTTATTTGCATACAATGCTGTGAGGTTATCACTTAGAGCTCCACTAACTGTAACTGTAACATTTTCTAAAACTGTTTTGTTAGCTATAATGACCTACTCATAAGGCCAAATAAAAAAAAATAGTTTGCTTCCGGTTACGCTCAATTTTAGAAAAGGTGGGGTAGGTAGATTTCTTATCTCATTTTATTTATTTTTTTCATGTGTCAGTGTCTAGTTCAGGTGTTCCATTGTTTTCAAATGGTCTTATTTATTTCTTCCTATCAGATGTACAGCCATTACAGATTGGAAGAACAGTTTTATATTGTCTTTTTGAATTGATGTCAGTTTCCGCATCCACTATTTCTCCTGAGACTTCAAAATTTTTTTCTCAAAAAAAAGTTTAGGATCAGCAGTGAAAAACTAGGTGGGGTCGGGTAACCGGAACCAAACAATTATTTTTTTTACACCTAAACTATTTCTTGATACAATTGACCCCGAGTTTATAGCATGTACAATGTCTAATTATTGGTATTTTATTTAACAAATTTATTGTTAGTTTTCTGATCAAAAAATAAAACTCCGGTTACAGCTAGCGCAGGCGATTTTAAATGTTTTGACTTATATTTCGAGCTCAGCAGAGCTAATGATATGGAAATGTGCTGTCGTGACATAGAGTGACTTGAGTAGTTTTTGTTCAAACATATTCAACTTGGCTTGCACATGGTATAAGATATACCACCATTATGTTGAGAGTGATGTTGTACCCAGAACAACAATAGACTAGGTTTATTGTACGATAAGCAAGACCAGAAAATAAGTGACAAACAAAGTCTGACATATACAAAGATCTCATCATAACAATTAAAATTAGTAAGTTGAACTTCTTGTGCATTATAATATTTGTAATTCATTTGATCTACCAAATGATGACTATTTTTGGTCAGTTAAAATTACTGTATGCACCAATCAACCAACTAGGCATATATATGTAGATAGTCATTTGAAGGCAAGTACTGAGCTAACAGAAATTGATGGCAGATAGGAATGACAGTTCGTTTGTTTATTTGTATGTTTGTGTTGACTACAGGCTGATCCCTACATCAAAATCAAACTTGGTAAAAAGGACATCAAAGATCAGGATAACTACATACCCAATACTCTTAATCCTACGTTTGGAAGGTAAGCTCATTTTTCACTCAATAATCATAATACTCATGCTATTTTTAGAAATCTTTTTCTTTATTGACATCCATTTTGTGCTGAAAAATAAATCTTTATACTTTTTTGTCACATTCTGTCGTTGTGAATGAGTTTTATTAAAAAAGTATCAAAAATATATACAGAGTGGAATGGAAATAAAATAATGAAAAATTGTAACAAGAAAAGTACAATCCATAGGTTGTGATTTATTTCATTCAATATCTATTTTGTATTGCTGCCAGACAGAAGTGTAAGTTTTACTACAAATTATTCCCATTATTACAATGTTAATACTGCAACCCCACCCCCCATCTCCATAGAAATACATAAACCAGCCTTTTCCAAGTTTTTTCTCCATTCTTGATCATACAAGAAAGTACTACCAAACCAGAGAGACTATAGAGTTTCAGTTTAATAGGTGGGACAATGTTTCATATTTTACATACATATTTTTTGTTACAAATTACCTAAAACAAAATACAGACACTGATAGCACACAAGCACATAAACTGATACATTGTATCTCTGTCAGATTAAACAAGGAAGATTTAAACACAATCTGTTTATTTGTGTTCACAGTGAGATAAAATGTAACATTCTATGTCCATGCATGCTATCAGTGTATATAGTTTGTTTATGTAATTCATAACAAAAAAAAAACATACGAGATGTCCAAAACATCATGCCTCCCAATTGAAACTCTATAGTCACACTGGTTTTGTAGTAGAATTATGACTTTTTTTTAACATGGATATTTTTATGACAACAGAATGTTTGAATTGAAAGCCATGATACCTGTCCACAAAGACTTGAAGGTAACAGTTATGGACTATGATAGACTTAGTAGTGATGATGTGATAGGGGAGACCACTGTTGACTTGGAGAACAGACTACTCACCAAATGTAGGGCTACATGTGGTCTACCAAGAACATACAACACGTAAGTTACCGGTATCATTACATTCAGCAGACCGTTCTCTCAGATTGTCAACTTTAATACTCTGATATTCGTTGATATTCTATATATCTTCTGTTCATGAGACCTCTGTGCACATCTTTCATATTTGGAAACAACATTAGATTTCGTGGACTAGAAATTGATACCTGACTCTTTAGATCTGAAATTAATGAAATGAGAAAATATTTATTTATGATTTTGATATGATTTCAACCGTTTGATCATCTTCTTGTATACAGTTCTGGTCCAAATGTATGGCGTGATATCCAAACACCCAAACAAATCCTTGAAGATTACTGTAAATCCAATTTACTGAGAGGACCACGTTACTATGGTAATAACAGTCTGGCTATTGAAGGCAAAATGTACAACTTAGCTGACTTTGGTAAGTTTATGTCTTAAAGTGTGGCAGTCTTTAAAATAAGTGATTGAAAATATGGATACAGTGTATTTCAGGAGCAAATTGAAATTAGCAAAGTTTGTCTCGACAGTTGAATCTTGGAATAAGTAAGTAAATGATATACGAGGCATGTGATCCATATTTTCTCATATTCACCTGCATTCACACTCAAGTACCAGGTTACATTGATCGGTCGTCAGGGACAACATGATATTTGAGCTATACAGTAACTGAAAAGTGACACACACAAAATCTCTGTACCCAAACATGTATGAGATGCAATGAACTTCGAATACATATAGTGCACTGCACAATAACAATTTTTTCAAGTCTGAATGATCATATGACATTGATTATTTCAGAGGTGAGCCACATCCATAATGAATACCAAGGCCCAGCAGACCAACGTTTGGCATTGTACACACTACGGGAACAACCACTAGTAAAAGAACACATAGAAACCAGACCTCTATTCAGTCCACTCCTGCCAAATATTGAACAGGGTAAACTTCAAATGTGGGTAGATGTATTCCCTATACAACTAGGAAAGCCTGGACCACCATGTGAAATCACACCACGGCAGCCAAAGAAGTAAGTGGTCATCAGACAGTCATCCATGTGAAATTCTTCATTGGTTTGTATCTGGCTAACACTGTGATTTTCCTGAATAATGTAACAAAGGTGTCTTGTAATTTCTTAGCATTCTCTTGATAAAATGAAAATCATACTCAAAACTGCTCTGATATATTATGAAAGAATTGTAGATCATGTAGCGTAAAGTGTATGATTATAGCCATGTATTAAACACATATGATGGACTCCATCTTGTAGATATCAACTGAGATGTATCATCTGGAACACTGAGGATGTAGTATTGGAGGAGACATCATTACTGGGTGAGAAGATGAGTGACATTTATGTCAAAGGGTGAGTTATTACAGCCAAGTCATTGCAAACATTGAGAGATTTTTTGGACACAGTAAGCACAACAGCACAAAATCTGCTTGACTACAGATTGATTTTATTGAATTTGTTGGAAAAAATTCTTCAGTCAACACACCTTTACAGTATTTCTATTACATGCAATGTTGACAATAAACTTATTAGAGTAACAGATAGAAATTATTTAGCGTTAGTGAATGATGTATTCTGAAAGAATTGATATGGGTATCATAAATGTGCAATGTACAGTGTGTATAGATAACTGTACCTTTACACCTGCAGAGATGAGATTAATATGCAAATAAATCTGTCCAATGATCCAATAGCTGAAATGCTTATTTTCTTGCCAAATAGGTGGCTGATGGGACAGGATGAGAAACAAGAGACTGACGTTCATTATCGTTCACTGGACGGTGAAGGCAATTTCAACTGGAGATTTGTGTTTCCCTTCGATTACATTCCACCAGAACAAACCATGGTAGTCAAGAAGAAGGTATTACTATTATTATCATTTTAATTTTTAAAGAAACATACTCTCCTTGCCATTCACTAGTGCCCACCAGTGTCAATCAAGTACAGCGCCCTCTGGTGTTGAAGTTCAGTGCAAATGTATTAATTTAGTACTAAGTAAATGGGAAAATGTGTAAGAAAATAAGTGTAAATCCAACATGAGAAAACAATTTCTATATAGAAAAAAAGTAACAATTTGCTATTTTAGTTTGTTAAATTAAATGCAGTAAGACTTATGAAAGCCCATTAGTGCCATCTACAAAAGCAAAGATATATATATATATGTGATGTGTGCACTAGATGTCAAAAGAAAAAAAGAAGAAAAATTTTAAGCGAACGAGATAATACGTTTGTGAGCGTGAGATAACTTTTCGTGTTCTGCTAAAAAAAAAATTTTAGGCTTTAAAGATATTCATTGAAATATGTTTGTATGTATGATGTAGTTGCAACACTCATGTGGGGTAGTGGTTAAAGTCATGGACTTCAAAACCTAAGCCTAGAGAGTAGAGTAGAGTAGAGTAGAGTAGAGTAGAGTAGAGTAGAGTAGAGTAGAGTAGAGTATTTTCTGTCTACTGTTCAAGTGTTTCTGACAATCCTGCGCTACAATCAAGTTATCGTAATCATTATGTGCTTTCAAAACATAAATGCACACATTACGTAACATATATCCTTGAGTGGCATGAGTCTAATACATAGAGGTACTTTTATTTTCATTTACATGTTTTGTATGTATGTTTTGGTGTAGTGTTTTATAGAATTTTGAACGTCAGGGTTTTTAGACTATTTTCAGATATTCATTAAAATATGTATGTATGTATGTATGTATGTATGTATGTATGTATGTATGTATGTATGTATGTATGTATGTATGTATGTATGTATGTATGTATGTATGTATGTATGTATGTATGTATGTATGTATGTATGTATGTATGTATGTATGTATGTATGTATGTATGTATGTATGTATGTATGTATGTATGTATCTATGTATGTATGTATGTATGTATGTAAAGTCCATCACTTTAACCACTACCCCACATGAGTGTTGCGACAACAGACAGACAGACAGACAGACAGACAGACATACACACACACACACACACACACACACACACACACACACACACACATACATACATACATACATACATACACACATACAAACATACAAACAAATAGATATATATATAACAGGCCTTCATAAAAACTAAACCACATTTATTTATATCAAATATTTTTTAAAGGAACATTTCTGGAGTCTAGATGAAACTGAAGAAAGACTTCCCCCAACTTTGGTTATACAAATCTGGGACAACGACCAGTTCTCACCTGATGACTTTTTAGGTGAGTTAAACATCCTCATCTTTCATGAAATAAAGGAAAAGTGCAATCACCCAAACAAGATGAGGTTAATATCAATGTGCGTGTTTTATATAAAGTTGATCCTGTGTAGTGATTATTTAGTGAAGCAAGTGTTACCCAAATGTTCAGAAAAAAATGTTTTGAAAAATGCTGGCCACAGTTGTACAAAGTATTCTGAAAAAGTTTTTGAGAAAGTTTTACAAAGGGTACACTTTCAGGAAAAAAATGTCAGTTGTAAAGAGTATTTCTTTGATTTCAGGAACACTGGAATTGAACTTGAACCATATGCCTAAACCTGCCAAGTCAGCCAGCAAATGTAAACTTAGCATGCTACCTGATGCCCAAGGCAATGCTCCAGAAATGCTGTCATTGTTTGAGGCCAAGAGAAGCAAAGGATTCTGGCCATGTGCGAATGAGGAAACTGGTGCTAGAGAATTAGCTGTGAGTATTAATTGCAGACACAGTGCACACTGTTGTAGGTTTTTAAAATGTTGGGTGGGGGAAGTGGTTCCAGTACCAGAGAGTTTGTAAGTACTGAAGCAGACAGTATACTGTTTACTGGATTGGGGGGAGGGGGAGGGGTTACATGGGGTTATAGAATATTTCACACAGACACTGCACCATTACAAGACGTGGAAGTGGAGGTTCACAGTACCAGATTTTTTTAAGTAGTCAAAGCAGACACTATGTCATTAGAAGGTTTGAAAGTGAGTAAAGTAGGTAGGGGGAGTGTTCCTATGAAGTTAATGAAAATTCCATGCAGACACTATGCCGTTACCAGGTTTGAAATGTTTCAAGTGTCTGTCAGTCAACTTTGTACAAATATAGTGATGTAGTCATTTTGACAACACTGCAAACTTTGTAAGCGACAGGTGTTGATATTTTTAAGTTTATTAAAGGAAAGTAATTTTTGAATCTCAGCAGCTGTAGATTTGATAGCCCTCTTTCCTGTTGATGTGGGCTTTTAGAAAATGACCAAACTTTGTGTATGTCACAGTACAAAGGTCCTTTATTACAGTTATAGAGAAACGGATGACTTAAAAGTTTGAAAGTTCAAAACATATTATGGTACCCTTGACTTTAAATCAACCTCTAGATGGAGTATGTCCTACTTTCCGACTCTGTTATTGTTATGATGCCCTTCCAACATAGTTCACAACAACAAAATGAAACCATAACAATCAAAGACAATTTGTGGTTCTCTCGCGTATTTAAACAGCTCTGACCACAACTTTTTTAACTGTTCTTAAAAGGATGAGGCTAGATTGCCATGTGTGTAATTTTTCTTATGTTGTGTATTTGGGTCATTGGTATTAAAACTAGTATATATTTTAGTTTTATCTGACTTATAGTGTCCTTGAGGTGTGTGTTGATAAACACCAGTTATCGTTATTCATCTGGTATTCTGCCAAATACTTCACCACATCTGGCAAAGACAGGTGGAGTTTTACTAAATGAATTTGGCAATGATATGAAAGACAATGACTGGGTTACATCAAATCAGTTGTTATCGTATTGTTTGGTCTAGTCTTTTGGTGACAGATTTATGTGTTTGGATTACAGGGTAAAGTAGAGATGGAGTTAGAAATACTCTCAATTGAAGAGGCAGAAGAAAAACCTGCTGGTGTAGCTAGGGATGACCCCAATATGAACCCCCATCTAGATGAACCAAAGTAAGTATGGGCCCAACTTGACCCTCTACCGTGATGACCCAAAGATGAACCAAAGTGTGATCCCAACATGAACTCCTATCCTTATGAACCAAGATATGACCCCCAAGTATGACCCTATATCTTGATAAACCAAAATATGACCCCTACATGAACCCCTAACATTACATGCAAAGTAAGAATGACCCCAACATGACCCCTATCTCAGTGAACCAAATTAAGTACAATTGTGACATCATTTTTGTGATTTTGTTTTCCTATCTGTTTCAAGAAGCATGTGGCCTTATTGAATAAAAAAAAAATTTGCAAGTATTTGTGCCAAGATCATACCCTTACAATTGCCTTTATTTTCTGTGCAGTCGTCCACAAACATCCTTCAATTGGTTGACATCACCATGGAAAAGTCTACGATTTATCCTGTGGGGACGATTCAAGTGGTACATCATTGGTGCCCTCATTATTCTGCTCCTGGCTCTCATCCTCATCCTCTTCTTCTATACATTCCCTGGTGCCCTGGCAAACAAGATTGTAGGAGTATAATTCACTGTAACCATGGTAATGTCACTATGGCAACAAGTTGATCTGTTATAGAATGAATAATTTGTGTACAAGCATAAGATTGTCGCTTTGTAGCCATGGTAATGTCGGTAACAACATCAATTGCTCTTTTTCTGTTGCGTAATGCGCCATTTCTGAAATCATAATTATATATGTAATCACGGCTGAAATATACTTAGTTGATAATATTACCAGTATTGCACAATATGGTCAGTTTTTTTTTATACTAACAATACAAGGTGAGTGTGTAGAAATTTTGAGAAAACTTCTGAGATTTTTTTGCAATAAAACTAAATGTAAATTTGTGGTCTGAAACCTCAAACATCTTCCTGCAACCTTTGACCCCAGAAGCAACTATCAGTAGATGAATTTTGATGAATTCTGTTAAGGGCTTCTATCGACAAATAGTGGCAATAATTCAGTGTGCTTGATTGATTGTATCCATGGCAACAGTGTAAGAACAAGTCTAGTTGTAAATTGTCATATTTCAAACTGGACAAAAAAGCCAGAGAGGATAGTCGGATATTTATGAAAATGAAAATTAAAGGCAGCAGGTAGTTTGAGGTTTCAGAGTGAAAAAGTGAACTTCTATGAATTGATGTCTAGCATATATATGTTAATCCAGAGATAGGATTGGGTAGAAAACTTTGCATAACTGTAAACATTGAATGTTAAAGTTTAGTATTTAGTTTCTCAGCATTGACCCTACCAAATTAGCAGACGTGGGCCACTCAATGGTTCAAACACCATACTTTGTCCTCAGACCAATAGATATGTATAGTTGTATGTT
The DNA here is from genome assembly GCF_964340395.1 of Glandiceps talaboti. Lineage (NCBI taxonomy): Eukaryota > Metazoa > Hemichordata > Enteropneusta > Spengelidae > Glandiceps > Glandiceps talaboti. The sequence goes on along the minus strand of NC_135563.1, from coordinate 19,764,394 downwards.
ATATTTAGTAATCCAGCCAGCCTATTAAAAAAGCATAATATTGGTATGATATGGTACAGGGAAAGTATCTCTGAAGTTATAATCACGGGGAATACAGTTATAAAAGTTTTGTTTTTCTACAATTAAGTTTACTTAATTGCAAAAATCATTCCAAAACAGGAGTTTTATGTGTGCCAATTATAATCTCAGTTAACTTTAAAACATTTGCATGACTGCTGTTATTATTTGATATGGTTGAAGTATATGTCCTACTGTATAGCCAAAACTTTTTGAAAATGCCCATGTACAAATTGTGCAAAGGTCACATACACACTGATAATACTATTCTGCTATCTTTATGAGGGGGTGGTGGTTCAGTCAAATTTTACTGATCACTAGCAAAATATTTTGTTATAAATAATCAGTAACTATTGGTATTAGCTAAAAATAGCTTCTATTATCAGTAATTATCAGATGGTAGTTATCTATTAGATGTTTGCATAGAGGGAGTGGATCATGGTCAAATAACATGAAGTATCTCAATAATCAGGTCAACAAATTGCCCCAGAAACTGGTCCAAGGTGAAGTTGAAATATATGACCTTTGAGAGTACTTTGTATGGGAGGTATATGATACTTTAGAGTAGAATGTATGGTAAGTAAACATCCATGTCAGGTTTCAGATTTGAAAATATCAACAACCAAAGAGTCTAACTTGCCAAACATATTATTGTTGTACACTTGTGATATGTATGTCTGTGATCTAAAATAGAATAAGTGGGAATGTAAGTTTGGGATCGAGAAAAATGGCAAATTTGCCGTCGATGTAAGATTCAATTGAAATAGTGATGTTATTTATCCAACGTGAGTGAAATGGTGACCAATCATCGTATTTATAGAATAATGGAATTAATATAAGGTATGATGTCATTTGTGACAAGTGAAATGTTGATATAATTTATGCATCAAAGTTATGAAATGGAAAACAATGGGAAATTAGTTTATTAAAAGTTTTCAAGAAATTATTTACTTGTTCTCTTTCCAAGAGCTTGTGAGTGAAATCCATGTGAATGTAGTGTAGTGTATTGATGAAATTGAGTGCTGGAAGTCAAAAAGCCAAGTTTTTGGTGAGGTTGACATCAGACATAGTTAGAATGGAAGCTATGTTTCTTCCTATACTTCTGCTTGAAAATTTTGCACCAAACATCAACACTAGCATTAATATTTATCAGGTGCACTTTCAACAAAATCCAACATGTTTCGCTACAGTTCGGATAGACATTTTATTTTGCATGCATCTGCCATGCATTAAGTGCAAAAAATATTGAAATTTTCCCATGCAATTTACCTTGTCATTGTATCAGGAGTGTGTGGCTGCTGAAGTTGAATTCAATCACTGGAGTAAAGAAACAACATGCATCTTGAGCCTCTTTCTATGCACTTTTTACTAATATACTGTAATCGTTTCAAACTTTAGTGTAACTGTTTTCTATCATATCTCATTTACTAAATCTTTTTCTATACTTTTCATATATTTATATGTTCATACACGATGTTTACAAGCTGTTAAGTTAAGGTAGCACAGGTAGAGAATTAGTTGATTAGTGCACAAAGTTTGTACGTTTAGTAGCAATTAAATGCTGTTATCTTAGATTAATTGGCATGATACTATTGTCATATTTTATTAATTTCGTGTTAGCTATGTACAAAATACCATTTTCTAATTATTTCAAAATTTCAACGACCACTGTTGCATACTAATCGTTGTACAGAATTGTAAATCAATTTATTTAAAATCGACAGACTGGCTGGCAGCATCATGAACACATTTACATTTTGCATAGAACAGAGTAGAAATAGCATGTATTGTGTATTTCAGTTTTAGATTTTGAAGTCTAGTCAAGGTACATAATCATAAACTTGGAGCACTATGTTCAGGTGTTTAAAAGTTTGAATAAATTCTCATGTACAGATATCAATAAAAAATCAATGAAAGCAAATTTAATTTACGAACAATCTTAAGATATTTACAAAATTTAAGTAACTAAACTGTTTAGAGAATGATATTAGTTTAATAGGTAAATGAATTGATTCAATCTGATTGGTTGGTTGGTTAATTGAAGCCATTTGATTGGTTGGTTGCTTGATTGAAGCAGTATGATTGGCTAATTGATCTTAGGAAGAATGATTGAAACAATTGTTGACAAGCATAGATGTTAGGCCTTCCACTCAAATCATTTATTTGTCAAAGTAGAAAAATGTCCAGTTTTCCTCTGAACAGGAATAATGTAGGTTAGTTTTTCATGCTGTATGAATAGTTACTTTATTTACTGGCCATTTATTCTGATATTCACATTAGAGGCTGCAGTACACACTACTGAATGGCTGAATTGAACACAGTGTGGGAAAGAATAGCTCTACATGAAAACACACACCCATTTACTGTCAACTGCCCATAAATTTTATCATGGTGTATAACAGAGTGTCTAAAATGTACATGCCATTGGCAAATAACAATTCAAATCTTGTAAATATTAATAATCTATCAACCTTTCTCAAATTCTGTAATATTTTGCAAGAAATATAACTGCTGTAAAAGTCTGCCATAGTCTAGAAATGATCAAGTATGTGCCTAGATTTACTCAATATCTGTGACACTCTATTACATGTAGTATGTCTTGACAAGTTTGAACCTGTTGTCATATCTAGAGGCATTGATACTTTCAAATGCATCTTATATATGCAAGTATATATAATTATTTGTACAGAGTTGAGGGATAATTGCATTATAACTAGAATTGTTTGCATAGCAGTGAATAGCCTATATCTGCCTGTTTAGGGATATTTGCATCCTTACAAGTACTGTTTGTGTGCCAGTTGCATAGCAACAAGTGTTCTTTATCTTCCAGTTCACGACACTTTACTGTACATCATCTTGGACAGAAAATCAAAGAGGCTTTGACTGAATAATGGTGTCCGTTTATATCGGTCCCACCCCCATATTTTATCAAGTATGGAATAGCCTTGCTGTTCTGAATAGTACTAAAGTCATGAAAAAGGGGTGGTCACACAAAGATAGTCAAAATATATTGTAGATATGAGTATGTTTTCTTTCAAATTAACATCTTTCTATTGCACATACTGCTAGACACTAACTATGTAACAGAAAACTGATATTTTGTAATTAACATGTTATGCTCACATATCTATACTAACAATGTACAAAAATCTATCTTTCCTTGTACTGTGAGGAAAGACTTACTTCTTATCAATAAACAATAACATATGCACATATTAAAGCAATTCTTTGTCTTATTTCTGACTTGGTTTATAAAGTGTGGATCTGTCTTTTCTTGTCATCGTCTCGTTTTGTCTGTGGATGTCACATGTTACTGGGTTTTTTGTTTGTTTGTTTTTTCTCAAAAAAATATGACAGCATTATAACAAGAGTGAATGGTTGGGTGGTGTGTGAATAGCCTTCACGACATATAATGGTGTTACTAAGGGCGCCTTCAGTATTTATAAATCATGAAATGTGACAACCCCCCCCCCCCCCCCAGTCCATTGTGCTAAAAAGTTACCCCACAATTTTGTGTCTGTAAACTATGACCCTCCCCAGTTCAAACATCTCAATTAATTTTTTTAACACCATCTCCCTGTGGCATAGTTGTTACAGCTCAAAATTAGTATTCAGGGGGTCCTGGGTCCTAATCCCACTCAAGACGAAGAATTTTTCTCTAGTAAGACCCCCACCACATTGATAGTTTTTAAAGGTATTTGTTGTTTCCCACTATTACCACCACAGTAAGTCTGTGTTTGTGTTAAATCATTGCCTGTATTTGGGTCTATAACATTGGCTGAGCTGAAGGATGGAACTCCCAAAGACTAGATGAGCACACAACTGACAACCTCAGAACCAAGGTCAATATCTCCAGTCCACCTCATTATCCCCAATATATTGCCATAAAGTAAAGACTAAAATTTCAATCCCAGATTCTTGCATTAGTGTTATCTTATCAGTGGAGCCATTCTTTTGTTCTGGACCAACTTTTTACTATATCCGAACTGGTTCTTTTAGGTACACATAGTCGTACATTACAGCAAAGACCGTTACATGACCTGCTTGTAAGGGTTTGAGGGAGCCTTCAGTAATTACAGGGGGCGGGGGAAATCAAGTCGGACTGCTACGTAAAATGTTACCTCCCCCCATTCCGTTTCCTAAAAAGTGACCCTCCCTCCCTCAATTTCCTTTCTCTATAAGTTACTGACCTACGAAGAGGCGATCACTCTAAGAGGACAAAATAAAAAACTAAAGATACGAAGGAAATAAAAGACAGGAAATTTAGCCCTATTCCCACAGGGGAGTCGGGCTCAGTTTTGTTTACGAAAATAAACAAACAAACAATAAGTACTGACAAACATCAACATTAGAGTAATCACAAATCAGTATCAATAATAATGAATGTTTCACTGTATGGTTTCCTATATGCAAAGTAGCCATAATTGCACTTACATACTCTGTTTGTTTGTTTGTTTGTTTGTCTGTTTGCTTTCATGAACAAAACTGGGCATGAGTCCCCTGTGCTATTCCTACATTAGATGTTACATGTAATCAGATTGGAGACTATGTCATTAGCTATCCTTTTCCTAGACTTGGGTATACACATCTATTCGAAGTCTCAATACAATACACACAACTTGACAGTACGCCTTTCACCCAGAGTAAGCCATACATGGTAACACGCCAACGTAGCAACTCTGTCTGCAAAGGATAGGGCGAGCGTTAGCCCTGGACGTATACGCTGCTGTGGGGTTTCCACACGTCTTGGAGGGAAGAAGACGTGTCGAAACCCCACAGCGTATACATCCATATCTAGAGCTAGGGTGAGCGTAAAATATCAGGTTTATGGGCACTTGTGGAGTAAACCATTGCTCACAATATACTGTCCCGATATATATAAACAAGTTTAGATCGATATATCGTCCCCAATAAAAATTCTTCGATCTCAAATAGACTGTCCAAAAAGTTATGAGTTATAAATGTATAAAATGGTCAAATTCCGTGAAGGATAGTAACGTCAGAGGTATACCGCGACGATTGTCGGATTGACATTAAAAGCTTTTGAACACATATAGCGGTCGTAATTTACTATTGTGGCGCATGTCACGGACATCTTATTTTCAAGGTAAACGTTTAAACCCACTAAACTTTATCGAGTGACATCGAGTACGGCGTGGTTCTCCATAGATGGTACCGGCAATAAGGTACTAAATAAAAGGGGTGACTGCACTGATCTGACGAGGGATATATTTGACAATACCGAACATCACTTGTGTGTATTTCTTTTTTAATTGATACTTCTTTGTTTTTTGATTGGCTGATAGAAACGTCGACCAACCTTCGTGTGGGCCAACGTACTTCAACTTTTAATTTGAATGTTGAAGTATGTATTAAATATAGCATTCCACCTGTTGATGTGATCATAGGCTGGAGTATCTTATACGTTGAGAGTTTTAGTACAATACAAACCGGTAACCTCGCCCATGTTGCCCTCCCAAAAAACAAATAATCCGGTATATATAGGACACACTTCATTTGTACTTTTATTGTATTCCCGAGTTTATAATGAATACAATTGATCTAGTTCTAGCCATTGTGTTGAGTCTGGAGACTTTATTTGGATAAGATGGAACGTTGACACATTTTTAAAAGTAGGGCGCAGCCATTCCAATACAAGTGTAAGTTAGGGGGCCTTGTCTTCCTTTCCACGTCTGATGGTATTAAACCCATACAGAAAGAGTGTCAAGTTTTAAAGGAAGGGAAATTGAGGGAGTACGTATAAAATGGAATCGGGAGAAGGGTCACATTTTACGCCGTAGAACGGGTTTAATTCCCCAACCCTCCCCTTTTATGATTGTTTGTTAACTCCTGTAAAGTACAGTCTCGGGCAACTATAGAGAATTCCTCTAGTTATGTGAGGTACAGTAGAGCGAAACCAAAACTATAGGACTGTGACGTCACGGCCGGGACATCACGGGATTATATAGTCATTGATTTGGAATTTCACTAGCAACGCACCTAAACATTGGCACTTCGTTTTCGTTTTCGTTTAAAGGTTACTTTCACTTTATATCTATGGAACCGTGGCTGTGTGGGCCAACTTTATAAACTATTTTACCCAAATGTCACTGACTTTAAACTCCGACTCCAGTGGAAGTGGTAACAGACAATGCAAGTGGTTTAACCACTTGCCTATCGATAACCCAACCCCCAAAAATCATTTTTTTTTTTTTAAAGTACTTTTTATGCATTATTTACTACATTACAATTGGTACAACATCTGTGGATTTTAATGGTCTGAATTATAGGCGTGATACAATCAGCACGTGATGACCCAACATACCAAGAACATGTGTGAACCAACGTACCTAACACATACATCTTCACTACACCATGTCTGTCAGGAAATGTCGGATTAAATGAGGCAAGTCATACAATAATTCAAGTGATTCTTTCAGCTTCATTGGATAATTGAAATCAATCAATCAATCAATCAATCAATCAAAATAATTTGTAGAGCGCCAAAATCCAGGCAAAGTTCTGTTCAGGGGCGCTGGATGGTTAATCCACACCGTAGGCTGCATTACTGTGTTGGTTTTCAGACAATATACGTAAATCAACAAGTTTAGAAATACCAGTCAGGAAAAGTTTGTGGAAAATAATGCTTAACGTTAATTTTTTACGTCGCATGAGCTGATAATTTTACATTTAGCAATATAACACTTGAAAGAATTATGTACAAGAATGACAATTTATAGTACGCAAGTATAAACTGTACAAATAATCTCTTATATGACAATCAAAAATGGCTGCTATTCAGCCAAATTTGGTAAAAATTGTTGTATAGAACGTAGTGAAGTAGCTAATCCAGTCAGGAGCTTAGATGCCCACTGCCATTGAACAACACATGCGGGCTCTATCTGTCGTTAGTGGATTGATTGATTGACTGATTGATGGGTAGTTAGTTCCTACACACGTCACGCACTCCTGGACACCATTCTTCCGTTACAGGGTACGCGATTGTTGTCAGTTTAATGTATATCTATCAAATTATTACACGACTATAGTATAGAGATAAATAAACGTATATGTCAAGCTAGTATTCAATACAACATGCCCTTGGCCACATTAGTACCATCCTGCGATTGGTACACACACATGGCTGTGGGAAGTTATTCAGAAATGGCACGGTGCGTGCTGGCCACGATTGAACTGATATTGACCGTATAAAATGTACATGCCTGGTTTATTGCCAAAATACAGCTTTCACCGTAAAATGGAATCATGATGTATACTAGTTAAGATTTTTTGTTATGATTTACATACTTGTTTTATTTGGGTTAATTCTGCCTTCACTATAAAAACTACAAGTTGTCGAGTAAGTTACCAAAAGATATTGTCTTATTCAATCGGTATGTCATTTTTTGACATACCTGTCGCCGAAACCGCAGGTCATGGGGACAAACCACCATGCCACAAATCAAACTATATATATGGTTGGCTTCCAGAAGACTCGATTGGTTGGTTAACAGCGGTGCAATCATCTGTTCAAGTAAATCGTTAAAATACGTGCCAGTGCGAAAGTTTCAGATTTGCATGGAGGTCCACCCTGTTTACACAGCGGAGGCATTTCATCAAATGAAACCCCACATCACCATTTCACCTTTCTAATAAACGTTACTGGCTTACAAACAGTAAGGTGACGGGAAAAGATACCAACAGGTAGGGTGTCATACATTATTCGAGAATTTAATGCAGTCGTTACATTTTCTTTCATTGTCTATCCCGATACTCACCCCCCCCCCCCCCCATTATTCTCTGGCATAATTTTGATTTTGTTATCATAATGATATGATAAATGTATATGCCGAGAGACTTAAAAATTGCAAAAGTATGATATTCTTAAAAACTTCTGGAAAGGGACTGTGTTGTGTCTAATGTTCTTTTAAGTTTAACTTTAATTAGGTAAATAATTCGGAAACTGAAATAGCATACTGTGATTGATTGATTATTTCGGTTTTTCCACGTTCGGGTACACTGGATGTTTACACAACATGGCCGATGCTGATGGTTTAATTAGGCATATCGACTGTGCTTTTTGTCGACTCAGTACATTTTTGTGCTCTGCGGAGATCAGATTAGGAGGTGTGTGAGAATGAAACGAAAAACTCATTGAAAGTGCACCCTTTAATTTTTCAATAATTTTCATTCTTTGGATTGTTTGTATTTTTTGACCTCCGTCCAAAATGTATTTTCAAATCCCAACCACTGTCGGCCATTTTAAGTTGCGGAAATAATAAAATGCAGATGGTCGATAATTTCTACGAAATATGGATGGGTGCAGACCAGTTGACCAATACGGCGACAGTATTGCAAACTGAATTTGAGGACGTGATAGTACCTAGTGTGGATGCCAACTGTGGTACTATGGACGTTTATGGTAACGATACTGTATATGAATTAGACTAAATAATACCCATCTATGTTATTACATTGTCCTGATATCATATCAGAATCGTGTTCATTGTACAAAGCAGCTATCAATATATACTTCTATCGGCCTCTGGCAAAGGTTGGGGTCCAGAGCGTGGGTAGCAGAAAGTAAGGACAAAGTGAATGAGTGTGCTACATTCGTGGCGTGACTCACAGTTACAGAGCGTGACATGTTTCATTTCGATAGCCTTCTCGGGATCAAAAGGGGAAATCCCAAACGCCTGCAGTACAGACATTCTATTCACCATTGTTGCAGATAAAACTACCCAAAACTATTGATTTTTCTCTAAATCATACATATAAGAGGTGATTACAAGGAATTTACGTGGGGTAAGAAATACTTAGTACTGTCATTACAATTACTTGGGGATGGGGAGTTTAGTCAGAAATCAAAACAATGTCACATACAAGGAAACCTACTCTTTAACGCGAATTCGATTATTATAAAGATATTTTGTGAGGAAAACCTTTAAGTTGATTGGCTGGAAGTTCGAGTTTCACACGTTAGTAACGCGTGACAGTAGCCCTACCTCTAGCTCTGACGTCAGACTAAGGCGTTGAGCTCTGACCAATAAATGTATTGTAGAGATGGCTTTCTACGTTTACCATTTTACCATGATTTCAACTGCTACCTAGTTTTACATGTATCCTCTTTTGCATTTGTCACTCACGGAAATTAACGAGTGTGAAGCCACCATCATATTCATATTCAGTTTCAGTTTCAAAAGTTCACCTCTAGGCTCAATCTGAATATGATGATGGCTTCACACGTTCATCATCAGATTCGAAGTCTTCCGAATGGGTACGAACGCGAGTTCGGCAAATCACATAAAACCGTCATTGGCAGGTTTAAATCATGCGATTGTGATTACTTTTCACTTGAATTGCATGGAATTGCATGCTCCCTTTTTATTTTTGCCAGAGTATCCAATTTGCACCATGAATTATTGTTGTCATGGACCATTATTTTTTAACAGCAGCAAGTTCGAATGTGTTGATGACAGTCCGGTTGTTTGTGATTTCTCAAACGTTACGTGTGACGATTTACTTGAACTATGTCCATATTGTAAAAGACAAGGTTTTACAGTTGTTGAGGATGAGTGTCATTTTAAATTGTTTTGTCCTTAATATAACGACCATAGACTAGATTTCATTACTAGTACTCAAGAGTTCACTGCACTCAAAGAAAGAAAAATGTTTTTCCTTACTTCCTTATCAGTTTTTTGTTCATAAAGCTTTTAACACTCAGATTAAATGACCAGCAGAAGGTAAAATAATCTTCCCAACGCTTTCAGTAGCGGGAGGATTTCTATTTTTTATGGTGTTATTCAGCTGCTTTAAACTATATTGGGCAAGGAAATTTTATCTTTCTCAATAAATATTTTGTAAACATTTGATTGGTGTGAACGTGGTGTAAGTTGGAGTCGGACTATATTGCATACAACACGTGGTTAGGTTAGATCTGGTCAGTTTTTCAGTTGTTTGTCAATCCCACAAATATACTTGTGTCATTTGCATATCATGCACAAACACCTGTAGAAAAGCCCTTCCAACCACACAGCCATGTAATCACAAAGACCTTCAACTCTAACGTCATCTTTTATATTTGATATTTAATTTCTTCCGTAAGGAAGAGATATATTTATGGGTGGAAGTCTGTGTGTCTGTGTGTCTGTGTGTGTGTCTGTATGTCTATGTCATCGTTTTCTCCATAACGGCGTGCTCAATTCAAACGAAATTTTGAAGACGTATTCCGTAGGGTAATGGCAAGACTTGATTAGGTGTTGGTAAAAATCCAGTGAATATTAATGAGCAATTTACGTAATTAATGATTTTCGGTAATTAGGCTATATCTCAAGAATGCACACTTCAAATTCAATATAATTTGATACATGCATTTGCGATACCAAAGCGCACTTGTCCTGAAAATATTATTGATGTAGCTTTTAGTTTTAATAAATTATTGGCATATTTTTGTAGGCCACTAAAAAGGAAAAAATAGTTTCTCGTCAGGAAATGTTGTCTAAAGTGGTACGACGATGCACTTATTTTTTTTACATTCTCAACAAATGTCACAGTACATGTTGTGGTTGGCCAGGCGATCACTAACAGCAATGAGCATATAGCTATCAATGAGAAAAAATAACTTATTACATATGTTCTGTTGTATTCCAACAATTGTCTGTAGGAACGACAATCTCAAAACTTTGCCCTTACGGAAGACATTCAGTTTACATCTGGTTTTAAATAATATATGGTGTCAAAATGTCCTGCACTGTAGTATTCAATAAATTGGATTAACTGTGTATCCATGTCTCATCAAGTTCTTCGGTGTTCGATTGTAAGATTCCTAATGATACCTCAAGCTGCAAGCGAGTATAGAGTTCACCCCGCTAGAGTCCCCAAACAACTAATTCTCGCCCTTGAGATATGACATTTATTTTAAGCGATGTCTTTATCAAGTGGGACGGTTGTATATTGAGTGAGTCGGCAAATTAACAGCTGTTCATTACCATTCCTCTGTTACAGTAATTGTCATCAAATTCAAAAGACAGAAACATATAGTTATGATTATAGATACTGCAATCCGCTCTACAGTTACAGACTATGGGTTCCTGTTTAGCTCATAGTTGCCATGACAATTTAACATGCATTGACTATTGTCTACAGGGCAATGCCTTATCGTCGATTATATATTTTCATGAAATTCTGACACCTTATACGTGTTTCGGGTTTCTGGTCTGTCAAACTTAATAAACATTTCAACCTGATTAGAACAAGAGTGAATCTCCGGAGATTTCAAACCGTTGTACGCTGACGTACAAAAATACATACCAGCGTCTACACAGAAACGCGCGGATATTGACCCGTAGCTTGTAAGCTCCTAGGATCTACTTTACATAAAATTTGTAAAAGAACACATTTCAAAACTGATGAGTCATACCTGTCAGCGGTCCAATATTAAGTACCACGTCGTGACCTGTTTAATATGTGACAATTGTATCCAAGTGTTTCCTAACAAACTATTGCAAACGTTATTGGCATTTTATTATTAGTGGTGACGTTGGCTAGCATTGCAAATTGTTTGACATCTTCGTCTTAAAGTTCATACAGAGGTCATGATGTACTTTTAATTGCTTTGTGTTGTGGCTTTGTTGTCCTTCGTTTGCATTGCAGGCCCGCGGGGAGTTCTGGTCTTTGCGCACCCTTCTCGCAACCGCACCCTGACATAACACTATCTGGGCCTTGTCAAACATACCCCCCTCGTCTCCAACTAACTCCACCATCATACATCATATACCATAATACTATATTGGCTGTGCTGTACAGGGCAGTGTCTTTGGGGCACAGGATTAAGTTGTTCAATGTATACATATCAATTTCATCTATCACTGTATTGAGAGAAAATGTACATTCAATCTCAGACCGCCAATGTTTAATGGTCTGAGATGAAATCCATGCAGGGTGAATAAGTAACGGGCTCTAGAAACCAAACAACTAAAACAGACCATTTGTACCTTTTTATATATTAAATACCATAAATAAGTCAAGAAGTAGGACATGTTGAGCCTGTGTGTATATGTGGTGGTGGTGGGGGGGGGGGGTTTATTTCACATGCAATTGCCACACAATGTCCAGACATTTGTTAGTGTTGTTAGGCACACAGGTATGGGATTGAGAAAGTCCCAACTCCAAAACAGCAAGTATTTTTGTATACAACTCATCGCAAAGTGACCATGAGTTTGGTTCAAGAGCAGTACTGTTCACGGCCTCGACCTATACGTGACTGCCCTGCACATTGTCCAAGTTCCCGTTTATGGGTAACAAAACAAGGCACCCAGGTAAAACTGTTGAATGTGATGACCGACTTGAAGGTTATTTCGTGGTCATTGGCTTTGTTGATGAGCTTTGGCAACGTTCGTCATGGGATACTGAAATGTGTGTTTTGTTTTGGTAGTTGGAAGTTTGTAAACTGGTAAACCTCGATATATTAAATGTAATTACTTTGTTCTTTTAGAAGTGACGTGAAGAAATAAAGCGAACATTTAGAGTAAACAATACTATTACATGTGAAGCTTGCAGCAACTATAGTTAGTTAGTTAGTTAGTTAGTTAGTTAGTTAGTTAGTTAGTTAGTTAGTTAGTTAGTTAGTTAGTTAGTTAGTTAGTTAGTTAGTTAGTTAGTTAGTTAGTTAGTTAGTTAGTTTATTCACTGTACTAATTAAATATAGATACATAAAACATAAGGAAATGGTACCGCAAACATAACTTTGACAAACAGAAAAAGGCTAAATACGATGAACCAAATTAGACCAGACCAGACCAGCCTCGGACCAGACCAGACCAGACCAGACCAGACCAGAACCAGACCAGAACCAGACCAGACCAGACCAGACCAGACCAGAACCAGAACCAGAACCAGAACCAGAACCAGAACCAGAACCAAAGAAACAAATTAAGTAACTAAACCAACCAAAGCCATACCAACCATGGCCAAACTAAACCACTCCAAGCCTAACCAGACTAAATCAATTCATACCGAACCGAAGTCAACCGAGCAGAGCCGAACAGATCCGAATCAGACTTTAACAAAAGTGCAATGTTAAACCATAAACCCATACATGATAGTGATACGTGTAATATCGTGTAGCAGGGTCTATGGACTAAACAAGAAAGTCTGATGATTCATTTCATACAGAGTGCGGTTACCAGAACTGAACAAAATCAAACTAAACTAAATTAAAGAAGCTAAAACTAAGCGGGAAAGACTTATTACACCTATTGACTATTAAACACACAACATGTGTAAACGTGCACTGCGCTGCTTTCAAAATTACAGACAGTGGGTAGATCTCCCGGGGTTCGATTCCCAATCAACCTAAGCAGGGTCCTCGATGTCACTCATTACGTAATCACCCGTGACGTCCGCACGTGTCACAAAGGTGCCACAAAGGTCAAACATAACGTCAATTCCAACAGACGAGTTCACCTAACCCTCAACCCGAATTCTAATCTATCAGATGATTGGTAGGACCAATTGCCATGGTGACATCACCAGACTTTGTTCAAGACTGTTCACTTATATAGATGCATCCGTATACATTATTCTAATCATATTCAATTCCTGACCGCCGGGTGTTATATTTTAGGACTGACTGGGCGCTGCGGGTTTTAGTTGCTAGCTGCTAGTCATCAGTACAGGAAAGGTAAGACATTTTGTATTCGGAATATTTCGTTCGCTCGTTTGCACATCTCGCCGGATTCTTATTGTTATCGTTCATCAAATGAGTTCAATAACAGTCACACATATTTTTTATTTTCAGCCATATTCAAGTGCATATTTGGCGCTGCGCAGGTTTTGTTGTTTGTTTTGTTTTGGTTTTGTTTTTGTTTTTTGTTTTTTTAGTGTTTCCACCAATCAAAAGCAAAACTATCGCAGGTAGTTGTGAAGTAAGGTTATACGTTAGTGTTTTGTCAAATGGCGAAATGTTATCATATTAATGTTTTTTAGAATTTAATTTCTTTCCATAACTTCGACGTATCGCCTATCAAAAAGGGTAAAAAGACTGTTCCAAACATCAAAAACCCGGTTCAAAATGGGCAAAAGTTGCAGAAAACACTAGCTCCCAAGAATACTTTCCGCGTTTATTCAGTTCTACCGCTAGATAACACGGTTAAGTTTTTAAGTTTTAAACAAAAGCAAGGTCTCCATTTTTTACCACACGCCACAGCTAATGCCGGCCCAGGGACCGCACTATTTAAGGTCACGTGACACAAATCTAGAATCGCTCAATGCTGATGTACAAAGGTGAAATGGGAAGGTCACTGTAATAAACAAGTGAAGGATAGGTCAATTGGCCGGCCGGGGAATTAAAAACTATGAATGCATGGATGGCTAGAGGGGAGTAGGGGCTACGTGCACGATGAAACTCACACGAGACACGCGTTCCACAAGGTGTATAAACAGCCTTTTAACTTGTCAGGTATTTGCAGCCAAAATTGCTGACATGGTGTATTAGAGCTTCTGAATATGCTTGTAGAGAACTAGGGTTTATCTTTTGTACTCAAGTTCTGTCGATGTAATCCAATATAGAAAATCAAAGGAACGATAATGATTCTACACACACACACACACACACACACACACACACACACGCACGCACGCACGCACGCACGCACGCACACACACACACACACACACACACACACATATATATATATATATATATATATATATATATATATATATATATATATATATATATATATTCTGCCTTAAGTGTTCAAATAATGGTCACATTTGTACTTGTGTTGTTAGCCGCCTTCATTTATTTCACTTCTGGGGTAAAAAGCTTTTGAATAACTAGATGGACAAGCCCCTCCCCCTCCCCCGTATAGTTGTGTGTGATCTGCAATGAACTAAACGTGTTAACGAACTAACTTTATCAAAAGTCACCGTTTGTGAATATTACTGACGTTGGCCAACACACTTCTTTTCTAGTTATTATGATTGCTATCGTACAATACAAATGTCATTGTTTTGTTTTGTTTCCGTGTTGTTTTTACTTTGACCACAATCACAAGCACAAGGGAAAGATCGTGAAGGATATATTTGCAGGGCGTCTTTGCAAGATTGTCATTCTAAAAATAAAATGATATGATTTTACACCAAGATTACAGTAACAATTTGAAAATTTTCCTGATGCAATTGTTGTCATCCGTTGATTTGGATCACGTATGCTATGCCGGTAGACTATCAAAGCTTCAGTGGAAGCGACATGTTGACACCCTAGAAGTTCACGATAAGGTCTGTTGTCATGGGACAGTAACATTTAGATCGAGTATGGCAAGGTCGCCTTTTTGTATACAGTAAGGTAACATCCAGGTACCAAACTATTTAAGGTCACGTGACACAACACTAGAAACTCTCGACATTGATGTACAAAGGTGACATGGAAGGTCACAGTCTAGTCAGTGAAGGAAAAATCAACGAGGGGCAGAAAGTATCAATTGTAGTGTCCGTAATCACTGCAAGGCTAGAAGGGGCGGAGGGGATAACTTGGTACTTTGACGGCCGATTATCATGTGATATTTTGTACAATGAGACGTTGTTAGCACCGAGCTGCTTTCCCTGCAAACATCACAACTCCCTTCCAAGAGTGTGGGGATGACTTTATGATATTCACTATACAACTACATTCGCTTTTTCTTAATTTCACATATACATCTATGTTCTCCGTAAGTGTACTTAGTATTATATAGTAATACAGGAAATACACCGAGACGTGTTACTAGCCGTTAGCGCTGAATTGGATATCATACAACGCCTTCCTTTTTGTAGCCTGTCTCGGATGAGAGATTGCAATGAACGGAATATACCTTAAGCATCGTAAACAGGCTATAGTATATACCCTTTTCGGCGTCGACTTGACGATGTTCACTACACGACTACATCATATCTTATTTTCACATTTACATTTGTATCCACGGTCAAATCTGGTCACGGTGATGTGGTCTTTACTAGATGCGTCAACAATCTCTATTTCAATCCCGAGGGATAATCATGAGACGAGACCGGGGGGGGGGGCGTACGATGAACGCGACATTTCACGAATCCGCCACCGTCCCGGAACTACCGTACGCTTGTGTTACATTTGGTAATATGGTGAGGACAGAGTCAAGTCTTCGGATACCATCTGACTAGATCTATATTTACATGTAACAATATGATTTGTGTATTTGATTGACAACATGTCCCTAGCCAGAATACAAGTATGGGTTCAGTTTGATAGGAATATTTTGTCCATTTGTAATAACATTCCTAAAAGTTATTTTCATCAAGTCTTCAACAGAACTATTCAGGTACCGATACCGCCAACGAATCTATTCCAGTAGAGTAACGTTCATTGGTCACGGTTTTTTGTGGGGTTTTCTGCCAATCAGGAATATTATGTTTGCTTTGGGAGTTGGCTACTCAAGCGAAAAACGAATACAAGAAATGTAAACTCTAAACAGACCATTTTTACTTCAGCTAAGTTTGGAAAGGGAAGTGCAGGTTTTGAAAGAAGTTCTTCACTATGAATTCAAGAGTGATCAAAGGGCATTTGGTGATGGTGTGAATGTACCATGAGGAGAAGTGGGTAGATAGAAAAGATGGTCCATGGTTGGGAAGGCCTGGCTAGGCTGTGTATTGGTGCGTCATATGGTATGGTATGGTCTGTTTGGTGATAAATCATCAAAAGTGTGTACTGGGAGTTGGTTCTGAAGCCCATCGTAGAACACTGAGTACAGTTACATATAGTTTTCACCTTCCCTAAAACATGTTGACCAGTAGAGTGAAATATAGGGTACTAGATAAACAACTCTATTAAGTTTAGTTACTATTACTATACAAACACCTGGCCTGCCTTTATACGAGGTATAATGATTGCAGTAAGGCTGAAATCGAAGTCATGGCTCTGTCACTTATAATCTTGATTTATTGTCAAGTTTCGTTCATCGGCTGAGAGGGTTATTCTGGATGCCAACGTGGTTTCTAGAGGTATATGTTTAAAAATGTATCTTTCTTCAAATGCTCACGTCCATGAAGACATTTTAGTACCACGCCCTGTACATGTACTATCATGTCGTGTACCATGTGCTAATTTAAGTAGTGACATCGGCAAGGTACAGTTAAGATTGCAACATTTTGTCTTTTTTTGACCATTGTCTCTATTGAAAGGACCATGCATTTAATACATGTGCACTGTGTCAACATGATCAATGGTGCTCGCAGTCCACGTGTTTGGGAAAAGAAAACTGACACTCGACAAACTCTAGAGAGATACACTAGCACCTCGATCTCACCAATTTGTAAGGCTAACATGGAAACACCTGAATACTCCGCGTAGATCTGCACCCTATATCCTCTGATATTTGCCAGAATTCAGTTTTCAACTTGAGGTAAATCAATTTACAATTTAACACTTGCTTAACATTTTGATGAAAGCAACGACATACCATTGTTAGTAGTTACATTTTTTTTACAATTATGCAAATATATAGACCTTTCAAGTTTTATTACGAATTGCAAATGTTATATGCTTTATAAAAAGCTTATGTATTCTATACTTTCCTTTTCTATACCAAGTTACTAAGCATGAGCTCTAAATTCGCAAGGAGAGTCTGAGCCTATACCGCGACGCCGTAGCACCGAATGGCAAACATTATATACAGGTATCATGATATAACTTATAATTTACATAAGTCTAATGTAGGCTTACAGTTACGTCAATTTGATGACATACTAGTATCAGTGAATCTTATATCATTTTGTAGCTGGTTCTGCCGTATGTATGAGGAGTTACGAATGCATTTACGTAGGTCCTATAGCAACGTACAAGTTTTCCCATAGACATTTGTAACCCCAGATAGTTCCAGAATCAGTCTAAGTAATATATGCAAGGGCGTATATGGACATAATGTGGGCGAAATAAGTGTACTTACTGTCTAATGGAAAAGACCAATCGCATAAACTAATGCAGTAATTTTGTCCGTAGTTACCTAATTCATAACACTCTTAAAGATCTTGGGTCCTAAGTACTTAAATGCGTGTGCGTTTTCGTAAACTACCGGTACAGAAATTAATGGCTCAGCTACATCAATAGACTTTTTTTTTCTTGGGATTAAATATCTTACAATAAGTTTTCATTATTGTGACGAGTACGCTGTGTCATTACCCCTATCTGACCCTGTGAGCGTCACGAACTAAACGTAGTTATTTGTGCACTCGTGTAGAAACCTTTCAAATTGAATGAACGAAAGAAACTTCGTTTTGAACAGCTTTCAAACAGGTGGTGGTCTGCTTGACATCAAGGAACGAACTGATTATATATTTGTAGTTCTTTTGTTGAACCCTTGTAAGTTGAAACTCTTCAACACAATGTGGTCAACTTTTATCAACCGAGACTAAACTTTACGGGCCTACGCGCCGACCATTCCGAAAGAATGGTTGTAAAAAAATGTGAAACAAATCGGCCTGGAATAACTCGCATTTAAAAGTTTTAAAAAGTTTCCATACAACGATTTTCAGGATAACAAACGAACACTAAACGTTGCAGGATATGGAAGAAGCGTCACTGTCTTCATGAATTAATGTGTGTAATAGATAATACGAAAGCAACTGATGATGATGATGATGATGATGATGATGATGATGATGATGATGATGATGATGATGATGATGACGACGACGACGACGACAGTGGTTATCTGAAGTGTTCATTGATGACAAAACAAAGTACTACAAAAATGTCAAAACAGAAGTGTACTTACAAATAATTCGTGTATAGACTTTAATAATTTGCAAATTATGTTTTGATAAAAAAGAAGACGAAATAACATTACGTTGAAGTGAGTAATACAGTAAACCACGTTTTAGAGGCAACTTAGTGTTTTCGGCATACATAATAATGATTAGAATAACTTCAATTGGGGTTATCTTTTTTTTCAATCCTTTCAAGATCAAACGAAAGGTATTTATTTTTTTCAAACTGCATTCACCATTCTACCCATCCCGCTAGTTGTCTTTTCACATATGAAAATAAAACCACACCTCTCTCGCATGAGTGGGCCGTTTTACATGTAGTAAGCCTAATTTCCTGAGGAATTCACTATCACATATGCTAAAAATTGGTATAGCAGAATAGCAGAAGAGTGGTCGGTGACGGTACTAGACGACACGTGCAGGCCACACGTATAGTTGTAAAATGGCGGATATTATGACATATGCAAGCCACACATGTAGACTCTCTCACCAGTCTCAGGGAGCATCGCTATTAGCTGTTTTGTATGTACCAATATCTTACCGAATAATTGTACTAGAATAATATGGAAAGCTGTCACTGTCTTATCAGAGTAATGGACTGTATATTACTTGAAAAAACACATTATATGGTTGCATAATATCATTATATTATATGCTAACATCATTATAGGATGGTATAACTTCATTATAGGATTGTATAATATTAAGGTAACCATAAGTAAATAGTCATACAATTTCACTAAGTTGAAAGTAAACAGTTTGTTTGTGTTAGTTCTAGATGGAGAGTCTCCAGATAAGTTGTCAGTCATGTTGTAGGGTCCAAGAATCACTGACCTTCTTTGTTTTCAATAAACCAATGGTTAAGCCATTACCAGGGAGGGAAATCAACAAAATGTTAACAGTGCTCGGGCATCGCAATAACACGTCAACAAATGGTTAGCCCTGTGTAGTCGATGAGGGCCCACATTACAATTATGCAGTTGGTATCTTAATGATGCGATGCTCCTAGACTGTGAGAGAGTCTAGCCACACATACAACAACAACTATGGGAAGGTCACCATAGCCCCATACACACATGCAAGCAAGGTGGAGCTGAGGTTAAACTTAGAAAGAGTCTGTAGTAAAAAAAAATATATAGACCGATAAACAGTTTATGGCTTGCGTTAAGATACCGAAACGTCAGTTCAGAAAAGAATGGTACGGATATAAAAACGTTTATAGCCATCTGTCCATGGATCAGGTCACTGAACGATCACGGCGAACCGTGCATAGGAATATTCCATCAATACATCTGACTGACGTGGTTGTCATTATTCATATTGCGGATACTATTTTTGAACGTGGAAATTTATTGCATATTTCTTCCATTTTTGCACACGTTTTGTGTGTCATCGTTTATTAACGTAAATGTCAAACAGTCTACCAAACGCATGACGCACGAGGGATATCATCGTATACGTCATACTTCAAACAGGTTGAATTTCCCCTTCATATTGAGATTACATTTAAACGATTCCGTTTGGAATGTCCTGGGAAATTATGTATACATAACAAAATTAATTATATGTGTTAATTTTCTACAAAATGTCATGATTTAGGCATTTGGTTGATCGTAAACATAAACGGATGTGACCTACTTTTGTAATGACGTCATTATCTCCTTGGTCTACACGGGATCTCCGCAAATAATGTGTGTATTAATGGAACTATAATAAACAACGCGCGTTTATGTCGTAGACACTTTCATGAATTTCTAACACGGCATGTTTTAAAGGGGTCATTAATATGCATTGAGAATAAACACATCTTCTGTGTCTCAAGTATGTTACTGTCATTTTCTACATGCTAGTAAAAGCCAAACATTGTCATTGAAAAGTCTAACATGTGCAAATGAAGCTGATAGCATTCATATGGTGCAATAGAGTGATAAGAAGGGTCGGCTCGGAATCTACAATTTGCTGGTTCGAGTCTCGTTTCTTCCATATGTTTCTGAATGTCTAGATTAAACAACCAATATACCCAAACTAGTCGACGTCCTTCTTGCAGACTGCGTAATCCCCCCCCCCTTCTCCGTACACAAGGACGACTAAAGTTAAACCAATTGTATGAATTGGGACCTGATAGGATAAAGGTTATTTTGTGCCATATTTAATCCTAGGGCTACAGCAATGGCTTGTATGCTCCCTAGGGAGTTGAGAAATTAGATATCAATATACTAGGTGACAGGGGTAATCGTTGAACAGTGGCATAATCACTATAGCCATGCTGGAACACGCTTTACAGTGGGGACATTACAATACCTTGCCAGAGCTCCTGTCTTTTAATATTTTCGACAAAAGAGTCCCCTCAAAGATGAAAGAAGGAGAACTTCTATTTTTTCTTGAAGACAATGATTATCAGCATTGTGAAAGTAAGCCTTTAAGTGCGCCAAAGGGTGTCTGGATATAAAGTTTGACAACTTTGTTGAATATTAAAGCCTATTTCCGTTCTATTGTAATTCCGATTTGATGTTTTTTTGTGTGATATTGTCAGTTAAGTAGTTATTGGCACACGATAAACGATAATGTTTCAGGCACGTACGTTTTTTTTGGCCGGAGAATCTGACATTGACGTCAGTTGTGACGTCAGAGTATTACCACGCTGACATTATCGTGAACTGTTCTTGGTATGTATTCTAGTGTGTTTTAACCTCCACATGAACGCCGGAGTCTTATTTACTTACCGGTTAAATGGACCGACGGTCAAACTGATATTGCCAGCAGGAAGCTGACTTAGATAATAAATAAGGATGACCTGATATCGGAGACACTTGTCAGATACTGACCTAGGAAGTCAACAATAAAATAGAACTACAATGACTGACGAAAGGGACAGGGGATGGAGAGAGGAAAGGAAAGAGACAGGGGCGACACAGACAGACAGACAGACAGACAGACAGACAGACAGACAGACAGACAGACAGACAGACAGACAGACAGACGGACGGACGGACGGACGGACGGACGGACGGACGGACGGACGGACAGACAGACAGACAGACAGACAGACAGACAGACAGACAGACAGACAGACAGACAGACAGACAGACAGACAGACAGACAGACAGACAGACAGACAGACAAGATAAAAGTAGTGGAGGGAGACAGGTAGAGACAGAGAAAAGCCAGAGAGAGGCAAAGAAGGAATAAGTGTTTGTTTGTGTGTGCTTGCGTGCACGTGCCACCGGTGATATTAATGTATTTTTGTTTGTATCACATTTCTGTTGTGACGTCATGTATTGTTAGAATTGGCACAAATCCTACGAATATGTGATGCATTTTGTTTGTTTGTTCGATAAGGGAAACGAGATACTTCGTGGAGACAACACGTTCCATAGAACAGGTGCCAATGTGAAATGAAGTCGAACATTTTCTTTCCCCTTCGAATGTTTAAATACAACATGTAATGCCACGACGGGCATGATGCATATCAGCCATTAAATGTTTGTCCTCATTTCACACTTTCGCAAGTATCTGTCAGTTTACAACTTTCTGTTGGTCACGAAAGAAAAAACAAAACGGCGCGCTTTTCGCTTGACGTTGTCTGAAACATCTCGCCATGATTTTGTTGACTTCGTTAGTTACTTTTTATTTCTTGACAAACATTTATCATTTTGAAAGTAATAAGAGTTGCATTTGTTGATCTGACTTTGATCAGTTGACTCATTTGCTTCAATCGGTGAGGATGGGTCTTACTAGTGACCTACTTTTCACGTCGTAATATCAACACAATTGAAAAGGGCTGTAAAAACGCCGTTCTATCGAGACATCGTTACTGTATTGAAAGAATTCAAACACCGTCCTCTGTTTTCAGACAGTTTTATCGTTCAAGTTTTTCAAGAGGTAATTTTATGTCATAAAACAGGCAGACAGGGCAGGATACGACGACAAAACCGAGGTCGTCGTCAAGGACATCGGAAAGTAGCAACTATGTTATGCTGACTATAGTTGCGCTCGTTTTAAGCCTAAGATCGGTACGAATGTTGGTCAGACGACACTAGCCATGTCAATTTTGACAGACTTCTACATTCGTATGTAGTGTTAAGTTCATTCGAATACACAAAATATAGATTTCATCAGTTGAAAAATTGACCTAAAAAATTAATTTTGAAAAAAAAATAGATTCGTGTTGATCGAGTGGAGAGACAGTAATTGTATTGGGGCAGTGGAAATATTAGCGGTTTGTTACGCAGAGCCAACCTTTAGACATAATCCGAAAAAGAGTGTTGAGAGAATTAGAAAGGGTGACGGCTATAAATGACTGCAGTTAAACAGGTTGGGAGAAAACGATTGTGCAAGTGTTAGGAGTGGTCGATGTACTAGACAATGACGACTTTCATTCACCCAGTACGTTGGGCGGTATAAAACTAAGTTATCATTCACGTTCGAATTACACAAATATGTCTTTCTATAAGTTTTTCTTGTGTTTGATTCTAATGTCCTTCCATTCTGAACCAACTTTTGTCACAAGCTATTATAGTGTTAGCCATAACTTGATTTTAAAACATTCTCTCCCCGTACGTAGTTTATTTTGTTGTCACGCGTTGAACATAGCCGTAGTTAATTTGGTACACATCCAAATGTTTGACGTATTCCCACAGAATTCGAAGAATTTCAAAGTTTCCGTGGTAGCATTTGAAAATAGTATTCTTACAATATCGGCATTCAATGAACTGACCTTGACCCAATACCGACCGTTTAACCTACATTTGTTGGGTGAACCAGACTGTTATGACGACGATGTGTTAGCCAAGCTCTAGAATGCGCTTATTTGATTTGTAAGCCTTACATGTGCTTCCAACGATCACGTTTCCATCGGGTGAAAATATTGGGCCAGTTTATAAATATGTCATAACTTACGTGAGTCATAGCCCATGGTTACAGAAAAATTTAACGCATTAGTTCACACGACCTTTTAAATAGTTGTATCACCGTAGCACGGCAATTTTACCGTCACGTCCATAAACTGTAGTTTAGTCCCGTGACCATGTCGTGGGTTGCTCGAAGTTGCCATAGCACTTGGAAATATACAAACAATATTCCATGTTGAATATTGTCACAGCTGCCACCTGTAGTTATTGAATTCAAACTTAACTAGCAACAAGGAGAAGAATGACTTGATTCAAACAACGAAACTTCCTAAGGATAAAACTGAATAAGGGAGGCTTGAAATGCAATCTCTCTTTCAGGCGTAATCTGTTGGTTTGCCACTTTCATATTGTTTCAAATTTCTTTACTTTAAGTTGAGTCGCCGTCCTTTCAAATAATACAACGCTTTGTGAGATTTCTTATTCTCATCCAAACTGTGACAAGCTGTGTCATTTGTATACTGTTATCTGGTCTACCAACAGTGGTGGATATTAAAGTTTCCATTCAAATTTATTTAAGAGTTAGGGCGGAGTGTCCCCATGCCATCGCTTTTGTAGGCATGTATTGACGTATGTATGAGCAGTCGTAATGTCCGACGAGTGAACTCTCGGTGCTCATTAATATTCATGAGGCAAACACAAGTAGCCGGCCAGTATATAACGAATTTGTACATTTCTTCACAGAAACTCACCTGGTAACAAGTCCTTAGATATTTTTTCCGGAGAGTGAAATTGTGAGCTGAGCAAAGTCTACCATTCATATACCTATACGATGTTATTACTTGAGAGTTCAATTTTGCCGTCGGTTCTGCTGCCGATGATATTACCATGTGTGTTATTAGTGTTGGCATTTAAACTGTGGTCGATCTATATTGAGAACACACGAGATATGAACTGTCAAGCCCCACTGCCTGATGGCAGCATGGGTTTACCATTCATTGGCGAGACGGTACAACTCGTTCTTCAGGTAAGAACAATCTGCTTAAAGCATTTCACAAATTGGACAGTAAATTTACACTAAGGGACATTCCGAATAAAAAGTCTGACTTTTTGTGTAATTCCTTCAATAACACCTTTGTACGCTTGTACACTCACACGTTTTTTATTTACTTTACTGACAGCTTTTTAAATATGTGTTTGTTTTTACTTACATGTAATTCAGACATTCGAAAAATTCAAACTTAGGTTAAATTAATAAAACATACGCGGTGAAATATTTGAAGTTTATACAAGATTGTAATTTATCTTTGTGTGAATAAGCTAAACTTCATATAACTCATGCTGAAAAGCTAGGAAAATGTAGTTTTTCATACAAATGAATCAGGAAAAAGTTCATTTGGTATTTTTCTACATATGCAATGAGCCGAAACTGTGTATATCTCGCGTAATAATATTTCACTGTACCTCTTTGTTCCCATCGTCAGTTCATAAGCGTGATACCTGTACTGAGCACGTGCGTGTACGTATTCGCTATTTATGGCTCCATTAAACTTCGCACTAACTTTATACTTGCAATTCCACGAAATTGAGATCAAGGCCACCAAATGCTAAGATTGACCCTGGAAAGGTTTCATATTCCTTTATTTCAAATATACACTGAACAAAATACCTGCCAGATACTGTCACTTTTAAGTATCGGTATAGTTATTTCATTTCAACCTTGAACTACATTTAGGGACATAACGGTCATGGCGGCGTGTCAAAGTGTTGTGGCTGCCAGCTTGACGATGCCATAATTTTTAAAGGCCAATGAAGAATCGTGACGTCACCAAGTTTCTAACTATACAAGCTGTGTATACGTACATGAATTGTAAAGCAATACTCGCCATAGCAACCGGCATCTAGTACGACTGTCTTCTGGCATCGTTAGAACAGTTGATTACTTCGTAGGAATTTCCTGAATATTTTTTGATTCGTATATTAAATTACGTCATCGGACCTTCTATATGTTATATCTTAATACCAGGTTTGAGTTCAGTCAATTGCAAGTAGTGGTTAAGTGTGTTTCAGTATAGGTACAGTCGAGCGAGTACTTCTGAATATGCAGTGATGTCTACACCTAAATACATATAAACTCAGCTCGTGCCCCTTCAATGCATCTATACCAGTCTGCTTTATTTGAAACATAATATATTTACAAAGCAAGGCTAATGCAGCGACTACGACTTGGGAAACTGAAATATGCCCATACATGCGGCACACGTGATGATACAAATGGTTTGGTAGCCACGTTACGAGTGTATGTATGTGAGGAGTTAGGGGAAACTCAAGAATTTTCGATCGGATTTTTTACTCCATAACCTTTCTAACTTTCGTGCTTGATTTGTAGCTTTTGAAATTGAAAGTCCGTTTATAGGTGACAATTCAAAAATTAAAGATTGCTTAGATAATATATGATACTGACACCTTTTTTTGAGGGACATAGTCATTATCGCGCCCCGTATTATACCGTTTGCAAGCAGGACTACCAGGGTACTGGATGTTTGTCACTGAAATCACAGACACGTTTCTTCCTTGTTTATGCTGAAATACACTACGAGAGCGCTGGGTGTTCGTCACTGAAATACACTACAGGGCGCTAGATGTTCGTCACCCAAACGGCTTTTGCGTAGACTGGTTGCTATGTATATCCACGTTATAATAAGTCTATACAATTAGTTACTCAAACACAGAGTGGGTTGACTGACGATAAGCAGTGTGGTCCCGGACACCACACGCAGTTGTCATATTATACAAGGCGGAATGCTTTTAAAAGTAGCCTCAGACTGACGCATCTTTTGATGTGTCCTGTTTTAGTGTAAATTGTCGCATAAAATCCTCACATCCTAAGCTCTTACGACCTGGATTCTGTCTCAAACATCCAAATGCTTTGTGTGTCTCAAACAAGAATTGTGTGCGCCTTTTGTGACAAAAAGAGTGTAATATAAAAACCATCTAAAACATATTCATGTCTAATAAATTGTTCATATTTCTCCTCGTAGGGAGCTGAATTTTACCGAAAGAAGTATCTGAAGCATGGTCCCATTTTCAAGACACACGTACTCGGACGTCGCGCAGTTCGTGTAGTCGGTACGGAGCTAGTACGCCAAGTACTCCAGGGTGAGGGTGACACAGTGACTATCTTCTACCCCCAGTCCGTACGCACACTCCTGGGAAGCCACTCTGTTGCTACGTCATTCGGTAAAGAGCACGAGGGACTTCGTAAACACTTATCAAAAGCATTCCATATCAATTATTTGTCTCGGTACATACCATACATACAGAAATATACAGATGAGGCTATAAGCGAATGGTGTGAACAAACTCACGTTGTTGCCCAGGACGAGTGCCGGACACTGCTGTTTCGAATCGCTGGTAAACTTCTATGTAACTTTGACTACAGTGAGCATGAAACAAGGTATCTGTCTGGAGTCTTCAAAGATATGGTCGACAATATGTTTTCATTACCCATCGATCTGCCGGGTACCGCTTTTAATAAGGTAAGTTATGTTAACTGTATGTATGTATGTATGTATGTATGTATGTATGTATGTATGTATGTATGTATGTATGTATGTATGTATGTATGTATGTATGTATGTATCCGTGCGTGGGTGTACTGTGAGTGAGTGAGTGAGTGAGTGAGTGAGTGAGTGAGTGAGTGAGTGAGTGAGCGAGCGAACGAACGAACGCGCGTGCGTGTGTGTGTGTGTGTACGTGTGTGTGTGTGCGTGCGTGCGTGCGTGTGTGTGTGTGCGTGCGTGTGTGTGTGCGTGCGTGCGTGCGTGCGTGCGTGCGTGCGTGCGGTTATTGAGTGGGTGGGTGAGTGACAACCCAAGCGAACAATTCAAGCGACGTGGATAAAGGAAGGAGGAGGGAAATGATATATCGAACGAGGAAATGAAAGACTCAAT
Organism: Glandiceps talaboti; assembly: GCF_964340395.1. Taxonomy (NCBI): domain Eukaryota; kingdom Metazoa; phylum Hemichordata; class Enteropneusta; family Spengelidae; genus Glandiceps; species Glandiceps talaboti. The sequence goes on along the minus strand of NC_135563.1, from coordinate 19,736,757 downwards.
GGAAGATGGCCACCGTACAGGTGAGAATTTGACAAAGAAATGGTAGTAGGAGAGTACGATTTGTACCTGAAGCCATATAATTGATGAAAACCTATAGATAACAACTGAGTAATGAGATGCATGTCTTTTGCTATTATTTATCCTAAGGCTTTACGTGCTCGTAACATACTACTCAGTAAAATAGAAACAAGTCTGAAGAAGAAACAAGAAAACACAGACACAGAGATGGAATTTGTCGATGCACTCAGCCTTCTTTCTCAAATCACCACTGATGGAGTGGAAGCCATAGAAACTCGCCAACTGAAGGAGCTGGCGCTGGAGTTACTCTTTGCTGGTCATGCGACATCATCCAACACCGCAACGATGCTATTGGTTTGCTTAGTTAAGTACCCACAAACCGTCACCAAACTCCGTCAAGAACTAGAAGAACACAACCTGTTAGATAACGACGTGATGTTGTCCTTTGAAACATTATCCAGATTGAAATACGTCGGCAGTGTTATCAAAGAAGTCCTCAGGATGTATCCTCCTGTAGGGGCTGGCTTTAGGAAAGTCCTACGAACTTTTGAACTTGGGGTAAGTGAATGATGCGATGTTTTTAAATACTAACATTTTTGTCTGGTTCACTTATCACTTTGGACTGTGCCTGATGTGATGTGATGTGATGTGATGTGATGTGATGTGATGTGATGTGATGTAATGTAATGTAATGTAATGTAATGTAATGTAATGTAATGTAATGTAATGTAATGTAATATGAGGCAATGTAGTGTGATGTGATGTGATGTGATGTGATGTGATGTGATGTGATGTGATGTGATGTGATATAAAGCACTGTGACGCTACCTTAGCTCCAGGTGTCCAAAATCGCGAGACCGTTCAACAAGTGTGTTGCACACGTGACGAATGAAAGTTACTCATCAAAAAGTACGTACAAAAGAGCACAGAACTAACAAAAGACTTTAACAGACGATTACGTGCCCCAGTTCACGATATGGAATCTAGGGATTTGATGTTTGTGTCATGTTTTTGCTAGCTTTTACGATAACATTCCTTTAACTATGTTTCAATGCATGGTGTGACACTTATAAATTGCACTCTTTCGTCAAACCCTTTCACTGACGTCATTTAGTTCAAGCATGCACAATTTAATGCGTGTTCGTGTCTGGTGATGCGGAGGTCAATAGCCTGATGTCGTGTCTGCATCAATGCATCATTTATTGTTTGAAAGTTAATGGGTGGATATTTCTAATCACATTGTTTTGAACGCACCTCTACTGAACACCACATTACTCACTTCGTTGAATGCAGCTAGGCACGACTTCTTTATGGCTTGTCTTTTAAAATGATAATATGGTATGCAGGCAAGCAACTCAATTCATGACCATGAAAAGATTGTTATTAGTTACTATGAGAGTCTCAGATTATGTTCTTTTGGTGATTTTTATGTGACGCCAGTTTCGATTGTAGAAGTACACCATGGGCGATTCTCGAACCAAGCCCCATGGCACCGCATCGGAACATGCATGGCTATGATGCACGAATTGTGACCTTACCCATGAGTTAATGATTTGTATTCAAGTAACGCGACACCAATGTATTTTGCTTCTGTGTCTCTCTTTCATTTTTTATCATCGATTTGATCTCTTTTCGGATGGTTATGTGATGATGATGATGATGATGATGATGATGATGATGATGATGATGATGATGATGATGATGTTGAGGAAGAGGAGGAGGAGGTGTTGTTGTTGTTGTTGTTGTTGTTGTTGTGGTGGTGGTGGTGGTGGTGGTGGTTGTTGTTGTTGTTGTTGTTGTTGTTGATGTTGTTGTTGGATGATGATATTTATTTGTCATTTTTGGTAATATTTTCCTGGTGTTATTTTTGATCTATATTCATTCTATTATGATTGCAGGGGAAGCAAATTCCGGCTGGCTGGACAGTGATATTTAGCATACGTGAAACTCAAATGTTGGCTGCCAATTTTACGAAAGCAGACGAATTTAATCCAGATCGCTTTATGCCAAACAGGCAGGAAGACAAGAAAGGTGATCGCTACTCATATGTTCCATTTGGTGCCGGACCACGAGGCTGTGTCGGTAAACAACTTGCATTTTTAATGCTCAAAACCTTTCTAATTCAGTTGGTAAGGAGATGTCGCTGGGAAGCCGTCAGCCCAGAAAACTTGGCCATCCAGCTTCTAATGACACCGCACCCAGTTGACGGTCTCCCTCTACGCTTCACCGGACTTGATTGTAACGCCAACGTAATTGACTTCAAGAAGACGGACGAGGATGCAGACATTGCCTATTAGTGTTGAAAGACTGATCTGACACAAACTCATTCAGACTTTTAATATGGCTGGTGTTTTGAGACTAACAACAGACATCTGAATAAATTGCTCTTACTTCGTTAGTATGCTATTAAGCATGTCTGCATATGCCACTTAAAGTTCAACTTTTTACCTTTATCAGACATGCGCAATATACTCTTTTGAACTTTTCATTGAAAGCAATACTTAGTCTAGTATGTTCAACGCAACGGAATAGACAAGTTGTCTACAAGGGATGACAACACAAACATTCATTGTTCATTGTTTTTCTCTTTTTCTTCTGACGCAACATCTATATTTTAATACAATTAAATATTATATAAAATTTGAGAAATGAATTTGACGAATGACACAATGTTCGAGTGTCACAATCCAATGTATTATGTTTGGGTATCTCGTTTAGAAAGAGAAAATCTAGATACATTTTAGCAATCGACGAGTTCAAGAAAGATGTACTGTCAAAACGTCTAGATTGATATTTTGGAGTACCGATTCAGGCAAGGTTCTATGAATGAAAAACTCATAAATATGTTAGGATATTTATATGCCAAGCCAATTTCCTATTCTTTGTATGTATATATTTATTCAAAGTTACTTTTTCTTCTGTTAATTTGTCAAAAAATAATGCAAGTTTTGAACTGTTTAAATTACGTGTTTTTTTCAATTCGCCAAAGGTTTTTATATAATTAAAGACAATTGCTTATATAATATAGTACAGTGTACAAACAGTAGGTTTTTTCTTTCTAATGTGCGGATGTATAAGAATGGATATGAATTAAACCACACGCACACACACACAGACAGACAGACAGACAGACAGACACACATACATACATACATACATACATACATACATACATACATACATACATACATACATACAGACACACACACACACAGACAGACAGACAGACAGACACACATACATACATACATACATACAGACAGACAGACAGACAGACAGACAGACAGACAGACAGACAGACACACATACATACATACATACATACATACATACATACATACATACAGACACACACACACACACACACACACAGACACACACACACACACACACACACACACACACACACACACACACACACACACACACACACACACAACAACAACAACGACGACGACGATCTAGCATCTGTCTAGCAGGCGTGTGATCGGCTCGAACATGCTAGGTCCGAGCTCCAAAGTTGACATCTGCAAGTCAGAACCAGTAGGATTGATTTGAAATGGGAAAAAAAGAAAGTTAAATATTGTTTTTAAGTGCTACATAAAACGTGCCAAGATGTGTCTCTGGAACGTTGAAAATTTGTTGAATAAACGTCAGATGAAAACACTTGTTTGCACAGCATGTCAGACGTCAGTTTCTAAATGGTCTCTCCCCTAGACTACAACTATATGTCGCTGTTCTTCTTGCTGATACCCTGCGATATTACAGCAAATACTTCGTGATATTTGTCTACATTACGTATTTACAGACTAGGGAGCTATGACTCTAAAATCGTGTCTGAACACGCCAAGTTGTCCATTTCTTCATTGTCTTTTTTCAGGGGGAAGGGTTCCTCTCTTCAGTAAAAACTCGTAAAAGAAAGGGTGAACATGAGATGACGTGGTATACCAGTACATGTGGTATGTCGTCAATACAGCTCACATTGTGTTACATCCATTACTTATATAAATATGTATTCATAAAATATTTTGTAGATCGAGTTTATCTATATCCTAAGCTGCGAACTTACACTCAGGATTCTTCCCACGCGTAAATAGATGTAAAGTTTACATAATTATCGCGTTAGTGCCAAATTATTCAGAAAATCCCACTGGCGTTTCTCAGCATATTGCACAACGTTCGTGTGTACACTTCCATTTTAAATTACTACCCTGATATACCCCGTGTCTTTGATTTGTGTTCATAAAGCTGTCTGGCTTGCTGTAACGGCGGCATGGTCGAATCACGTGACGGTGTGACCGTAAATTGAACCCAGAGTCTCAAGCACTTTCACAGCCTTTTACTTGTCAAACTAGTCTGAGATGTCTCTCTGTCCTACATCAAAAATAGTAACCGTTAAAAGCTTTAAAAGACTATGGAAATCACCTCTCAATGAAAATGGAGAAAACAAATATGTGATTTCAAATAAAGTTTTGTACTGTCTTTTACTTGTTCAGTTACGATCATCGTCTATTTAACATGTAAAGGTAGAAGCATTCTTGGAAGAAGTGTGGTGTTTTACGGTGGATTTACTCATGGAAACGTAAACAGAAAATGCTGGATGAATAGACAGCAATTAACTAATAAGAGTCGCAGACATCGTCAACGTACAAAAAACATTCTCGTCCGATTTGAAGTTGTTTAGCTACATAGCGTGTTAGGTTAACGCCCCGCATTGTTCGATGGGTAAATACGTCATTGATTTTGTTACAATAACACGAATAATGACCCGCATCTCATATTGTACAGCCCAGACATTCTTTTTCGTTCACGTAGTGCGCTGTCATTCCCCGTCGCTAAGTTTTCACAGCCTCGAGGCCTCGTGAACGACCACCATAACATTACGCCATCCAACAAGCATGTGTCTGCACCGTCAACAAACCCGTTGTCCCTAGTAACCAGTAATTGGGTCTGCCGCCACTCCTAGACTAAAATAACATTTGTATGATTGTTTGCTATTTATTGAGTTTAGTTAACAAAATTGAAAGGTGTTGACTTGGCAACAGTCGCACAACGGTACACGTGCAATGGTGTGAAATAGGGGTCAGTTTTACACAATAATGCTGGCGCAATAAATACATGTAATATTAGCAACGAGGAGAATTTACGACGCGGAAGGGGGGCGGGGGTTAAGAAGAAAATATTTCGATCAAAAATGTTTCGCAGTCTCCCCCCTCCCCTTCGCCCCCACCCCCGAAATGAACCCAAGAATTTCCGCTGCCGCCCCGTAGCCGCCCCTTGGGTACTTAGATTGTAATATTTGTAATTATACAGTACCCTTCGTGACTCTCATTTTCTCCTCATCCCCCTGGCGTAAATTAAGTCCATTCCCTTAGCATTCACCTTACAACATACATTCACACGTACTAGTATGCTGAGCAGCTTGATCAATAACATAGGTGCTAACATGGGGCTATTGGCCATGACCAGCCTGGAACGTTTTACGAACTTTACTTTTATGCAAATTCTGTAATGTATCGCTGACACACTCCTCCCCTCCAATAAAAGGATATGATACAGTCTTTTTAGCTTTGAATTTCCCTTCCTCCTCCTCTTTATCAACACCCCCAACCACCACAGATTACTACACACCGGATACTTAGTATAGAAGTGTCTTAATTACACTGTATATACCATGGTTGCATACTTGCATGTAATGTGTGTGTGTGTGTGTGTGTGTGTGTGTGTGTGTGTGTGTGTGTGTGTGTGTGTGTATGTGTGTGTGTGTGTGTGTGTCTGTCTGTCTGTCTGTCTGTCTGTCTGTCTGTCTGACTGTGTCTGTCTGTCTGTCTGTGTGTCTATGTCTGGCTGTCTGTGTATATGTATGTATGTATGTATGTATGTATGTATGTATGTATGTATGTATGTATGTATGTATGTGTGTGTGTGTATGTATGTATGTATGTATGTATGTATGTATGTATGTATGTATGTATGTATGTATGTATGTATGTATGTATGTATGTATGTATGTATGTATGTATGTATGTATGTATGTATGTATGTATGTATGTATGTATGTATGTATGTATGTATGTGTATGACATACACATGACATGCATATTGTTTTTATATATGGGCTATTTATGACAATGGACCACTAATAACTATTGCTAATTCTTAACACTGTATTTATGTAACTATGTGAGTCAACTTCACTTTAGAAATACAAGGATGTTCTTAAAATGATCGGCCACTCTGAATATCCCAAGCACTCGGTACTCAGAGATCACCTGCATTTAGTCAGATTACAAGGTATCTACTTAGGGGCGAGATCACTATTGTAATGTAGGATAAAAAACTAAATTTTTATAGGCCTAAAAAAAAGAATTCGTTCTGGTCATGACAATTTGTCGAAAGTGGTGCGACGACGCGATTTTTTACAATTCTCAACAAACCTGTCACTCAATCTACTATTTATGGCGGTTACTGTTCTTTTTATTTAGTACTTTAGAACAAGTGTGTATGTGAGGCAGATGTCATTTGCTTGTTCATTGTTGGCTCTACAGTTGTCTTCACTGAAGTATTAGGTTGTTTTTGTGTTTCTCCCCCGGATCTACAGACTGCATGGGCTGGACAAACACGAAAAAAAAAAGACCGACGCGAAGGTAATTATTAAAGTGTTGCGCGCGCTGACCAGAAACAATTATCTTTTTTTGGCCTTATGCTTAGGCCTCAGACCCCCACCCCAACCCCAACCCTAAATCGACCAAAATTGAAAATTGCTTCAAACCGCACAATCAATTTCAAATCAGTATGTAATAGTATGAAGTGCTATGAAGTATGTCGTGAGTAAAGAAGATTGTTATACTTCTTATTTTACCATGCATTTACTGGATCAAAAATTCTTCTGTTTCTCAATTTGACATTTTTTACAAAAATATTTGTATTTAGGGGTATAAAACATCCATTAAAAGTAAAATTGAATTTTTGGATGAAAACTAATATATCATGTAGGCTAAATGACATTGTTTGTTTGAAAGCCACTTATGCGCAAATATGTCACAGAGGGCGCATTACAGACCAGTCGAAATCGAGTATTCTTCAGCTTTATACATATACCCACACGAATCCTGCTACTACAAATGTATCAATGTATGCTCTATTATCTTAGAAGATAACTGGAGTTCTTTCCATAAACTTATGGGAAATATATTCCAAGTTAACGTTGTGATATTTAGTCTGTAGACAAGGAAAACAACAACATAAGAAATACTACACACTCCTTGAGCCGTTTGGTACCAGCCACTTGGTACATCCGAATCAATATCGTCAGCAGAGTTTTCGTGCCCATGAGTGGTTGTCATGGCGATCACGGTGCTGAGACATTTTGACAACAGTGTTCAAAGTTGGAAGAGCTTCAAAACAGCTAATGTTGAAGTTGCTAACTACTACTACAACTACTATTAATCTATATTCAGGCACATATGATACTTTGATGGTTACATCCCTTAAAACAGCTTCTTAACACTTGTTAATATCTATTATCTGAGCGTGAATGAAAATGAAATATTATACATTTTTTGTATTCTGAATGCAGTCATACGATATGTGTTTACATTCTCCCCATAATACATCATAGAGGGCGCCATACTATCTCGACTGGATTGCCGAGTATCTAGATTGTAGACCGATCGATGTACACAGAGCCAATTCAAGTCTTGGGGACAAAAACGAAAACAAATCATAAGGTGACGTAAATATTCAGAGGACACGAGGATTAAATTTTACTCACCAGTCTGTTCCTGAAATCATGGAGAAGCCGCCAAACTAGATTCACTGTCTTCAAAAGCTCCACAAGGTGTTGTGTCCACGGCATGGCGGTACAAAATAAAATGTACACTAGTCTAGAATAATTCTGTATTTGTGTTGAATATTTAATAAAAAAAATTATTTAAAAAAAAACAGAATACATAACATATGTTGGTTTAAAGCGTTATTTTTCAGACATGTCTCAGACATAGATGCAACAATTGCAGCGTGGTTTTTGCGCTTTACCCATTAGTATTATACGTTACACTACTAAGTTTTAGTCCATCGTGAATTATATTGATTTGTAATGCTAGGATATCACGCGTATTTCACACTCACAATTCACGTTGACAGCTACCATGTCGTATAGACGGCGCCCTCTTTGGCCATTTTTCATGAAAAATGTTAGTATTCTCTAAAAAAAATTGAGACACACAATACAAGTACTACCATCGGAAATAAATCGGACCAAGTTTAGTTCTTTAAAGTATAGATTATATTTATTGTCACACTTTAATAGGCACTTGCACCAGAAACCGAATGTCATGTCAATAATATATGGCTGTCTAAATACAAACACTACATATTAACTCAACTGATTTGAACTTTTGCAAAGTTATTATCATGCGTTTGTAAAGCAATATATTACGATAATTCAAAATATAAATGTTAGTGTGCTTCCATATCTTACTGTATGATAACCCCTGGGTCCTAGCTTTGGGTCTGCTTAAGACACTTTCCGCTATACGTCATCATACTATGTAATCAAGTCAGTTTATCTTGACGTCACAGTAATGTAGTCTGTCACCTGAGTCCATAAAATTACATTTCATTTATAAATTTGATGTTACAGTCTTACACTTTATCAAATTGATAACTAACTAAAGTATCAGGAAAGGGTATAGTTTCATTCTAATCACGATTGTGTACACTTAATGATTTGAAACCAGACAATTTTTACATCAATTAAATCATAAAGGGCACGTAAGAAACTTATGTCATTTTATCAAATTGTCGTTTCTATATCAAACCATCTTGACTTGTCAATGAATACCTAGTCCGTGTCACGACTCCCTGTCTATCCCTTGACGAACTTGTGTGGGAAGAGAAAGATCCGAAGCCCGCCCCCTTGCGGTCGGAAGAGATGATATCGTACTATAGGTAAGGATAGTCTGGTCCCCTGCCCCCTTTCTACCGCTGCTGGCGCTACACTCACGAAAGGAGTCAGGTATGGGCCACTTAATGCATGGCTGTGATTGGCCATTACTATCGAGTGTGCTAATTGGTCAAAAAGTTTATTGACAAAAAAAAAAAAAAATTAAGCGAAGTCCGTCACTCCCACAAACTACACTTGTTGCTGTGTTTATTTTCACTGGGTTTTACTGACAGTGACAGCCATGTTGCTACGACTCACCAAATTGAACTTTACGCGTATACGAGCGTCTGTACTGTTGATTGGCTAGTGATGTCACGTGGTAGTCCGACATTTTTGTCAAGATCCTGACAAAAATGGTGGCCCATACCTGACTCCTTTCGTGAGTGTAGCGCCAGCAGCGGTAGAAAGGGGGCAGGGGACCAGACTATAGGTAAGGAATGCATGAATTCTGGGTGAGAGTCCTACCAGTTACGACGCATCACTCAACATGCCTTAGTACGCTTTAGTACATTGAGTAGTTGAGATAAGAAAGTAAAGTTGATTTCAAAACTAACATAGCTAACTACTAAACACTATAAAGTTATTTAGGCTGCCTCTTTTAATGTAGTTCCATCAAATGTAGTATTCGGCAAAGTACTTTAAAATAAATAGTCGACTTGCTTGCATATAAGAATTGGACGTTTCAAATTCAACCGGTTTTTCCGTTACTGTATTTTCCTTCATTGCAATGTAGTTTTATTATCTACTAGAAAGAGCAGTAATGGAAAGGGTATATCAAATTCCCTGTCTGTAAATCTAATGCTTCCTTTGTAACATAAGTACATAGAGAAAAAAAATTATGATCTGTCTAGAATAATAAATGTCGTAAGATGTACATTTGATATTCATATGAATAATGCCAACAATTAGCTGTTTGTAGCAAGTGTGGTGGTGAATACATTACTTCAAGAAAATTCCCGAAGATTAAATAAAAGAAGTAAATATGAAAATAAGATTACACAACTTATCACAATCTTGTTAAATGTTGTGACTCAAATTCAAAATAACGGTATTTCCGTCAAGATGCATCATACTGGAAATAAGGGTTGTCGTCTCATGGTTTCATTAAGGTCAAAGGTTAAATTTAGCTTAATCAAATTTTTGTATGCACAATAATTTTGAAAAAGCCAATTTTTACGTAAATTCGTATATTCCTACCATTTCTATATTCCAGTTTGAAATAAAAATGAAAAGTTTCGGAAAATTACAGAAAAGATTTTGTTCTATAAAACTTTTGGCGGGAAAAGAACTATATTTCTTTTTTCCCTCTAATTTATACGATATGAGTTTGAAGTGCAAAATTTTGACTACAAATCATAGGTCAGAAAAATATTTATGTTGTAGCTCAAAAATAACTTTGTACTTGAAATATATGTATGTCGGAAGATTAATACACAAATAAAATGTAAAACTGTTGTTTATTTTTGTCGGCGGGAAATGGGCAAAGTGGCCGGTGTGAAACATTTAGCGGGATAACACTCGTGTCTTTAACTTACAGCATGGGCAAAGTCCTGTGCTATAAAAAGAAGTAGAGCAACTGTACTGTTGAGCTATGTCATATGCATCATTGTTGTAAAATAGGCTATGCAATATCACGCCGATAAAGCACATATGCATCGTGGTATTTATTGGGTGACATGCCATTAATAACCCTGTCCAATAGGACATAACGTATCATCAAATTGGAGAAGTTGTTTGGGGTGAAAAGTATGTGATTGATAGGCCCCTGAGTGTCCTGAAGTTGATTGGAATGTGTCCAAATTTACCCTGAGAAGACCTGAGACGGTTGAAAAGAAGTTATGTAGAACGGAAGCAACATATTATCGTCGGTGGCAGTGCACCAACACATTGGCATGGTGCCAGTATCAATAACGTTTCTTTACCCCTTGACAGGTCCCAAAATCTGCCGAATTCTGCGCAGGTGAAAGTTGCATATGTAGCCTATTGTAGGCCTATAGGCTCGACTTGAAAGTCTATCCTCAAGTGAGGTATACAAGAGAAAATCCCCGAAAATGGTCAAATACCAAAACGACCAAGTCTGCCACCCGTTTTTAAACATGAAAGTAAATCTTCATACACAGTTGAAAAAAAGTCAAATGCTAAATATTTCAGAAGTGTAATATATCATACATTCTGTTGTTCAATTTAAATATCAATACAGGATTAACCTAAACCAATTTTGATGTTTCGCGGTATATTTACTGCTTGCTGACACCTTAGACGAGGCCTAGCACTGTAGCATTTGTCAACAGCGAAATTGTCAACGACATTGCATTTTGCCAAGCCAATTCTATTTCAGTTGCAGTCAGCTTGCATAAATCGCACTGGTAGACCATCTACTGGTAATGGTGACGGCATTAAGTTTATTTTAATATTGTTTGGATGAACCAACTGCCATCGACAACCCCTCACCAGTTCAACTATGAATATCTTCAGCATTAGCAGAGCCAGTTGTTTGCCGATACAACCACGAGCTCCACCACCGAATGGAATGAAATTAAAACGGTCACCATTCTTGTCTTCGTGTCTATTCGGCATAAATCGATCCGGATCAAACTTGTCCACGGTGGCAAAGTTTGTTGCATGGTTATGCGTCTCCCGAATGCTGAAGATCACGGCCCATCCTGCTGGAATCTGTTTTCCCTGCAAACGAATCGAAAACAACAGAAGCACGTCAAAAACTATGACCTTGTAATAATAATAATAGTAATGTAATATATAATATGTACACATGGTTTTATTTGCAGCTACTTTTCAGCACAAATGATTATAAAATGCATAACAAGATGGTGTCGATGCTAGGCTAACATGATCAATCAGCAAATACATGTATTGCCCAAAATCTCTCAAATCCCTGTCGAAAATTTTCACGATACACTTCATGAATTACAAAAAATTGCTCACATAGGTGGACGAAGCCATTGCAAGTTTTTTGTGCTATTTAGCATAAGAATATTTCATGACAAATAATATATCGTGATGATCATATATGTAGGGGGCAATATAATTCAACATTTGATTCATTTCATCAGTTTCAAGCATTGTTCTTTGAACGTATAGTCAAATTGTGTTGGGTAGATGTTACAGGATATCGTACGTGTTCAAGCTAGGGTACATGTGACGGATGGATGCACCGCACATGTAATCTTAGCTGTTGCCATGGAGACATATACATATACAATGTCCTACATAACAAAGTACAGCAGAGGAAACAATTCATTATGTGGGTCGAGAAGAAATAATGCTATCGGCTATATGTAAGGGTTTAAGAGCCAGCTCTTAAGTTGGCCATTCGGACGAATCGACCCCAGTTGGCAGTTCGGAACTATTCGATGAAAACAACTACAATAAGCCTTTGTCTCGACATCCCATGCAACTGCATTGTATACTGAGTACCTGACAGGTACACAAGTAAGTATGCACATGCGCAGAATGTGTTGAATCTAGCGGGATCAATAAAGTACGAGATCAGTAAGGCCAAAAAACTTATCAGGACATTCTGTGTAAAGTGGTACGACGACGCGATTTTTTTTTTGTTCTCAACAAACCTGTCACTCAATCTACTATTTATGGCAGTTTAATACTGTTCTTGTTATTTAGTACTTTAGAGCAAGTGTGTATGTGGGGCAGATGTAGTTTGCTTGTTCACGATTGGCTCTGCAGTTGTCTTAACTGAAGTAGGGGGGGGTTATTACAAAGAACATTCGACCTCAGATGACTAGTCGTGTGAGGTTTGACGTGTTCCCTCGATGACTATCAAAGTTTGCAACGCCGCCGGTGTAATAGTGTGGCTGAACGACAAAAAGAGATTGCAAAGGGTGACCTTTTGTCGAAAACAAATTCTGACTGATAGGTGGAACTAGTTTTTTTACCCACTGCACCAGCTGTTGAAGGATTGAAGAAGATAGCTGGAAAAAACCCACACGTAAAAGTGAAATGTGGCTATTAAGAAAAAAATACAGTTTATATCAGATTGTGCGAATTGTATGTTTCGTCACAACGATTTGAGAAAACATTGCGTACTAGGCATACAAAACTTCTAAATGCTGGCCCGATTTACGTCCGACATACCTGAACAACTTGGTTTCGCCCGACTTACGTCCAACATACCTGTGCAACTTGGTTTCGCATTCACATAAAACGAAAATATAACGTTAACATAGTAACGAAAATTATCAGTAGTAGAGGAACATAATTGAAGAAACTCTGATTCTTACCTCAAGTTCAAATGTCTTTATGACTTTCCTAAACCCAGCACCAACCGGAGGTGAGATCCTCAAAACTTCCTTGACAACCGAACTGACGTATTTTAGCTTAGAAATGGTTTCCAGAGTGAGTTGTTGGTCGTCTTCTAAAAGTTCATTGTGTTTTAGTTCTTTTCGGATTTTCTCTACGACATCGGGGTTTTCCGCTAGATGTAGAAGCATCATGGTAGAAGCAGAAGCTGACGTAGTATGGCCGGCAAATAAAAGCTCCAACGCCAGTTCTTTCAATTGCTGAGTAGTCATCGTATCTCCATTGTCATCCGTTTCATTGGAAACAAAACGCAAAGCATCTACAAATCCTCCGTCGTCATCATCACCATCATCATCATCTTCTTCATCATCATCATCTTCATTGCTCATGTCACTGCAAACTGCAAACTCACCCTTCCTCAAATTAGCTTCAATCATTTCGTGTAGGATATTTCTATTCCTAATAGCCTGTATTAAAACGAATGAAAATGACCCGTTTAATCAGGTGTACATCATACGAAAGGCTTTCATAGCTATACATGTCTTATATACAATGTGGGAAGTGCCAATTCAGTTTAAGGGCTATAGGCAGAGTTACACCTTTTGTGTAAATTTGCTCTATCGAAATGAACCTTTGTTATTTTATGGAGGCATAACGTATAACCGATTTTGATGACGTATACAAGCCTGTCAGTGAAACCAATGCCATCAACTGTGTTACTATTAGAAGACGATTTTGACTCCATCGTGCGTCTATATTGTAACATTATAAAAGAATTACTGCGAAAATCACAAACCCTGAAACAAAACTTCGCCTGGTTCCACAAAAATCTCACTAACATTGCCACAGTGTTTGTCTGGTCAGACAAAATATCCCTTTGATATTGTAAATGTTCTCGTCTGGCTCGACAAAAATCTAATTAATATTTCCACATGTTATCGTCTGGCACAACAAGAACTGAATTACAATTGATACATTTTAGTCAATTGACTGTCTCAAAAATATCAAAGAACGCACCAAACCTTAGGTTTACCAGGCAGGGACATATGAATTTGGCGTTGATCTCCTAAGATAATGGTAGCTCACGCAAAGAAAATGTAACAATATGGGTAAAGATGTTTGTCAGGCCAGATTGATGAAATGCTGTTGGTAAGATTTTTGTCAAGTCAGATGATAAAATGTAGCTATGTTAATGAGATTTTTGTGGAGCCAGACGACGTTTTGTGTCAGGGTTTATCATTTTCGTTGTGTTTTATCAAGGTTTTAAACGGATAAAGTAGTTTTCCAACGTCTCCCTATTTCAAGGCACATTTTTGTCGCGTTGATTTCGCAAAAAAAAATCCTCGAACAAATGGAAGTCACATAATAGAAGAACTTTGACTTTATGTCAATAGGTTTTCTGGGATTTTAGTTGTGCGAAGTTGTAGGGAAGCGTTTCTGGATGTTTGTTCAGATTGGTTAAATGTGAGTTGATAAACTTTCTTGCGAAGAATACTTGTGTGTACGGCTATAGACAACTAAGTTACATGCATACTATATACTGTCAACTCCGACAAGTAGGGGTGCATATCGATTATAATATTACTACGTACATTCTCGCGATTGTTATTTTGATAACAATTAAAGTAACAAACATTTCGTATGTACATCACAACCTAGTCCGTGTTACGTGTATGTACACGTTGGTGTACTCCGTACAATTTGCCTGAATTCTTACGACCGTTCTGTTTTCGGGGCCACCAGCGTTCGTCAACAGACAAAACGTTCATGTAAACAGTATATGGTGACTACGATCAACGCCTATGTCACCATACCAATATTGTTCCGGATCCCATGTAGCTGCATGCAGCTCAACGCGCCAAAATCAGCATTTATTTTGAATTCACATACCTTATTAAAACGTGTACCAGGGATATCGAGTGGGAAAGCAAACATATTATCCACCATTTCTTTGAATACCATGGCAAGACTTCTGGTTTCTTTTTCATCGTAGTCGAATCCACACAAGAGTTTACTTACAATACGGAAAACCAAAGCTCTAAATTCGTTCCCTGCTAACACTTCTCGCTCGATACACCATCTTTGGACAGCCTCTTGAGTATATTTCTGGATATAGGGAACGTAACGGGCAAGATAATCGACTCGGAATACTTTCGAAACCAGTTTGCGGATCTTGTCGTGTTCTTTACCGGACGAAATTACTATGGAATGGCTACCAAGCACACTGCGTACGGTAAACGGGTAATGAGAGGTTACGATGTCACCCTCTCCTTGCAAAATTCGACGTACATTTTCAGCGCCAACTGCGCGTATTGTTGGCTGTCCCATGATATGTGTCTTAAATACCCGACCGTGTTTCATGTACTTCTGACGGTAAAATTCAGCCCCCTGTAATCAAAATAGACCAGAGTGAGTGAGTGAGCGAGCGAGCGAGTGAATGAGTGGAAGAAATTGAATGAAATCCACAGAATCAACTTTATTGTCTTTTTTTTCAATCTACATTGTGGTACGAGGAGCTGAGCCAATTTGGTGAATTAGTTAATCAGCCGCTCAAACTTATACTACATACAATGTTGGCATAGATACAGACATGTCTAGATACTTCAAGTATATATATATTGATTTACGGGACAAACCGTCAACCTGTCATCTATGAATTCAGAATATGTGCCCTTTATATCGTTTGCACTATATGTAGGCCGACGGCAATGGCCTCTGGTAGTGCGGCTACTCGAATTTGTACCAGATAGACAATGGAAAGAAAGATTATCTCGGTAGCATTTCTCATAAACAGACATATCATACACAAACTCTCTCTCTCTCTCTCTCTCTCTCTCTCTCTCTCTCTCTCTCTCTCTCTCTCTCTCTCTCTCTCTCTCTCTCACACACACACACACACACACACACACACACACACACGCGCGCGCACACACACACACACACACACACACACACACACATATATATATATATATATATATATATATATATATAATATATATATATATCCACACGCACACAAACAGACAGACAGGTAAGTAACGTTTTCCAAGGCGTTTATAGTACAGTAAAGTCTATCTATTATAAATATCTTTCTGTTTTTCTGAAACCATATGCAGATATAATCTTATTTTATTTAATTTATAGTACAACCGGAATAATGCCTTACCTGAAGAACGAGTTGTACCGTCTCGCCAATGAATGGTAAACCCATGCTGCCATCAGGCAGTGGGGCTTGACAGTTCATATCTCTCGTGTTCTCAATATAGATCGACCACAGTTTAAATGCCAACACTAATAGCACACATGGTAATATCATCGGCAGCAGAACCGACGACAGAACTGTACCCTCTAGTACTAACATCTTAAATTATCGCAGTTTTGATCACAATCAACCTAAAAATAATAACAAGTGTATGTGTTGTTGGTAGGATGGCTTCTACGGATTTGTCGCAAATGCAACATTTATATACACTCTTATCGGCTGCTTATTTACGTATTTACGTGCTTCTGTTGTTTATGCATGCGATAAAGTTCAACCCGAGTTCAACTCTGAGGACCGAATCCGCCCCTTGAAAAGCGGTGCATGATTGTACTCCGGAAGTTTCCTATACTATATGGTTTAAGCCAAAAGGGACGTCAAAGTTCGGACAAAAGAATATTAACAATGCCCAGGTAAAAAGTTTGGCACCCAACAATATACCAGGTAAGGGGAAAATGCGTATACTCTTTTGACAGAAGACAATGAATTCCGGAAGCAAAGCATCCGGGTGGAAAGAAATACACAAAAGAACTGAGACGCAAGAATGGTTGATTGTTTGTCAGTGTTTGAATGTTGCTTGGTTTGTGTGGTTAACGTGACACGAATGTAATATTTGCTATGTTTTCAGGTAAATAGGTTGGACCCTTGTTATCAGATCAATTGCTCCCAAATCAGCACCTTGGATGAGCATTCTGGAGAAAATTATCCGGCGTCCGATGTGGCAGATACATGCAGCTAAAGTGAGGAGGGAAAAGGTGACAGTTCGGTGCACTAAGCGAAAACGTATATATATATATACTAGTATATATATATATATATATATATATATATATTAAAGGAGATTCTATCACAAACCGTGAAAATTGGTCAATCCGAAAAGGATACTGACCCCGGTATAAGAGTTGTATTCGATCAAGACAATGCCGCGTCTTGTACAACTATCCCGAATGTATCATTCGGAAATCATCTTCAAATCATCCAGCCCAAAGTCACATCTCACACACTCTTCAAACGTCTACGGACCTTTAAAGACCCGACAGGTCCAAAATGAGAGAAGAGCCATTCCATGTTTTACCTCCATACAACTGCGGCCATTACCCCCGACACTGCCAGAATACGATAATATCAAACCACATTAGTGGCAACTTTAGCTCAATATCGTTGTTTAATGGAAATTCATCGGATTGAACGTTACGGTAAAACATAAACTCACATGACCCCAGTTTAGAATGCTTCGACATGAACAAAATACAAGTAAAGGGTTGAGGGACAATATTAGACACAGACAACTTGAAGGTCACCTTGAAATTTTCGACATTTTGTAGAGCAAGTATCCATATAAAGGATCATTGTTGTGGACGCATTGAGATCAACAGAATGGTAGTTACTTGTCTGTGGTAGTTCGAAGTCTTCAGAATCGTGTAGAATCAATGCATTGTCTAACACCTTTTGGCAACGACAATACAAATGTAATACCTATTCAATTAAATTCAAAGATATATTATCAGTGTGCCAATCTTTTATATCAAAACACAAACGTTTTTATTTCACCCTGTTTAAAAGATCAGAAATGTTACTACATCAATATGTAGAATGGATTCGTTACTGATGCACATAATCGTATGCAATTTTTCCTCATAAATCAAAGATGCCTTGCTTTACAGGGTTGGATAAATCACAATATTTTTGTAGATGGTATAGATCAAATATTCCACACACGATTTCGTGTTAATACACATAGTCAATTTTTGAAAAAATTGCAATCCATTTAATATATTAAAACATAATAAAACCAGCGAATATGAAGAAATAATAATTGCCTCTTTGTTTTCCTAATTCTTATTACTGTTTGATTAACGTGGATGGATGTAGAGATGTGACCTTCTAAAGTAATATCGTAGGTCAGGCCAGGTGACGGTCAAGGTCAACCAGATAGAACCAAACACGTCTTCCTTATCACATTGGGGTTTATGCATTTCTAAAATTAAGCAAAACTATCGATCCGTATCGTGACTGAGATGACACAGTGTTAATAACACGACCTTCGAACAAATGTCATGCACTTCGCGAACCGTGCGTTTCCAAATTTGTCCTCGGTTGACGGTTTAAATTTCTTGACTCTTTCAACAACCATTTTCTCCCTTCATAAATAATGAACTATTATATGTAAACACTGCAGTGTACTTTGGGAATAGACATTGAATTGCTTGTCAACACTGAAGACAAATGAAGGGAAGGGTGGTGTCCCAAAACGTATATACTTCGAACGCTAGTCAATGAATATTTGATTTGTCGTGAGTTACACACTGTTACACCCGATAGTCATCAAAAGTCACATATATGGAACATTCCACGGCCGATTATAAAAAGTTATTGGAAAATAATCATTGACTTATATATGATCCTGGAATGTGATACAAATATTTAGCACAGTTTTCTTTTGAAGTCGCTCGGATTTTTCATTTGAATAACTAAAAATAAAGATTCTATTATTTCTACGATTTAAAAACTACACAATTGGTTACCATGGAAAATAATTAAAAGTAAACAGATTTCTGTCCGCGTCAGATTATAAAGTAGCAAACCGTGCATGTAATGTATGACGTCATTCGTGACCTTTCACTGTGAACCCAAACCTGAACGGCCTTCACCTTAAAATATAACTTTGAAAGACCTTGCGTTATCAACGCTGGAAATGGTATTCGTATTATGAACAAGAAAACTAAAGAGACCGTGTTGTTTTTCACAGTGGTCGACAACCACAATGAATAAGAAATTTATAGTGATCTTTAGCGGATCGAGAATTTTCCTCATATCACTAGCCGACTTCAAAAACATTAATACTGTATATAGTGTCCTGCAAAGAGACACTCGTGAAACCTAGGTTTACCAGAAATGCTGGTAACTAACTAATTAATGCATCCTGTGGTCAAATAATAACAACGAATCGACTATTCAGTAATTTTACCTCGCTGTGGCTGCAAAAGTACAAGTTCGGAGGATCAAAAATCTCGAAATCACAAGTTCAACCGTAATGTTCAGGGTTCCTCCTTACGTATGATGCTCGCGTTGACGTCCCGATCAAATATGACGGAGTTTGTAAGGTGAGACTTTTGAAATTACGGTCGGAACTTGAAAAGTTCCGATTTCGACACTTTTTGTGATCTTACCAGCTACTACTATCGTCAAAAAGATGCAAAATTAGTACTTATTCGATTGATTGCTAATATTTGAAAGCTTTGCATATCATTCTTTTGTTATTCGTAAAATGCTTCCGCACACGATATAGACGGGTTACACTGCTTTTTCGCAGGACGGTGTTGAGCTAAACGCGTGCACCGTCCGCAAGGACAGCGAAATGCGTGCACCGTCTGCAAGATTGACTACACAAAGCACAGTGTCCCTGACATTGACAATGACAGTGACTAAGTAGTGTATTTCGTCAGAGTCACGGTGCAGTGTAGGCCTACATATAATACAGTGTTAATACGTGTTCAACTAGTTTGTGTAAAACCCTCAACAAAACTTAATTTCATCAATCAACATGAATTGCAACCAACATTTCGACGACTAGCAGCCATCTTCATCTGGGAATGAGGCCATGGACCCTCCCTCCCCCCGAAAAAAAGGTCATGACCTCAAGACTAAAATATTGGAAGACTCAGACATTTTATTGCACAGCTGTTTATTGTGATGAAATTAGGTTTGTTGAATGTTTAGATACAGTCTTTACATATACATTCGAACTATAGGCGATATAAATACACGAAGTTATTGTGAGCTGAGGTGGAATGATGACAACAAACCGAACATTTAAGGCTGCTCCTATTCTCTCGTACTGTTTTTTATTAGATTGCCATCCATGTGGTGTCGGTCAGCCCTATAAAACAGTCTTCTGTGATTGCTGGCTCTTTAGGTTGGTCAGCCCTATAAACCATTCTTCTGTGAGTGACTCTTTTAATAGCCTAGGGTGACACTACACGTCGTATTTGCAGACTGTGTATATATGTTTGTAACTCTTTCGACGCGATACAGGGGGGGGGGAGCGTCCCAAATAATTTAGATATCAAAAAACGATCCACTATGACCATTACACACACTTTGATAATATGTAATACTTGGAAAGAATATGAAAAATGTTGGCGTTTTTCCAGGCACATTTAGGTCGGTGTAACCTTTAATTTTAACTAGGCTACGACGCCCTTTTTGTTGACGACCTGAGTGCGTATGGCCTGATCTAGGGACAAGCACGAGTAGGTCTCGGTGAACCTAACGAACTTTACTACCTCATTCACAATTGAAATAACTAAGCCGACATTAAGTATTGTCTGGCAAGTGTACTAGAATGACAGAAAACGAAGTAATACAATCCAAACTAAATACAGCCGGTTTGAAGTTACCGTTCACATTCATAATATGCCAAATGGATCTAAAAGAGTGATTTTTGGTGTTCAAAGATGGTAATTTTTTAAATAAAATATTTACAGGACGAAATTTATTTCCACCGCTAGTGGTAATGTTCTCACCACAGTGGCAATTACTTCCACTGCCGGGAAAATTATTTCAGGTTGATTTTGATTTTCCGACATTTTCAGTTTATTTCTTTTTGATTTTATATTTACACTTTTCCAGTTTTGAAATTGGAAATCAACTGAGAAATACAATAGGTAATTCCAAATCTTCAGTGCATGGCACTAACAAGCTACCGTAGCAAATCGACAAGCTATCGCTGATGAATTCAGAATATGTGCTGCAACAGGCTAGGTGAATGCACTGTGTGTTCGGCACTATATGTAGGCCAATACGCACTCTGATTTATTTGCTATTCAAATCATAAACCAGGTACTCAGACAGACCTTGGATATGAACAAGTTCTTCCTTGTCTGTGATATGAAGTAATTGTTTGAGAATAGTATTGACACTTCACGATAACTTCTACATTCCGAAATTTAATCTTACTTTGAGCCAATGCAAATTGAAGTAGACCTAATGTTCACTAAACTCAGGAATTCACTACCCTATAGTACTTATTCATTTATTTAAACATTTTAGTTCTTTTTTTAAACTTCATTTTGTCTCTTCCATTGTGTTCAACCTATATAACCATTCACACTAAAGTCAATGCACTTCATATTTCAACACTGGATAATTTGTCTTGAGCTTGAAACCTGACTAGTTTATCCTCGGACCACTACAATGAAAATCATAAACCCTGAAACAAAACGTCGCTTGGCTCGACAAAAATTTCATTGATATTGCTACATTTTATCGTCTGCCTAGGCAAAAATCTTACCAATAGCGTTTCGTAAATCCTCTGGGCTGACAAACCTCTTTACGAATATTGTTACACTTTCTTTGCATGAGCTACCATCATGTACAACGTCCTTTAATTGTAAGTTGTTATCGTGCCAGACGATAACATGTGGAAATATTGATTAGATGTGTGTCGAGCCAGATATACAACATCAAAGAGATATTTTGTCTAGACAGACAAAAACAAATACAGCAAATGATAGAGAGATTTGTGTTGAACCAGGCGACGTTTTGTTTTATGGTTTATGATTTTCGTTGTAAAAGACTACTCGTCTACTGTCACGGTTTTTTGGAAAATCAAACTTGCATGCGTTGCAGGATAACAGAATTCATAATTCAATTGATGTAGGAACTTTCTGTTTCTTCTTAAAAGAAGAAAATGTCGCTGTATGGCCTATACATGTACACGAGTGAAGGGACACCTGTTGATCAATTTCGCTGCATACAGTGTTTGAACATACTGTAGAGCGCCCTCAACCATTAATTATGAACTCTCATTCTTGAAAGCCCGAGTATTATTTTTCTACTGACACGATCTCAGTTACCAAGTCAAGTCGACGAGCTTTTTTCGATCTTTATTTCAATACATATTTTGAAACACAAATGTGTTCTTTTTCTTTTGAGTGAAATGGTCGACTGAGTGAGTGATTTTGAAACAGTGGTGAGATCGCGTACAGCACTTGGGAGACTATATTAGTATAATACTAGTATTCGAAGTGTCGCTGAGCATGATGTTTATACTTTGTCAATTAACTGAAATATAAACATTGCGAATAAATAACTCTCAACATAGATAATATCATTATTGAAGATAAAAGTAGCCAAAAACATATACATGTATATAAATCTTCGTATATATGCTTCCGGTTTCCTATGCCGGTTTCTATCACCCCTGTGGCACCCACTTGTACATGAATACTACTATGCCATGCCCAATCTTAGAATCTCAGTTGTTGGAGGGTCTATTGCCCACAGAATGAAGGACCCTGTTTGGCTTAGGGTCAAAGTTTAGGTGTGAAAAACAGTAAAAGTAGTCTGGCAGAGCTGTGGAGTAATGTAATTTCTGGAGTTACAACGTATAGACAGAAATTAATGTTCTTGTGGCACGTTGAGGGCGCTCTTGTCTGTCATTGGACTTCAGTCTAAGCGCTGTCACCAAGGAACGACCATCGACTTTTCGTTTTTTAATGCTTTTAGGCAAGTCTCCTTTTTCACAACTACTTTTTAGGTACAGAGTATCAGATCATGCAGACGTTTTAATTGTGTGTAATTAGCTATTGGTAGGGCCTACGCTTTTCCAGAGCTATATTTTCCTCTAGGAAGGTTTTTTTTTTTTTTTTTTTATCTCTGGTCTTTAGTGCGAGGCCAATCTAGGACTGACTTTGTCTCTCAGTTGCGACAACACTTGATGTGTAATCACTTTTGTCTCTGTAAGCTCTATGTGAGGTATTAAAGCCTGGTAGCAACGTGACCAAGCAATGTAAATAGCTTGTTGGTGTAAGTTTACTAGTATGTATGAAGCCATGTGCAATAAGAACATCCTACATGTATGACGTCACTGACAAAGATAAAACTGGCACGATAATCTCGGATTGAAACCCTGGGAAGGTACTGTGACAGCACGTGTAGATTTGTATTCTGATACCTCTCAGTCAACTGAAATCCTAGAAACTGTTAGACAGCAGGTGTTCTACTATCTTCTACAGTCTTGTTAACATACAGTTACATCTGTTAGGGTAGATGTCGAATACATCTTTATCTCCATCCATGCATGTGTTTACTTAGTTATACATTTACGTAGTATAAAAGCTGTACTAGCGTTTTTAGCAGGACGCCTTGAGATGAGATGAGATGAGATGAGATGAGATGAGATGAGATGAGACGAGTGGTGCAAAGTGGCCTACTTTGGAATGGCAATGTGAAATGACACCAAATCTATACAGCCATGGGCATCAAGAAATACGAAGAGTATATAGGCCGATACTTTGAAATATATATAGACATGGATATGTATGAAGAGCGGGCCTGTTTCTAATTTCCGTGGTATCATATTACCATGGTTACACAGAACATTATTACATTTCGGGGATTAGGACCTCTAGTTCTAACCTTCATCGAATCTTTCAGATCTCTCTTTACATCCAATCGCATACTGATAAGGTGTAAGCATAGACTTCTCCAATGTCTATGCACATACGTTCTATGCTGAGGGGTTGTAAGGTGGATTAATAAGTTGAATGTTTGTTCAGTGTGGACCTTTTCCAATGAAAACTACCCCTCTCCCTCGCCCCCAGTCAGAGGTGTAACTGATGCCACGATAATCAAAAGGATTAGATTAGAGATATTTTCATTGGCACAATTTAATAATTTTCTTCTCTGTGATTTACATATTGGTACGATTGGAAAGACAACGTACGTGTACATCTTAATTCAATCAATCTTTTGGAACAAATATTCAGCCAAAAATGAAGGAAGACTAGAAGCGGTTCCCTTTTGATAGGCAATAAACCATGGCAAGTAAGAAAGAAAAAGAAAATAAGTTTTATTTTAGACGCAAGTAAGAAGAATCAAATTGCCCATCACATACTCTCTGCTCCCTATTGTTTCACGTGACTCGAAACACATAGCGACAGTTTGTATGCCTGACGATGATGACGTAACAGTTGTTTGAGGTACCAACAAATGGCGTTACTCTGTACAGAGGTTTGTTATACACAATGAAATAAAGCGTGTAGACATGCACAATACAATCCCTTTCAACCACTAGGACCTAATGGTATTTAAATAATACTTCGGCCCTTCTTGAAGTAATGTCCTTCATCTTATTGTAACTTAGCCACCGGCTAATAATGCATATTCAATATGCCCGTTATTATCTAGAATACAATAAGTACCCTTGAAATTCCTCAAATCCTTGAGCAGCATACAATCCCAGGTGCCTCCGTAAATACATAAAAAATGACGTCTTTCACGATGCAATATTCGTTCTATCAGTTCTTCATTTATACAGTTGGGTTGATCTGATGGTTCAAAAACTCACATATATACTAGTAAGTAGCAGCGACGAGGATCGAACCACTGACCAACTTGCAGAGCCCTTTACAGTACATGTATTACCATCATAACCATACACTCGTATTGGTACGGACACTATTGATTGAAGAGGTGGAAATTGAAGTACAAAATGATTACCCTATTCATTTCAAAAACAAATTTGACATAATTATAAACCAATCAACCTACGAGTTGTATACGCAATGGACGTGAATAAAAACAGATCAACGTTCTGTGTGGTAGCTAGTAGCTCAGACCACTATTTCTATTAGTTTTCTGAGACGGTAACTATAACAACACAACAAATAATTTATCTGCTTTATATAAACAAATATTACAAATTGTTATAATATTTAATATCTTTAATTTCCCTTACAATAGCGTGTTTACTCAACTTGTAGATTTTTGTGTACAAACAAAGACCCCCCTCCCCCTGTAGAAAAATGGTTCGGTCTACCAATACCAGGTAATGTTCTCGAACAATCTAATGTGGGTGGAATAGACTGGTTATAGTCACTGATTATAGCTAGATTTCTCTAACACTAGTACTTCATTTGCCTAATTTTTAACAGGGCATCAAACAGGCCAGAACAGTGATAACGGGACAAACAGGATTATACTGTTATGTGGTGACAATGCTAAATACAGTTAAGACAAGAAACAGACGATTGAACAGGTCCACTAGATGAGAACTTTTCAAAACTGTTTTGTAAATATATACTCACTAAAACCTAGATAGTGGTATAAGTATTGTTATCTTTTGTTATCTCTGGGAGTATTGTGCTGATGAAATCTACAAGACATTTACCCAAGTCAATATTTCTGTAGCTTTCCTGCCTGAAGTCAACCCCGCACCACGAGCTTTCATTAAAGAGTTCAACCTGCTATTTAATAGTCAGATCAATACGACGGCCAGGGCTAAAATGTATTGCGATCTGAAATATCTTAAAGGGAATTTGAATCGGCAAGTATATCCAGACAAATTTATAGAATAATTTATACACTTATAGTAAAAAAAACGGATTTCAAATTGACGCCTACGGAAAAAAAAGAACAAAAAGTGGGGTCCACATAAATCATGCAAGATAGTGACCAGGCTCACAGACATCTCTCCATTTCAAATAGAACTGTCAATTTTCTAGATGGTTGTAATATAGCTATGTATAATACCTTATCCTATATCGATTGTTTTAACTGGAGGCTATCGATGTTATCAATAAGACAGTTTTGATGTAGGGACCTAGCCCAGAATCCAGGGGAATGGTAATTTTTAATTTCTCCATGATGGGGAAATAATAAATTCAAAAACTTCAATTCATTCGCATGGATTCTAGGCTAGAAAGAACCAACCTGTAGAACGGTACTTCGAACGACGTCTAGTCTAGTTCTTATACGTACGCGTACGCGTACGAGTGAGCAGAGATGATCGCAGTAATCAAAACGCGTACGTTTAGGAACTCCCTGTATGAACTAGACTATATGACGTCTAAACACAACATATATGATATAGAGGTGTCAATGTTTCAAG
Source organism: Glandiceps talaboti (assembly GCF_964340395.1). NCBI lineage: Eukaryota > Metazoa > Hemichordata > Enteropneusta > Spengelidae > Glandiceps > Glandiceps talaboti. The sequence goes on along the minus strand of NC_135563.1, from coordinate 19,710,360 downwards.
TCATAGCAAACGAGACATTAGTCTGGAATGCACGGGATGGAGATTTTTGATTTTATAAACAAAATTCAAAATCCCGATGGCCTGGATTCTAAATATCACTTTGACAATTTATAAAAGGCTCAACTCTTTGATGACGTCTATACCTTTATTACTTTACTGTTTTATCAAGTCTGTAAATATAATATCAGCTTATGACGTAGGTAGTTTCCTTGAAACGATACGTACTGTGATATATTCAAGGTTTCCTCCCCAATCGTCTACACAATTACTAACTAAAAGATTGAAGACGTCTATAATCAGATTTAGGCCTGCAACGTGTGTAGCCTACATTGATTGTACATCACTGGTTTGATAGCGTTTGGAGGTCATTGACAACGGGGCCGGGTCTTCGACACATTGTAGAACGTATAATGGACAGAAGGGCGCCGTCCAAGTCATCACCTTGGGGTACATCAGAGTGAACATATACATCGTATGTCATTAGATTCGTATCAAAGGACGACTCTCTGCATGCTCTGTTTTCTACAATCACTAGACATTAGCCCGTGCTTGGCACAGGGTATAGATACAATATAAACTTGTATTTGCGACTTCAGATGAACATATGTATTCGAAGAGTTTTTCAACAAACTGGAAACAGATACTAGTGTTAATCAATACTTGTTTCCTCCGTCATATTCACAAAAGTTAACTAGTGTATGGGGTGATATCATGTAAGGCCCAAATATGGGTAAGTCGGATCTTTTTAACAATTTTTTTTCGGGCATTATAACACTGTATACTGATGATACAATAGTGAACTCTACATACGAATTTTTGGGTTTCGGTAGTTCTTCTTTTACAATTAGAAGAGAGTACGTACACCTTTAAATAGTCTTAGTGCTATCCGTGCATCTTTGAATATCAAAATCTCTGACAAAAAGAAGGGGTAATTCGATAACAACGTGTAGCATTTAGACAAACTACCATATAATTATCACTACTTCTTATGTCCCCTTTCTTTAATCATTTCTGAATCATGTGAAGAGGAGTATTTCTCTTGTATTGTAAATTTGGAAAGATCGGGAGGTGTACTCCTGGGATCAATCTGATTAAAATCTGATGTGGTGAAAGCGGTTAGATGTCTTCATTTACCTCTATTTCCATCGTTTTGTCTCGTTTGTCTTGTTCCGGGTGCCGGGTGATCGGCCTAGGATGTACTCTGTATGATACAGTAAAATCACATCCTGACACGGTCTCGTTTCCCAAGAGTAAAGACAACGTCACGCCTTGCACCTGTTTCCATTAGTATCCTAAATCTCAATAGCTGATGTCTTATGATTGTTGTGTTCCATCTTCAATTAGTGTAATTATGCTAATAAGGTGCACAATTTCGTCGTATGATATAGTCTATTCTTCTATTAATTTTGAAACAAGATTTTTGATGACACATTTCACTATGGCTGTGTATCGTTATTTTATAGTCTGTATGCCAACCGTTGGCATCAAGTTGAATGTGATCTCTGGGTGGAGGTATAAATGGTAACGACACTGTATAGAAACTAGACTGTTAGTGGATATGGATCTGGGTAAATAATTGGCACCGCCTCCTTACATTTAGGAGTATCACGCCAATGGGGGTCAAGGGTTAAAATATGAATACTTCTAAGTCTTGTCTTGAATGTATATGTCGAAGGTGTAAATCGTAACGATACCATAATTATATGAACTAGACTGTGGGTGGGGGTCTAATGGTAACGATACTGTATAGGAACTATACTATACATTTATGGCTGTGTACAGATGGTTCAATGTGTATTTTATTATTTTTCCTTTTACGGTGTTATGGGGATTGTAGTATCTTTGGTTTTATTGCTTGGTATGCTATTTTGTATGTGTATTAATGTTGGGTAACACAGTCACTGCAGCCTATTTTGTACATACACCGGGTACATACATGTGTTTATATGCCTTTTTGATATATACTAACCAGTCGCCACTTGTCGGCAATTTTGATCACCTGCTACAGTAGAATGGGAGATTTTTTAAACAAAATTTAGCCTCCTATAACTTTCAAATTTAATGTTTTGAGTTTGTTATTCAGTTTTGGTGTTGTAACGGAAAGTGTCCTCAACCCTTGTTTTTTGTTGTTTTTTTTAAAGAGAGAGAGAAAAATTTCAAGTTCCGCGTAGTCCCAAGGAACTAGAGGCGTTCACCCGACTTGTCGCAATCACTCAGATGAATGATAAACAGTACCGGGGAAACACTCAGAAGAAAAAGATTTGGGCGTCTTGCAGCCAAAAATGCAAACAGGACTCTAGGTATCACCAAAAGGCACATACATACACATTTATATTTGTCATCATGAATATGTTCAACTCTTTAGTCAGACCTAACATCGAATGTACACTTCAGTTTTGGAATCCACATCGTAAAAAAGACATTAGCCTCTTCAACAAATTATCGGAGAGCAATAAATATGATACCAGAACTAAGGAAGCTAAATTAAACACTACACAGAAAGTAGTTAACCTTGCTACACAAGAAGACAGGAGGGGGGGGGGGCAGGTAAAAAAACCCGGTTACTTAGTTCAAGTTTTCCGGTCTTTTCCGGATTTGGCTAGCCTAGGGGTTGGCAAAATCGACCTTGTCCTGTCAGACTGGATATGACGAAATATTTCTTTCGTAAACGAGTCAAAACTGAATGAAACGATAATACTACAGCACATTGATCATCCAAGCCAAAACTGTTCTCGACTATAACATTAGACTGGTCTAGTTAGTACTTGACCACTACAAGGGATTGTAGGAGCCCTCGCCTGTCTCGCCATATAATTAGCCTGCGCCAATGGCAATCACATTAAATCACATTGCTGTAATATAATACAAACAGCCTAAATGAGCAAAAAAAAAAGTTTACCTGTCGCGAATCACCTGGACGCCAAACTTAGCTGAGTGTTCTTAAACCTTGGGTAGATATTTTTTCTTCTTCCTTGCGTTCTCTCTTTCTCAGTCTCAATCTCAAGATCGCAGCTTTCAACTACATATACATGTATACGCAGTTCGGGAACGATTAGTTGTATTGGAAATTGTTGTTATCTTTATGCCAAGCGCTGTTGTTTGTGTGTTGGTAGACAAAGACTCTTTTTACAAAGACTCTTTTTATATACCAAGGTCTCACATTTATCCCCCAAAATACGACGGATTTAACCATTCGTTGTCGGGGGTGAATAGTTCATTCTGGGTAATTATGGCACAAGCTTACTTTATGTAAACAAGCTTTTGTTATTGATTAAGTCTTAAAATACTCTTTTGTCTTAATCTATTTTCATGTTGGTATCTACGACTATCTACTAAATCTGCGTTAGCCCTCAGTAAACCATACGAGTGACATGGCACATTTGTCTTCGTTCTATCGAAGGTGACTTTTAATTGTCATTAAATTTCCAGTGAGGTTACTACTTTTACTGTTGTTATACGTATAGAGATCGCTACATGACTACAGTGCTATCGTGTATATAATAATGTCATGCCGAACGTTGGTCTTCGAATGTCTGATCATGAATAGCTTGGTATCTGCGTGCAAGGGGAGACATGAATACAAAAAATACAAAAATTGAAGGGAATGTATAACGCAGCAGTTTCGAGTATCGGAGGTCATAAGATACAGATTTATGAGATATTGTCTGAGAAAGTATGCATTAATTTTGTACGAAGGTCAGTTGAGATATGGAACAGATTGCCAGCCAACGTGGTATCATCACCAACTAGTCTGGAATGTTGATCATGTCAGAATACAGATAAGATATCGATAATTTTGAGATACTTGGCAAATAATGTATGAAAAGGGTAAAATAACATGGGTTTCTAGGATCGCGTAAGTCCACATCCCTGGGGTCCACATCATCGTCGCAATCCACGGCCTGTTTTACGGCAACGTTCTTAACGAGCCTCCCACAGGAGAGAAATGTAGAGATATAAATACTAACTCTGGTTTGCGAGAATGGGTCCACATACGCCGGAATCACCGCAAAATATAAAGAAATTATAAATTGTTTTCTTCATTTCGCCTAGATTCTCTCACAGTCCTCGGAGCTTCGCATAAATAGCTAAAACTTGGTTTGTTTTGTATGTACCGTTATCTACTGCATAATTCTACTCGTATACTACTATCCCAGTACTGTGCGCCTTCATCGATCACATACAGTAGCCTAGTGGGTCTAACCTTTTGTTGACGTGTTAGGCGAAGGCTAACACAGCCATCCACAGTCATTACACTCTTTGTCATAAAAGCTTAGCATTTGGGTGTTTTTTGAGACACACACAATCCTGGTCATGAGAGCTTAGCATTTGCCGTTTTGTGCAACAATTTACTCTAAAACAGGACACATCAAAAGATGCATCAGTTAGAAACAGTCCAAGCGAAACCACACCAACTTACGTCTGTATCGACTGTGGTTGACGCAACCCTTGATGTCAGATGTAGAAAACACCCAAATGACCAGAATTGAGGTGTTCGAAACCCACTGAATCCTGGTCATAAGAGCTTAGCATTTGGGGATTTTCTGCAACAATTTACTCTGAAGCAGAACGCATCAAAGGGCCGTCAACATAGATTGACAGTACAGACAGTCTTAACGACGGGTGTTTTCAGTGACCAACACCCTGTACAATTCTGATTCTCCGACTCCCCCGGCAGTGGCAGTCCCTGGATCATGGATGGGTGGGTACCCATGCTTGTTAGCGAAATTTCATATGTACCCATTTTCCAGTGATATTTCAATGAAAAAGACGACTCCCCCCCTTTTTTTTTGGTGAATCTGGGAGAAAATCACTGCAAAAACCCCCTTCTTCCTGAAATCCGGGAGGTTTTACTTTCAAGGACATCTAATCCATACGCTGCACACGGTCCTGGATAGTCTTGCTGCTAGACGTTCGGGCTTTCTTTCGATGCTATAACTATAAGCGAACGAAGTTCGCATGTGAGGGCCTGCCCGAACAGTCTAGCGAATGTCATTTTCAGACCGGACATTCCATTGAGATTACATTGAGTGGTGGGTTGGGCCATCTATGCATATATATACTTTAATATATTCAATAACCTATGACCTCGGGGAATCTCTGCATGCAAGTGTTGACAAACACATTTACGTCATTACTATGGCTTATCGGTTTATGGTAATTGTGAGTTTGATGAGTGTGTAGACGTTGTCATTCACACATTTCAGTTAACGCATTGGTGGTTATTTATACAAGCCCCTCCTTAAGATGAATATGCATGAAAATTTAGCTATTGTCCTCTGTTTGTGCTTGTCGCTAAATACGGTTCTCTGATTGGCAGTTATTTATATCCTGATGACATTCGCTAGACCTCGGATGTTCCATCCTCGATAGCGTTGTTCGGCTGTGTGTCGTATTTTATCGGAAGAACATCCGAGGGCTAGCTGATAGACTAGGTCCTGGATTGCAGGACCTTTCTCCCTGGGCCTTCGTTGGGGAAGTTTCTTCCGAGAGTAGAAAAGGGGCATCCTACCCATATTCTTGGAGGGTGATCTGAAAAAGTACCCCCTTTTTACGGTTCCATGGACCTAGATGGCTGACGAGATGCAAAACATCCATTGGACCGCGACCAAGTCATATATTGTGATTTTGAAGAGTCACTATCACGGTAGTCCTGCTTGCAGACAGTGCACGTGTTTTGCTCAAGGAAGGGACGACTTATTCCATATGCAAGCAGGACTACTATCACGGCAGAGTACCATCTAATTTGGATGAAGAAAATTGAAGTTTGAGCGTATCATACACCACTTTTTAAAATTTGATGTAAACACTGGACGTATGTACTGTACAAAAAGACACAGCGAGAAAGGGGTTAAAAAGGAGACACAAGAAATAGCAGTGGAAAGCAGGATGGTCACCGAAAACACTGTCACGTAGATGTCTACTGACTGCTCGAGTGCTCTCTTCCACGTTAAAGCGGCATCTTCTGATGTTCATAAATCCTTTGCATTTGAGAGTTAATGTCAACAATTTACTCTGTTCGACCATGGAAGTATAACCCCACAGGAAGAACAACTGGGGTGGGATCAAACAGCACATGTTGGATGCCGCTGTTTGCACTGCAATCAGTAACCGCTTACTTTAAGCTTGATAAGCTGGCTTTCCTAACGATGTGTGAACAACTTCCGGGTGTCCGGAACGAGCTTAGCATATTAATGACGTAGTTCGGGTGTTGTCGTGGATGTCTTGTCTTGTCCATTACTGGACAAGACAAGACATCCACGACAACACCCGAACTACGTCATTAATATGCTAAGCTCGTTCCGGACACCCGGAAGTTGTTCACACATCAGTAACCGCTTACTTTAAGCTTGATAAGCTGGCTTTCCTAACGATGTGTGAACAACTTCCGGGTGTCCGGAACGAGCTTAGCATATTAATGACGTAGTTCGGGTGTTGTCGTGGATACTCGTTACACATAAGTCTGAGGTAGAAACGCAGGCATTTGTTTCCCCAGTTATGTCTCAGAATATTTCTATCAGAATAAAATTACAAGGGGAATTGGAGGAGATAATTTTTTTCTAACTACCTTCCGAAAAAGTGATTGGATATGTTTACATGGTAAATGGAGAGCCGCTATCGGCCGTAACATGTGCTGCTGTAGTTACATAAAGGGCTAGGACAATATGCAAAATAGGTAGTTAGAAAAACATTCTGCTCCGATCCATGGCGTCAGAAATCGGTTGATATCTTTGGTAGGCATGCTCCGATTGTAACAACGACGCGATTTATCGGAAGATTGTTACATTTGGGAACTAGGAAGGGACGGAAGGTAAAATCGAAATGTTTGCCCACTTCAACGGCCGGTTGAAAGTTCATGTTTATGTACGGTACTAATGGCGGCTGCCTTTCAAACCTCGTGTCTTCTTTCGCGGCGAGTGAACCTGTGCGATCACAGAAACAAGTGTAATTTTACCCCTTTCATATATAGTTGGCTAAATACGTCAACATTAACGATATTATCGACATTTTATTGTATTCTGATAGAAATATTCTGAGACATAACTCGGGAAACAAATGCCTGTGGATAGAAAGTAAGGGAAATGAAGAGTCGCATTGTAGTCAACAAGTTTAGCAACCACTACAGCAGACAAATAATAGTCTTACTGACACCAAAACCACCTAAAAAAGTAAGAAAATGCTTCCCTGTGCATTTGTATATAAGCAAATGACAAAAAAGGGGACACGAGCGTACGTGGTGATGTCAAGAAATCAAAATGTTCAACTCGCGTCTGCACACTCCGGAACAAACCGGAACATGTAGACAAAAATACCGTTGGAAAGCATGTAATCTGCGGTTCATTTTCTTCAAAGACAGTTTTTGTTCTGATTTGTTCCACATATTGAAATCGAGAGTTGAAAAACATTCACAAAAACGAGTGCGCAAACTAGAAATTGGTGTAACTTCCGTCAATCTTACTCGATCGCGTTACAACAAACACTGTTTACCTCAGGAAGACGCTGTCTTTTCAATGAAACGTTATGCGCATATGCAGTGACCTTTGCCCGTAACAGAGACGGCTTAGCAACGCTCACATGAAAAAGCCACGCCCTGGTAACCAACGTCGCCCACTGCCAGCGCGACACCCAACCTAAGATCAGAGGGATTTCACACAATGGGTATAAAGGGATTAACTCGGTCTAAAACAAAGGATTTTTAAAGGGATTAACTCAGTTGTTCTTCCTGTGGGTTATACTTCCATGGTTCGACCATGGTGGGTTATACTTCCATGGTTCGACAGACCAGAAGTTTGTGTGTCTTAGACACCACACAAAATTGTAACAGTGCGTAAAGCAGGATGCTTTGAAGAAGTCATCCCCCCCCCCCCCGTAACGCATCTTTTGAGTGTTCTCTTGTAGAGTAAATTGTAGCATAAAATGGCAAATGCTAAGCTCTTATGACCAGGATTCAGTGTGTCTCAAACAAGGATTGTGTGTATCTCAAACACCCAATTGCTAAGCTTTTATGACAAAGAATGTAACATCATGTCTTTGTTAATCAATCACAAAATTCTAACCAATACCACAGTCCCTCATAAAGTTAGTGTTTATTGAGGCGGTTATGTAATATCCAAATATGATATATTTGTCAGCTCAAGATGCTACTTATACATTGTTTACGTCACTATAGCAGCTGGGGTTGGTACTGATTGGATGAATAACTTTTTGTAACGATTCAGGGACTATGACCAGACTGGTTAGAAACCACATTTGGCATCCAGACTATAAAGGAACTAGACTATCACAACTGTGCAGATGTTTGAAATAGTGTAGATAAGCTGTGGGGAAAACAAACCCTAGTACGAAATGTAAGGAAAAATAAACTATTGACACTTCACTTGACTGTAGTACACATGAACCTTGTGACTTGGATATATCACAGAGCTGACAGGAGAGTAGCAGAGACAAGCGATTCCTCAAGTCAGAATGAATTTAAGGTCGGATCAATGTAGTCTAGTTCCTATGTAGTATCGTTATGATTTATACCTTTACTCACAGTGGTTAGACCACAGTTGGCATACAGACTAGATCAATGTGATACTACTGATCCAGGGTTTACCTGTAAAGGCCCTTATGCAATGCACATGGATGTGCCTGTGACTACAGCTGAACTATGAGTGGCATAAAAGAATGGAATGTGTCTTTGGATCTAGCTGCAATAATCATAGCTTTAGTTTTGAATTTCAGAGGTGGGTTTTTCATTTTCATTCAGGTGGGAACCCCTTCTCATACTCTGTGTGCCGAGACTCTTGACAATTTCTCTCCACTGACGTTGTCATTGCATGATAGCTGGTAGGCCATGTCAATTTATACCAGTGTCAATAAAGGTTGCACATATTCGATCACAATTGACAACCATTTCAAGAGCTTCTCCTAAATTTGTATTTTGGGGCTCAAAAATTAAAAAAAAAAATAAATTGATAGCTCTTTGCTGTCTTTGATTGGTACCTGTTTTACAACAAAGTGTTACAATCAATTGGGTATGTGTATTATCATGTTTATTGCTTTGTGACACCATACACATAAATATATACACATTTCAGTCATAAATAATGGAACGTCACATGATGATGAATTTGAAGTTGACTAGTACTTTAAAGTTTATGAAGAAGGAAACCAGCGACAACATATACTATGCAAAGCAATCTCACAAGTCAACAATTCTCCTACTTCATTAACAAACCATTTTATCAACACCAGTTAGTTACAAAAACTTTTTCAATTCGAAGTGTTTTTCAACATGTGGTATAATTATCATAAAAACACAAAACACACACTATACAATATCTATGTACAATTTACATACTGACTTATCAACAAAAACAGTTCAAAGTCCAAGTCAGGTATCCATGACTCGAGTTCATTGAACCCAAGAAAAAGATGCGTTTAGATTGCTAATCAACAATAATCATAACATAGTTCACTGTCCTAATGGAATGAAGTCCATCTTGATATATTGTTGACTTCAGACTGGGCACGTGTCTCTTGGAAACACAAAAGCAACAGTGACATCACTGTTAATAAAGAACACTACATATAGGGAACTTGCAATCCTGACTGAGCATGCTCAGATGCAAAGGAGTATAGGATTATCTGTGGTTATCGTAATAACTTATCTGGAGCTACCGATGAACTAAAACTCCCACACTAGTCAGCGTAAATATGACTTGATTATTGGTGGTTTACAAACAATGCTAATTGATTAGTATTTCTTATCACATTTCCCATGATGCAACATTCAACATGGCGGGTTCACAAGTTATTCACATGTTCGCATCATAGGTTAGACAACATCAAAGAGGTTGAAAATGATGGCATATCACAGACACAGAACATTGTTGGTAGGAAAGATGGCATATATCGAACACACAAAGTCACTGGTTGGGCTGGCGGCATATATCAGACATGGAACATTGCAGGTTGGACTATTACTCAGAGTAATGCCTTGGGGTCCTGATTCTTCTGGTTCTAGTTGTTGCAATTGTACTGGATGCAGCTCTATTTCTGCCAGTATTACCACTGCTTGAAGTAGCTGGCTGCGAGGTACTGACATATGCATGTTCTGAAGACACGGCAGCAGCAGCTGATGCCGCAGACTGGCTAGATGATGGAGTTGATTGAACAGATGATGTTGGTTTTGTTGTTGCAGTGCTTTGGACTAATGATGCTGACTTTGCTGCCATGGTATTTGCTACTGATGATGTCAACTTTGTTGCCATGGTGCTGGCTACAGATGAAGTCGACTTTGTTGCCATGACACCTGCTATAGATGATGTTGGTTTTGTAGCCTGGGTACATGTTACAGATGAGATCTGTTTTACTGATGCAGTGCTAACTACAGAGGATGTTGGTCTCATTGTCATGGTACCTGTTAAAGATGATACTGCTTTTGTTCCTGTAATGCTCACCACAGATGATATCGGTTTTGTGGATGTGCCACTAACTACAGATATTGTTGGTTTTAAAGAAGGAGTAGATGCCATCGTGGATACCACTAGTTTTGTGGAACACAGGTTTTTCATGGATGGCATTACTGGTTTTGTTGAAGTACTCACAAAAGTTGACTTTGAAGTATTGGTTGTTGGTGTAGTTGTTATTGTCCTTACAAATGTTGGTTTTGTTAGTGTCATAGTAACAGTACTTGTTGGTAATGTGGACATGATGGTTTTTATTGGCTTTGGTCTGTCACGTCCTGCTATGTCATTCCCACTGTCTATTTCATCCTCACCAAGTGATGAAGTCGGTGTTCCAGTCGTGTCACTCGACGATGAGCTACTTAATCCTTTTTTAGCAAGTGCTTCTTTGATGGATCTTTCCACCAATTCTGCAGGCTTGACTTGTTTAAGTTGTAAATGGCTTACACCACTACTACTGGTGACTATCATAGTTGTTACTGGAATAGACAAACTGACGATCCGAGTTGACGGAACTGGAGATGGTGCACCGGATGATGCAGGACTACTTTTTGATGACTGTAATGCTTGTGCTGCTAATTCAGCCCTTGCAAGAGTGATGGTAGCCGATGGTGTACTACCTGCAGCTTTGCTAGCACTTAATTCACTTAGCTTTTGAGAAGCTGAGGAGGCATGATCAGAGGCGGTCTTTGGGTTCTCTTTGACAGAAGATCCTTGTATGGTCAGACTTGTCATTCCTGGTCCTGTTATTCTTGGTGATGAAACCGATGATGTTGTACTGGTTATCAATGCTGTGACAGAGAGAGGGTTAGCCTGATAGATCCTTCCATGACTTGTGGTATTGACAACAGACTGCATAGCTATTGTGACAGGCACGGAAGTACGAACACCAGTCACTTTGCTACCACTGCCTTGCTGGTATGTTTTGATTTGTGAGATTTCCAGCTGTTTCAGAATCTTGGCTTGAGTGATAATAGCACCAGATGTTGACTTACTCAATGAGGCAGTGGTCAAAGGGAAATCATGAAATTGAAGTTTCTGTATTGCTTGAACCTGGGCTTGCTCTGTCAAGTCAGGTTTGTGGGTGGCGACAAATGCTGACTTGGGACTCTGCTTGAGTACAGAGCCTAAGATTGTAGGAGTCTTACCAGTAGAAGAGGCAGTGCTGGTAGAAGTAGGAGCTAGGGATGGTATAGGTGTTGTACTACTGAGTCCCTGTGCCGTCTGTGATAACCCTCCTTTACTATTTTTGTCCATGATGGCTAGTGATGAAGTCTGTGTTAGTGTTCCTGTAGATTGAGACTTAGCCAGTGTGGTCAACAACTGTTGCATATGAGCTCCAGATGGTGTTGCTATGGTCACTGTTGGTCTACTGGTGCTTGTAGATGTTCTCCCACCAGAGAAGCCAGGTATGGCCGTCACTGAACCAGGTTTCAATGCTTCTGTCTGTGACAGACTTCCGATACTAGATCCAATTTCTGCTGATGCTGACAATACTGGTGAAGGTAACTGTGTGATTTGATGAGCTGGCAGAGGCTGGGTGAGCGACCCCTGTACAGCTATGGCAGTTTTTCTTTCCACAGTACTACTTGATCCAGAAGATGCTGATGTAAACAAGCCACTGAGAGATGGCTGATTCTGTAAGACACTAGCCAAAGATGCAGGCAGAGTTCCACTTTGTAAACTGAAGCTCAACCCCTGTAGTAGACTACTGTGTGATGTGCTACCAAGCTGTTGTATTTTACTGACTGACTTGGTACCACTGGCCATAGCTATAACTTGTGCCAGACTGGTAGTAGGTGTACTGGTAGTTGTTGTACTAGTTGTCGTTGCATGTCCCTGCAGTAGTCCTGATAACTGTGCTGCACCAGGAACAACAACAGGCGAAGTTGGACTTGTAGCTGGACTACCAATGTCTGTTATATTAGGAGCAGACGTAGGTACCTTTAGGGGTGCTTTACGTTTAGCTGTGCTTGCAGTACCACCTGAAGGGCTTCGACTTCTTTTGCGTTTGGCTGCACTTACACCCCTTGCCTTTCCTGTTGATGAACAGAACACAAATGTTTATGTTTTCACACATAAATACATAATGCATAAGACATACAATGATTCACAAGTATAAATACAAATCAAGCCAGAAAATCAGTGACTCTGTATGTCTCCATACGCCAAAGTATAACTAAAGAATTCTTCACCAAGAATACCATAGCATGGAAATTTACACCAAGCCAGAAAATCAGTGACTCTGTATGTCTCCATATGCCCAACTATAACTAAAAGAATTTGTCACCAAGAATACTATGGCATGAAAATTTACACCAAGCCAGAAAATCAGTGACTCTGTATGTCTCCATTTGCCCAACTATAACTAAAAGAATTCGACACCAAGAATACTATGGCATGAAAATTTACACCAAGCCAGAAAATCAGTGACTCTGTATGTCTCCATATGCCCAACTATAACTAAAAGAATTCTTCACCAAGAATACTATGGCATGAAAATTTACACCAAGCCAGAAAATCAGTGACTCTGTATGTCTCCATATGCCCAACTATAACTAAAAGAATTCGTCCCCAAGAATACTATGGCATGAAAATTTACACCAAGCCAGAAAATCAGTGACTCTGTATGTCTCCATATGCCCAACTATAACTAAAAGAATTCTTCACCAAGAATACTATAGCATGGAAATTTACACCAAGCCAGAAAATCAGTGACTCTGTATGTCTCCATATGCCCAACTATAACTAAAAGAATTCTTCACCAAGAATACTATAGCATGGAAATTTACACCAAGCCAGAAAATCAGTGACTCTGTATGTCTCCATACGCCAAAGTATAACTAAAAGAATTCTTCACCAAGAATACTATAGCATGGAAATTTACACCAAGCCAGAAAATCAGTGACTCTGTATGTCTCCATATGCCCAACTATAACTAAAAGAATTCGTCACCAAGAATACTATGGCATGAACAGTTGCACAGAAACAGAAGCAAATTCTCACATGTTTGTGGATGTAAAAATGTTTAGGGTTGACAGCTTAAAGTAGGTCAGTTGGGTTATCAGAAACACACATTTTACTTTGGCCTGAGGAAAAGTGACAGTTAGTGGGTACTTCAATGGGACTATGGTAATGTTCTCTAGTGTTCTACTAACCGGCAGCAGCCTCGGCAGCCTCTTTGGCTTCCCTAGCTTCTCTGACAGCCTGCTGCTGTTGTTTCATGCTGGCAACAAAGGCAGCATACTCTTTGGAAAACACTGGTTGTTGGTATCTTCCAGTATCAGACTGTCCTCGACTTCCTGGTGATTTTGGTGTCTTTGGAGTGGATGGAAGTGAAGCCACACCCTGTTCATGGGAGAATAATAAGGTTCATTTGATTTTTTAACTTACTTATAATACAGAGTCTTGGAAATTTAATCTTTAAAACTCATAAATGCAGCAACTCTAGTCTCTAAAGTTACTAGCTTTGTCAAATCTTATTACCCATGGCAATGTGATATTTCAAAATACATACACCCTCATTCCATTAATATACAGATTTTTGTAACACACACACACATGTACATACATACACACACACACAAACATACATACAAAAAAACATACATACATACATTTGTACATACGTACGTACATACATGCATGCATACATACATACATACATACATACACACACACACACACACACACACACACACACATACATACATACATACATACATACATACATACATACAAATATTGCATTTAAAAACCTAATAAATCCTACATACATCACTAGAAGGAGTACCAGCTCGTCTCTTAGGAGCTGGCGAGTCCATTTCAGTAGACAAATCTCTTGACACTTTCTTCTTTTTCTTAAGTTTCTTCAAGTCTGAGTCATTGTCTGGTGTATCAGGAGCACTGTGAGATTCATGGGATAACACACCAGCAAGGAATTCAGCAATTTCATCCTGCAAAGCAAAATTTTTTTCCATCAATTATGTCTTTTTTGTGACGATTGTAGCACTCTGTCATCAATTATATGTATGACTTAAAAGGAGACTGTAGGAATGACCCTGGGTTATTGAAAACATGTGCCAATGCACTTCTAAAGAACATTATATAACATTCTCTGTTGTTGTTTTTTGTTATGGACCTTGTGTAATTTTATTAAGACAAATTTATAAGATGAACTCATGTAGAAGTATGTTAATTTATAACAAAATATTGTAATAAATAGCTATTGTTACACAACGGTACCCTGGGTTTACCCGTAAAATCCCACTGTCATCGATGGCATTCAGTCTTTGTTCTATAAAATCACCCATAATTAAAGAGGTCAACATGTGTTACCATTATTTCCTGATGAAAATGTTATTTCAAATGTAATAAAGACAAAACAAGACTAAATTTAACAACATAAGGGACGTCCTCTCGCGCAATGCATCTTGGAACTGGAAAATCGACTATTCTCTCCTTTGTTTGGATAACCTGTTTTGTTATTTACTACTAGTGGTAAAGCCAGCAAACGAATAGTTTTACAAAGCCTGTAGACCTGAACAGGTAAAATGTTACTTGTAAGTAATAAGACCATAATGACATATACATAAACTCTAATATGTATGCATACACATACACATACAAATACACACATGTTAGCATGTACCGGTATGTATATAATAAGAACCCTTGGTCATGTAACAAGAACTATTTATTACTACATTTTACAAGCTTGAGATTACAGTAAAATATTCTTAATGATATACTTTTCCTCGATAAATTTAAACTCATTGATACTAACTTGTATACACCTGTCTACCATACTTTGAGTCACTCCTTCTAGTTTCTTTTTAGATTTGGTCAATCTTAGATTTTCATCAGCACCACCAACCACTACCAGACTTGTTTCAGCTTTCATCTTTTCACGCAGGTCTTCAACGTCATCTTGGCTACACACACTTGACTCTTGGCCAATCACAAAAAGGGTTGGTGTCTTGCTGTCCAATAGTGGATCTTCAACATCCTACAACAACCAATCACAATAACTGATTTAATTCAAATGTTGACATCCAAGATTTTATGATCTAAATGTCAAAATATTTTGTACTTTACTGTCGTCACTCATTAAGGGTGACACAAGTTTTTTTGTTTCTCATTACCCAACCGACCAAAATTTTCAACTGACGTCAAAATATTTTTTTTTTTTAAATTTTCATTCACCCCTAATATTTTGTGGAACAGCGCCCTCTCTGGCAAGAATAAAACAAGTGTCTGGACTGTCAACATCCTGTACAGTCATGATGGCAACAACAATGCTTGCTCATGAACAGAGAGCATTTCTTTTCGCTGGCAAGTTCATAACATCATTCATAGCAATGTCTAATCATAACATAAACTGATGTTAATTGATTCAAACACACAACTGATGGATTGACATGGGCCATTCCTATAGCCCTGCCACACTGTACTTATTGGGGGCTCACAACACTGATTGATGACAGGACTGTCTATTAAAACACTATTACGACACTAGGACATGTAATACCAATACCAAACAAATTTCTGTAATATAAACCACTTTATTAAAGTCCAATGGTCAAGGTGCAGGGAAAACTTTTGGGGTATATAAAAACTGTCCTACTTACCCCTCTAGTACCATCCACTCCAAGAAATGGAAATCCCAGACATACAACAGCACTAACTGATTCCACTAGTGCTACCTGTTGTAAGAGACGGGAGAGGCAAGAAAAAAAGTGCTGTATTGAACTTTTGTTTGTTTTATTCTTTTTCAAATACCATGACTAGTACATGTCTTCTGTCTTATTTACATCATTACGTCATATTTATTTTGGTATAAACATTTTCAAACAGAAAGACAATTTTATACATGTTGGATCCACATTATTTTGGCAAAGTTTTAACGACAGGGGTAGTTATAACCATATTACTGTAAATCCTTTGTTGCTTCACATCTTATCAAATAAACAGTGTTAATTACCAGTAGTAATATGAGATCACTGTTACTACAAGTAAATACACAATCAAGCAATAAACTACGACAGTAACTTTGAGAATGTGTCCAGTATGAAGGAAATATTTACTGCTTGTTACTTACATGTGAAGCTATAAGGGAGCCAACAGACCATCCAATTAACACCACAGGTCGGTTTGGAAAATGACTTTGAAGCTGTTGAATGAGTGAAAGAGATGGAATGAAAATCATGTGCTTTTCAAAGGAGAAATCTATGTAATGTGAAGAAGTTTTATCCTCCATGGTTGGAGTTTGAGGGAAACTAACAATTTCTGAACTGACTGACTGATCGATTGATTGAAAACCACCACGAACTAAAACTCCTAATTTTGAGGTCAATCATTCCATATTTACCTCTAATACTTTGGTTCTGACAGCTCCAATCATGTGTTCCAGACACTGACTGATACCAACACCAGACCCACCATTGACAGTGTGCATGGTGACGGGAATGACTTTACCAAGATTTGCTAATTGAGAATTCCAGAATCTCATTCTCCTTGACAATATGTGAGAATGATGGGTTGGTCCACTCGGTGCCATCAATAGCAATGGTGCACCTGGTAGTTTTTTCTGTAAATTGAAATGAAAATAAAACAATTTGAGTTTTCATTGTTAATTGAGTACTCCAGGAGCTCATTCTTTTTTATAATATCTAAGAATGTGAACAGTTTAGAGAAATAAGTGCCAAGGTGACATTTTGATGTGTCAAGAAATAGTATACTATGTAGTGCTTCACTCTTTGCAATAATCAATAATAGCATTTGAGGTGTGGACTACCATGGCAACCCTATGACATGTATGCATACCAGTGTGGTGTACCTCACATATTCACTTGCAGTGTTGTTCACAGTCGTATTATCAAAGTGAAGTGAATGCAGGGGCAGTAGAAAACAGCAAACCTCAACTGCAAATACCCCAACTACCCAAACTGGCAATTACACATTAAAGGGTTGTTATTATTAAAGATGTTTATCACAGCAAATTTCAGACCACAGAATATAGGTTTTGTATGTTTTGTGCAGGGTATGCTGGTTAAAGACAGTGCATATAGGTTTTGCACAGGATACACTAGTTAATTATAGAGGGTATATTTTTGTACAGGATACTTTGGTTAATAACAGAGTTTAAAATAAAGCTGCCAATACTCACTGGTTTATGTTGTGTTAACATACTGACAGCAGGATCCCAAGGTCTTTTCAGTAACAAGGCTAAGGCCTCACTACTAGTACCAGACCTGGATGTAGTCAAACTGATCATCTTGTCAATTAAAGACGGCACCTGGTGACAAGTAACAAATACATAATGGTGAAAATATGAAATGGACAAAAACTAGCAGCTCAAAATGTTGAAAGTATGGTTGTTGATAATGTCTGTCTGCTAGACCCTTCGGGCTATTCTTCTTCTTCTAAAGGCAACTAAAGGTCACCACTGAGGGCGCTGCCCAGACAGAAGTCCTCATTACCTGTGTGAGCTTTATTCAGCAACCACAGAGCCAAGGTCTTACAACAAGACTAGATGATACCCTGATATGTCCACCACACGAACAGAGATCACAGACATATAAACACACACATTGCCACATGCTATAAACATAATGTTACAAGGACATATCAACATCAAATGAAAAGTTACATTCAAATCATCACCCAATCCCCCAATTTTTAATTTAGTTAATCTAATCCAAGAACATAAATACATGCAGTTTTACTGTGTTTTGGTTCACTAGCATATATGCAGACCTTTGTAAGTTTTCAATCATTTTATTATCAATCCAAACTTTGTGAACTAACCTTTGATTTCAATGTTTGTAATACATCTAGATATGCAGCAAGTAGTGGAGTACTGAGATGTTCTACCAATGTCATATGTAACCACTGAGTTAGCTTGGCATCCTGAGAAGAAATATAACACAACATGAAGCACATATCTCACAACATACAGTGTCAAACTTTTACATCAATGAGTCATGTTGTCTGTTTGTCTCTCTTGTAAATACTTTTTTTTTTTCACTACATTTCTGTTTCTGTTCCAATTACGCCTGTACCTATAGTATGAGATTTTAATGCTGGTTTTTCTATATTTTCAACGAAATTTTTGTCATTTGCCATGTTAAGTGTTTATGTAAAGTGTTTATTCTTGAGCTGTGTATATCATTTCAATTTGACCAATGGGTCACAACAGGATGGTAGAATAATTCATTAGTATTTCTCAACAGTGAAAAAGTGGACGATTGTGAGAATAACATGTATCAAATTTGATTTGTTGAGTTCCTTATGTGGCCACTATCATGTGATGTACTGTGAAAGTAACTTACCCATCCTACACTTGCTAAGACCTGACGTACTCTTCTAGCAGTTTTGTCAACATGAACTCTTCTCATAACAGGTTCATTTGGTGTCTGTATCAACAAAAAAACACGAGTATATTACACATATAATTTGGAGAGTTCAATTTGTGTATACCAATGTTACAACAGTGTTAAGAATTTGTATAAGGGAAACCTTTATCATCTGCTACTTGGAGATATACTTTCTGATCAGTGGATTAGATTGCAATATGTATATATCATATCATATACTAGAAATTATTTTCAGTTTATTCTCATCTGATTTTATAGTTAACTCAGTAATAACCTGTCTAATACACTGCTTTCAGTCAATTTGTAAGTACAAATATTACAGAAAAGTGACAAAGTGCTTCAAAGGGAAATTTTTCAATTTGCCAATTTGATACTTTCTGATCAGTGAACTATTGTATATGGTTTTCTCTCTATTTTCGTCTGATTTTAGAGTACACATCATAATGATTTATCTATTACATTGATTCAAGTCTATGTGTTGAAATTTTACACCTGACAAGTACAGTCAGAATCTAAATAGTTGGAAATCCTATACAGTATAAACTCAACAATCTAGAAGCTATCGTTAAAACTAAAAGTATACTTACATTTTCAAAAGTCAGTCTTGCAAGTCTGTCTGTATTCAATGCTTTCACAACTTTGTTAAATAGTTTATTTTGTTGGGCTGTCCATCCAATTCTACGTACAGAAAATATGGACTTTTGTTGAAAATAAAGTTGGTTGAATGTGTGTGTGTGTGTGTGTGTGTGTGTGAAATTCTGAAATTGGTAGCCCGAGTATTGTGATCTGTAGTTCCATATTCCTGAAAACAGATTTCTTTTATTAGAAATTTATGTGTTATTAAAATACTTTCATGTTCATAAATCTTCCATCTTCATCACATAATCAGTGGTAGCCTGAGTGGGCTACTAGCTGCAAATTATGGTAGCCCCATGACAAGAATTGGTAGTCTGTGGGCATGGGACTACTGTTAATTTCGAGCCCTGGTGTGTGTATAGATTAAAATGTGCAGCAGTTACACCTGTATACATGTAAATGGGGTCACGTTGTTCAGTAGAGTCAAACTGAACGACACTCTTCTTAATTACAGCGTGGTAAATTTAATCGAACCCTGAATGGGGTTCGAACCCCGACTGCAGTGGAAAGAGGCAAGTAGTTTAACCACTCAGCCACCGACAACCCCATGAGTTGAGTAATGTTTCACCTGTTCAGGTTGACAGGCTTTGACAAACTGTGTGTTTACTGGCTTTACCGCTAGGTGGCAGAGTGGCAATTACATGATGGTTTTACTGACCCGATAAACATGTTTAAAGATCTAGAATTGTATGGTTGTACCACTATAGGTCTGTGCCAGGAGTACTAACTGTTGGTGGGTGCTACAGAAAAATCTGAATTTTTACCTTTGCATTCAGACTAGTGTCAATGAAGAACTTATTTCAGAAGGAAAAGAAAGGATGGACAGTATTTTTTTTATACAAGGAACCTTTTCAGTTTGTTATAAGTATCACAATAAATTGTGATACCTTCAAGTCTACCGGTAGTTGCTGTAACTTGTGAAGCATTTTGATAGTTAACATTTTAAAATCATAACCAATAGGAAAGTTTAGACTCACAGCTATCAAGGCTACTATACCTCAAATATACAACACAGGGATATTTTTACCTGAGAGCTGAAACATTTTCTTCCCAATCTTCAGGACCATCTTCTGGTGTGGACCTAGCAAAGTTGACATGTCTTTCACATTCGTTCATAACAGACCTTGCTTTGGAGCCATCATATGGAAGGGTTGGTACTTTAGGTGTGCTCAGTACATCAGCACCGATGTCAGGCTCTCTGAAATCAAGTATTCACATCAAATCTAGTATTAGCATTTAAAACTAACTGTTCATCAGTGTGAAATACGGTGAGGAATTTGCCATAAATAACCAAAATTATCCAATATGCTAGATATTTGGCTCACGGCCACAACTGACCAAAATCTCGGTAAAAGTTGCCCACATGACAGGAATTGGTGCAAGGAAATTGCCAAGAGTGAAATTTTGTGTTTTATTGATATCTGAGTGTTCTATATTGATATCTGGGTGTTCTATATTGATATCTGAGTGTTCTATATTGATACTTACATGAGCCCTTTCTCGTGTTGATATCTGAGTGTCCTAGGGACAAACAATGTCCTTGCAGGTCTGGCACTGCTGGCGTCTGGGTGTGCACTCCATGGTTTGGCATAGCAATGATCTAGGAGTACTAAATCCAACTCTCTCTCTCTAGCTGATAGATGGAATAGGAATGAGGATGCCATTCTTGATCTCAGTCCAAAATCAGGGCTTAAAGGATGTGGCATTTCACATGTAAATTTGACAATTCTGCATCACTCAATCTGAAAATACAAATACAATGTACTAATGTATCAATATGTCTATAAATTAATGAAAATCACTTTACATACAAATGTTGGAGTGGGGATTAAAATTTTGGGTTGAAAATCAGTTGCCTGGCAGAGCCATAGAAAAGGCTTGTTAAATAGTAGAGTTGAGCACTGCTATGCATGGTTCCAGTGCCAAAGAGTTGGTAATATAATCTATCACATACAATTTGATGTATGCAGTGTAACTGTACCAATTTACCATACTGTCTGGATATTCAAATGCCCATATCTAGAAATGGTGGGTGTGTATGTGTGTGTGTGTGTGTATGTGTGTGTGTATGTGTGTGTGTGTGTGTGTAACTGTTAGGGTAGATCAAGGACATAAGCTGTTTTAAACATATTTTACCTGTAAAGATCTGATTAGTTATTAATAACATTTAGTGGAATATTTATAAAGATCAACAATAATAACACTGAAAAAAAACCCAGACAAAATATAATTTCATATATTGTATACGAATATTGAAAGGTAATGATGACCTGAACAGTGAACTTGTTTGTAAACATTGCAATCATCAATATATAAAATGACATAATAGGATTATACTATACAGTGTATAACGTTTCTCTGCATTCGATTCTGCACTACCGATTCATTTTTATGTCCTGTTGCTTAGTGCACGACAGCGATGACAGATTCAATTGTGAGATACATCATTGGTAAGTAATCGAAGGCTGACCCGGTGTCTACTGTACATTTCGATGTAGTTCAAGCAAGGATGCAGTGTTGACGTTTACCAAATTATATGCAAACACGGATTGGTTTATAGATGTAGGTGTTCCTCTGGTGCAGCACTTATTCAGTCGTGTTGCAGAATACGGCAACACTTCAACCACTGAACTAAACATACACCGAATCATTGTCAATTTACCGATTCGATAAAATAACAATCATAACATGAATATACAGCCTACAGGACGGGCGGGCGAACAAAAGCCACACGTCAACATTACACACAGTGTGTATGACGGGGAAATACCTCACTTGCCAAGCGTCAAAACAGTAATACTCGATTATCACTTACCTTAAATAGTTTTTGGTATTGTCTATTGACACATACGACAGTGTTCTCAATAATCAGTGTTTGATTAGTGCTCACGGTAGGCGCTACATTTGCGACAAGTCGACTGGGCACGGCGATGACTTGGCTCACTGCTTACATGTCGTCATCGTCAGCCATGTGCAGATTGAAGCACACCATTTTCAATATCCATCCACAGAACTACATTTACGGGACTCGGGGGTAATTTTGAGAGAAAACAGAAAATGTACTGACGTAATTTATGTTTCACATGCTATACCTTCAAAATGATTTACTGCGAGGTGTAAGAATTGTGATAGAAAGGCATCTCTTCTGTTGTTAGCAAATATATTGGACACACAACTCGAGTTTTGTTGTAAACCAATACGTCCAGAACTATTTTTGGCTAATGTAATGGTGCCCTCATCGACAATGGTTTATGGACTTTTGTTCACGTAAATGTCGGTATGCGGTGTATACTTGTATATATCACACATGATTACTTTTATCGCATGTACAATAAACTGTTCCACTTAATCTAGATACACTTTTATTAATTTTTAATTCATACTGAGGTTACAGAATGTATTCTACTTTCTGTAATGTTTACAAAAAATATACAAATATACTAAACGTTCGTCAAATGGTTATTTCAGAAGCGTCCACGTGTAAATTATACATTACCAACCTTGTGGTAATAAATGCCCAATGTTAAATATTTGGTTTCATATTTGGATCCGCCTTTTACGTTACGGTTCAATTTTCTGTAAATGAACTTAACATTCGTAAAATTTTGTTTATAATCAGGAATCGATGTATTACGCTTATATGTAATAATGATACATTTCTTAGTCATGTAGACATTTATAAATACCAATGCTCCCCATTCCAAGTTGACAAAGACAGATCGAGATATAATCCTAAAATTGCTATGCATCAAATTAATTTCAGTCATATTTGGGTTAAATCGTACATTGTGTAACGCCGTATCAATCAGTAAACATACATAACATTTATATGCACACAAAAAATGGTTACGTTTTGTGCAATACATGCATTCTCAAAATGATCATGTGTTGCCTAGATATATTTACGATGCAAGGTTTAGTGAAATCTATAGTTCCTCTTCACAATTTCCCTCAGCCAATGTGGCTAGCTGGGCTGAGTTTTGCTGTCTTTGCTGGTGCTTGGTTTTGCAGTTCGGAATAGTTCAATTTCACCTTTCCTTGATTCACACAGAATCGGCACCAGTGTGTCATCCATTGCACCAGACGGCAAATTGATAATGTGTAGCTTCCTGAAGTATGTGTGTTCTTCTTTCGGACACAAAACTCCAAATGTATACTCGAGATATTGAAAATCTCTCTGTTTTATCGCCTCTACTTGCTCTAGCAACCACTGGACAAAACCTCTAGAGTTGCAACCGTGTGCCTTTTGCACCGTTACCTTGATCAGATTCTGTTCGGGAAGATGATGTAGAACTTCCAGTTTATACCATATAGCTGTATCTTTTCCGAAAGAAAAGACGGCAACATCTGCATATACTTTGTGGTTGCCGGATGAACTAGTATGGCACCTGGCTAAAAGACGCACAAATACAATATCGGGTAGAAAACCATTAAAGTCAAAGTAGAAGACATCATCGTCAGAACACGATTTCCACCCATTAAGTTTGGTAGCATCATAATTACATAGCAAACTAGGAACCAAAAAAGACATATCATTAGATAAGGGACACATCAAATCGTAGGCTGTTAGCAGGGACTCTACCTGTTTCCTTGACACCCCAATGGAATGGCCCATATGCTCCAGAAGACGTACATCTACAATACCATTCTCCTTCAGCGTTTTCCAACTTGACTTCAGATTACGGGCTTGATGAGCAAGGGGAGGGGGCTTCATGAGATGTTTCAGCAGGGTAATCAGAACCTGGGGGTCAAGTATGACGTCTTCAACTTGATGTATAATTTCTCCTGTGTCATGGAAGAAAGTTAGCATGTCACGGAAATCCTGTTCATCACGGATGTCGTAAGTTGTGCAAGCGAGCTTAAGAACCTTACGGTATCTCATGACACGACCCTTCTTTGAATTCTGGTTTCTTACTTCCTTTATGAATTTGTAGAAGTGTAGATATCGTATTGGAATTATCTTTCTTGAACGATTGGTAGTTTGAATACAATCCAAGATTTTTTCTCGGAGATTCTTCATATCTAGATCAAACGGGCCATCGTTCTCGACTGGGAATACATGTGTGTTGTTACTGTTGACGACTAACCGGTCATAAAATTTACTGACTTCACTAAGCTCTCGGTCAAAATAAATTGCCACTTCTTGACGATTTTCAGGATTTGTACTATCTCTATGGGTACCTACAAGAAATACGGCCGTGTCTTTGTCTTTTGAGTGTATGAAAATCGAGTGCAACCAGAACAGGATTCTCCGAAGTTGTTTTGTTTTATCTTCTACTGCATCAATGAAGTTAAAAACTATCAAATAAAGTGCATGGTTTGGTATGAATATATGATGTCCAGAATAGTACAATTCATCACCAGCAAAATCTAGTAGGTGTAATCTGGTTGGTAACGCTTTGCCAACTTGGACCATTGCTTTGCGAATTTTGACGAGCGGAGTAGAAGCACGACGAACACGACACAAGTATATGTACAATTCAACAACCGGGTGACTTAAAAACGAAAGTATAAACACGAACACAGACAAACGAGAGAAATCTCGAGGTCCTAACTTCCAACCCATACACAAACTTATAATAATTCCTGCAATAAACCCTACTATTTTCTTCTTAAAGTATGGAAAATCAGACTGAAAATGCTTGTGTTGTGCTAGTAGATGTTTCATTGTTGCCGTCGATAAAATCAAGAAAGCCCGAAACAAGTGGCAACACAAGAAGGATAACGGGGTCGATGCTGATAATGAATATATAGACTGTAAAAGAATTATAAAATACATGAAAATTGAATTCGATTTATCAAATAACCTGAGAAGAATTAACCCTATGAAAAATACAAAAGTGAAAAAAGCTACCGGTACGAAATTTCCGAATACTAACGAGAATAATGCAGACCATTCAAAATCAACTATATCTGACAGTAAGACTTGTTCCATGGGAACTAACAGACTAAACCCAAATGCCATACCAGATCGACACCCCGTGCCTGTAAGGAAGCCAAACATAGCTCCAAACATAACGCATGCTATACACACTATAGGAATGCACAGGGAAGTTGGTGTAAAACTTGGGCATATCTCGGCGGTCGAAACATACTGCTCTAGATAATTAAGTATACATATTTCGATAGAAATTGTACATGACATCCTATAAGCATTATAAAAATCAGCACCATTCAATATAATAGACAAAATCGTTACCCATTCTAGAAAGATGAAACCAAATGTTAAAGGATTCTTGTGAAAAACATTCAAAATCATAAAAGCAGCAAGAAAGAATTTGAATACATATATGATATCGTTCTTGTCAATGAGAGAGTTGTTGTCCGTGTTTGAAGAACTGAGTCGTTTAGGCAACACTGTTGTCATTTTTTCAGCAGTGTATCTAGCGGCTGCTTCTTCCAATTCATTTGTGTCACCATCCATGCATTCGTCCCAATGTCCATCAGTTTCCCTGAGTTCGCAAGTATGTGCCTCGATGCCCTCCGTGACGGGTTCTTTTGATTGAAATGGTTTCCCAGTAAGCCGTCGTTTGAGACTTGTCTTTCCAACGTGGGCATCACCAAAGAACAGCACCTTACACCTGTTGAATGACAATTCCCCTCTAATCTTTGCATCGTTATAGGTAGTTTTTAGATTCTTGTCTTGGGCCATTGTTCCTAAGTTGAAACTTCTCGGCGCTCTGAAAATGTCGTCTTTATGTGAACAGTCCATTATGCGCCTTTACGATGAACCTGAAACAATAATGTTCAGAGAGTTAGGTTCAGACCAAACCGGTTGTTAGGAGTGTTCGACGTACAATAGTGATATATGCAACGTATTTATATGTGAACCATGCAAATATTAATACTTGTTTTATATGATATCATAACTTACATGACGCCATTCTGGAAATAATTCAATGACAGCAAATTGACACATTTACTGTATTGACAACTGTGTACGTCTTTGTAAAGATACAACGGGTGGTGACCCTATTTAGAAAAATGTCCAACGATAAAGAAGGTCACAAAGATCAGTATTGGTTTGTATATAATTCAACACCTACACATAGGATTTGTGGCAGAGATAACTAATGACTTCCTTCTCTGGAGTGGACGGTGACGTGGACGCGGCCTTTCTGGCTTTCGTGACGAGGAACATCATTTCCTGAGCAGATTCCCTTCTGACCTTCTCATCAATGTGCTTTTAACTTGACGTTCCTAGATAGTGGATACGTATTTGAGGTACAAACTCAATTTTTATATTCAGTTATCTACATCTGACTGAATTAATAATATTTCGTTAATTATTCACAAGAATAATAAATTACGTAAAAACCTATATACACCATGTAAAGCTAAGTCTTTCCTAACCCCTCTTGCAATTTGGTTTTAACGGATTTATAGCGGATCGATTTTCTTCAAGTAATGACATGTTGAGATCGGTTTCAGACCTGTCACCCAAAATATCGTGTATCAACCAGCATACAGGTAACCGTGGTAACTAGTTCATAGTAATCCAGGGTCAGAAGTTAACGGTTAGAAGTTGACTTTTATCTCAGATTTCATTATTAACATTAACATTTGGGCACGTTTATAGATACATGTACATGTATAATAATGATCAGGAGAAAAGTTGATGTTTCCCTCAAAGTGTTCTTCCAATAGGGGTCAATTTTCACCTACCATATTGTGGGGGGGGGGGGGGGGGTGAAGTTTCATGAAGCATTTCTTTGGTCAGTTTTGGCACATTTCTAGATACAACGTTGTAATTTTTGAAATGTTTGTCATTTTAAAACATATTGTGTGTATTTCCATGTATGTTTTGTATTTTTCATGCGTTCGTGTCGAAACACGTTCACGTTCTTTAACGTTTTCGGCGCTTGATAAGTTTCGCACATTTGCTGATCTACATTTTTTCACTCTTAGGATTGAAAAATGGTATATTTTCCATCTGTAAGTATGACATTTTGCACCTTGCAATGTTTAATTTTTTCGCACGTTATGCCTTACTCTACTATACACATCTCTGAGTCAAATCTTAGCATGTTAGCATTTTGATGGGTTTTACAATGTAATTATGCTCGACATTTGGCGCTTTTGCAAGTTCCACACTTTTTCATGTCACCCCCCCCCCCTTGGTATCAAATATTTTACATTTGATATTGGCATTGGCATTTGCCGTCAAATATTCTATACATACTGGGCACTTTGGTAGGTCAGTTACCGTGTATATAAGGAAGTATCGCTGCTTTAATGTGTCAGAAATTCACTGCTGCACAGCAACACATGCATGACTTAAGTAACTTTTTTTGTTAAAAGGCGTACCATTTACTGACTCCATAATTGCAATATATCATAATTACAAATAACACATAAAATATAATAATTACAATACTTACCAGTTCAAGTATTGACAGTGTTGTTTTTATCTCTCAGCTGAGCAACAGAACCAACTTATACTATGGTGCGAGTTGCGGCGCTTGGTACAGAGGGTTTCAAAGTTTGACCTAGTAGCTCCAATCAGGAAATTCTGATACAAAATAGGGGTATCGCATCTACACATTGAATCTTTGCCAATCTGTGGAGTACAACTCATGGGTCATACACGTTTCGGAGTATAATTTTCTAGCCTACTCCTATGAAATTATGAAACATTTATCAAACGCGGCAGTTTTTGGGACCCCAGTATTACTTGCAGTACAAATGTGTAGTGCCTCTTTACGGTACCGCTCGAAACGTACCCGCATTCGATAGTCATCTGTACCACAGACAAGACAAAGTCTGTGTCTGTATATTCACGTGTCAGAAGGGTATAATTGTTTTGTTGATATCAATCATTACAACGATCAATGTTCGTTCCAGTCTGTGTTTGATAATATCGTAAATGTATTCCGTTCTGTATTAATTAATTAAACATTTCTTTTTTAGCTTCAAAGTTCAACTGAATCTGAACAGAATGAGGACAACGGGCTTTATCTGTCCGGAAAAAAATCGCTAAAGGCTGGGGTCAGAATTTACGGCGGGGGGGGGTTGGGTTGGGTTATTTTGGTCAAAGTTTAAGTTTCACAGCCTCCCTTCACCCCTCAAAAAATTAATGGCACCCACCAAAATGGACCCAAGAATTTTCGTAGCCCCCCCCCCCTTCCCTGCTACACATATTTCAATGAGTAATTATACAGTGCCCTCCTCCACTTCAGTATGGCATGGTACACTACATTAAACTAACAGTGGAAATAAATCAACTTCAGCGTCCATACATAGCAATGAGAGATGTCTTTACAAATATATGTGAGCTTTGCGAAAAAGGGCTGTACTTGGATATATTCATTTAGCAGGGTTTATCTTTCAATCTTGATTCTGGGCAGAAACAGCAGCCCCCATGATAGCTGGTGGGGAGGGTTTGGGACAGTAAGCACTTTTTAAAATTATAAAATAGGGACATTTAGGAGGCCATTTAATGGTATAAAACTTTAAACTGAGAGAGAGAGAGAGAGAGAGAGAGAGAGAGAGAGAGAGAGAGAGAGAGAGAGAGAGAGAGAGAGAGAGAGAGAGAGAGAGAGAGAGAGAGAGAGAGAGAGAGAGAGAGAGAGAGAGAGAGAGAGAGAGAGAGGAGGGAGGGAGAGGGTGGGAGAGGGAGAGAGAGAAGGAGACCAGGCAGCGAGAGATACAGACAGACAGACAGAGGAAGGCAGCTACAAAGTCAAGTCTTGCCACCACAAACAAGGTTTTTAGACCTATTTTATGCACCAAGGGTTCAATCATGAAGCCTTGAATTATCTTTCACCAAAATCACTGAGACAACGCCATTAAATGTTACATCAATCAACCAAGTACTTTCCGTGTTTCAGTCTTTTGACCAAATACTTCACTTATTTTTAAAAACAAAATTTGCAAATCACTGATGGTCCTATCAATTTGCCTTGAAACAACTCTCAAAATAGACACCAAAAGCGACATACTTCCTGACACAACTACCATGACAATCAGCAAACACACACAAATAGACACAATCTGGGTATGTTTGCATTCCGTTTTTTATTTGAATGTTGATGAAATTCATAATAACATCAATAAATGTTATAACGTTTGCAAGTCTTGTCACTCCTCCTATTCTATCTGATACTACTAACTGTCTTCCTAGCTATACTCTAGTAGTTTGCATTCTTTTTATCTTTCTACCTCGCTCTGTCCTTCTCTGTGTGCTGAAAGGAAAGGATTCAGAAATAATCTTAACATTGCATAATTTGCCAATAAGTACACACACTAATATAATGATCCTGTCCAGTACCAGAACTCTAGCACACAGAATGGAGGACGGTAAGAAGTCCATGTGATTAATAAACGCTTCTGGTACATTTACACCTTTCAAGTTACCATTCACCGGGTCTGTTTGATACAACATGTAAAAACCATGAAAGAAACTGCATATGCTTCACTTTACATGTAACATAGCAAGATTGAATGAATGCAGCATTTTGTTTAACTGAAATGAACTAACGTGTGGCACCATGCATACATCAAATGCAGATGTGGAAACATTAACGCCACATATCTGCATCTAGTTGCAGTACATATAAATGGTTTATTTCATAATACACAGGGTAACAAGAAATTGCAGTTTTGGTATCCTAGTGTAGTAGTATGCAGTTTCTTATTGGTTTCTGATGGTTGTATCAAACAAAGCGGTTGAACGGTAACTTGAAATGGGCTGTATCATTTGAGTGATTGAAATACTTTATGACTTTTCGAATTTAGGTTAATTTTTTTTCAAAATAACAATAAATGTATGTATCAGCTCATAGAATGTTGATAGGATCTCAAATTGACTAACTTCAAAGATTGTTTTTAAAAAAAAAAAAATGTTTTCTTTTTTTTTATACTTTGATAACTTTAAGTACTACAAATATTAGCATATACCGATATGACTGAGATGTAAACCACTCTGAAGTCAAGACTGTCAAAAGATTAGAGTTGGAAAGAGAAAATGAAGAAGGGTAGTTTGTACCATCTAATTACAATATGGAAGTCATTATTATTGTACATGTATAGTAATTTGAAATGATAAGGATACCAACATGGATGACAGTCTGATTTGGGACAGACAAATGTTACTGTGACACATGCAAAAAAGTGTTTTCACAGCAATGTATCTATTCCTGTGTATCTTCTTGTTTGTGATCACATGTCCCGTATTACATAAAGTTAAGTTCTCAATATACAGTCAGGTACATACAGCAGGTTGTGGCCATCTATGGATGTATTTTGTTTTCCTTTCTTTGAAGATGTCAAGATATATATCCACATCATCATTATGATTAGATTATTGGTATGGTATTCTTGGAATGTTTCAAAATAATTTTCTTGAAAAGCATTTTAATCACATGGCCTCAAAGAGTTGATAATTAATAGTGTAGTTGTAATGGTACTGGATAAGCTTGATAAACTTACTGTTTTTTCTTTCTACTTTCTATTAAAACAGAACAGCTCTGTCTACAAACTTATTAAATGATCTTCACATAACTCACTCATTCAGTGAATAAAATTTTCAGTACTACATTTGTACAGTACAGCTTGTATTGCTAATCCCAAGCATTCTGACAGTATAAGACATATGATTTGATTGATATTTGACGGATTCGATGAATAAGATACTGCTTGGAGTGACATCTGATTAATTAATAATTTAGGAAAAGCACATAAAACTAATCTAATAATCCAAATACAAATATGAAATTTATATTGAATTATTTGCATAGTTTGAAATTTTTGCAAAATTATTCATTGTTGAGATAACAATTGTTCTGTGAGTTTGTTATCATAGAGGTGATTAAGCACCACAACTATGTGAGTAACATTATTATTGGGAGTTTGTTGACTACATACATTGATCAATTTGACATTACAGGTGGACATGATATTACAGGTGGACATGATATATCAATTTGAACTTCATGACTCTCAGCTCAAGCTGCATGTACTGAGTCAGACTAATTTTAGATATTGTTGTGAGGAAGTATCTGCAAGTATGTGTCTTCACAGTACATTTATTATACTACTCCAATTTAGGTATCACTAGACACAGAGAATTGAATGAGTGTGTGGCTACAAGTTTTTGGCCAATTTAGCAAATGTACTGAGGTCATAGGGAATTCAATGTGACTGACTAAGTTGCATCTATGTGTAAATGTCGATGGCAATGCAGTTGGCACACATTGAAGTAACTGCAAGTGGGTGAGATGGCAGGTTGCATGCATTTTCCACTGTTGATATTGCAGTGTGGATACAAGGAAGAAACAGTTGCACACAAATTAATTGCAACTGTCGAGACTAACAGCTACATGTATTTGCAAATATTGATATTGCAGTGTGGACACATCAAGGAAGACTTAAAATTTCATCTATTGATCAATCACTGGAAGGACAGCAATGCACTGTGGACACAATACAATTATGTGATATACTGTCAGAATGTCTTTGATACTTACATTATGGTGTCATTTTTCTATAGCTTCTACAATGTATCATTAAGAATTGACTTCAAAACTAAATAAGTCCTTTAAATCTATAATTATACATATCATATATGGTTGTGTTGACCCAATACTCATGGAATATTATTTGCATTGTATATTTCAGCATGACATGTGTTTCTCACACACTATATGTGTAAATGAACACTGCCTTTGTTGGAGATGTAAGAAACTTGATTCCATACAGAGTTAAGTAGATGAATATGTCCTAAATATACAGTAACGTCAGTAGTAAATCGCACTGAAGTAGGAGTAATGATGAAGATAGTAAATCATACACTAATATCTATGTATGAAATATAGACCACGTTTCATAAAATCTAATCTTCTGACATCAAAGTGGCACAAACTGAGTTTATAAGCCTTTTCATTGGCTGAAAATATTTCATATATAAATCCTTCAACTACTCTCATTAACTCAGTTGATGATATACAGTCTGTTTCAAGTTACTGTTCACTGGCCCTGTTTGATACAACCATGCAGAAACCAGTAAGAAACTGCGACATGCTACACTTTAAGATTACATGCATACAGTTTTGTCATTTCGTCTAAATGAAATAAACTGAAGTGCCATCATACAGATATCAAATGCTGACGTCAAAACACTGGTGCCCACATGGCTGCATCTTGTCACAGTATGTTTAAGTGGTTTATTTCATAATAGACAAATGTAGCAAGACACAGTGACTTGCTATCTGAAAGTGTAGCATGTACAGTTATTGATTTCTGCGTGGTTGTATACTATAGAGCCGGTGAATGGTAAATTGAAATGGGCTGTAATAAGGGTTTCCTTGATATTTTAGGGTATTAAATCATGTATGTATTATACTTGAATACCAGGTTTGAGTTCTACCAATAGCAAGTGATGGTTAAGTATGTTTCTTTGGTAAGTAGGACATTAGTAACTTTATTAAGATGCATAAATTATCTCCCCAAAAGGCATAATGCCCCCTTTAATACAAAAGACCATGTAACCTCACCCACATTTCTCTAAAGTCAGGAAACCATGGAATTATCATGACCATTTTGAAAGAAGATTCTTCTCCAGTAAACGTGATTATGACAATCTTGAATTCAATTGCCAATAACAGATGAGACTCAGGACTCACTGCCTCTACCATACAAGTGCAATTTCATTTTAAGATTAGCAATTTCATTAGACAGTAATGACATCATCAGTCTGGGCTTATCAGCCTGCCGTAATAGTCTGGGGAAAGGGAGATTAGACCACGCCCACAACAGCTGATCTGTCAGTCTACCAGGTATTTAGACAGTGATGACATCATCAGTCAGGGCTTATCAGCCTGTCGTAATAGTTTGGGGAAAGGGAGATTAGACCACACCCATTATGGCTGATCTGTCAGTCTACAATTCATTTGATCGGTAACTTAAAAATAAAAGTTGTTAACATTAGTTGATCAGTTACTCTCAAAGGCTTAAAAACAAGTTTATAGTTCAAGCACTTGTGTCAGAAAGTTGAATAAAAACCAAGTCACTCCTTAGAATATAATTTAAGTTCCACTGGCCATATTAATGTTTTTTGACAAACTGGAGTAAAAGTTGGCAGTAAAATTACAATATATAGGTGTTTCATTAAAATGTCAATCACATGAACTCTATAAAAAAACAAACTCAACATGTTTCCATCCTGAAATGATAAAATACTAAAATAGCACATATGAAATAGCAAATAACTCGTGCCTTTGCAATATAAAATAGGGTTCTCTTAATATGTATGTAAATATAGTCCATAAAAGTAAATGAAAAAAGAAATCTTAAGAGTGGCATTTCTGTTAGTAAAATATGTCAAAAAATGGGAGAACATATCCTGTATATTCATACCCAAAGTTGGAAAATAAAGAATAAATTGTAAAAACTTGTAAATAAATACATGTATGCATGGTGTAAACTCTTCAAAAAATATATAAAACATTGTGTATTGCACTTTTTTTTAGTTTTCCTTCCACAGATAGGAAATAGAAAAGAAAGACTTCAACAATCATTACATACAGGAAGTCAGTATACTACGGTGTTATTACCAAGTAATGGTGACATGATGGAGGTTAGAAATGCAAAACTAGAATCTACAAAATATTGATTCTTTGCATTGTTGTTTTTTTTGAATCACTATATGTAATATTTAAAAAGTGCAATTGGGAACTAGACTGGGTATTTAAATTAAACCCTGGTTTGACAGTGATGTGTATATAATGGCCATAATTTGTATAACCGTGTAAAAGGAAAGTGGAAAGAGTAAGAATCAAATATCCCTGTTTACATCCTAGAATCACTGTGACCTGTAACACAGTGAATAACTTATTACAAAACTATAAATACATAAGTAAGTAAATCATACTATTTGTAAAACTCTACATTTCCTAGTTTAAGGGACCATCTACCAACAAATAGCTATTTTTGTAGGGTATGCCATAATACCCTAAGATTGTAGAGTTCTAAAGAATTAACAGGAACTAAAACCCAGACAAGAAAACCTACTTCGGAGTTACGACAGCTGTTGGTGGTAAGACCCTTACAGGTCGATTGTCTGGATATCCACTTTGATGGAACCTGTCAAGGGAAAAATAGACTGTATTGTTACTATGGGAATGCCTGAAAATAATTTTAATGTATAAATAGAAAGAAATAAGTATGATAAAAATAGATTTATTTCAAAGCATTTATGCATTTAATTATTAAAAAATAATGAAAATAGTGCATGAGAGTCAAAAATCATGGAATTGTATGTAGTCGAATAACAATCTACTAGACTACCTCTAATTGAGATATTACACTTTCAATTGGTGCTGTAAAAAAGAAGGTACGTTACAAGAACAATTATAGTGCCTGACATGTATGCCAGGTTTGGTTGAAATTGAGTCGCAGATGTCAGAAATATGACTGTCTATAGACGTACATATGTATATACATACATACATACATACATACATACATACATACATGTCACACAATTACAGACAGACAGACAGACAGACAGGCAGACACAGATAAGGGTCATTCCTGTACCACCACCCTGCCAGGCTGTGCCTCTTGGAGCTAACAATCAAGTTTTGGAGTATACTTAGCAAGTCTTAGGTACATCACTTACATTTCCAATGGTACTTCCTCCTTGTAGCTAGTGACACTGAAAGACAAAACATTTGATTTCAGTATAATGTATTAGGAATATGACAAACTCAGCTCAGCAAACATAGCTGGCTGTTGCATGCAAGTTCTATGTAAGCAGTGTATGTGTATCACATTTGTGCTAGGTTTATTACATGGAATGTTACATGTTCCAAAGTACGGTGTTAGCGAATAAAGCATAATCTAATACTTATAATAACTACATTTTCAATATGTACTAATCCTGGGGTATCAATATAACCAATCTATTATAGAAAAGTCACCTTTTCACTTTTCAGTCGTGTGTTTGCAATAAACAGAAAGTAACCTTCATTTTTATAGTATTGATACATCACATAGATATATATACATAAACATATAAAACATTAAAACAAAAAATGGAGTACATGACTGAACATATAATATATACATCAAAGCATCTGCTATGAAAGCAAGTGTTGTTTCAGCTTCTAGACATGGCAATGGTGTGATATATCATACATGCAATACTAGCATGCAATACACTTTTAGCCAGCAAGACAATGTGGCAGATAATTTTTTACATTTATGCAACAACTTGAAGACAGTCAGCTCCGCGCCAGCTGAAATCCTTAGAATTGACCCAACAAAACAATAACTTATTAGCAACTGTATAGAGCTTACAAATAATCTAATTTTAAAGTTATTGAGTACAGGACATACTGGTTGGCTTTCCTCACTATCAGTATGTGGTTTGGCTTTCTGAAGGGAGAGGTGAAGATCATATCTGAGGTGATGGTCCTGTCTAAAACCTTATAAAAACTTTTCTTTCATCAGATTATATCAGTATGCAACACTATACCTTGTTTTGATAACATCTTTTAGATTGATATGTTACTAAATGTTCTATTGGCAATTGTACATTACAATGATTATTAAGAAGGAAAGAATCCTGCTGACTGCAAAGAATTCCGCTGACTGGAAAGATATTTACCAGTGATGTACACATTCATCTATACCCCATCACATTTACTACATCACTTATAGTATTATAGTATACTCCTGCATACTGAACACTTGTTTTCTTTCACAATATCACCTACTATTAAGTGATATGCCACTATCGCCTGTTACTTTTCTCATCAAACTGAAACTACACTACCATGGCACTGCTGGAAATCCAAACTGTCTTTAATAAGTTACTTCTCAGCTGTAATGTGGCAAAGGGCACCACACTGCCATCAATCAACATCATAACCTAATGTTTTAGCTATATTGAGTTGTTGTTTCTCTCTTTCAGCAATGTATATAATTGCAACATATAGATATTATTTGCATGGTACTTAGATGTTATTCCCCAACATTTGTCTTCATTCAGCCAAGGAAAATATGAGTGACCTAAGGGGCCTTTGTCACTATGAGTCACTAGACGAGTATTTTCCGACTGAATGAAGAAAAATGTTGGAGAATAACATAAATTATACCAGGGCCAGTAATATCAAAGAAAAATCAGGGAAAGTAACGACAATTTTGAAAGTTTTAACTCATATTTCGAACACAGCACAACAAGTGGTGTAGACACATGTTGTTGTGACATAGACACACATTGTTGTGATGTAGAAGGACCACAGTATATATTGCATATTTTTTGTTCTCAATGGCTCGCGCATGGTATAATTAGATATAAGTCCCAAATATTTTTCTTCGTTCAGCTGATGAAAGTACAAGTGACCTAAGGGGTCCTTGTCCAGTGCTTACTGAACTTGTAAACAGTCTTTCATGGTATCTGATACTGATACCATTGTTTTGAATCTTTTAACACTTACCAAGGTTTTCAAAGCCTCAAAAGTGGAGAGCAAGGTGAAGAAGAATTCAGTTTGAATTAGAAAATGTATTTGATAACAGAGAAAACATTTCAAGCCCCAACCCCCATTTTCCACTGATACAGCAACATAATTAAGAATCATTTCTTCACAAGATTTGAAAAGTACTAAAACTTTTGAAGTTACAAAAAGACATGCTTAGAAATAGTTACAATATTATAGAACCAGTGAGTACTTTGAAAATACTCATGAAATAGGCAGCCTCCTTTAGGGATTAATATAATTTTTTTTTCACCAACTAAACATAGATAAAATGTCTAAGAAAAACTCTGCACTGACTGGTAAGTTGGACCTTTGTGACTTAAACACTGAAGTTTTGTTTGTATGAATTTCAAGTGACTTGGTCTGCATATATTTGCATTTGATACACAGCATTTCAGTGTGAAAGGACGGGTTGGCATCACACATGAGTTACAACTAACACCAGATGTTTGCTAGGTTTACATATCACATGTCGTGATTGTAAAGACCATACAGTATTTGGTAAAGTTCTCCAAACATGCAAAACTTTCTCTCAGATAGATACAAATACTGTAAACCATAGATGTCTATGTGTAAACTGGGATATTTTCGGCACTAGAAAATTTTGCGTTTTTACAGTCTTCAGCTAGTTCTCAAGACTAATTTTTACTAATTACCAATTTTTACTAATTACCAGACTGGTACACTGTGTTCATGTACAAGAAAGCATTTCAGTCACAAATTATTTTTGTGTTTTTATGGTCCAGCAATGCGAAGATTTCAATTGTTACTGGCATTTCCTCAGACTCCAATGCACAAATACATTTTCTCATAAAAGTGGCACAAACACCTGAACAACTGTATATACTGCATCACTGCATATGAAATATCACAAGTGCTAGGGTACCCTACACTGTCACACAGGGAAAACCTCACTGTATGAAGACTGGCCTTCACAACCCTGGTACTATATAAAATACTACTAATAACATTATATTTCTGGGTTGGTTTTCTATTTTCTATTTT
This sequence comes from Glandiceps talaboti, assembly GCF_964340395.1. Taxonomy (NCBI): domain Eukaryota; kingdom Metazoa; phylum Hemichordata; class Enteropneusta; family Spengelidae; genus Glandiceps; species Glandiceps talaboti. Next base: position 19,672,407 of record NC_135563.1, on the reverse strand, counting down.
CTATCTACATAACAAGGCAGCCTATTTTAGTCGGTTTCTAATGTGACACTAATAATGACATTATATATCAATCAACATACATATATTTGACAGAGAAGATGATTAAATATTTCAAGGTGGCCATAAGATATAGTAAGTATTCTCTTATTAAATATAACTACATTATTTTATTAGAATGTGACAAAATATTTCAGATATCTTTGGTTTTCATATTAAATAGTGTTATGGCAATACATAACATTTTTTATCATATGTACATTTTTGTACTGCGCATTCTACATGCACGCCGACGGATTGTACATTTTTGTACATGTACACTGAACACAGGGTACTGTAATAATTTGATTAATGTTTTCAATATCATGCATTTGAGTTTAAAAACGACAATTTCAAGAATGCATATACTGTGGATGTCTATCAATTTTGGCTCTCAACTTATTTAGCTTAAACAATTTGCAGCATGAACATGGAATACCTTTCACTGTCTGATAATTGACAATAACTACAAGTAATAAAGGCTGTTATTTAAATGGCAATAAAAACATAAACTCACAAAAGTGATGTGGCTATAACTATACACTGAAGTCAAAATTGTCTAACTATCAAAATCAGTGGTACCAAAATGAGACAAATTGTCTTTGTGGTATTAGTCCATATAAAATGCCACTTACTACTAAAACTATGCAATAAAGGGAAAGTTTGTTACTAAAACTATGATCCAATATGAACACATATACTACTTGTAATTCTCAGTGCATGTAGTATCAATTTACCTAATAGATAGTCAATGAGTTTGGGAGGGTTATGCGCCAATAAACGAGGGGGCGTAGCCCCCAAGTTTTTGGCACATAACCCTACTGAATGAGTTGTCTATCTTACTTATACTACGGCGTGATTGGCTCAAATGGATCTTTTTCAAAATTTTGTGTAATTTGTTGCATGCAAATTGAGTGCTGAGCGTAATTTAGGTCACACCCCTAAGCAAGAGTGGGTTATGGCTCCATATAACCAACCGAAATCAAGGTCTCTGATTAGCCAAGTCGATTTAGCCGTAGTATAACTCATACTAGAAGGTCAAAATAGAACAACAATGTTGATTAATTGTCACAAACACATACAGTAATTGTGTTGTGCATGGCATCATGGTGATGACCAATAACCAGAATTAGACCGTTATTTTCCTGACATGACAAGCTTGTAAATATTCTATTTCAGGTAACAGTAATTTTCTCATCAAACTCTATATGCACTGTTCACTATTATTACATGGACACTAATCATTAATATTTATATTTCATATAAAGTGGAGGGAAAACGTAGTTTATCATAGTATTATAACACCTAGGACTGGGAAGCTTTTTTTTTTAATTTTCATTTATCATACATTCTGACACACACAATGTATTCGTAATATTCTGTTGAAAAGTTGAAAACATAAACTTTAAACTGGTATATGTAAAGTATGAAAGTATGTATCTGACCTGTTTGGAAATGCAACTATTGTGGTAGACTCACGAGTACTACTGGTTAAAGTTTAAGTACGCATTTATCTGACCTATATTTTACAAAAAACAATTTCTCAAAAATTGACAAAATTTCGAACTATCACTCACTATACACAGTGTTCTGAACCAAACTCTTGATGCAAAGCTTGCATTACAATGATTGAACAAATTACAAGGCAACAGAACTGTTACAAGCTTAGACGGATACAGACATTTCTATTGCTCTCAACAATGTACAAAATGTTATCAGAATACATATTTTTTCATTTAATATTTTTTTTTTCATTTAATACATCTTGGACTTTTTTCTATGACTGGAATGTATGAAGACAGCGAGGGAGATTTATTTTGTTGTTACACTGGACGATTATCATCACTGCAATCTGTTGAAAACCACCATTTTCTACATACAGGTGAAAGAAGTTGATCATAGTGGCCAAACTATAAAATCTTTTGTTTTAATGATAACTGAAATATGGCTCATTAGCTTTTGAGACTTTACACCAAAGCTATGTACTAGTTAGCGAATACAGTTTAGAAAACATTTTATTAAAAAAATTATATCTGATTGTTTAATGTTTTGTTGACCAAAACTGAGGTGATAATGGGAGCTAAAGAATGTCTTATCATCCATGATTAAGTACTTTATATTGTCTATGACACTCTTTCTACATAGAATGAATACTTATTTGTAAACTCTACTCTGTGCAGGACAGATAAAATATGATAAGACCACATTCCCTCTGTATAGTTTTCAGTTGATTGTTTGACACATAATAAAGAAATCAGTTATGGTGATAGCAAGGTACCCAAAGTCCATCTGTGTTGTATTAGTAGCAACATGGCTTGAATCTTTGACTAACTTTCACACCATGAGTGGGCTTTTTGCAAGAAGTTTGAAGTTTGTGTTGTATTGACATGATTTAACTCTACAACAGTACAGTACAGGAATCAGCTACAGTGATGACAAGGTGTTTGTTTGAACTTACTCTTCTTGACACCCTTCCTCATATTCCATTCTACGATAATGTTTAGACAATTTCACTGCAAGTATAATACTAGGAATAAAGAAGAACAAACTCCAACCCAAAGAAAACCAGAAACAGTTCTGAAAAATGAAGAAAACGGAAAATACATGATTGAGGTATTTTATTCAACTGATCATCAATGAAAACATTACTTTTTTCATTGTGACAGTACAACCAAACAGATCAAATATCATTACTGGTTTATTACACTTTTTTCATAAACATGATATTACAGCACAATTCAAGTTACTGTTCAGTTGCCCTGTCTGATACAACCATGCAGAAACCACTAAGAGACTGCACATGCTACACTGTTAAGATAGTAAGATTGAATGAACACAATTTCTTTCAACATTTAGTGTAAATGAAATGAATTAACATGCCACGATGCAGACATCAAATGTTGACATCATACCATTGGCACTCATGTGTCTGTATCTTATTGTAACACATGGTTTATTTACACAAAATCTAGTGATAAATTGCAATCTTGCTGTCTTAGTGTACAACATGCAGTTTCCGACATTGGTTTCTGTGTGGTATCAACCAGAACTGCTGAACGGCAACTTGAAATGCACTGTAAGTTCAAAACTGACAATGGCAAAACTCATGACAAGGGTCAGATGAAGTATCAAAATGCCAAAACTTATTGGCTACTGTATAATTTGGAGTGTGTTTGATAAGTATCAGCCAACAGCCATATAGCTGGCTGCTTGCTTACCTATGGCTGTCTACTTGTTACATATTTATTCAACATTCATGATTCATTTTTTTCACAGGACTCTCAGTGTGACCTTTAACCTTTAATGTCAGACTATCTCAACATAGCTTATCCCCACATCTTTATTTGAACAAACTGTATTGTTGTTACATTGCAGCTCTGCAACTAGTTGGTCCCTACTTTTCTGATTTGATATTTTATTAGTAAAAACCCAGATTTTGGATTATACTTACAAATGAGTCTATGACATAGAAACATATAGCTATATGCATTGACTCAAAGAGATTCCATACAGGTAAACAAGTACCAAGGTCCTGGTATACCTGGAAAATAATACCAACACATTCAATGGGTATGTGTAATTGATACAGAGATTTGCATAATGATCTGTGCACCTCGTGAGTACATCGGTCCGTTAATAAACTGAAATTGTGCAGCTATTGGCAAAGAAAACCCATGAACCTTCTGCTATACTTGGTCGTAAAGTACTGAGGAGTTTATGCAGAATGTGTAACACCAAACAGTTGAAACAACAATCCTATACTCTAGAACTGATACAAATGATGTAATGTATACATGTAATGGTCATATCAATAAATAAAGACAAAAAGACATCAACAAAAACAGAAAATAGGACCTAAAATAATTTTAAAAAGAAATTCGTTTCCACAAATTAATGTGATGACGTGACTGTCACAAAACATTACTTTCATAGATTTAAATATTCCAGTTGTGAAATGTAAGCTGTTGATAATCAATACCACATAGACAGACTTGGCCTAAATAGGCATCTCTAACAATCAGCAATCGCCTCTCAGAAAGCTGTCGTGTGAGGGCAGTATAACAGTTACTTACTACTCTGTGTACATATGCTGCATACTGATCTGCATATCGTAAGACACTGTCCTGGAATACTAGAAGATACTGCAATTTGAGAAAAGAAAAACAGTTTATGACACATCTATCCTTGGAATTTGTCTTGTTATTTAGTTTTCGTATTCAAAGATAATTATTTTAATAACTGTCTGTCTACACACAAAAGAAGGTATAATATGTCACAGGAGATGAAGACAATCGTGATCATGTCATTTTTTCCTGAGCAAAGAAGAATATTACCTATTTTTACAAGTGACTGTGTCTTGTGTACCTTAAAGTAATGTACATCAAAGATTTGTCTATTTGAGTTATCTAACATTTCCAGAATCATGTAATAATTTTCCAAAGCATGTCGACCTGTTTATGTCTTTCAATTACGATCAGATTGAATGAGAGACCAACAAGTCCATACAACTTACACTTTTTATAACTTCATCACCAGTAACCTGGATGTATTCTTGTGTTGCTCCAGCAGAGTCTAACACTGATCTGATGTCACTCTGGAAAGAAATTGACAGCACAGACTGTTATAAAGATTATTTTGATATAAAAGGTGAGACAAGTTATAGTATGTTGACAGACTGGTGTAATATATGTTTTGCATTTGTTGTCATGGCAATAGATATCAAATTGGTATTATATATGCTTTGCATTTGTTGTCATGGCAATAGATATCAAATGATATTATATGTGTGACTGAAATGTGATAAAAAAGAGAAGTATAAATTTCACATATTTCTGGATCCTACAACTGTGACAAATATAAATTATCAACAAAAATCATTCTCTCATTCACTTTTAAATAGTTTGCATAGCTCTTAGACTATCATTTACAGATGAATCTCATTATATTTTTAGTTTACCTGTAAAGTAACTGACTCTGCTTTCAAGTTCTCAATATTCACTTCTAAGACATCCTGCAATGATAGAAGACAATACGGTAATGAAGATATGGAAATTTGAGGTATCAATCATTAACTTGTAACAAATAAGGGCATGATTGGAAAATGCCCAAAGGGCAGGGGTAGTATGTCCAGTCAGTCAAGTGCATGTAGAGGTCCTATGCTATGAAAACTTAGCCAGTAGCTAGATACACACAAACACAACTTTTGATTTTGAGTAGACATTTGCATGAGACAATTCTCTCAAAATTCAACAAGGTGGTCATACTTTGGACTAGGTAAGAGCTTACAGTGATCATGATGCAACACATGTTTGTTTGTCAACAAACAAAAAACACTTCTACACACACATACATATGGGATGATCACCAATCGTTAAGTTAATCCTGTTTTGTCCAACTTGTTGTTTTCTGTGTACACACAAATACATCCCTGGTAGAAAGAGGATTAATACCTACCACAATAGCTTTCATATCATTCACATCGTTGTCTTGAATATTTCTCAGATCAGTTGCATAGGATTCGATATCAGTCTTTATGGTCTGTAAACAACATTACATTGTAGAATGTCATTGCACACAATTAATCAGTGTTCTAACCAGTATATTTTCATAGACGATAAGGCCAATAGTCACTTTATTAGTCTAGTTCACACCGGTATATGGTATCATTACGATTTAATACTCCTCCACTCAAATTTAGTTATAGACCACGTTGGCATCCAGACTATCACTTTACAGGAGTCACTCTTTTTATAAATTTGACAAAGTGTCTAAGTTAACCTGTCACAAGCTGTGCTAAAACTACCTACCATGGTACCAGGAAAAGGTTTCTGTATTTATCACAGAGTAATTTTTCAGTCACTGGTGTTTACTTATAACCAAATTGTTGTTAATGTGTCTAGTAAGAGGTTGTCCCTCCTTAAGGTGGAGATTTTGATATACATGAACTAAAATAAGCTGATATCATTGCAATGAATTTTTGATAGTATCTTGCCATACCCCCCCCCCCCCACACACACACATACACACACACACCATGAATTTATTACAGTATCACCCGTCCCATACAAAACAATAATGATATTGGGTTGAACTATGTGAGTAGGATGTATGACTACTCCTTGATCATGGCTGACCATACTCATGAATCTATGACGTTAGCACCCATCCAACATAAAGACAATGATATTGGGTTGAACTAGGAGGCAAAGTGAGTAGGAGGCAAAACCAGGAAAAGGTGTCACCCCAATAATCCTTGATTGTACCTCTTGCCATCCCCATGAATCTATTTTAGTGCCACCCACCCTACATAAAACAATAAGATTGGACTACACTATTTGTAAACCAGGGGTGATGTAATACTTACTGGATCTGACATATGTGTAGCTGCTGTATCCATAAGAGTTATTACTTCAGTAAGATTTGCTGCAGTAATACCTTTCCTGATCTGTTCAATAGAAGTTTTTTTCGAAAACATTCATTCATTATTCCAAAAAGAAAATTTTGTCAACGGCATATCATTAGCACAAATATCTACACTGAAACATAATGCAGGCTGTTACAATTAGAGATATAACATAATATAAGGTTAGCTAAGTGTCGTAACATCTTTCCTGATCTATTCAATAGATGTTTTGAAAATATTATTGCAACAAGAAAATTACACTCCTTATATAATTATGTTAGTTTTTCAGTGATATGTCATAAAACATTTTATATTGGACTACATCAAGATTAAAATTTGGGTGTAAAAACTTTGACTAAAGGATTTCATCAACCCCCCCCCCCCCCCATAAAAAAACACTGTGTGGTGATAAGAATATTAAAATTTACTTTCAACATTTCCTTACCTCTGTGAGATAACCATCAAAGTCAATACTATCCACACCAGTTACATTGAATTCTTCAAGTGAGTTCTTAGTATCTTCATCCAGGATATGTACATCTGACAAATCAATATCTAAGTCTGTGATGATGTTTTCCAATTCTGGAAACTCCTAAGATATATACACACATAAAAACTTTCCATTAAAATTGATGTGTGACTTTATTACTTGGTACATTGTATTGTCAAATATTGTGTTATTATATAACTAGCATATATTTGACAGAATTTGGCAGCATGTACAATAGAAACAAGTCCATATGTATCATCAAGAATGTAGTACATCTTGTAAGGTATGTCTCAACCTTTGATGCCACATGAAATTTTTCAGCTAAAATCATCCAGACACCACTCGGCCATCAACAACCCTGAATGGATTCGAACCACAACCACAGTGGTAAGAGGCAAGTGGTTTAACTACTCGGCCACCCACAACCCTGAATGGGTTCAAACCCCGACCACAGTGGTAAGAGGCAAGTGGTTTAACCACTCAGCCATCAACAACCCTGAATGGGTTCGAACCCCGACCACAGTGGTAAGAGGCAAGTGGTTTAACTACTCGGCCACCGATAACCCTGAATGGGTTCGAACCCCAACCACAGTGGTAAGAGGCAAGTGGTTTAACCACTCGGCCACTGACAACCCTGAATGGATTCGAACCCCGACCACAGTGGTAAGAGGCAAGTAGTTTAACCACTCGGCCACCGACAACCCTGAATGGGTTTGAACTCTGACCACAATGGTAAGAGGCAAGTGGTTTAACCACTCAGCCACTGACAACCCTGAATGGGTTCAAACCCCAACCACAGTGGTAAGAGGCAAGTGGTTTAACCACTCGGTATACATACTTTATTCTGGTTTGAGAATCACTAATTACTACAACTGTCACAAGGTCACAATTAAAAATCTTTTCAACATCTATTTTAACAGGTGTTAAATTTACAATATAATAAAATAATATCCGAACATCTGACATGAATAAAATACATGGTATATAGACTTAAATATTAAAGTGTCGTGTACTTACAGATCTGTAGTCAACTAATTTGGATATATTGACTATGTGTTCTAACATCATTACATCATATATAGCGCCATCTTCTTTGCACGCACTGTGAATCAAGTCAAAGAAAATTTCACATTATTTACCTTCAAGTGGCATAAACTCAGTTCGTAAGTTTTTTACTCCTTTCGTCGAAACTACTAACATAAAGCTTTCTAAATGTTTAAGTTGCCATATGGATGAGGACTGGGGTATTTATTTTGGATTGTTACTTTGTAAAACAATTTTATCATGACTTCTTACTCGAAAAATCAATGTGAAACAGCATTTGTTAAGTCCTTGTTTGAAACTCAATAAATTGCAAAAGCATAACAAATGTTCAAAATCTTTGTTATTGTATATACAATTAAAAACTTTTTACACATTTTTTAGTTTTTCTCAATGTATTGAGTTACAAAGACAGACTTAGTCAATGTTGTTTCACATTGATTTTTCAAGTACAAAGTCAAGATAAAATTGTTTTACAATTAAAAATCCAAAATAAACACCCAATCCTCATCTTTACTTTAATGACTGTATACTTTTAATGGCATTAAAAATCATCTTGTTCTGAAGTTGTTAGTACATTGTAATTTGATTGAATACAAGTTTCTGTTCTGCCAATGGCAAGCAACATTAAGTATGCTTCAATTATACCATAAGTATGTTTTACCGGAGTTTTCCGAAAACAAGCCCATCCGTAAAGTCGCCCATGGGCGATTATTTGGCGAGTGGGCATCTATTTGGTTTTTCAGATTCACTAGGGCAAGAATTTTGCCTTGTTATATTGGTAACGTTAGTTTTTATTTAGTTCGAATGTTCAGTTGAAAAAACCATAAACTTAGAGTGCCAATAAAAAATGGACGTTTTTTCCACGAGAAGAATGTGACCGTGAAGGTAGGTACAGACACTTTTGTGCTGACATCGATCATCAAGCCGGCAGATGACTCAGGATGATCCGCAGACGTCACTGTCAATGACACATTGCGTCTAAAAATAGGTCAGGGTAATTTGCATGTTACATTACGAGTGGGCACACGAAGTGAATTTAACATCAAGTGAGAGTTGATGTAATGTGTAATGTCATGTATAAATGAGTTCATGGAGATTTACAGCATGGATTGAGTGGGGATGGTTTGTTTGGTACTTTTTTGTCTCCAAGGGAAAAAATACTTTTAATTTCCCAATCATAAAACGATCGTACAGTGATGACAGACAACAAAATGCTGGCCGGTGGCTCGGTAATGGTAGTTCTCTTTTTGGAGTATGTGGTGGCCCTGATAAGGGCCGTTTGGTTTGGGTTTCAACATGTTAAATCTGAGGGTACCACACTTACTCGGTAATAGTGTAGTCAAGTGCAGTACAACGGAGGATTTTTCATACTGTGACTTCTTTACTCTTGGATAGGTAAAACCCAAGATTGCAAATCTGGGCAATACCTACTCTGCGAGAGTGGACGAATGCATTTTTTTTGGCTTGATTAAAACACTGCCAAATAATCGCCCTGGGCTTCTATTTAGTTCCTCTGTTGTGGTTCCGAATTTGCCGATTTTCCGAATAGTGGCCCAGGGCTAGTTTTCGGAAAACTCCGGTATATTACAGCCAAAGTTACCCCCAGAAGACATGTACTCACTCTAATATTCCATTAACAGTGAGAGGTACACTTCCATCTTTGAGAACAGCTTTACCAAGGAAATACTCAGCAGAAGGATCCAATAAATTTGGGAAATCAACAATCTGAAAGCAAGGAAGAAAAGTTATTACTACATAGTACTATTACCAGTCACATTTTGTTTAGATTTTGTCTAATTTGAATGCTTACCGGGTATAAGTTTTATCGACATCATATTTTATTGTCAGAAGATTTAAGTATTGACAAACATTGTTGTTTGTTATGGGTTGAAATCCCACTCGTGACAGGACTCAATCTGATTAAAATCTTATGCATTTAGCAGTATGGCTAGATTTCTTTATTTACCTCTAGTTCCTTCAATTTAGTGTTTGCTTGCAACATTGTTGTTCTGGGAGTAATTGACTTCTATTAGATATTAATCAGATTGCTTGGGTACCTTCACACCAATAATTAATAACTTAATATATATGTTGACTGTCACAACACCTGAGAGTCAACAATTTTTAAATCAATGTGCATGGTGTCACAGGATTACTTTGAATGCACATAGTAAATGACCTTTGACCTAACCATTGACCTGGCATGTATATAGTCAGAGGTCACAATCTGTTTACATCTATTGAGCAGTTGTCTGTGTATGGTATGCATACATGTGATGACGTGCAGTTTGTCACTCTGAGCATAATTGTGTTGTTAGACTAGTATACATTGATGACCAGTTTGACAACTTCAGCACACACATTCTGGTATATTCTGATATTCATGACCAGTTTGAAAACTTCAACACACATTCTGGTATATTCTGACATTCATGACCAGTTTGAAAACTTCAACACACATTCTGGTATATTCTGACATTCATGACCAGTTTGTGACAACTTCAACACACACATTCTGGTATATTCTGACATTGATGACCAGTTTGACAACTTCAACACACACATTCTGGTATATTCTGACATTGATGACCAGTTTGTGACAACTTCAACACACACATTCTGGTATATTCTGACATTCATGACCAGGTTGACAACTTCAACACACACATTCTGGTATATTCTGATATTCATGACCAGTTTGAAAACTTCAACACACATTCTGGTATATTCTGACATTCATGACCAGTTTGACAACTTCAACACACATTCTGGTATATTCTGACATTCATGACCAGTTTGACAACTTCAACACCCACATTCTAGTTTATTCTGACATTATTGATTACCAGTTTGACAACTTCAACACACACATTCTGGTATATTCTGACATTATTGGTGACCAGTTTGAAAACTTCAGCACACATATTCTGGTATATTCTGACATTCATGACCAGTTTGAAAACTTCAGCACACATATTCTGGTATATTCTGACATTCATGACCAGTTTGACAACTTCAACACACATTCTGGTATATTCTGACATTCATGACCAGTTTGACAACTTCAGCAAACACATTCTGGTATATTCTGACATTATTGATGACCAGTTTGAAAACTTCAACACACACATTCTGGTATATTCTGACATTCATGACCAGTTTGTGACAACTTCAACACACACATTCTGGTATATTCTGACATTCATGACCAGTTTGACAACTTCAGCAAACACATTCTGGTATATTCTGACATTCATGACCAGTTTGACAACTTCAACACACACATTCTGGTATATTCTGACATTCATGACCAGTTTGACAACTTCAATACACACACATTCTGGTATATTCTGACATTCATGACCAGTTTGACAACTTCAACACACACATTCTGGTATATTCTGACATTCATGACCAGTTTGACAACTTCAACACACACATTCTGGTATATTCTGACATTCATGACCAGGTTGACAACTTCAACACACACATTCTGGTATATTCTGACATTCATGACCAGTTTGACAACTTCAACACACACATTCTGGTATATTCTGACATTCATGACCAGGTTGACAACTTCAACACACACATTCTGGTATATTCTGACATTCATGACCAGGTTGACAACTTCAACACACACATTCTGGTATATTCTGACATTCATGACCAGGTTGACAACTTCAACACACACATTCTGGTATATTCTGACATTCATGACCAGGTTGACAACTTCAACACACACATTCTGGTATATTCTGTCATTCAGTCTTACAAACTCTGTTCTTTCTAGAATCAACCACTGTCATAAATTGTTTCTGGGTGAATTACATGATAATTATAAACAAATATTATGCAGTCTTACAAACTCTGTTCTTTCTAGAATCAACCACTGTCATAAATTGTTTCTGGGTGAATTACATGATAATTATAAACAAATATTATGCAAGTATGAATAAAGTAAGCATATTATGAAGTGGTAGTACGTGCTGTTTAAAACATCATGATATACTAGCTCAGACCCAAATTTGTTCCTAAAATCAAATTGATTTTTAAGTCTGCAACCAAATATCAGCACCCCTAATCATGCAAATATGATTTCAACTTGTTACTGTATTACTTATGGATAAAATTGACTTTTAAGTAACATGTAAAATCTCTAATTCTTAGTATTGATGGCTGTCTGATTGAGACCACTATATGAAAAGTCATATTTGACCATGTCTTTCCACGGAGGTAAATCATGAGTGGAGGATGTGTAAATGTGGTGGGTATGGGTATGAGACAAAGTTCCACCTTTGACTTAATTTACCTATAGTGAGATCTCTCCCCTGGGAGCTGTAGACAGTCAAAAGTGGTACTGTGTCTCATACTACCCCTGGGCAGAGATGATGGTTGGGTGGTTCACAGGTATGGGAAAGGTTGGGCAAAGGTGGGTAAATTAGACTTTTCGTGTAGTGGACAATATAGTACTCTAGTTACAATTAGTGCAGTACATGACATATGCATTAACTAGAAGTAATGGATTGATTCTGATACTCTGTTAATCTACATTCAATCTACAATCAATCAAATAAATCAACTTAAAAAGTTTATCTCAAACTGTGTTTTAGAGGCACTCTATCTAAGTCATAAATAAGTATGTGTCCATGGTAACGCTCCCACACTTGTTCTACTTGAACTGCTCAGTAATGTTTATCTTTCTGAACCTGGGGAATCTTATTGTCACATGATATGTGTATAAGGCCTGTTCATGTACACAGACTCGAGTAGCCTGCCACCATGGCGGCTGCCTCTAGAGGTACGGCTGAAGAAATTCTGGATAAAATTGGAGAACATTGTCTGTCTTGTTCAATTTGTTTGGAACAGTACAAGGTACCTAAAATTCTACCATGTCAGCATACATTCTGTCTGCACTGTTTGGAGACTCTTGTAAAGAAAAGGGGAGACTTAAACTGCCCGATATGTCAACAAAAAGTTGATCTACCATCTGATGGCGTTGTAGCATTGAAGAATAACATTTTCGTGACCGCTCTGCTGGATATGGTTGAGGAAAGACCAGAAGAGGCAACGAAAACACAACATAAATGTGAGTTTTGTGAAGAAAATGATGCTACACACATTTGTAGAGATTGTGAGCAGTATTTCTGTGATGACTGTCTTAACTCAGTACACAAGAAAATGAAACATACTAGCTCACATAGAGTACTGTCTGTAGGAGAACATGAAATGGCAAAGTTTGCTATGCAGTCAGCCATTTTATCTAGTACTGTATATTGTAAAGGTCATCCCCACAATAAGGTCAGATTTTACTGCGAAACCTGTCAAATACCAATCTGTAGAGAATGTAAAATTCGAGATCACGATCACAGTATTCCAGACAACAAAGAGTTGTCAAGAATGGTGGAGAATTTGAAAGTGAAAGCAAAGGAGACAGCTGAAAGTAAATCTAAAGTTGTAGATTTATGTAAGAAAGTGAAGGATCAGTTTGAAGTAGAGAAACATAAAGTAACCGAAAAAGGAGAAACCTGCATAAAGATTTTGAACACAAGAATAAAAGAAATTGAGTCTCAGATTAGAATAATTAAAGGACAACAGGATACGTTGATAGAAGAGTTGGAGACAGATTGTGATCAACAGGTCAAACAATTACAAAGCCATCTTGCTGATTTGAAATTGAAATATGAAAATATTATCAGTATATCTCGAGATGTAGAGCTTATAATCAACGAGGGCAGTGCAGCTCAAACTGTGTCCAGCAAAGCTACACTTGTACAACGTGTGGAAGACTTAATTGCTATGGAAACCAAACCAGATATCAATGAGGAAGTAGCTACATTCAAACCTTCTGATGATGTCACAACAGATGGAATGCTGGGAGTTATTATATATGATGTGTGTCCATCTCGGTGTACGGTTGACAACATTCCGAAGATACTATTGAAAGGTGAATCTGTCAAGCTACTGATAACAACTAAAGACAGCAGAGGTAAGACTATCAAAACAAACCAAGAAGTGAAAGTGAAAGTAAGAAAACCTGATGGGTCACAAGAAGACATCCCAGTAACTGACAACAAAGATGGAACGCACACTGTGACAGTACTGGGGGAAGTGGATGGTAAATGTCAAGTTACCATGGTGATAGGAGATCAACCAATACCAGGATCACCAATAATGATACCTGTCATCAGAGGTTTGGTGAAGACTATTGGCATGAAAGGAAACAATAAAGGGCAGTTCAATAAGCCTATCAGTGTCACCTTGAACAGGCATGGAGACTTTCTGGTAACTGACAAAGAGAATTACAGAATTCAAATGATTGACATTCATGGCAAATGTAAGAAAGTTTTTACATTTACACAATTCGAGAAGAACTTCTTGCCAAGTGATGTAGCAATATCAGCTAATGATGAATACTTCATGACAGATCAAGATAACAAACAGGTAGTAGTAAGTGACGAGGATGGGCATGTCATCAGATGCTTTGGACAAAATGAACTCAAGTATCCAAAACGTATCTGTATTAGTCCTCTGGATGGTACTGTCTATGTTTCTGACTGGGATGGATGGCTTGGTGGTGAAACAGACAAGGAAGGTAGTCACTGTATTAGAAAATACAGACAGAATGGTGATTACATCAATTCCTTTGGAAAGTATGGTAATCGGAAAGGCGAGTTCAAAGGACCCTTCTTCATGTACATTGACCATAAAGGAATCTTGTATGTAACTGACGGTGAGAATTGCTGTGTCCATGTCTTCAATGCCAATGACAAGTTTCTGTACAAGTTTGGCGAACCAGGTGAAAGTGATGGCGAGCTGTATGGTCCCCATGGAATAGTGATGGACAAGGACAGATCACTGTATATCAGTGACATGAAACACCGGGTGCAGAAATTTGACATCAATGGAAGATTCATCTGTCGTATTGATAGAGATGAAGATAACCTGTCATCTCCTGGTGGCCTAGCACTGATTGATGACGTACCAGTCAAATTAGTTGTACCTGATATAGAAAATCACTGTCTGAAAATATTTGTGCAGTGAGACTGGTATTTGAACTATATAAACTGAAATAACAGAGTTTAATAAACCAGTCTGTATTTATGACATGTCATGTGCAAGGCAAATTGTATGTGTTTGAACAGAAAATACAGAACTGGATATATGTCCTGCACGGTTGTTGATAACACTATTAAATGTTAGGTCTTATGGTACTTTTGTATATTGTGCTACAATTATCATCCACAACAAGGATCTACAGTGACACAACAACCGTTCATAATTCCTGAACTCTGTGAGGAACACACATTGCAGCCTCTGTAGGCACGTGGAATGAAAGCATTCACACAACAACCTCTATCCTACCAGGTCCCAATTATACAAATGGGTTGACTGGGGCACAATCAGGGTTCTACTGATACCTGTATATATTTATCAATCTTAGAGTAAAGAGTTGAATTCAGTTCTTTAAATACAAGTCTTATAGTTTGAGCTTTTGCACAAATAATTGTTTCTAAAAAACAAGAACTATGACTGTCCTTCACTAAAGAGTGATATGATCACCAAAAATAATACATGTGACACTGTGTATATTTCTTATTCTATATCACCTGTGTACATAGTACAAAAGAATTTGGTCAGATTTTATTAAATACCACAAAGTGTTTGCTATTCATGCATCATATATTGTTGAAATATAGACTTACTTTGACAAAGAAATCTCGTGTCTGTAGAGGCTCACAAACCAATTTCTCAATGTTACCACCAAGCAGGAATGACAGAGTGGTCAACAACATCAATAGGGGTGCAAAGATGAAGCAAAACAGTACACCACTAAAAGATAGACAAAAGAGAATTATTTATCATCAGCACACTAAAATGTAAATTTATTTGACATGATATATCATATCTCACTAAAATTTAACTTTTAAGTATGAATTACCTGCAGTTTTTGATAGTTATGGTTGAACCATTAATTACAATCATGGTAGAATGCACCTCAGGGATGACTTTCACTGAAAATCAAACTCCTTACAGTGTCTCCAAACTTTTGAAATATAGAAATGTACTTCTGGTTCTTTTGAAATACTAAAAGAAATTTGGGGTTTAACCGTTTATCAACTGTTTCCAAGGAAATCGACAATACTATATTTTCTCAGTGAGTTAGATTTTCCCACTGTATTCAGCAGCCATGTTGGATTCTAAAATGCTGGATGTTTTGAACTTTATTTAAAATTTGGCATACAGTGTGGTGAACCCTGATTTTTTTTTTCTTGATCTTAACTGAGAATGGGTTGAAGTTTTCTTGAACAAGGTAACACCAAAGTTTACAGAGTTAATTTTTGAGATGCATTTCATGTTAAAGTTGACCTGTTCTGATCAACATGACCAGACAGCTGAATGTTTTATAAATAAAGTGCTGTAGAAACAACACCACTGTAGAAACTAATTTTGATACTATTACTTCAGTCTGTGGTTACAGAATTATAAATATTCCCTTCTGTTACAAAACAAGGTCTGTTTCAGTCTCAGAATCATTCTTGAGACTAAGATAAAAGTTATTTTAAATTCTGATTTTGCTTTCAAGAAAACACAGTCTAAGATGATGCCCTAGAGTATACATGGCACCCCCAGTTGGCCATAAAGCACTGTCTAGACTGTCGACAGTCGCTCACGCCTTTTTTTTCCCCTACGTTTTATCTAAACTTAAGTCGTCACCGTGCCGGCCCGATCTGGCAAAACACTACTAGATCGCATACTGCCACCCTCGATATCAGTATGCGATTATAGTAGTATTTCGCCAGATTGGAGAGCGGTGACGACTTCAAAGTTTAGATAAAACATAGGAAAAAGGCGCGAGCGACTGTTGACAGTCTAAGCACTGTCCTGTAACAGCCCTATTTTGTAAACATATCTCATCAATCATAGTACCCCCACAGTTAGACAAGAGCGACTCTGTTACAGTTTTACCCCATCAGCATAGTGCCCCACAGTTTGATAGCCATGATGTGTAACACTTTCCCCATCAACATACTGCCCCCAGGCAGACATCAGGCAATGTCCTGGAACACACACTTCATCAACATAGCGCCCCCACAGTTGAACAGCAATATTCTGTAACACTAACCCCATCAACTTAGATACTTACCCCATCAACATAGCGCCCCCACAGTTAGACATACAGCCACGTTCTACCGGTGCTTCATCCTTCTCATGACCACACACACCACATAGCAACCCCATGAAATAAAAGGTAACAATAACCAACACAAAACCCATCAATGTTGTACCAATATACCAGCTGAAATATAAACACATTTCAAGTAATCAATACACAGTTGAGTAGTATGTAGACACAGACTACATTGATATTAAGAAAGAAATGACAATGTGTCTCGATGAATTAATAATATAGTTATTATGCACAACTTAATTATATACATCAGAAATAGATTAAGACTTGTATATCAATAACAGACACAAACAAAATAGTATAAAATGAAGCCCTGAAATTGACAGACAGAAATGACCAGACTGATACAGTCATAAGACCAATAAATCTCTCCTTGTCATCTAGCACATTTTTGCATCACCCTTAACCTTCACTCTAAGAAGATGTATTGTGAAAGAAAATTGCTACTCTTGAGGCTATATGGGTGATATGTATTCACTTAATATGCATAGTTTAAGGCAGAGTTTAATAAAAGTGAGAAGGATTCACTATATAACCTATACAATGATTTCAATAGCCAACAGCTAACAGATGTTGGGTTTTCATAGCACTGTACAGTGCAACATAATTACATGTAAGCAGAAACCCAGCTTTTAGCTACATGTAACTAAATTATGCACAAACTGAAAAACTATTCTTGTGACATATTCTTAAAGCATAGATTTTTTTTTAGCACTTTACAGTGTAACATATAACAGTGGATGTCGAGGTATATGGTAACTACGAAAGCCACAAACTAAAACTATTGTTTTGACGTGTTGATATAAACTATTGAATGGACTTTGGTTTATTTAACTGAACGCACAGTACAAATATTGATGATGACTTCCATGATCTTGCAGTGTATATTTTTGAGAACTTCCAATATTTACACTAGCTACATATCTAGTTGTAATATAGGGTGATGTTTTGTGGGGTGCCCTCTTGTGACACTTCTTTTGAAGGCGACTGCAAAGTGAGTAACTGCGATATTCCATACTGAATGAGAACTTACAATTCCTAATTAAAGTATACCTGCTGACAGTTTATGACATGAAGGTCATGTCTTGTTGTATTCAGCCAGATCTGATGGCGATAGGTTTTCTTTTTCCTTTTATTTCCATAGTTTATTGTTTTTTTCTTCAGTAATACACATTAGGAGTGACATTATGCTGTCCCATTACATGTAATGTGTCAGAATTAGCCTACACACCATAATTCATAGTTAATATCCTAACATGGATATTATAACTGGCTTTATGCTGACCAAATTAACTGAGATCTGATAAAGAAAAGGTTTAGATTTCAAGAGAATATGTCCTGGTTCGTTTCATTTCCTATAACATCATCTTTCTCAAATTGGGTGATTTTACTCATTTTCTCTAAATACATATATGAAAGCACTACTTTTTGGTCAGAATTTATAAAATAAAGCCAAGCATATTACAGCATTTTCTTCATAAAATAATAATTGGATTGCATTCTGACATGATTTGACACTGCCTACAAATCATAAAAGATGATAATTACACAGTATGTGTTGGTACAAATTATGATAGATGGTATCACACCCTTTCACATTGTAAAATTTAATGTTATATTCACTGTCTAATATTTATGGAAAAGTAATATGAAATTTATGGAGACGACTCCTGTTCTAATCATGGTTTACAACTTTAAATTTTGTCACTGACAATATACAATGCACAAGCCACATTGCATGTGTTCAAACAGAAAATATGGGACTTATACAGGGTTCACACTGTATGTCATGACAACATGTGTCTATGTCACTAGTGCCTGTACTTTGAGTTGGAACATTAAAAAGTGACATTATTTTCTGCGATTTCCAATCTTGAACAAGTATAATAATAATTATATTACAGTTCAAAATAATTAACAATAATTATAATTACCAAACATTATAAATAATTAATTAATAATTACTGGCAAAAGTATAATATATATGCCATTCTAATATTTACACTCAATTGTGATTTCCTTCAAATTCCAAACCTGGGTGAGCTTGCTCAAATGCAAATGAACAGTGAAAAACTGTTATTGAAATGAACTTAGACTTACAAGGGTTTACAGTTAACTTATAGCAATGGGTACGTATGGGGATATCTTGAGGCATTTAGTAAAGAATGGGGTTTCAATGAAACTAAATGCATTTTACATTCATGTCACTGAAAACTGGTTCATAGTATACTCTCCTATAAGGCTATGTTATGAATCACACCGATTCACACCGATGTTATATTTGAAGTGTTTTTTCCCAAAAAAATCTACCCATCCGTGAGTGAGCTCCTTACGTACGTGTTACATCAGATTGCATGCTGTGGAAATCTATGCAAATTTACTGATTTCTCCCATCAGTGGTGTTTCCAGGGTTCCCAAATCTTAGCAAAAACACTACACAAAAGTAAGTTCCATACTAAATGAATTGCTATGCTATGCACTTATACCTGGAGGCATAGCTCAATTATACTGATCTACTATACAGAACAATGTAATTACAGGACCAGATACTCATATCAAATATATTACCTACTAAAGATTGGCACAGGTTCAAATTTTCATCTAGCCAAATCAAATTAAGATCAGCGTCGTCTGTAGATTTTTTTAAAAGAGGTAGTTATAAGTTTGCAGTCATTGCAAGCAGTGTCTGGTTGAAGGCTACGGAAGTGAGTATCTTCTCCTGAAAATGAAGTGTTTCTTGCTTTCTTGGAGGAAATAAAATGAACCTGAAATGGTTCCTAGTTTTGACATTATATAAGGTGGCTGGAACGTAGTTTTGTCAAGACAGTTCTTACAAATTGCAACATGGATAAAGTCAACTCTATCTTAATTTATTAATTTTATTAGTACCTTTTTAATAGTCAATGTAAAATCTAGGGTATTTTATCAGAGTTGCCACGCCAAAATTACGATATAAGTTGTGAAATCTATGCTATATTTGACAAGTCTTCACCTCTATTACCAAGCTTAGGTTCTCAAACTTAAGCAAAATCATTACCTCCTTCTGTTACCTTATTCTGGGAGAACATCATAAACTACAGTATTAATAGTTAACAAAAAATATGTTATGCACTGTAGTATGTAGGGAAGGTATGTCATGTTGTACATGTTCAGCCCTATTAGGCTTCTTAACGCGAGTGCTAGTTGATAGCATGGCACGAATGTCATATCTTACTGACTACATAGTATGCTATCACTGTATAAGCAAGTATATCAAGCTCATTACACCTTTTCTGATGTAGACACATCATTTCTGTTTCAAAGCAACCTGATATAAATTCCTGGGTTAATAACCGGTACTTACATGACACAGAAATAAGAAATAAATAGTTTAGTTTAGGTCCATTCAGGACCATAAATATAAAGTCATTATTATAATAAAGTAAATGACTGAAAATGTGCTTTTTTTAACCCTTACATGTTAGTAGTGAATATTGATGGTGAAAGTGTAATAAAACTGTAGTTACGTTTATTAGTGTTTATGGGGTAGAGTTGCAGGTGTTCTTGACAATCATTTTTCATCTCACTATGTGTAAAAATCTTGTTGTGGATTCGGAATCAGTTTTACATTGGAGGACAAAATGAGGCTAGTGTCATATTGAACCTCAGATTCAGTCTCATATAATCTCATTTATGATTTAAGGAAAATCACAACGACAGCCAGTGAAAGCCGGCAAACAAGAAATAATACCATAGAGACTACAGAAAATGTCTCATTTCACGCCCACTGTAAAATGTTACTTGTACAGATTTTTAAATAAGATTAAAATCTTTCTAAACACGGTGTTACAAATACATCTTTAGAATAGTGCCTACCACAAAACATATATCACCTGAACTTTGACCTACTTGGTGACAAGCTTTTATCTCCATTTTTTAGGTATTTTTTCCCTATTAGCTGAGACATACCCTTTCCTGTCAAGTGGATGTGAAGAGGTAACATTTCCTGTACCATCAATGGTAATATCTCTAGTTTGACTGCTGTTTGTTTGTTGTTTGGTGTCATCATTATTTTTCGAATGTGAGACTATGTGGGGCTGAATATGAGGCTGAATATGAGACTGAATATGAGGCTGAATATGAGACTGAATATGAGGCTGAATATGAGGCTGAATATGACTACATGTGAGACTGAATATGAGACTGAATATGAGGCTGAATATGAGGCTGAATATGAGACTGAATATGAGGCTGAATATGAGACTGAATATGAGGCTGAATATGAGACTGAATATGAGGCTGAATATGACTACATGTGAGGCTGAATATGAGACTGAATATGAGGCTGAATATGAGGCTGAATATGACTACATGTGAGGCTGAATATGAGACTGAATATGAGGCTGAATATGACTATATGTGAGACTGAATATGAGGCTGAATATGAGGCTGAATATGAGACTGAATGTGAGGCTGAATATGAGGCTGATCTGATTCTGAGACCAGATTTATATGCATCATTTTCCTTTCTACCATAACATGTACTGGGTATTATGCTGCACTCTGTATTTTATATTTTCCTCCTCCATTACAAAACAGACTTGTTTGCGATTTCATTTGCTACCATAATATATACAATTTCTTATAAATCTCTCTCAGTCCATTTACAGGTCTGTTTACTACAATAAGAATCTGGAATTTATATTTTTAATCACAGCTATCATCTAGTTTAATTTACACTTCATAAAATATACTGGGGTATTCACCTTCCTTCTCCATGATAACGTTTTATGCTTTCACTCTCCACAAATAAATGTACCTTGCTCACGTTTTCATTCCAAACATATATTTTGGTTAAATATTTTCATTTACTGTAATACAGTTTACACTTCTATGTACTGCAGTTTGTATACAATAAAACTTACTTTGGTGAGCTACTACTATTTCTTGGTGTAAAATGAAGTTAAATTTATGAACATAGGCAATAAAACTTGTTCTGGTTTATGTTTCCATTCACTACAATAAAACGTACTAGACTTTATGTTTCCATCCACTGCTATAAAATGTACTGTTATTTTATTATATATGGGAATTAAAGCTTCCTGTCTCACACTGCAGTAAGAGAATCCAATGAAATGCTAATTATACTGAATGGCTTAGATATTTCTATCAAAATTTAAAGACTCAATATATTTAGTGTACACTGTTCTTGTTGTTATACACAATGTTCAATGGTTTTGTTGTGTCTGAAGTCACTGCTACCAGTACTGTGAGTATTTATGTTTGAAAGTGATGAACTATTTCCCCTCTCCCTTCCCCCATACACATCTGTTAAGCTGGACAAATTATAAGGGGAATGGGATGTGCCAGAAGTGCAATGGGGAACTTGCAATCCAGACTGAGCATGCTCAGATGCAAAGGACTATGGGATTATCTGTGGTTGTTGTAATACCTAATCTGGAGCTACCAATGAAATAAACCTCCCACAATTGTCAGGATAACTATGAATTGATTATTGGTGGTTGCAAACAATGTAACAATATTGTTTACGATACTAATTGATTATTAGTATTTATGACCACATTTCTCATGATGCAACATTCAACATGGTGGGTTTGCAAGTTCCCTATTGGGAATCAGATGGTACAGACTTTTTGAAATCTTTTTTATAGGCAATCACAAGCAAATATCAAATTAAGCAAGGTTTTCAAGATAATAAGACCAGATATGATAAACTGCCAACACACAATGCTAGGTTTTAATGTATTTTTTAAAGTACCCATATGGATGAGGATTGGGTATTTATTTTGGATTTTCAATTTATCAAACAATTTTATCGTAGCTTCCTACTTGAAAATCACTATACAATAACACTGACCAAGTCTGTGTTAACTTTAGCAATACAATGTGAAAAGCTAAAAATGTGTTATTATATGTACAATAACAAACATTTTACACATTTGTTAATGTTTTACAATTTACTAAGTTACAATCAAGGACTTGGCATATATTGTGTGTGTGTGTATAAGTAAATATGTACTACTTTTATAGAATGTATTAAACTTACATGTATTTACTGTATTGTTTTGCATAGAAGAAGACATCACCAAGTTGGTCTTGAATTTGCATTTGATCTTGAACCTGAAATTATGGTTAATAATTAATCAAATATTGCACTACAGTATTATTAAAGAGGCAATAAAGTGATGAATCACTTCCTGTATGCATACCATAGCAAATATTTGACACATTTTGGAAGTTTGCAAGTAAAGTTACAAATCTAGAATTGGTCTATATTGTTTCACAGTATTTTTAAGGTAGAAAAACATTGTAAAGTTAATTAAAGTCCAAAACAAATCCATATTGTCACTTGAAGAGTATATGCAAATATAATTTCATTAATAAGGAAATACATGTAATTTTCATTATTATATATGTTCCTGAGATTACTTGCCCTTGTACTGCACATACCAGTTATATTTGTACTTCAGTGCAATACTGAAAATATTGTTGCACACCTTTTTTTTTTTTTTTTTTAATTTTCTTTATTTTTTTTTTTCAATTGTTGCACACCTGCATGTAAATGATATGCAAATGAGAACAAATCGTTCATTGTACACAAAAATGTGATTGCAGATCTAATTAGCAATTTTATGGAAATTTGTTGTTTTGGATACACGTAGAGTAACAGAACCCCATTCCACATGAGTTCCAGTGTGGATACTCGCAGATATTTTTACTCATGCTTGCTATACTTTCATTTGCTATGCTCCTGAGAGTGCAGCCACAGAGAACACTGCAAGCATGAGTGCATAAACTATTGTTACAGAACGGAAATCATGAGGTACATTTCTGTGTTACCTGTTTGATAGGATCTTTCATATCATCTGCAATTTTAGCAACTTGTTCTCCAAAGTCATTTAACCTTGTTCTCACATCTTAAGTTGCACCAAGAAAAAATAGAACAAAAATAGTTCAATATGAGTGTGTATTAAACAGAACAAAAATAATAGTTAATTCAAGTTACACATGTGGTTGAAAGTAAAATAAGACAGTGTGTGAAAGAAAATGGAAACTGAACAATAACCACTGTACAAACAAAATCAGATCAGTGTGTGAAAGAAATGAAAACTAAACTAAACAAAAACTGCTGTGAGAACAAACTCAGATCAGTGTGTGACAGAAAGGAGCACTAACTATGTTAGGTACTAGTGCCAGTGCTTATAACAGAAAATGGAAGAAAAACAGTTCAGCTTGAGTGTGGCTGAAAACAACAAAATAAACAGATCAGCACATGTGATATTGTGTGGTGAAATATAAGCATGCAAGCATTCATCAGATTGAGTGCTAGTACACTGAGGCTTAATGCAGAACTGCCCATGGGCAATTTAAGCATCAGGGTAGGCTCTGTGGATTCAAAGTCTGAGTGTATTAGAATCAATCTTTGCCATAATTTTGATAACATAGACCAGCTATATCTACGTGTATGTCTTGAGGATACAACTGTTGTTCATGAATCAACCCTAAACATCTACATGTACCTTTATACGATTGACTTTCGGTCAATGTACAGGAATGACCTGGTGTTAAATTTTAATATTTTATATGAACTGACAAATTCCTTGAAGAGCGCCCTCATTGGTACAATACTGCAAGTACCGGGCCTAAATTCTCCAGGTACCAATTGAGAAGATAAAACGTATGGATATTGTATAAAATATGGAATGTGATAAGGTGCAATTGTGATAATTGTTTCAAACTATACTCTTACCATTCTTATCATCAATCAATATATTATATTGTCATATCTAAACATAAAAGATTACAATCACATGTGGATTTGCAGCTCTCCAACCCCTAACACCAAAGTAAAGCATTCCATGTATGTACCACAATCGTTTATAGCATCCATATCAAGTGTAAAAGTATACTCTTTCATTTGCAAATTGACCACATTAGAAAGACCATACGCTAGGCTAGGCTTGTAAATAAACCACATTTACACTTGATATGAATGCTATAAACGAGAGCAGCACATACAGAAAGTGCTTTACTTCAACGAGAGTACTGTACATAAAATCTTGAATATACTTAATTTGTACAGACAAATTTAGTACATCTAATATGAATAGAAAATATACACACAAGCACACACACACACACACACACATACACACATACACACACACACACACACACACATATGCATCCCGATAGAGTGTTTTTATCATATACTACCTGCACTGTACTAACAGAGTACTGAGAGTTACCTTCTCTTGGGTCACAACTCAACATCATATCATACTGCTCGCTCAAAAAACTTGTGCTTAATAGGGAGGGTGAGGGGGAGGGGTGTGTGAGCGAGGTTACTCAAATTTTGTGTGAGGCTGGGTGGATTACTCAAATTATTTACTATTCTTTGTTGATTCCTCTGAACCCCCCCCCCCCTCCCCGCCATAAATAATGATGGCTCCCTTACCTTCTATAGGGTCACGGCTTTTGTTGACAACCAACTCTGGTAATTCATCAAATCTCTGCCTCGCCTGTCATCAAATATGGAAATAAATATTATGATCAACACTGACAGCTCATTTTAAAATTAAAAATGGCATTTATATACTAATATCTTTTTATTAAAGATGATGTAAGTTTCTGCATCCACTATTCCTGGCGAAACTTAACAATTTTCACGATTTTATTATTTTTTTCTCGAAAACATAAAAAAAAGTTTAGGGTTAGCATGAAAAACTAGGTGGGGTCACGTAACTGGAACAAATCAATTTTTGTTAGGCCTAATGGTAAATAATTTATGTGATTTCTGTAATGTTACTGAGAAGCTAGAAATGGGCAAAAGTTTAAGTAAAAGGCAAGATACCTCAAGGGCCAATGCAGTGATGTTTTCTTGCAGGGCATCATTAACAGCATCTAATTCTTCTGAGATATCAATCTGTTGGGAGGATAACAATAAACACATTAATGTCATTAACAGAACAAACCCTTTCAAAAACTTAGTGCCCTCTACAGTGCTGACTTGAAATGTCATGAAGCGAGGTGAAGGGCAAGTAACACATGTTAGGACACATCTATGGAGGAGGTTGTACCATCAAGATTTTTCTGCATCCTAATACTTCAGGATACACTGATTACTGGAAAGGTAATTTCAGTATTGATCACTGGGTGTGGGGTGGGGGTACTATCATAGGAAAAGTGAACATGGATCAATGTGCAGCTCAAATGGGTCACTTATGATGGAAAAAATACTTACACATGGGTCCACTTTGCCATCTAAAAATTCCCTATATAAGTTGCTAGATGCAAACCTATTCCACACTTAAGAAATGTCTCCAATCCTTGAGTTAAGGTTCATTGCCCTCACACAAATCTCACTCATGGTCATTCCTAATAAAAACTTTGAGGAATCACTGTAAATGCACCCACTCCACCCCATCCCCATATAGATATTGTTGCAAAAGTGAATGACAATATTGAATAACTATGCCTCAGTGATGCACACTCATTATGTGATACATTTTAGTGGAATATTAAACTTCATGTCATAATGTATATGAAATGAACAATGTGTATTTGTCAGAGACAACAATACCAATGCTGACTCATTGATAAAATTGTCACATACAGTTCCAACAATGTCATTGAGGAAATGTGGAGACAGTCTACGTTTCGACCAGAGACAAGGCTATCTTCAGTGACATCTTATATCATGATGATGAGTAAGTTGAGTAATATGACTCACATGAATCTGTATAGGCTGTAATACTCAGTATAATTGCTATCATTGATTTCATCTCTTCTAGGAAAGTTTGTGAATTGTTGGTCTGCAAACATGGTTCACCACAGATTAAATATTACACAATATAAGGATATTGATGTCTTACATAAAACTGGTACAACTGGTGCTTTGGGTTGTCCAAATGACAAAAGTAACTAGGTATCGTGTCATGTCGTGTCGTATCGTATCCTAGCATATCATATCATATCATATCTCAAAACATATCATATTTCATATCATATTATAGTACAGAAACACTTATTTGTAATCTTGAAATCTGGCAGCTCCAGCAACCTATTCCAAAATCTAATGATATTAATTTTACGGCAAAGGTCTGAGCTGTCCCATCTCATATCTCCACTCAAACCTAACTTAGGTGCAAATTCATACACCCACATGAATTAATGAATGGTCCTAGTTTAAACAGGATCGCAGCTTTTAAGTTATCAAACCCCATACTCCAGCACAGTAGTCCAGAATTGGTAGAACATGTGAATTAAAAGTGTGGTATAAAATTTAATGTAACACATCTATTTATTTTCTAAAATACTAATTATCATCCTATAGTTACCCATCTTTTTTTTTATTTTAAGGCTGTTAAAATAATTAATCTACACCAACCAAAACTAACAAAATTTTATTTTTTTTATTTCAAAAATTCACCTCAGATTGGTTTACCAGGAGATAATTTATCAAAATAAGCATGGTTTTGTTAATGATACAATCATATATTAGTAGAATTCACTACACCATAGCCTGTAAAGTCTGAATTCAGACCTGAGTCACTGATGAAGCTGGGTCTTATTGTACAAATATGCGTAAGAACAGGTCAGGTGTAATTACCATCACAATCCTACACTTTATAAAATTAGCTCTAAGCCAGGGTACACTCACTTGAACCTTTCATTCTGTTTCTGCATAGACCCTCCAGAGGGTCTATGGTTTCTGAGCATTAAAAGAGACATCCTATTTTCTATCTTTGTATATTTCATTAGATTTCAAAATTTTTAAAAAGCAGTTCATATGCTCCTTTCTACATGCATGACATTAACTGTAAGCTTTAATACTAATAATACTTTTTGACAATTGACCTTGACCTTTATCCTCAAGGTCAAAAGGAAGATGGGAAGATTATTTGTGGAATCCGTTTTCTCCCCCCCCCCCCCCCCCCCAATTATTTTCAAACCATGTCATACTGAGACTCCACAGTAGATATCTTCAGTCTTAGATCTACAGTAGATGTCGTCACTGCTATGTGGCACACAGGCTTCTAAGTGTTGATTTAAGAGCCGATTATAAGCTGATGTTGTCAGACATCCGAGCCTTTTTATGGAAACACATTGCTGAGATGTACTATTATTAATAATAATGATAGCCATATTTCTAAAAACTAAAGCTAACGTTTCTATACCACACACATTAATAAAAATGATACCTTTGAGCTAGAAATAATAACACTATCCATTCACCATCTGTTTGTATGGCAAAAACAAAATATATCGGCTAAAATGACAAAGTTGGCTCAGAAATGATAAATTGATATGTTATCCTTGTTCAGCATGAAAATATATGTAATTGTCTCCTATTTCTTGATAAGTTTTTATCTTCAGAGTTTTGCTGGAATGACAGACGATCGATTGATGGAGACTGTATATTTACTTTTAATACTCGGTACTTGATGTTTCACAGTATCAGAACTGTTTACAGGGAAATATAATATGTGATGTAAAATTTACATGAGGTGTAATTTACACAACTGCTTTATGAGGTTTGCATTGTATATCATGATGATAATGAATGTGGGTGTGTAATAGTGACTTGTGATCCTGTGATAAATGAGATAAACACACAGTGCCAAAAATAATCTGTTATTGTACTAGCCAAGATCAGCAACAGTGTATTGAATAGTATCTCTCTGTCTTCACTTGTGAGCTACAGGAACAATATGTGATTAAAAACCATCATCAGTAAATAGTTTGGAGATAACCGTGACTTGAAATTGTTTCATTTCCTTATCTACCACAGTAACAACATGTTGTAGCTGACATACATCATGTGCACTGGCAGAATTTTACTTTATTACAATCATAGAGAGCGCCATCCAGTGACATGGACACAAGCCAAATCTACTGATATTCATTTCATCAAGTATCATACATATGCTATGTATAAAGAGAAAATTAAAAAGTTTATAGATGACATCAGTGTCAAAAGTACTAAACATCAATGATCTACGTCCCTATAGCACTGACTTCTACCTACAGCACCTAATAAAGATATATATGATTTGAAGTTTAACTCTGGGACAGGATTAAGTGTGTGTGTGTGTGTGTGTACAATAATCTCATTATAAACCAGTGATTTTCAGTAGATATTTAAAGAACAAAATAACAAATTTTACAATTATATCAAAAATAACCAAAGAAACGATTAAGACACCATAAGCGTGGCACAGGTAACCATGCAGTAGATCAGTCAACTTTCATATTTTAGTAAACAATGTAGACTTCTGATTTATTTACTGTGAGAATTCGTAGGTGTGAATTACAAACCACCTACTATATTCATAGCATACAACTTAGAGATACTGCTGGGGATATAAATCGTGAAAGAGGGAGTGCAGCTTCACACACTGAAAATCATTTTTTTCAGTTTTGCATCCCTTGAGTGCTGTATATCAAAGAATTGGTTAAGTGCAACATAGGAAAGGGGCAGGTTGAGAATTGCACAAGGCTCTGTTGAATTTAAATGTCAGGATTAATTCCATGAAAAATTGGTTATAATATATTTTATACAAGTCAATGTGTGTGTATATCTATGTGATGTAATTGTGTCCATATATCAGGATGGTACTTGGGGTAAATGTACATGTCTTCTTGATATTAAGTCAGTGTTTTCAAATTGCTATGGTTCGGAACCCAGGTATTAAACAGAAAGGGGAAATCGGATAAAACTGACATAGTTTCCAGTACATTGTCCATCATTTAGGTTGGAAACCCAGTAAAATGACTATGGAAGTCAGGTAGATTTTACCTACTTACTGCCCTGAACAAAACACAGAAAATCAAAACATGCTGTCTGACAATGTGTATAGTACTTTGTATTCCAGTCATTCATAGCTTCCCATACACTGTCCATAATTTAGGTTGGGAACCAAGTAAAGTGACTATGGAAGTCAGGTACATTTTACGTACTTCTACACTGATTAAAATACAGAAAATCAAAACATGACAATGTGTATAGTACTTTGTATTCCAGTCATTCATAGCTTCCCATACACTTTCCATAATTTAGGTTGGGAACCAAGTAAAGTGACTATGGAAGTCAGGTACATTTTACGTACTTCTACACTGATTAAAATACTGAAAATCAAAACATGCCGTCTGACAATGTCTATAATACTTAGTATTCCAGTCATTCACATTATCTGCTTTGTCAGTATATCTATCAAACTCACCGTGGAATAATCTGCAGCTGTAGTTAACAGATTGGTATCCAGATTATCTCTCAAAGAACTACATGCTGGATCAATGTTGCAAGAAGCAGAAGCTAAGGTTGCATCTAAGGCAGTTTTCACATTGGACAGCTGTACCTGGAGAGTGTTTGATTTGGTTTGCAACTCATTAGCCGAGTCATCCACCGCAGCCAGAGCTTTCTGAGACCTGTACATAGCTGTGAAAGAGAAACATATCATACAAAACTCTCATAGTGATCACACTGTCAATCAGCTGGTAACGTTATTGGTTTTCAGTTAAAATGATAAAAGCTCTTAATTACGCTAATTCATCACCAAGTACTGACATTTTACAGAAGATAGAGCCAAAATAATGAAATTCTCTGTATAGCATCACCTGAAATTTGAAAAGGAACCATTTTACTCTGTAGGATATGACATTCGTACTATGCTATCAGCTACCACTCACTGGTTTAGAAGCCTTACAACATGATGTATCTTACAATCTAGAGCCACATAATCGGTATAAAAAATTACAAAATATTTTCAAATTTCTTTGATTGGATCTCCTCCTGTATGTACATGTATTGTATATACCCTCAAACAACGTAATAACTCAAACTACTTCATGTAAGTGCAAACCATAGCAATTATGTCTGCTAATGCAGCAATTATATAAAGAACACAAAATACAGACTTTCTGCATTCATTTTAATCTGATGAGATAATACAATTTTCAAATACGGAACACAAAATGGTGATACTGTATATTAAATCTAAATATACTTGGCTCAAAGTCAAAGTAAACATTTTTTTATAATATACAGGTGAAAATATATTGGTATGATTGCGAGTTCTTTAGAAAGAGGACACTTGATGACGAGGATTCTATGTGAATTATCCATCATACGCTACTTTATTTTAAAATTCACAAAAAATCTCTGGCTTCAATTTAGAATCATATGTATGATGTTCTCCATTCATTCTGTTTGAGTGTAGGGTTGAAAAGCCAGCAGTGAGTATATAATTATCGTTGCATATGGAGAGAAGCTGAGGATGTTAATTATCGCTGGTTCTAAACTTATGGCGAGGAGAAGCTGTTGTCCTTGTTGAACACTCAATATTTCAACATTTATTGCTTCTGGAGTATTATGATATCCATTGAATTATTGTGAATGGCAATTTCCATTGTATCTCAACAGTACTGGCTATTCATAATCAGGCTCAGCATCCTTGTCATCTTCTTCAAATAGAAGTCGCTACTGCATTAAAAATTTCTTGTCGATGTATATATACTTACTTGTACCCATGGTGGCTACAGAATCAATTGCTGGGTTGACTACCACACTCAGATTGGCATACAATGGATCCCCAACTATTTCTTTTACACCTGAAATAAGACGTATAAAGATAGTTACTGAATATGGGTGACCCAATTTTTTTTCTGTTTCTGATTACCTGACTGACCCAAATTTTCAGCACCGACATCAAAATAAAAAAATATTTTTATTTTTGCCCCTTAATATTTTGTGGAACAGCACCGTCTCTGGCAAGAATAAGCAAGTGTCTTGACTGTCGACAGTCATGGCAGCGATGGTGGCAACTGTTCATGAGCAGAGCATATCTTTCATGATGGAAGTTATTCAAGTGGTGGGGGGGGGGGGGGGGAGGTGAGAATGTGCCAATTGTGTAGAGAAGCTGGGAAAGGGCTTGTTACCTGGAACCATTAAAAAGATAGAGAAAGGGACAAGGCAAGACAGAGAAGATGATTTGTTATTTTTTACTTTTTTTTTCAAATCGACCGACTGACCCATAAAAAATTAGGGTCACCTCTAACTAAAATTTTAACAGGCGACTAGTAAAAAATAGCCCTGGAGTATCTTATCAAAATTATATAACAGAGAAGGTGAATACTATATTTTCACCCAAAATAATCATCAACATTTATATATTAATTGCCAGTGAATAAACAGTTATGAATGATACTTAATTTTCATAGCGATTTATTTCGTCCTCAGTAGTATTACTAATATCCTACAATAATTTAAAGCACAAAAACAGTGATAAACAATGGACATCTAGCAGTGTTTTTTGTGACATTTTATAATTGCAGACTTGTATATTACACATATCATATCCTTTTATAGTGTGTCATAATTTTAAATTTCAAAGGTAGTTAGCATGTTTGTATTTGAGAATGTCAACGATACTAAATCAACTAATATATAATTAAACCATAATTACTTCCTGTTCACTTCAAATAATACTAATAAAGTAAAGAGCAACTGTATATTGGCCTTATAGGCTTAATTTTCAATCCTGGGTCAGTGTCATGATATTTTCAAAGTGTATCAAGCCAACATTTTCACAAATACACTCCCAAAAATGTAACTGTTTTCAAAAAATTCAGTGACAGATTTCTTTACTGTATATTCATAATACTGAAGTCCAACATTAGGAGATATACAATCTGTAATACGCTCCAAAATGACAGTTTCACAAATACACTCCCAAAACGTAACTGTTTAAAAAAAATACAGTGACAGATTTCGTTACTGTATATTCATAATACTGAAGTCCAACATTAGGAGATACAATCTGTAATACGCTCCAAAATGGCAGTTTCATAGGTACTGTATAAGCTCTGTGAGCATGTTACAGAGTCACAGTTATATTAATGATGATGAGTGCAACCCCTATTTATATGCAGAGTTAGTCTTTAATATAATATGTTAATAACTACCAAACATTAAATGCCAAGTCTATGTAATCATACAGCTGTTATATAATATTATTCTACAAATTTCTATGTATAAAATACTAATCGGAAGCCATTGCATATCAAGAGATGCAGGCAATGCTAATAATGTAAAACAAAAAGACTAAATATGTATGAAAAATTGAAATGAAAATTTCTATTCTCAAAGTCAAAAAATTTCTTGGCAGCGAATCCCAAATGTAAAGACTATATTAATATTAGAATACATTATGTAGTTGTAAAACATATTATAAAAATGTTTGCATTGTGGTTTACTTTCAAAATATATTAAAATGAAATCCTAATATGAGTTATAAAGTTTGAATATTAAATAATAATTTGCTGACTATATTTGTACCTCAGGGTATGTTGTCATTCTATACAACACCTAAAGCTGCTAGGAGATTTACAAAATTCTACTAAATGATTGATGGTGTTATCATATATTTAGAATAAGTCTGTGGAAAACATATTTGTCCATAATAGCAAAAGTTGACTTCCAATCCCTTTGTAAAAATTGTAGATGAACTTCTACATTGAGGTCAAAGTTCAAATTGCTAATTTTCCAACAAGTTTTTCTGACGTGCCACTCTGTGAATTTGCAACACAATGCATAGTCTGTAAAGGACAAATTTCCCTGAAAATTACAGAACTTACTATTTCTCCAACCTTTGACAAATGACAAGCTTGTTCCCCATTCTTTTGAAATAGTAAAATAAATTTAGGGGTTCACAGTCTTGTTATCAAGGAAATCCAAAATTTTTTTTTAATACTTTCCCCATCAACACACAGTATTAACAGGGAACTTGCAAACCCGCCATGTTGAATGTTGCATCATGGGAAATGTGATAATAAATTCTAATCAATTAGTATTGTAAGCCATGTTGATACATTGTTTGAAACCACAAATGATCAATTCATAGTAACCCTGACCATTGTGGGGGGTTAATTTTATCAGTAGCTCCAAATTAGGTATTACAATAACCACAGATAATCCCAAAGTCCTTTGCATCTGAGCATGCTCAGTCTGGATTGCAAGTTCCCTATTAAGCAACCACATCGGATTATAAAATGGTTTAATTTTTATATCATTTGGACCTCTATTTCAAATGTTGTGACCTGTTTTCTTTTTTGCTTACTTTTATTTACAAAAGGGTTTGAGTTTTTTAACAGATATGTAACAGCAAAAGCATAAGATTTGTATTTCCCAGGTGTATAATACATTTACATAATGTGCCTTGGTATATTTTTTGACCTAGTGATGCTCTGTTAACAGGGTGAAAGCTAGTCAAAACTTTTGGAAACCCTTTGGGTTGAGTTTTGTTGGGACAATCCAGTTCCCATTTATGTTTTGATATCCAGAATATACATGTATGTATATTGGATAATGAAGTTCTGGTCAAACCTATTGTCTTTCATGCAATTAATTTGAATTAAAATAGATTTAAATGTTACTTTTTGCTGTATTTCAATCTTAGAAAATAATACACTTTAAATCTAGGATCAAAAGACTGTATTGTAATAGCACCCTCAGCTGTGTGACACACTTACTAAATGAAACAGACAGGTCTAATCTGGCATATTGCAATGTGAAGTACTAATAACAGCTAAACTCTCATGCCATCAGATGTCAATTTAAATCTAAAGTGTCTTCTTGAGAAATTGTCAATTTCTCTCTCTTTCCTAGATTTGTTCTGTCAAATTAGCATTTCTCTGCACTATTGGGTGCTTTCTTGTCATAAAGCATTGAGGTGCTTTGACAACGAAACTATAGCATTAAGTATGTGTCTAATCTTGGAACTGTACTGTGAGTATTTATTAACTAGGATTAAAACTCTGGACTCTGTGACTGGCATTGTACCAGAATTATCAGCATAAAGGTCATGTAATGATATCCCTATCAATTCACCAAGTCTCAATAAGATCTCTGATCCTGTCACAAGGTCATGACCCCTGTGACCTCATAATAGCGTTTTAAAATATTTACCCTGTAAATGTTTACAGAGACAGTATACCATACGAGAAAGCATTTGGAATGCTGTATGCGTCACATTTCCAATTTAAAGCCACTATGGTTAAACGCTTGTAAAATGTGATTTCCATTTTGAAATTTGAAACCTGTATCAAATGACAAGACAAGCTATACTTACGTTCGGTGTTCAATTCCTTCATGATGAGACCATTCACGTAACTGTATTGATTCAAGACCAAGAAATCAAACTCCTACAAGCAATCCAAATACAAATAATGTCAAAACATGATGAACTTTATAATTGCCGCCATACATCACTAGCTGTACTAAATCTCATAAGACTAATACAAAAGCTTCCTCTGTTTCTATTAAGTATGGTGTAGGCAAATCCATTTTACAGAACACACTTTAATTATTTAGTCTGAGAAATCACTTTGAAAATCAAACTGTCCGGGATGTTAATTGTTGGAATGATTTAGCACTGGAATTCATCACTTTGGGTCACTCATGTTGGTGTTTATAATTGGCTCCGTATGCTTCAAAACACCAATCACATTGTGTGGCCATTGGAAATATACTTTTTGTTTCTGTACAGTACAGAGTATAATTTCACTACTGAATCATTTCTTTATTAATCTAGACTCCATTTCAGTGCTTAAACACTGAAGTACATGTAACTCAATCACAATCTCAAGCGTTAAAATTATGTCCTTCTTCTTGTGAGCCATTAATTTGTAGTCTATAGTATATAGTTCCAAACAGGTACAGTGTTACGTATTAAAAACTTCATCACTTTCCCAGTCTAGTCAAGGCTGTTATGAAAGGTGTTAATTGTGGTGCTCCCCTGTAGTGAGCGAAGCGCGATCGGCGCATGTCAGTAGTAATGCATCACAAATGGACAGGAAGTCATCATCGCTCATTATTATTCATTTGATACAGCTGTTTTCACTAGGACTGCACAGATGTGCAAATGTCCAACCAGGACGCCACCGACCTTCAATCTGTTTAAACTAAAATCATGTGGGGACACGACGATGTCATCATGTTTATATGAACACAGTTGGGGGAGCACAGATATATGTGCTCAAACAACAGCCTTGACTAGACTGGAAAAGTAATGAAGTTTTTAATAGGTAATACTGTACCTGTTTGGAACTAGACTATCAAATTTGTATTTTGAGTTCATTGAAGATTTAAAGAATATATACAAATCATGAAAGAGTACATTGTATATCTATAACCTTTTAATACTCAGCTGAGACTCATTTCTACCACAGTCTACCTGGCAATGTCAAAACTTTACATTTTTTTGACTTTAAGGACACCACTGAGGAAGTCCTACTCTTTCTTAATACCTTTGATAATACAATTCATTTATTAGGCAATGATTACCATCTCGCAGTGTAAGTAGCAACATATGTTACCTTGGCATTTGGGGGCAAAGCAATAAAGTTGTATTGATCCAGTATTATAAAGAGTGATAAGAACATTATGAGTGTATGAGTAGTATAAGTTACCCATACTCCTCTGCAGGTTGACTTCTGTATTTCACTTATTGCCTTGCCATAAGTATGCAGTATGCAATCTAGGTCACTATGGGAAAGTAGCCAATACCACATGACATGATCTGAGCCAATCACTGAAGGATGTAAGAAATCAGTCTCATAAAACAGACTCAGTACTTAGGTAGGCATACAAAGTAGAATAGGTGCAGAACAATTGTGAAAAGTATTTAGGTTCTAAAATTAATCAAAATCTATAAATATGCCTGGATTTATATAGTTCGTTGAATATAACACTTTACTGCAACTATGTTAGGAAACAAATGCTAGTAATAGTGGACAAAAAAATCTGTGATAATGGAGATAGGTGATTTAAGACTTTTATTTTCCAATAATTTAAAACTTTTATATATTTGATGATGTCATTTTGGTGTTCATGTTTCTATCTGAACTTCATAAGCCATACATACAGACTACAAAAAATTATATCTAGATTACCAAGGTTGTAATCTGTAAGAATGAAAATCATAGAAAGTTGTAGCTGAAATAATTCACTAGGCTATTCTGACTACCAAGTGTAGAACTGGAAGTTAAAAAATGAGCCAGACAGCTATATTAATCTCGTCAGGACTGAATCTCAACTGTTGATAGGAATTATCAGCCATTCACATGTATATGTGCATCTTTTAAAAGCATATCTTGGTAGAAATGACAGTAATTTTAATTCATAAGTAGAAAAATATCGACAACTTGCTTTTATCAAGATGATGTCTGAGTGCCAGTGTGTGAGATTCAAATGAAAATTTCAATAGTTCATTGTGAAGATGAAATCACGGACACAAAAATAACATTCAAATTCACTTTGTGGTGAAAAATTAGCTTGAGATAAAAGTGATACAGCTATTAAAGACAAATTGGGCCACATCGTTGATCAGACTTTAATCAGGTGTTTTATTCATATCATATGATGTACATAACATCGTCACACCTCATATCATATCCACACAAATATTGATCTACATGAAAGTAGTGACAGCTGATTGCATTCTACAACATTGCACAATGTGATCGCATTTTAATCATTAGTATAGGACAGCTGAGCTCTGAAAGATGAGAAACATATTTATTTTTAGACATGGCTAGTGATCTAGGCTAAGGGATTATCAAAGAAAAGATAACTCAGTAGGGTTTTGATGATACTGGGCACAAATCAAATTGTTCTGCAAATCCATATATATAGTCATAATGAACTGTACAAAATAAAGTTTGAATTGAACAACACAATTTGTATCCCATATGTATAGAACTGTTAAGTTAATATATGCCTTGATCTCATTCTGAAAATCTCATTCTCATATGACTACTACATGTATAGCCCCTATCCCAAGACTACTAATCCACTCAATATAATTTACGTTGTTGCTGGTAATAAATCTTATGTTACTAACAAAACATAACTCTTAGTTTTTCTGTAACATACTGTGCTCTTAGTTTTTCTGTTACTAAAACACAACTCTTACTTTTTCTGTTACTAAAACACAACTCTTAGTTTTTATCCCTTTAACACACAACTCTAGTGTTTGGTCTGTAACACATATTTACTAATTGTGTTCTTTCACAGAATTCAATTTACTGGATCATACAATTTGGTCATTAGGAAGTACATATACGATATATTTGTATTTGTTTTATGAAAATTTGGTAATAAAATAAAGGAATGAAATGGAGTAGGCTGTTTGAAAATTGAAATTGATTATTACATACTTTATTTTGCACTTTACTTACTTTAATTATAGCACAACAAAAAATTAAAGAAACCAATATCTAAATTTCTTTATCAAAAAACTTTTGTGATGGTTTATTATGTGTAATCATAGTGATATGACTAACAAAACATGTAAGGAGAGAAAAATAAAAGATAGGTCAGGTCAGGTCAGGTCAGGTCAGGTCAGGTCAGGGCAGGGCAGGACAGGGCAGGGCAGGGCAGGGCAGGGCAAGACAAGACATGAAAAGAAAGAAAAAAGGAAAAACAATATAAAAGAAAATAAAAGAGAAAAGAACAGAGAAAAGAAAACACAAAAGAAATGAGGAAATAGAAGGAAATAAAGAAAAGAAAAGATAAAAGGGGAAATAAGAAAAGAAAAGAAACAAAGAATAAAGGGAAGACATGAATAGGATCTCTAAGGCAGCCAAAAGAGAGCTGGCCTTTCGCTCTGGTAAATTAAGTAACTTTGACAGGCAGTCAATTCAAAGTTATGGCTACATCAGATGTAACCAGGAATAAGATGATATTTAATTTGTGTCCTCTATCCATTTCAATTTTGTGAGATGTCACAGGGCAGGTTTCACTTACTTTGAGTGAGTTGTTAATGTACTTCTCTATGTCGGCCATGTTGGTTTCTATGGTACCTTGCATGTGACTCACAGATTCATTCATATTCTCGTTGCTAACATATGTACACACCACTCCAATTCTGTCAATTGAAACAAACGTGAACATTAGTGTTATGTCACTAAAAGAAAATACCATAGCATACTCCCTCTAATATATTACAAATCAACTCTTAAATAAAACATGAGATTCCTTTTTTCTAGTTTAGTAACATATTAGTATTGTAAATGAAAAGGAAAGGGGTCAAAGCACTTTCATGACTTCTTTGTATACATAAATACAACTAATATAGGAAGCTATTTGCCTGAAAACTATAATGTGACATATACATTTCCCATCAACGTTGATCATTTTGCAAGATGGGGTTGTTGTTTTACTTGATACTAGAAAACAGCACTTTAGCTGCTGAAAATGGCATGACTGTTATTGTGGGCAGGAGTCTAAAAAGCAAATTAATTAATGCAAACAAAACTCTCTCCTCAATCACAATCTTGCTGTGCTCTGCTGTAAAAGTGCTCTATTCTAGCTAGTAACACACCAACCTGTACCCCAACATGCCAAATGATCAGCTTTAATCAGCAACTGTGTAAAGTTATGTATAGTCCTCTGCTCTGGTGAATGCTACCTGTTTTTGTTGTAGTAACAACTTATGGCTATTTGTGTGATGATATACATTGTACATGTTACAAGGAAAAAATGTTTTTTTGAAACAATGCATGAACATTATTATTTTGTTTCATAATATTTACTATAATTCCTTGAAAGAATCATGCCTACTTCTGCTTTTATACATATTTTAATTGTGAATTGTGAAATATGTAGGCTTATTACTGCCTGCCATCCATTTTCAAAATGAATTGTGAATTAATTTTGGCTTGGCATTGTCACTGTGAACGTTATAGTGTCTTTAGTGTTTCATTGTCTTATCTACCTATCAAATAACCATACCATCTATCATTCAGATGACAACAATTGTGATATATTTAATGCAAAATGGCCCCCTTCAAATGTTAAGCATAGTGTAGTGTCTACTGGACAGCATCCATTGTGGATATGTACATAGATGTGTACATATAGATGTGTTCAGTGACACAGATTTGTGGTTCCTTTTTGGTTTGTTTTGTCTATACCACATTTGAAATAACATGTCACATCATCAAATGATGAAAAGACATATTGACCTCTTTAAAGTTTAAGACTTAGAGTAATTTTTTTTAGAACAAAGAGTATACGCTATCGATGACAGAAACAGTTTTGCTCATAAATACAGGGTATGGTCAGGTTACAACCACCCCTCCCTGACCTATGATTACAGATTAGTGCATGCACAATCCTGAGTGTATACAGAATACATACTGGGAATCAAAGCCAAGGTTAGCCTCTAGACTACATTGGATGGGGAGGTATGAGGTGCACCTTGAAATTGACAACAGGTGTACACGTATGTCTATGGCTTTTATGGTGGGTAACTATCTGGGCATATGGACACTGACTCTTCCATTTGCAATGATGGTACATATAATACATTAGATGTCTGACAAATTTAGCTTCCAACTACTATAGTCTAAATATTTGACATGAAGTAGATTAATTCTTTCCCAAAGACATTAATACTGAATCAGTCTCCACCTGATGAAACAACACTGGCTTTGGTATGAATTATACTTGCACAGGAAAGCTAAAACAGAAAGTGTCAGACGAGATAAATTTTGACTTGCCAGCATTTACCCTAGGTACATGTAGTGTACCATTTTATTTGTACAAATTACAAATTTGGATAACTTTGTCTAATAGGAGGTGGATTTTTTGTTTGTTTCACTTTTTTGCACACTGTTTGTTAGAAATTTATATTTAACCATGTCTAAACATGAACAATGGTAAATATTTGTATTTAAAATGGTACAAGGGCATTTGTGTAGAATTATTCTGTAGTAATGTATATTTGTCATCCTGTCCAAACACTATCCAACAGTCATCGACCTCAATTGATTTTCCACAAAAGCTTTCTTCTGAATAAATGTACAAATTTGCACATTTTTACATCTAAATAATGACAGTCTGCATTACAATGAGTCAGACAATGATACATAATATGTAACAGTCACAATTGCAACTTTGCAGTCCAGACCTACTGAGTTAAGTATGCAAACCGAAACTCACGACTCTCAGTAGAGGTCCCCCCAGTACAGGTTCCCTGTTGTCCAGGAAAACACTCCAAAGACTCATACTATGTGATATCATCTTTAACTTATTTCATGCTCACCATGTTTATTCTTAGTACACTGTGACAAGAGCGACCTTAGTTCAGATTTGCACAGTTGTCACTGTAATTTGTTAACATGGTGCCCTCCCTTCTGATTTGACAGTCATAGCTTGGTAAAAGTCAGTACTTATGT
Organism: Glandiceps talaboti; assembly: GCF_964340395.1. NCBI lineage: Eukaryota > Metazoa > Hemichordata > Enteropneusta > Spengelidae > Glandiceps > Glandiceps talaboti. The sequence continues at coordinate 19,630,998 of NC_135563.1, read as the reverse complement.
TATGAAATGTGACAATATGAGGCACTCTAGTATACGACTAAAGTGCCAATTCAATAGATCAAGTACTCACTTTTGTCAAGCCATGCATTTATCATATAAAAGGACTGAAAACTGCACACTTGAGAGTACTAAAGCCGAATTTCTTTTCTTTTTGTTGGGGTAATCTGACAAGGTTTGTCTGTGATACTATTTGACAACTAAATGGTCCTCCTTTCATAGAATTCTCCCAGTGGAATTGTTGTTTTTATCATTGGGCAGTGAAATAAAAGATTGGCACACAAGCACAGAGAGAATTACACAGTTGAGTTGATGCGTCATTCAACCTCATTCAACCTTTCACATTTCGGCTAATCCTATCCATAGAGTTATCAGCCGGTGTGTTCACTACTTGACAGATTAGAAGGGCAGTTGAAACACTCTAGACAAACTTTACTCATTTCAACAACCTGATACTGCCCGTTCAAGAACTCTTGCCTTTTCTGATGATCAACTATATTCTCTGAGAGGCACTTTCAGCAATCAAATCAACAAACTGTGATATGCAACCTTTATTCATAAAATTAGTAGTGTATAATAATATTAAGCGTTGCTGGGTAGGCACAACCTGATAAATACTAAACACAGTGAGCGTGATGTATGTCTCAACTCAGTTCTTAACTTTACTTGAATTGTCAATCAGTCAGCTTTAACAATACAGGCGCCTAGACGATTCACAAATTTTAGTTGATTCTACTTAATAGCTGCATGTGGTTCACGTAAGGACACATCTAATTAGTATAATCATCAAATAGCAACATTGTAGTTTACTACTTGATTATTTAAATAGCAATCTGTTGCACAAATCACATTTTGTTGATTTATAATATTCAACTATTAATAGATGATTTTGTTGCAATGGCATTATATTATTCAACCACTACTCATATAATATTGTTCTGGGTAATTTGATAACTTTGTAACAGTACTATGAAGCGTTCATAATCAAGTTTTGTTGATTTAAGCTTAACTCACAACTGAATTTGGTTTTTATACATATCAAGGCAAACTATTTCTTACAAGTACATGCCAAGATGAACTACTTCATATCATATTATTCTGAGAAACTTGATAACATTGTTCAGAATACTATGAATTATTATAACTGTAGTCATCTGATTTCTTAGTTCTTTTGCAAATCTATTTAGTCAGAGATATCAGGTGTCATATTAAGTCAGTGACATTGTGATTCCTGTCAGCCATTTATCCGATGAGTATGTATGTATGTATGTATGTATGTATGTATGTGTGTGTGTGTGTGTGTGTGTGTGTGTGTGTGTGTGTGTGTGTGTGTGTGTGTATGTGTGTGTGTGTGTGTATGTGTGCATACACAAGTGCATGCGTGCAAAGTGCATGGTGCATGTGTGTGTGGAGGGGTAAATATGTGAACATTTGTATATTTTGTGTGTCAGTGGGAAGGGGGAGGGGTGAGAATAGAGTAACCAGAATGAAAAAAGTTTTTATGTCACATTGTCATTACAGTATGGACATAACACTACATACATTTACTTGGTAATATCATACATGTACATGAAGATATATTAATCATTTATATGTGACAAAAATAAATGTAATGATTTCGAGTATCAACATCTTAATATGTTCATTGCCTTTAGTCAGAAAAATTGAATGATATGTGTTATTGTGTTGTACTATTCTATAATTAATGCATACATGCAATATAATACTGCTTCAAATGGTGCCAGACTTTGACTCAAAACTCAGAGACATATGAAAGTTAGCAAAGATCAAATTTCACCTATCCTAGTGGAGTGTGATTTTATTACAAACAAACTCTGTGATACATATTTTAAGTTCACAAGGTAGGAATGGAATCACACAAGAAATGGCCTTCCAATTAGTACTGGGAATACTGAAAAAAAATTCATATTCTCATCTTTCAGGTTTATTAAATTTAGAAAAATAAATGTAGAATATAAATTTAAAGTCTGTGTCATTTGAGTCTAAAAATAATTTGTGAAAATTATAACAACAGCAGAAACTATGGTAACCTTGAGCTATATTTTTGGAGTAATATATAATTTTAAGTGGAATACTCATGAGTATCAGACACGATGCACTTATGTCTACTTCTTGTCATAAATTGCTTTCCTGTAATCATACATCAGATCATTTCAATGGAAGCATTTATCATATTTTTACTTAAAAACCAAGTAGCACGAATAATATTTCATTTTCTTAGAAAAATAATGAATTTTGAGTCTGAGATCAGTCAGATTGTGACCTCACCATGTGGGTGTCTGCTGCAGGCATACAGACCTACAGATGTGGCTGTTTGTGTTAGCAATATACTGTAATAATGCAACTACTTAGGGGAACATTACTATTCATCGTATTGATAGCAATTGTGATTAACTCATGTGACTGATTAGCTCACCAGTGAGTTGTTGTAATACTGCAGGTAATATTATATAGACTTCTTAAAACTTCTGCATCTTTTGTTAAATCGATCTGATAATCAGAACTGTACTTCTGCAGGTGATATTAATATAGACTTCTTAGAATTTCACCATCTTTTGTTAAATCGATCTGATAATCAGAACTGTACTACTGCAGGTGATATTACATAGACTTCTTAGAATTTCGCCATCTTTTGTTAAATCGATCTGATAATCAGAACTGTACTACTGCAGGTGATATTATATAGACTTCTTAGAATTTCGCCATCTTTTGTTAAAATGATCTGATAATCAGAACTTTACTATTGATATTATTATTACATAGACTTCTTAGAATTTCACCATCTTTTGACATATTAATCTGATAAATTAAGTTATAATACCACAGATAATATTATACAGATTTCCTGGAATTTCTCCATCTTTTGTTATATCAATTTGATAATCAGAATTGCTGTACTACTGCTGGTAATATTACATAGATTTCCTGGAATTTCTCCATCTTTTGTTATATCAATTTGATAATCAGAATTGCTGTACTACTGCTGGTAATATTACATAGATTTCCTGGAATTTCTCCATCTTTTGTTATATCAATCTGATAATCAGAATTGTTGTAATATTGCTGGTAATATTACATAGATTTCCTGGAATTTCTCCAACTTTTGTTATATCAATCTGATAATCAGAATTGCTGTACTACTGCTGGTAATATTACATAGATTTCCTGGAATTTCTCCATCTTTGTTATATCAATCTGATAATCAGAATTGTTGTAATATTGCAAGTAATATTGCATGTGAGATTTCTGCATCATTTTGGATTCAAAATGATGGACTACTTACAATACATATCCATACAGAGCCTGAGTAACTGGCATGATGAGTGACTCAACAATATCACTCTAGTATCAACATTGCTCAATCATTGACATGCTCACAACATTTTAAAAGTGTTTGTAATTACATGTTTGTAACCCTTTTACTACAAAGAAGAATTTGACTACAGGAAATTATAATTATTAAGTGCTGAAGCATTCCTGACAAGGAATCCTTTGGCACTTACCAATTTTAAGTATCAATTTGTAACTTTACATTTGAGTCTGTATATTGGTACTCTTCATTCCTTAGCAAACTTTGCAACTGTTCATTTTCCAAATATTTAAAATTTATTTCTATCTATAGGAATATACATTATAAAATGTAAAATATAATGTAAGGCATCCAAATATACAGTTGGACAAAATGTACTTTTTTATACAGGTTATTATACGATTGACTCAATTTACACACTAAGTATACAGGTACTTACGTCATTGCAGCAACTATGAGAAACAAGGTAATACCAAATGCAGTTCTTTTACAGTCTGAGAACTTGTCTCGTTCCTGCATCATTTCACCACCACATCGCCCACAGAGTCGACAACAACAGAAGCATAGTCCAACTATGGGCATAAACACAATGAAGAGTATACCAATGGCAGCACATACTAAGAACCCTATTTCGTAATCTATGATCTGAAATGAAAAAGAAGAAAAAGAAAAAGTTACAAATTAAAATAAATATATACGTCCTTTTGCCAGTTCTTAGATATTGTCTTTGAAACTTCACTATTATTTTCTTACTAGGGTTTGAATGCATGCACTTATACTTTTCATTGGGAAATAAATTTCACTTGTTTGTTCATTCATTCATTCATTCATTCATTCATTCATTCATTCATTCATTCATTCATTCATTCATTCACTCACTCACTCATTCAGTCACTCATTTACTCACTCACTCACTCACTCACTCACTCACTCACTCACTCATTCACTCACTCACTCACACACCCACTTACCCACCCATACATGTACTTGCTTATTACTTGCTAACCCACCCACCCTCCCCGGCATTCATTTTTATTAATTCAGCTATTCATTTATTCAAAATTTGATTCTTTCATTCATTATAACGATGTCATATTCTCCATCTGTTATTTTCTATCTGTAGAATGCAACATGGAAAATATAATTAAAGTAGATTGCATATGACATCAGTTATTAACATCTATCTAATCAAAACTACAGTTATGAATTAAAACATACATGTAACCCTTTTCTGTTGAAATAATCGTGTTGATTCCCATCATTACTTTTGATAATGTTCAAGATAAGCATATTGATATAAATATCACTAACAGCTTCAAATTACTTTTTGAGATGTACAAGGCATAAAAGTATTGTGTACATGTACTGTTCACTCCAGGGACAACTTCAGGTGACAAAATTTCATCAAATCCATCAGATATTACACACTATAGCCTTTTCTCATTTTAGAATATTAGAAATTCATCTCCGGTGTGTTATAGTTATATACTGAACATATAATTTATTGTATTACTCGCTCCAGGGATATAAACTTAAGCCAGCAAAATTTCATTAGACATCACATTATGTTACAACTAGTATACAGTTCTTTTTATCCAAGAATATAAGAAATTCATCTCTGGTGCATTCATCATTGTAGTTTTTTTGTATATCAAATAAATACTGATACAGAGCAATCTGGGTTTAATAATAATTGGTGTATTACTATTACTCATAGACACAATGTTGTTTGCATAAAGATAGACACATTTCAACTCCAGACTAACAAACAGAGACATCACACATTCACACAGCAGGATCCTTTAAGATCACATTGAAAAATGCTAAGTAAGATTTTGCAATTCAGATTCTTGTACAATGCAGTAGAAACAGGCTATTCAGAAATGATTACACATGGACTTGATGATTTTGATGGTTTCAACTGTTTACTTTCCTATTACTACTGCTGCTGCACAAGCAATACGATTACTTATCTGCCTCTACATCTCAACTGTGTGGAGGTACCTAGTATAATTGTTTATTTTGCAGTTAAAATAATCTGATTGTGTGTAGAAAATGTCACTTCCCATATATTAAAATGAAACACGGAGGCAACCCATATTGTACTGTACATGTAATTTATTGTATTCCCAATCCTGGAACAGAAATTTAAGCCATCAAAATTTCATCAGGACCATCAAATATGAATTGAAGCATTACAGACTATAGCCTTTGATTTTACGTGAAAAATCATAGAAGTATCTTTTTGACATTTTGTAATATAGATATGTTAATATGTTGTCTTTGAATGAAAATTTATCTGTTTTGGTGAAACAACATAGCAAAGTAAACTTTTTGTTACAAAATTTGTGAATTAGCCATACAAGGGAAAACAGTACAGCCACCAAATCTCATCATAAGCACCTAAGTCTACTACGTTATGACTGTTGCTTTGTATGGAAAAATTCATATATGCCATTTTTTTAAATGTACGAAGTTCCTGTAATCATAGACTGCTGAACTTTAATACCAACTAACTCATTGATTTAGTGTCATTTGTGACTCTAAAAGTGATAAATGGTTATTCTAAATTAGTGCCAAGCTTTCTTTGCTGTCACATGAAAGTACATTGTGTTGCAAGTCATAATCAAAATACATTGACATGACAAAGAAATTAGAAACATCCTGCAATCTCTGATTACCATGCACAAAGTCACTCTTCTATGATGTAAAAAACTGTAATATGATATTCTGAAGTCTTTTTGTTCGAACGTGGCTTCTTTGCCCTTACATGTTCAGATTATTGATGAAAAGTACTGCCCCTGTCATCACCAATTAAATTCGCACTTAATTGTCTCTTTCAGAAAAGGAGAGATGTTACAATATATTACACTCTTTAAATTCAAATTGTGACATTTTGTTGAAGGCGTAAAACAGGGGAAGAATAAATAACATGTATATATTCACCTACAAATAAGAATAAAAGAATACAGTACACTGAACCAAATCATTAAGAGGATTTATGGCTATCATTCCAAAGCTCTAGTAGCAGTGCAACTTCAAATTAATAAAGCCATACTGTGGGACGAATACTGAACACTTTGAGGAAACACTCAGAATAACAAATTTAATGCTTTCAAAAGTCAATAATCATGAACAGGAGATCATATGTCTAGCAGATGAAATGTCATCTAAGGTTTGGTACTAAACTAATAAAATTTGACCTTCGCACCCTGTGTGGCTGTATTTGATACTAGTATCTTGATGCATGTGATCCTTTTAAGAGAATTATTTACCCACAATGCAACATTCAAAATGTCAGATCGGCAGTGTAGTGGGATGAAATCATGTGCATAAATTTCTCCAGCCATATGAAATTATAACCATAAAAACAAAACACTTAATATAATTAATGAAGTTTATCAAACATTCTTTAAAAAGAGACCTAAATTTCCTGGTGTCATTTTGAGAAAAGACTAAGTTATATCATGCAGTGATTTATTGGAAATATGAATAAAGTTGATAGTCATAATTCACATTGGACACAGCAATTTCAATATTTCATCTTATTTTTTTTATTGTTTTAATTTTAACTAGTACACTGTATATCAATAAATTACGGAGTTTACAGGTGAACACAGGGAAATAATGGGAAAACGGGAAAACTACAAGCATACTAATCTAATTTCATATTTACATTCTCATCCCGTTAAAAGCATGTAAATAGGAAATTATCAACAATTAAAATTGATTTCCCTATTTCTCACAAACTGTACATCCTTTTATACTATTATATACCTCAGAAAATAAATATAAGCTAGTTATTGTTAGTGCTAGCAGGGAATTGAAAAGTCACCTAAATTGAATCTACGAGTACATTATGTAGTTCTAAAGGCTCTATTCATTCAATTTATTGGAGTCCTCAAGACCATGTGATTGAAACTACACTGGCGATGCAATATGCTTAAAAAATCATGTTCACGGCATACAATGAATTCAATTCTCTACACAATCTTTATTTTCCATTACAGGTAAGTTTGCATTGTCTGTTGCACTACAATTCGTAAATGACTCCATGTAACAAAGACTCGACAAATAACTAAGTACGTGTTGACAATTTACACCATTAAAATGATGAAAATGGGATCTAGATGAGTTTTCCCTCATTACTATTCCAGGCACGTTCTTTCACTTACTCCATCAATGAAAAGTGATTTGGGTAAAATAGAACATAAAATAAAACTTATGTCACAGGAAATTTTTGTGGACTATCAGCTATAAAAAGAATTGAAATGGTTATGACTTTAAATGATCAGAACACTTAGCCTTTGTGTCTTTGAAACGTTTTATGCATATTTTATTACCTTCATCAATTACTGCTCAACATCTTACACAAAAGCGTTTCATTTCTTTAAAGCTGTTTTACCTTTCTATTTTTCCTTTTTATCTTTATGATCAATTATGAAACTTTTGTATGTTAACATTTTAACAAGGTGTGACTCAAAATGAAAATTCAATATTAAGCAATATCATTATGTCATATCATTTTCTTCCTGGTCATAACTGGACCACTGTGGAAACAACTGGACTACAGAGGACACAACTGGACTACAGTGAAAACAACTGGATGACAGTGGAACCAACTGGATGACAGTGAAAACAACTGGATGACAGTGAAAACAACTGGACGACAGTGAAACAACTGGACTACAGTGGACACAACTGGACTACAGTGAAACAACTGACCACAGTGGAAACAGCTGGACTACAGTGAAACAACTGGACTACAGTGGACACAACTGGACTACAGTGAAACACCTGACCACAGTGGAAACAACTGGACTGCAGTGAAACAACTGACCACAGTGGACACAACTGGACTACAGTGAAACAACTGACCACAGTGGAAACAACTGGACTACAGTGAAACAACTGACCACAGTGGAAACAACTGGACTACAGTGAAACAACTGACCACAGTGGAAACAACTGGACTACAGTGAAACAACTGGACTACAGTGGACACAACTGGACGACAGTGAAACAACTGACCACAGTGGAAACAACTGGACAACAGTGAAACAACTGGACTACAGTGGACACAACTGGACTACAGTGAAACAACTGGACTACAGTGGAAACAACTGGACTACAGTGAAACAACTGGACTACAGTGGACACAACTGGACTACAGTGAAACAACTGACCACAGTGGAAACAACTGGACGACAGTGAAACAACTGGACTACAGTGGACACAACTGGACGACAGTGAAACAACTGACCACAGTGGAAACAACTGGACGACAGTGAAACAACTGACCACAGTGGAAACAACTGGACTACAGTGAAACAACTGACCACAGTGGAAACAACTGGACGACAGTGAAACAACTGACCACAGTGGACACAACTGGACGACAGTGAAACAACTGACCACAGTGGAAACAACTGGACGACAGTGAAACAACTGGACTACAGTGGACTCAACTGGACTACAGTGAAACAACTGACCACAGTGGAAACAACTGGACTACAGTGAAACAACTGACCACAGTGGACACAACTGGACTACAGTGAAACAACTGACCACAGTGGAAACAACTGGACTACAGTGAAACAACTGACCACAGTGGAAACAACTGGACTACAGTGAAACAACTGACCACAGTGGAAACAACTGGACTACAGTGAAACAACTGACCACAGTGGAAACAACTGGACTACAGTGAAACAACTGACCACAGTGGAAACAACTGGACGACAGTGAAACAACTGGACGACAGTGAAACAACTGGACTACAGTGAAACAACTGACCACAGTGGAAACAACTGGACTACAGTGAAACAACTGACCACAGTGGACACAACTGGACGACAGTGAAACAACTGACCACAGTGGACACAACTGGACTACAGTGAAAACAACTGACCACAGTGGAAACAACTGGACGACAGTGAAACAACTGGACGACAGTGAAACAACTGACCACAGTGGACACAACTGGACTACAGTGAAACAACTGACCACAGTGGACACAACTGGACTACAGTGAAAACAACTGACCACAGTGGAAACAACTGGACGACAGTGAAACAACTGGACGACAGTGAAACAACTGACCACAGTGGACACAACTGGACTACAGTGAAAAAACTGACCACAGTGGAAACAACTGGACTACAGTGAAACAACTGACCACAGTGGAAACAACTGGACTACATTGAAACAACTGACCACAGTGGACACAACAGCTGACCACAGTGGCACCAACTGGGCTACAGTGAAACAACTGACCACAGTGAAAACAAGTTGTATAAATACTAATCTAATTTCTACTCACGAAGTCAATAAAGCAAATCCCAAATTTCACTTCCAAGAAATTTCTGACTCTAGCGAGTTGGAATTTTCTCCAGTAGCCCTGAACAGTTTCCTTGAAAAAATACTGCAATTGGCATTATAGCACAACTGCATAATTTTACAAAAGATATTGTCACTTGCTTGTTGCCATACAGTGATAATACACATTTTGACTTGATATCTCGTCAGATGATTATTGTAAGCTTCTTGGAAATCCACTGTAAATGCCTTTGACTATCACTCACTGTAGTTATTTTGTCAAACAACACTTGGCATAATGCTGTTTGTATGGGCGTGGTATCGCTAGGATTATAGTTCAAATGTGTTAAAAACCTATCCAGGTACAAAACTGATTTGTTTATGTTCCAACTACAACACTAGCATGTAAAAACTGTTATAACAGAGGCAAACATGACTAACACTTCTCAATAATATTTATTGTCTAAACCATTATTCTCAAATTATATCAAGAAATCTAAACTTTTTGATATTGTAAACTAAATTTGATTTTGACATCACTGGTTTTTAACTTTCTATAATATTAATATTAGTAGAATATGACAAACAGCACATTTATGACTTACTGCTTCTGAAGTCTTCAACCGTGTCCTATTTTAAAATTTTTTTAAGAACATAAATTGTTCTGGTATACTGACATACCACTTACAATAAATGAAACTGTTTGAATCATAACCATAAAATGTTTATTACATACAAACAATATGCCCTAATATGGTTTCCTTGCTTGGCATTTAAAGTGCAAGAGGAAAGTTCAAATATAAAAGATATTATTACTAGTCATTCTTGTGCAGGAAATTGAGATTGGCAATATTCATATTACACTTTTCAATATTGGTATTGATGTCACTTTCGGTTTCTGAATTAGCACTTCAAATCAGATGATTTTCTGTTTCTCATGAAGTACAAACATGTCAACATGATTCACGTTTCTCTGAAGTAAATACATTTCAACATTCACGTTTTATTTCTCATGACTTGATGAAGTACGCACATTTCAACATTCATGTTTCTCTGAAGTACACACATTTCAACATTCATGTTTCTCTGAAGTATACACATTTCAACATTCATGTTTCTCATGAAGTACACACATTTCAACATTCATGTTTCTCATGAAGTACACACATTTCAACATTCATGTTTGTCTGAAGTACACACATTTCAACATTCATGTTTGTCATGAAGTACACACATTTCAACATTCATGTTTCTCTGAAGTACACACATTTCAACATTCATGTTATTTCTCATGACTTGATGAAGTACACACATTTCAACATTCATATTTCTCTGAAGTACACACATTTCAACATTCATGTTTTATTTCTCATGACTTGATGAAGTACACACATTTCAACATTCATGTTTCTCATGAAGTACACACATTTCAACATTCATGTTTCTCTGAAGTACACACATTTCAACATTCATGTTATTTCTCATGACTTGATGAAGTACACACATTTCAACATTCATATTTCTCTGAAGTACACACATTTCAACATTCATGTTTTATTTCTCATGACTTGATGAAGTACACACATTTCAACATTCATGTTTCTCTGAAGTACACACATTTCAACATTCATGTTTCTCTGAAGTACACACATTTCAACATTCATGTTTTATTTCTCATGACTTGATGAAGTACACACATTTCAACATTCATATTTCTCTGAAGTACACACATTTCAACATTCATGTTTTATTTCTCATGACTTGATGAAGAACACACATTTCAACATTCATGTTTCTCTGAAGTACACAAATTTCAACATTCACTGTCCACCATTTGAGACATTTATATGACCATGTACACTTAAATTTCTAGTCTGGATGCCAAGGAGAGAGATCTGAAATATTTGATGAAGGATAGCACTAATCAGTAGACTATTTTATTTCTTGCATTGTTATTGTTTTCAAAGTAAATTTATTGAACAGATCTTTGTACTATACCCACTGAAGGTACTGAATAAGTTAGTTACTGAAATTGTCAATTTTTGAGTACTGGTATCTACATATCATGATGCATGTATACACAAAGCACTGAATTCGAGTACTATATACATCATACATGTATGAGTTCAATATTTTGCTCAAATTTGTCAAAGAATTGATAAATTTGGCAAAATTTGCACATTTTTCTATAACTAGGGGAATTAACTGCACAGAAGAACATTGTACCTAAGACACAGCTCAGGTAGAATGTGTCTGCTTTACAACCCTATGTTAACAAAACCATTAACATGGATAACTAACCTCTCTGATCATGTTTAAATTACCAATGTTTAGCTAGGTGTAGGTGTAAGTAGAATTACATGTATTAAGTACAGTGCACGCATCACTGACTAGGTGTTAACACTAAATTGGAAATATATGTCTGTAATTCGCACATTCCATGTCCCTAAATTGTTGGAATGAATGTAGCAAGTCTCAAGTGAATAGATAATGGAGTTACTTGTACCATGAAAATGACACATGTCATGGCCAATATTTCTTTTCATTCCTTCATATGCACATATGTCCCATCTAAGTACTTAATATTCATGAACCAAATCTGAAATAAATCCAGCCAATGACACTGGAGCACATGTGATAGCACTTGCAGACAATTGTGTCTACAAGACTGACTGGAAAAAGGAGGAGTGTATCAATATATATCATTATAGTTATTATCTTTATCATTCTTTTACCTTCTTTTTCACACGTTATCTTCTTTTTTGTCATTTTAATCATTTTAGTACTTTGTTGCAGATTTTTAGACACCCTTTTTAGCACACTCTTTTTGTTAATTATCTACAGCATCGTGACCATTGTCAATTTTTCTTTTTAGAACCTTTACGAAGACTATTTGTATATCGAAATGTGGGTAGATTTTATATATAAAAGAGCTTATTTGGAACTCGTTTGCTTCAGTATCAAACTCAACTATTTCCTTCACGACCTGGTATTAAACTATATTTTATATGTCAGAACATTGTAGTTTGACTGATCCTAGTTCATATCACAAACTTGCTATGAATCAAATGTTTACTTGTTATTATTCTTTGTGAACTTTTATAGACAAGCAAATCTGGATTTTGTGTATTTTTAACAGTTCTACGCTGACAGTGAAAACATTACTTTCAATTTTCGTATTTGCCAAATTATAATTAGTAAGTCTAAGACAGTGACTCATTGTACTAAAAAATAATTTCAACAAATTTAATAGTCAATTGATGAGTACATGTATTTTGATGATTGACATTCCTTTGTACATGAACTGAATCACTGCATATTGTACAAAAAATTGAATCATATATTGCATGACTTTATGTTTTTGTCTTCTTAAAGTTCTTTCCCTTTGCCATGTCATAAATGTATGGTAACCATTGACTACCATTTAAAGTACATCGTGAATAATAAGTGGATGATATTTGAGATGATTATCAAACACATTCCAGCAAGCCTTTAAATGTTTACATAGATTTCAACAATTTGGAGTCCACTGGAATTTGAATATTTAGCTACGGTACCTTACATGTTTTACAATAACATATATTCAAGTCAATATTTGATGAACATATTGATTCTTTGAATGAAGCTGTCACAAGAAATACTAGTGGGACTATGAAATCTGAACTTCCACTATCACTTAATATAATAATTAATGAATACAAATTTCAACTCACTATGGCCAAAGGAAGGAAACAAATAGCACATTTTTTCTCACATCTGGTGTCTAATAGTACACCCCAACAATTGCTGATGAAATGTCCGATAATTTAGGACTGTTTCCAATCTTTTATGAATAGAAATTTTCATTAATATAACAATGTATGCTCACTCTTGCTTTTAATAATACTAATACAAGATGATAAATGCATCTGTTTACTGGTTTATTTTTAGATTGCTGTTATCTATGACATAAAAAAACAGGTGAAAAATCTTAATTTATCTATTATTTATATAAAATATCTACAAGATGATAAATGCATCTGATCACTGGTTTATTTTTAGATTGCTGTTATCTATGACATAAAAAAACAGGTGAATAATGTAAACATTTACTTTACAAGAACATAAAGATTTCAGTGATGATAATACGCTTGGAATAAAACGTTCTGTTATAAATGCACAAACTATAATTCACACGTTATTGATTATTTGCTACTGAATCATTGAAACAAGACATTTCTTGACATTTACAAATGTAAGACATCTGAGCATGAAAATCTCCATTAACGACCTAGCGCCTCAGAAATGTAATCCACAGTCTTTCACTAATACTGCATTCTTTTATTATTAAAGCAAATTCACATCCATTCTCAGATGAAGTCAAGAAAAAGAATGAGTGATAACCATGTTTAATTTTTGAATTTCAAAAAAATTATCATAAATTAATCTCCATCATACTTCAAAATGGCTCTCAAACATCATATTTATCTCTTGAAAAACTTCCTTTTTCTTCGAATCAGTTTAGGCTTTGCAGTCTTGGCATGTAGGGTAGCTGCTTGTTCTCCTGATATCAGGAATAAATAAGGAACGGGAAAGAACAAATTATCGGAAAAAAAGGATCGACGCGGGGGTATTCAAGGCACGCACGCGCTGACCAGAACCAGATATATATATTTTTTTGGCCTTATTTCTTAACGATTTCAAAGAGAACACAAGGAAGCTTTCATACCACGGCAATGTTGTAGGTGATTCGTTCTACATGTACTGTGATTTTAAAACAAATTGGTCCCCGAGGTGTTTTGTTCCTTTAATACGTACAAACTATAAATGGATATAGTATGATTATGTATAGTCATGTAGCTGTTGCACTAGCCATTTATCTGGCACTTTAAAATTCATTTTCAAAAAGTGACTTGAAAAGTAATCAAAACGACATTAAATGTACAATTTTCTTTGATTGAAATAAATTTGCATTCTACATCATACATTTGCAGGAGTCAGTTCACAACGACTTGATTAGAATCAATTTTGATTTAATTTGATTCACCATTGTATTACATTGTGTGACATGTTTTGCTAACTTTTTTAGAACCTTGGTAACACAGAGATTGAAATCTAATAAAATTTTACAGCTTCCTGTATATTCAACAAACATGTAAAGGAGAACCTTGGTAGAAATCCTAGGCTTGGATACTCTAATGCTATTTGTATCTAATGTCTAGATTAGTGGTTTTGGTAAATCTCAAATAAATGAATGTATGTCTATCACTTAATTTTTCTATTACCTCTTTTCTATATACCACCAATAGAACTGTACATGTTACAATAACATGCTTGTAACGATAAAACTTATTTAAATGTGACAGGATACCTTTAGTATTTATTTCTTTTCATCATTAATATCACCTCATGGTAGGCCTAGTAATAACCTAGGGACTTGGCTATCTTGGCTGGACAATATCACCTCATGGTAGGCCTAGTATACCTAGGGACTTGGCTAGCTTGGCTTGACAATATCACCTCATGGTAGGCCTAGTATACCTAGGGACTTGGCTATCCAGCTGGACAGTATCACCTCATGGTAGGCCTAGTATACCTAGGGACTTGGCTAGCTTGGCTTGACAATATCACCTCATGGTAGGCCTAGTATACCTAGGGACTTGGCTATCCAGCTGGACAGTATCACCTCATGGTAGGCCTAGTAATAACCTAGGGACTTGGCTATCTTGGCTGGACAATATCACCTCATGGTAGGCCTAGTAATAACCTAGGGACTTGGCTATCCAGCTGGACAGTATCACCTCATGGTAGGCCTAGTAATAACCTAGGGACTTGGCTATCCAACTGGACAGTATCACCTCATGGTAGGCCTAGTAATAACCTAGGGACTTGGCTATCAAGCTGGACAGTATCACCTCATGGTAGGCCTAGTAATAACCTAGGGACTTGGCTATCTTGGCTGGACAATATCACCTCATGGTAGGCCTAGTAATAACATAGGGACTTGGCTATCCAGCTGGACAGTATCACCTCATGGTAGGCCTAGTAATAACCTAGGGACTTGGCTATCTTGGCTGGACAATATCACCTCATGGTAGGCCTAGTAATAACCTAGGGACTTGGCTATCTTGGCTTGACAATATCACCTCATGGTAGGCCTAGTAATAACCTAGGGACTTGGCTATCCAGCTGGACAGTATCACCTCATGGTAGGCCTAGTAATAACCTAGGGACTTGGCTATCCAACTGGACAGTATCACCTCATGGTAGGCCTAGTAATAACCTAGGGACTTGGCTATCTTGGCTTGACAATATCACCTCATGGTAGGCCTAGTAATAACCTAGGGACTTGGCTATCCAACTGGACAGTATCACCTCATGGTAGGCCTAGTATACCTAGGGACTTGGCTATTCAAGAGATGCTCAACCATTACTTTTGCTGAAAATTATGCAAATCTCACCTTCAAGGTATTTGCAGCAGGATTAACTCGCACATGACATGTAATCCCTAATTTTGGATGAGGTAGGACTATATTTGAAATGCACACCACCTAGCCAAGAGGTACTTGATTTTATTTTTAGATGAGGTATAAGAACTATGCTTGAAATGGACACCCTAGCCAAGAGGTACATGTACTTTATTTCATTTTTAGATAAGGTAAAACTAAGTTTGAAATGGATGCCCTAGCCAAGAAGTATTTCATTCCATTTAGATGAGGTAGAACTAAGCTTGAAATGGACACCCTGGAGCCAAGAGGTATTTTTTTTCATTTCAGGTGAAATGGACACCCTAGCCAAGAAGAATTTTATTTCAGTTTAGATGAGGTAAGACATAGCTTGAAATGGACACCCTAGCCAAGAGGTATTTTATTTCATTTTAGATGAGGTAAAACATAGCTTGAAATGGACACCCTAGCCAAGAGGTATTTTATTTCATTTTAGATGAGGTAAAACATAGCTTGAAATGGACACCCTAGCCAAGAGGTATTTTATTTAAATGAGGTAAAACGAAGTTTGAAATGGACACCCACCCAAGTGGTACATTTCATACTCAATTTGACTTGCAAATTGCCCAGTGTATTTGTGACATCATTCCATCTGTGATTGACACAGTTTATAAAAGAGTTGACAAAATAAATGTTGGGATTATAGCATAGTCATATAATCGCGGTTAATGCCAGGGGGATGACTCCAATCAAATACACGGGATGCAATCCGATACCAAACACTGTTCTCCTATTACATTAATATATATTTTAACTCCCATCCCCGCTCAGCCTCTTCCTGCTAACGTTCGCACAGTGAACACAAGCACCATCACCCTAGGCAAACATTCTTACAACTTGACTTCAGCCTGCAGCTACCTCAGCCTACTACCTTACACCACACTATGCCTAACAACGCCGGCAGACGACCAAAAAGAGCCCGCAAGACGCCGGCTCGCTACAAGTCTAGTAGCAGCTCAACCGGTCTCCCCTCCGACCGTCGGTCATCGGGAAAAAGCCTACTGACGGCAACGAACGCTACCATGGGCGATAGCATCACCATCGGCCGGACCCAACTGGACGCCCTCATCCAAGAGAGGGTCGATATAGCCTTACGCACACGTACCATCCCAGGCATTACACAATTGACCACCGATACCAGCCAACCCGTCCGTCCACAGGCTCTGCTCTCCCTGTCACCAGCCTCGGAGGCGAGTACGGACCACATACGACCAAATCCTGCCACGCTGTCGCCCACATTCCAGTCAATTTTACCACCCAGTGGACCGTATCCGGATGTCAACATTACCAGCGTACACCCCGGAAGTTCGTCGGCCGGAAGGAGACTGCAACCCGATGGGGGCGCACGCCCGACTTCCGATGTCAACATCCGGTCCAACATGGCGGCGCCCATGTCGAACATTCATATAGCTGGGCAGCCACCAATCCAACCGTCCACCGACACCCCACTCGCCACGACCACGCCGCTTCCGGCCTCTGTTCCACCAGCTCACCTACACCTACCATTCCTGGACCAGTCCATGCTTAATTCGCTCGCAAATCCGGGTAAGTTTATCGAATTTTCCGACCTTCATCCGGACTCAATGAAGCCCAATAATAACACTTTGGCAAAAACTCATATCACCTTCGACCCGGACTCACAGGGCATTGTAACATACACATCCCAGACAAGAAAAAAGGTCACAGACTTCCACACATGGCTAGAATGTTTCACCATCTTCGCTGCTTATCGCTCATTCTACTCTCCAAGTGAGGCAATACCCCTGTTCAATTACCTACGTTATATGGTCTCCAAAGCACATACGTACAAGCCGGAGGCTTGGCTCGGATACGATCGCGCATTTCGCCAAGAAGCAGCCCGCTATGTCGGCCTACGCGACTGGTCCTCACCGAACATTAACCTGGATACACACCACTTCACACTGTCACCCCACTTGCTACTGCCTTCGTGCCACACGTGTGGAGAAGGAGGCCACCTCGCACACCAATGCAAAAGTCGTGCCGCCAACCCTTACACCTGGGTAAACCCGGATCCACGGCCTAATCAGTCTGCCTCGCCTCCCATCTGCCGCGACTTCAACCGAGGCAAGTGCCAAACCCCGTGTAGGTACAAGCGAATACACATGTGCTCGTCATGCGGATCCCCAGACCACCCAGGGCACACCCACACCACGTCTGAATCCAGAACCACGGATCTTCTGCCCTTTCGCAAATAGGGCACTACAGCCCAGCGTAGTGCCCCACATCACACCAGTTACGCCTCTCAACGTCCACGAATTCAGGAAACTTCTCCACCATCACCCAAATAAAAACTTTGTCACTTCGCTCCTATCAGACATCACCCACGGCGTAGAACTCGGCTTCACAGGACCTCACCATCCTCGTAGAGTTCGCAATACAAACTCAACCCTTGCACACCCTGATGTCATTACAATGGCCATCACCAAAGAACTCGACCTCGGTCACACAATTGGCCCCTTCACCAAGCCTCCTCTCCAGAACTTCGTCGTCAACTCGCTCGGCATCCGGCCTAAGAAAAATGGCGGACATAGGATCATCATGGACCTCTCGCGCCCCACCTCCGACAGCGTCAACGATCACATCTCGAAGGAGGAATACTCCCTCAAGTACTCGCGAATCGATGACGCGGTTGCCATGGTAAATAAATACGGGCCCGGGACCCTCCTCGTGAAGATCGATATTAAACACGCGTTTCGCCTCTGTCCGGTCCGACGCCAAGATTGGCACCTCCTAGGCTTCTACTGGCGGGGCCACTACTTCTTTGACCGGGTCCTACCATTCGGTCTCCGCTCGGCACCTTACCTCTTCAATCGCTTCGCAGATGCCATCGAATGGATCGTGCGTCATCGGGCTACCACCACTGACCTACTTCACTATCTCG
This sequence comes from Glandiceps talaboti, assembly GCF_964340395.1. Classification (NCBI taxonomy): domain Eukaryota; kingdom Metazoa; phylum Hemichordata; class Enteropneusta; family Spengelidae; genus Glandiceps; species Glandiceps talaboti. Next base: position 19,611,965 of record NC_135563.1, on the reverse strand, counting down.
ATGATTTCCTCACTGTGGGACCGCCAGATGACTCAACTTGCAAATACAACATGACAACATTGCTCCAAACGTGCAAGGACCTCGGGGTACCCACTGCCAAGGAAAAAATCGAAGGGCCGACTCCCGTCATAACATTCCTGGGCGTCGAGCTTGACTCAATCCGCATGTCTATCAGGCTACCACAGGACAAATTGCACGACCTTCTCCAAACCCTCCCACTCTGGCTAACACGTACATCAGCGACGAAGCGCGACCTTCTCTCCCTGATCGGTACCCTCAGTTTCGCCTGTATGTGCATTCCTGCCGGCCGCATATTCCTACGCCGCATGATCGACCTCAGCACGACCACCAAAACACTCGCAGCCAACATCACACTCACCGCCGACTTTCGTAGCGACGTTCAGTGGTGGTGCGAGTTCCTCCCAACCTGGAACGGGTCTGCCTCCATGCTTCAATCTTCCTGGACTTCTGCCCCCGACATAGACCTCACCACCGACGCGTCGTCCACCCTCGGGTGCGGGGGATACTACGCGGGCCACTGGTTCTCCTACCCATGGCCCGGACACATCGTGAATGACACTGACTACTCTATACAATGGAAAGAACTACTCCCGATATATATAGCATGTTTAATTTGGGGGCATCTATGGCACCGTCTAAGAATAATGTTCCACTGCGACAACGAAGCAGTCGTTAATATTTGGAAAAAAGGGTCAACGCCGTGCCCCCGCATCATGCACCTCGTTCGCGAAATATTCTTCACAGCAGCCAAAGGCAACTTCCACGTCATGGTCAGACACATTGCTGGTACTACTAACACTATCGCTGATTCTCTCTCTCGTTTACAGATGGACCGCTTCCGACAGCTGGCACCAGAAGCAGACAAGCATGCAACGGCCGTACCCAGCATACGCCTCAACGAACAATCACTCCTGCCACCGCGGCCGAGACACAGTGGCTCACAACACATGCGAGGGAGTACATGAAACTGAGTATCGCCACGACGACCAGAAAGACATATCACACCGGCCAAACTCGGTATGTAGATTTCTGCAAAACTTACGATATACAACCACTGCCACTGACACAGCGGTCAGCTGTACTATTTGTAACGCACCTAGCAAGGCAGAGCCTCGCGTACAAAACGATAAAGGTATACCTAGCTGCCATCCTGAATGGGCACATCGAACGAGGGTACGGGGATGTGATATCAGACGATCTGATACTAAGGCGAACATTGCAAGGCATTAAACGTCAACATGGGGACGCGACACGGCAACGTCTGCCCATAACTATCGAAATCATGCGAACGTTGAAGAACACGCTACGAGAGCACCCAGGCTATCACCTCCATGATAAGATCATGCTGTGGTCAGCATGCACGCTCGCATTCTTCGGGTTCTTGCGGGTAGGGGAATTTACGTCACCCACGCCTACTCTCTTCGACGAAAGACAGACATTACTTGGATCGGACATCTCCCTTGATACCATTCTGGTCGTCATAGTGAAGGTGTCCAAGACCGACCCCTTCAGACGCGGTAACGCCATCCAAATAGCGCCCTCCGACTCATCCATATGTGCTGTCCGCGCCTACGAGAAATACGCTAGCCTCAGGAAGGGGTCTGGGGAGGGCCCAGCCTTCGTGTTCAGAGACGGACGATATCTCACGCGACAATCGTTGTCCACGCTATTACGCGACCTACTCACGCGGGCTCGGATCTTACACGCCCACAAGTACACCACACACAGTTTCAGGAGTGGGGCAGCCACCACGGCCGCTGCCGCCAAACTCCCAGACTGGCTCATCAAAACTCTGGGCCGATGGAGAAGTGACGCCTACCAGATATATGTGAATACGCCCACGACCATCCTACAAAGTGTACCGCGCCTACTAGCCGCGCACCGCACCACACGCGAGTCAAGGGGACATCCGACGCGACCCAAGGAATCAAATGTGTGACCTACGGGACCTCGCTTAGCTCCGTGACTTAGACAATCACTGCCAGGGACACCAAGCTAATTAACATTATCTAACGTTGCATCGTTGGTACTCGATCATTGTCATCAACCACATTACCTAAGACTGAATAGGGTGTGCCATGCAACCCTGACCTAAGTGAACAAGGGCTAAGGCTAGGGCACTAGGCCCAACCGTACGGACTGTCATATCTTACCACCATTTATTCATGTTATGTGATTACAACCATAGATTAACTATGCACATCCCAATCGTCATACCATACTGACCAAAGCAAACGGCATGCCAGACAACACCATGCTAACTTTAGCAAATTAATTTGGGGGGCTGCCGCCACGGGGCTCACTGGCTGTGACCAGGCATGCGGGGCACAGACCGCGGCGGTGCGAGACTCACACGCAGACCCTGCACCGCCCAATGCTCTGCCCTGTTCACAGTACACGCCCCCGCTGGTGGCTGGCAACACTCGGGTACCACGCCTTCCATGACGTGATGTCACTCAGACAGGCGAGTGGCCTCACGACATGGCTGCTCGCTACGACACCTGCACGTGAAGCTCGCTCCCCCCTTCTTTAACGGCACATCTTGTCTCAGAGTCATCATTTATTGGCATTAATGTTGGGATTATAGCATAGTCATATAATCGCGGTTAATGCCAGGGGGATGACTCCAATCAAATACACGGGATGCAATCCGATACCAAACACTGTTCTCCTATTACATTAATATATATTTTAACTCCCATCCCCGCTCAGCCTCTTCCTGCTAACGTTCGCACAGTGAACACAAGCACCATCACCCTAGGCAAACATTCTCCCACCCACCCACTCCTGATACACACCTGCATATACAAAACCCATGGATGCACATAATACTCAATCCATGCACGATGCCTGATCTAACATACACACACACCGTGGGGAACACCAACAGGCACCACGCACTCCATCGTCAGGACACCCACCTAGGGCGTGCTCCATGACATGGCTGTCCGCTATGACGCCTGCCAACTATCAGATATCGAAAAACAAATGTAAAAAGAATAAAACAAAAGAATGAGAAGGATTGAATGTTATTATCAATAAACACAGTAAGGGGGGCTGCCGCCACGGGGCTCACTGGCTGTGACCAGGCATGCGGGGCACAGACCGCGGCGGTGCGAGACTCACACGCAGACCCTGCACCGCCCAATGCTCTGCCCTGTTCACAGTACACGCCCCCGCTGGTGGCTGGCAACACTCGGGTACCACGCCTTCCATGACGTGATGTCACTCAGACAGGCGAGTGGCCTCACGACATGGCTGCTCGCTACGACACCTGCACGTGAAGCTCGCTCCCCCCTTCTTTAACGGCACATCTTGTCTCAGAGTCATCATTTATTGGCATTAATGTGTCTATGTGATAAATTGGTGTTTATCAAAATTATTATCGCATCTAATAGATTTCTAAAAGGAAAAACAGACAGATCACAGCCTTGGCCTCAGCCCTTACATCTAGAAATTTGGCCTATCTGTCTAGTTGGGTCTAATTCACAAGTTATACTTGGAAGTAAATATAGCATGCTGAGGGGAGGAGTTGTCACATCAATATTGCATCAAGTATCATATTATTTCAGGTCTGTGAACATGGATCCATAGGCTTGATAAATTCACTTTCCATTTAACTACTTAAAGCATAATGGCTCTACATCAAAATGACTGCTATTATTTGATCATGTTTGAAATGGTTCACTTGGACAGTCGAGTCAGATTTATCAAGTTCAATCAAGCTGCTATCATTTCCTACTTTTCATATCACATTGAAGTCACCCCCAACGTACTGAAATTGGTAGCACTGCATTGTTGAAACTGAACTCATATTTCACTTCCCAGAATCTATACGAGTGTATCAAAATTGACTGCCCAGAATATATAGGACGTCTGTGTCAAACTGAATTCAAAATTAACCTCCGAGAATTTGTAAAGTCGGACTCAAAGTTGAAGTCCTAGAAGGATTTATATGTCAAAGTTCAAATCTGACTTTCAAGAGGATTGAATTTAATTTGACTTCCAAGAATCTATATCACTGTGTCAAACTGATTTCAAACTTGACTTCCCAGAATCTTCCAGAATGTGTCAAACTGAACTCAATTTGACTTCCAATAATTTGTAGAATTATGTAAAACTGACTTCAAATTCATCGCTGAATAATTAGTCAAATATTAGACGACTTAAAATTTGACTTCTGAGAATCTGTGTTACAGCAGCAACTAAAATTTGACTTCCAAGAATCTATATCAGTTTGAACTCAAATTTGACCTCTTAAAATCAATAACATTGTGTCAAACTGAAATGTATCACAGTACGTCTCACAGCTTCTCTGATCGACTTTTGATTTCCCAAGAATCTCACCGATAACATCAATTTGAAACTGAAGTAAAATTTCATTTCCAAGAATCTGTAGATTCAGGTCTGCGAGGTTCATGCCAAAAATATTATACTTTCATTAAAGCACTATTGAAAATATCGCCCACATATTTGTTTACCCGACATCATTATTTCTATATCGGATGTTATTCATTTATTTCATTCAATACAGTAACAATATTCATCATAATTTAGCTATCAATCTATCTTTATTGTATATGGTAGGTAGAGTAACAAGTACACAGCCAGACAGAGATTTTGATCGCTTAATTACATTGCTTGGCAACTCAAACATTTAATCATTTCACCATAGTGATGGATATTTGTCTCCAAAGTCGCTAAATGGTCCATTACCGGCAGTGACTATTTCTCACTAGTGTCATTGTCAATCTTTATCTAGCTAGTTGTGTAAAATCAATAAGATTGTCAAGCCTGCAGACAGCTACTGTTTTTTTCACTCAGATCAGTAAAGATGACCTTTCTCTATTGATTATGTTGACACAATGGTTGACTGCCACTTTAATGGGATGCAAGTTTCCTCGCCATTTATACACCATTTTACTTTCTCTCTCTCTCTCTGCTGTTCTATGAGCTTCCTTTATCATCCCTTATAGAAATCATCAGATTTTATACTTGCTGTTACATTGTAGAGTAAATCATTGTCTTTTCTGTATTCATCCTATTACTACTACTCTCTACTCTCTTACTCTTACTAGTTTCCTTTAATATCATTCTTTTTAGAATCAAAAGATTTTATTTTAATTAGCATTACGTAGGAAATCTTTTCTTTATTTCATTTCATGTTAAACTCTCTACCATTGCACTGGGTTCCCATCTCATTCTTTAAACGAATCAGAAGATCAATAATTTCCTAATCTTTTCTTTATTTCATCGTAGTTTATTCTCTACTGTTACTGGGTTTCTTTCTAAATAAAGACAATTCAATAATTTGACAGAAACCCCCAATGATGCATGAGTGCACAAGTGCTTGTTGTGTTCTCTGCGGTTGTATTTTCATGAACTTTAATACTGACAGAAAGCGCAGCAGAAAACACCACATGCACCTATACTAGCACTTATATGGCATGAGGTTCTGTCATATCATTATTTATCTTTATCAGAAAAAGCAAATTTCCATAAATTTTACTACATGAAATTGTGAGATTTCAAGTACAAGGAACGACTGTGCACTCATTTGCATGCAGATAATGTTTTCGGCATTGCATTGCACTGCAGTGCAAATACCACTAGTATGTGCATGCACTGATGCACGTAATCATGAGTAAATATGTAATACTTTCCTTTATAGCATTACATTGTTCATGTATGTGGTAAGTTTGTTCTCTTATTTCAGCCTTCTTTACTCTGTCTCTCCACTTCTCTGGCTTCCTATTTCATTCTTCATTGAAATCAGAAGATTGCATACATTCTATAACATTGCAAAGCCACTCTTCAAGACTTCTCTATTTTATCCTATTTCATTCTCCTCATGGCTCTGGGTTCCTAGGCCTATATTCACACAATTTACAAATTAGAAGATTCTGTACTTTCCTTTGTATCATGAACACAGCAAACCTTTTCTGTGTTTTGTAGTGATTTTAGCCTACACACAATTTCTACTAATCTACCATTCTTAGCTTTATATTAACACTGAAGTTTATTACATCATATTTTTTCTTATCACAGTTTCACTTCTTTCCTTATATAATTACTATGCAGTGACTCTGCACTCAAGTATTTCTACTCCCTATATCATATTCAATACATACATTTTATATACATGTATAATGTGTATATTATGAGAAGATTGTTTCTTGACTGACTTTATAAGGTAGTGTTATGCAACATATCCCTTCTCTAATTTTAAGTAGCATTCTATTTTATGAGGATACATATTGGACCTTTGTTCAAGTCTGACATATACTAGTACATGTATCAATGTAGTGACGAACAAACACTTACAGGAGAAATGATGATGCCTTGGTGTTTCACTCATGAGACATACACAGTATAATACCGGATGTTTTTTAAACACAGAGAGGCAACTTCAAATGCACAAGAAACAATTATCAAAGTGTCACCGGAGTGGGGATGTAGACAAATACCATGTTGATTATCAGTTGGAAAGCAAACAATTGAAACCATTAAAATCAAAAGTCCATGTGTAATGTTTTCATCAGAATCTTGTTTCTACTACACTCTATACAAGTTGAAATAGCAATGCTTATCACTTTTCGATGCGAAAAGGGTCCTGCTGTGTGGATTGTCTCTCTGTAAATGTTAGCCTTGAGTTGACTTGTGTTTTAATATCTTTGAGTTAAAAACATCATGAATGAAACACCAAGGCAACTTCATTTGTCCTGTAAATCCAAAATATCAATACACAATAAATTGTTTTTATACAGCAAGGGTGAATGATTCTTGTGTTCTTGGAAACAACAGGGACAATGATAGCCATTGAGAGATAGGCACCAAGGATATTACCTCCAAAAGACAGTAATGCCCACCTTGGTACACGATTAGTGTTCCACATAAACATCAAAGACTGACCTTTGTGTAGCTGTCACGAATTTACACTTAATTTTAACTTGAAAAATTAACAAAATACACATTCCTCCACAAACATTATTGTTGAGAATGAAAATATCCATTGGTGTCCTTCAAGAGTCACAATGGTTTCTGGATGACTAAGGACACAGTTAAAATTACACAGATTTTATCCATATGTGAAAAAGATAATAATATATGGACTCCTTTTCCTTCTGTTATTGGGGTTTATTTTTTTTTATTGTTCATCTTTTATTATTGCATAATAATATGAAAACAGAGTATGTGATCTGTGGCTGTCAAATTTTATGGTGAAAGTCTCAGTTGATGTGCAAATAGGTCTCTGAAATAGGGACCACTTGTAATCTTTGAACCACAATTTTGCCCCCACCCCACCCTAGGGGAGGGAGAGAGAGAGAGAGAGAGAGAGAGAGAGAGAGAGAGAGAGAGAGAGAGAGAGAGAGAGAGAGAGAGAGAGAGAGAGAGAGAGAGAGAGAGAGAGAGAGAGAGAGAGAGAGAGAGAGAGAGAGAGAGAGAGAGAGAGAGAGAGAGAGAGAGAGAGAGAGAGAGAGAGAGAGAGAGAGAGAGAGAGAGAGAGAGAGAGAGAGAGAGAGAGAGAGAGAGAGAGAGAGCGCGTGCGCTATGTGAATGCATAAAGGCTGCAATTGATTGATATCCTCCTTGGGAGTTGAGAATGTAAAATGGGATGTTGTTCTATTATAGGTCCATGTCAGGGGTAATAATTTGCAAAACACTTTTAGCACAGTGTAGAAATGGACTAGTTAAAAACATTTCCAATATTACTACTTTACTGTATAATAAAACCCACCTCTTCTATTTCAGGAAATTTCTGAAAATACTGGTACTTATATACAGAGCAGTATACACAAATTGTACACTAGGATAGGGCTACTGTGAATGCACCTTGTAAAAATATCACACTCTACTTGATAGACAGTCAAGGTCGTTCTTAAAATCATTCAGCATGTACAAACATTAAGTGTAATTTTTACACCACTAATTTAAATCAAGTACATGTACTAATGGGAATATTACTGTTAGGACACTCGTCTGAAAGTAAAAGGAAACATTCACACAGCTACCACTTTTACTACAGTCAATGAATATTTCAATTCATATGGATTAATTCATGTAGTGGCGTTGTTAGTGTGATTATTTCCAATCACAACCATTGACATGAAGCAATTTGCATTCCAACTGAGATTCTGATGATTTTAATGATTGCATAATGAGGCTAGCAATTTTGAACTGCATGGAAGTCATTATGTAAGTTGTCTTCGCACATTCATTGGCTTACAAGAGTATCACAGGCCATTCTTTGCATAAGTAAATTTGAATTGTTATAAGTCATTATATTGTACATGTATAGTTATGTATGTTGTCTTTTCAACTAAGTCATATCAATTTTTACGTAAGTTGTAGGTACACGAATATTGCACACCAGTTTTATCATAAATTGATTCATCTATAAAATGATAAGTAGGACTATATCTTTAATGAGTGTTATACCATGCACAAGCCAAGTTGAACAAAAAATATGGAATATATACTCTGGTCATTCTATGGCACGACAATGCATTTTCCTTCCCAGACAATATTCCTGGAGAATATATCCCATTTTTTTCTGTTGGAACAGAATCACATACAATTTGGTTGTGTATGATCTTGTTGGACTTGGACTTGGGCTGGGCTGGGCTGGGGTCGGGGTGGGGTGGGGGGGGGGGGCACCTGGCACAGACTAAGCTGATTACCATCTGATAAAGGAAAAGGCTTGCAATGATTTGTTTTATGTTATATCTACTGTCCTTTGTGTATCCATTTGTATGGTCAGACTTGAGGAGATGGTCAATGCCAAAGTGTACACAAAAGAGGTCATAAGGACAAACATAGTTGTTGTGAAAGTCAATAAATACAGCAAATTGAACCTTTTCCTTGATCTGCTTTTAATCAGATTACTTTGAGTGGCATATTTATTGATGAACGCACTTCAATGTGTTTTAATTTCCTTTTCTTGTATCACCTTTAAAAAGTTGGAACTTTTGCACTCATGACATAAATTAGTTCTTACCTGTTATGTCAGTGAAACCTTTACATTAATTGATCGAATCATAAAATAATGAAAAATAGAAGTAGAAACTTGTGGTTTACCTGTCTGTACTTATCCGCGATCTCAACTTCTCCTTTAAACAACTCTCGAATTAATTCTAGAGAAAGAGAAAAAGAAAGTGCACCGCATCTGAGTTAGATACCAAGAAAATTGAATTCATTAATCACTGGACTAGTAATTGATTAGATGAAGGTAGTCAGAAACCATCGAATCTTGTACACCAAATGAGAAAATGTGATTGATTGAGTGAGAACTACCTATGACATTTGAACCATGGCATATAATCATGTACATCCCAAGTCATGTATCTCCCATCAATTAAATACGAAGAATGCTTTGTAGTTGATTATTTTACTTTTAAACACTGCATCAAATACTGGCAATTCTCATATACAATTGTGGTATCCAATTCACAAATTACAAACATATTTGAATGTAAACAATCATACCATGGTGTGTAGTTCAAATGGAAACTCATCTGTGCCCTTAGTAAACCATAGTATTGAATTAACTTTTGTTCCAAACGCAACTTTGAAAATTTTACCTGAAAGGCAAAGACTGAAGTGCGTTCTTACGTTCTTACGTACGTTCGATCGCTGACAGCTTTTCACGTACAGAAACACAAGATAACTTTCGCTTAGACATGTTGTACTGCTCAGTATGAAACTTGAGATCAGAATGATGATTTCCTTCATTTCAGTGGCTTTTTATATTGTACTGTCAAAGCGGAGCCGGTCGATAACAGTGTGATGTTGCGTTGTGAACGCAACATTCTTTGAACTTGGCTAAAATATGCGTTATCAATGCCGTACTTCAAAGATGCCGCAACACCGTGCACACACTGATCAAAGTCTGTTCAAGGTTTGTCGAAGGCGATTGCTAACATCAAAGTCAAACCGCGACACCTCTTCATCGAAACAAAATGGGATCCAAGGTGACACCCGCGACTTAGCCGAATCCGCGACTTACCGAGGCGCGAGTTAGCGAGGGCCCACTGTACTATGGTTTGTAGTTGATTGTTGTAAACAATACATCAAATATTGACAACTGTCGGTTATGGGTGGAACCATTGTATGTATATTTCACTTTAATACAAGTGACATTTTCCATCCACTGAATATAACTTTGCAGTTGACTGCATCAAACACTGATAATTATTGGTTATGGGTTGATATATACATCCTACTAACTTATAAATTACATGCATTTTCCTTGACTAAAATACACAAACAATGGTTTGTAGCTGATAGTTTAAAACACTGTTACTGACCATTGTTGGTTATACTTATAGAGTGGAAACACTGCACATGTACATATATTCCACTTTATATTCATATGAATGTAAGTGTCTCGCTGGAGAGAACAGTGCTCGATGCAAATATTAATAGCAGAGCATTGTAGACTTAATTCTAAAGAATAAGGATGCAATAAGTCGTTACTCAGAGTTTCACCCTTCAGCCATCATGAGATGACTATTAAAATTGGGATTGTCAAGGTCGATACATACACTTAATTTTTGTATGTATATATTGCGTAACAAGATGGTCAGACTAAAATATTCCTTACTTCCACTTTATAATAAGTATAAGTTATGCATCATCCGTCCACTAGAAATACTTTGCAGATGATTATTTTAAACACATAATCAGATAATGACAATTGCTCTGAGGGTTGAAACATGGTACAAGCAGATTACATATTCCACTTTAACAAGTTATATGCATGTTCATGCTGTTTCAGTGTTTGTCATACATGCAGGTATCAACAATGCTCCTTAGCAAATTAGCTGATTGTTTTGAAACACTGCACTTCAATAGATACTGACTGACAGTCATTGTTACAGATTTAGCTGCAAAGGAACACAGAACGAGCAGTTGAGGTTAATTGACAAAGACTAGTTTTATTAAGTCAGTTGTACATCAAAGGAAGTGGATTGGAATAGAGTCATCATTCAACAATAAATTTACAAGCAGATATCTTATTGCCTGGAAATGAATCTTTTCTAAAATCCCATGATTATCTTGTCTGAAATCCTGTCATCAAATGGTGAATTGGTTTTGAGATCTTGTGGCCAATACTTTGATTAAATTATCTATTGAAATCATGTGACATGTCATATCCAATGAATGTTACGAATCACGTAACCAATACATTGATTAAAATTATATGTACTGAAAATATGTGACATGGCCATATCCAATACCATAACTTATACAAATCACATGACTATTAATTTTGATTTAAAATTATCTGTACTGAAAATATGTGACATGGCCTATATCCAATACCATAACTGATACAAATCATGTGACATGGCCATATCCAATAGCATGACTGATACAAATCATGTGACTATTAATTTTGATGAAAATTATATGTACTGAAAATATGTGACATGGCCATATCCAACACCATAACTGATACAAATCATGTGACTTAATTTTGATGAAAATTATCTGTACTGAAATCATGTGACATGGCCATATCCAATAGCATGACTTATGAATCATGTGATCCAAAACAAATCATGTGACCAGAACTCCACTTTGTGTTGAAATATAAAATAAACTTGAAATCTCTGTCTCATTGAAGCCAGATAAACTCTAAGCCTTTGATGACTAGGCTTACAAAAGTGGTAATGAAAAATATCCTAAAATTGATGTTTTCTGAAAAATGACTTTGTTGTTATTGGCAAGAAATGCAGGTATGCAGACATATACAATATCTTCTGGCAAGGATTTTAACAAATCAAAATTAATTATCTTAAATTATGTGTGTGTGTGTGGGGGGGGGGGGGGGGGGAACTGGCTAAAACCTACTTAGAAGCCCACTTCAGAAAAGACTTAAATTCTAGAGGTGAAACAAAGTTTTCTGGCAGAATTGTATAGAAGTTGGTCCTGAACAAAAGAATGATCACATGTTATACTTATGACTTAAATGGTAAGATAGTGTCACCACAGTGTGATGACCCAGGATTGAAACATGGCCCTTTAATACTGCCCTTAAATTACACATCTAATAATTCTTCATCTAGCTCTGAATTCACACCCCGGATTTATACACTATGAATCTATGATGATCCACTATTGTTCCTCAAAAAATACAAAATGGGAGACTGTGTATGTACATGGATTCAATCTAACACTTTTCGAAACGAAAAACTGCAAAACATGTTCTCATTGCTTAAGAAAAATTGAATAAAAGATTCACTAAGCAATCCTACTTCACATGTAATCTGCTTAATATCTTAAATGATCCTACACCAATAATATAAAACACTGAATAAACACTGTTCAAATCTAGAATTGTTCAAAATATACCGATATACACATGATACTAGTAGCTAGGGTTCAAACTTCAATTCATGAACTTTTCATTCAATTTTCATAAAACAATCTTGGGTAAACATTTTTGTAGTATTTGGATAAAGGGCATGAGCATCAGATTGATGTGCAGTTCTCCATTTGGTCTATGGGCAGAGCTATAGCAGAGGGGACGACAGCACCATAGACCTAATAACCTATAAATCCAGAGCTATTCTAGGTTAACTTTTATCACTTGCTGTACTATGAGTCTGCTCGTGATCTGATGGAATTAGATGGCAATGAAAATGACCGTGACATTATACATGAAAGGTACAGCTGAAATTGAACCAAAGACTATAAATCCTTCAGGGTGGAATATAAATGTACATTTAAGTAAATAATCACTGTAAATGTCAGGGGCATGATTTCCTCCACATTATACATCCTGCATGTGAACACTTTTCACTTTATACATTAAATCCTTTCAGTGACTCTAGGTGTTAATCTAAGCAATCTCAATAACAACATTCATTTCTTGAAGCCTTCTTTGACTTTGTCATATATTAATCATATATATCATTCTTTGTAAGCCATTTTCCTGTTTTCTTTTAAATTTCTTTTTCATTTTTTTATTTCTTCAGATCTCTAATTGTATATCTATATTGATATATTTATCTATTTATTTATTCATCTATTTATTATATTTATCGGCCATGGGTCAATGGTCATGGGTTATGGTAAAGGGAATACGGGTGGGGGTAATTTGCAGAGTCCGAAACTTTCACTTCCACACTAAGCTGCTGCCTGTGACATGACATGTCTACTATTATGATGTAACCATTACAGGAGGAAGGAAGCAATGTAACACCACCATCCCTCTGTTATATTGCTATGGGGAAATTTGCATGTCATAATTTGAAGAGATTGAGGTTTCTAAACACCAATCATTTCTGTGTACTTGTAGTAATCCGTGGACACACTGGAAATATACATAAATTGTCAGTTACAATATTAAAGGTTGCCAATCAATAGACAATTGCATGGTTCCTATAATGTGACGACGATGAGTAATAGCATGTAAACACAGTCACCTGTTTTTGACAGGATTTTGTAATGGTTGAAATTATGCCTGCAACTCTGTTGTTGCTATTTTTCTCAACACTGTCACTTTAATAATCAATATCAGTATATCTAATTAGGCTTACACCATGCAGACAGACTGATTTGTTTAGAACGCATGTTAACATGCCTATCCAAACTGACATTTCTTCTCACTTAACTGTGTTTGTTTGTTTTGTTTGTTTGTTTGTTTGTATGTTTGTTTGTGAATGTGTGTGTTTTTTGTATTATGTATAGTATGTATTATATATGTATGTATGTATGTATGTATGTATATATGTATGTATGTATGTATGTATGTATGTATGTATGTATGTATGTATGTATGTATGTATGTATGTATGTATGTATGTATGTATGTATGTATGTATGTATGTATGTATATATGTATGTATGTATGTATGTATGTATGTATGTATGTATGTATGTATGTATGTATGTATGTATGTATGTATGTATGTACCGGTATGTATGTATGTATATATGTGTGTGTGTGTGTATGTGTGTATATGTATGTATGTATGTATGTATGTATGTATGAATGTATGTATGTATGTATGTATGTATGTATGTATGTATGTATGTATGTATGTATGTATGTATGTATGTATGTATGTATGTATGTATGTATGTATGTGAGTATCAGTCACTCTTAAATTATTCTGTAGATCATATATTTGAGTTGAAATAGATAAAGTTTGGCAGTTGACTTTGAGTGGGAGATTGTCTGTTTGTGCAATCTGTATTGCAATCAGGTAGTCAGGCTTATAAGATTAAGCAGCTTGATGCAAAGATTGATACTGGTGTAATCAGTAGATAGACAAACTGATAGGATTAAAGTCTCATCACCCTTGATGACCTCATCTCAATTCTGATATATCTAGCAGACATACAACATACACACAGCCTATGTTGGGCTGTACCAATCAACAATATGACCTCATCTCAATGCTGGAACAGCTAGTTAAAACATGCACACACAAAACCTTTAACTTTTGGCGCACAAAATGTTTTTATCAAAAATACAATGTGTTCATATTGTGGCTACACTTTATTTTTGTTGACAACCAATTTCTGACTAAAGTGTATTTATAGCCGAATTACTTCTATAAGTTAAAATATTGATTTACACATTGAATTACACATTGAATTACTTCTATAAGTTAAAATATTGATTTACACTAAATAAATCTGTCTTTATTACATATAGTTAAGCTCACATTTTACCATGCAAGTGACACCATTTTTATGTCGATTTATTTCGACACAAAAATTGTTTCAGCGAAATATCAAATGAGTTTTAGGACCTAAAATACATCATTCACAGTACTGATTAACACACATTCACAACTTGTGAATCTTTAAGTGCTGGATACAAGTATACAAGTCGAGTAATATGCAGTTTCAATTAAATGAAATTGGCTAGGTCAGAGGTCAGAAATGTGAAAACGACCTGTCAGTCATATGGAATTTGATAAAACTAGATTATAGCATATTCTAATACGATTACATATTTAGCAATTATTCATTCTCAAGCTATATTATAAACCTATACCACAATAATTTTCAAACAATTTCCTGCTATTAATCTAAATAGTCAATGACGTCTCGATAATTCTGAACCAATTACTGTGTATAGTTAGTTTTTTGTTTCCTTAGGTACTCATGTATGGAATTCTGATATATTTTCTTTGAACAATGTTTGACAAGGTATGCTGGAGTGGATATCATTGTATGATATTGTCACTTTGATAACACAGAGGTATTCCTTACAGTTACACTTGCAACTAAAATTATGGAAATTGAAAAAAAAAAACACCAACCTTTTTCGTTTTCTACAGTTCAATATGTTCAGAAATGAGAGAAATACGACTCCACATGTACTCCTGTGTCATATAGCTATGATCTAACAGCCAGTTGAGTAAAGTTGATTTGCAGTCAAAAAATAGAAATAAGGATTTTTCTTTCCCAATTCCATTTTCTCCAAATATTAAAGAAAATTCTACCCCACATGCATTCCTGCATTGTTATTGTTGTTTGTTGTGATCTACCAGCCAGCTGAGTAATGTTGATATGACAGTAAAAAAACAGAATCAATTTTTTTTCAGTGAAAAAATTTAAAGAAAATTCTACCCCACATGCATTCCTGCATTGTTATTGTTATGATCTGCCAGCCATGAGTTATGTGAATATGACAGTCAAAAAATAAAATTCATTTTTCCCCAGAAATTTCAAGAAAATTCTACCTCACATGTATTCCTGTATTGATATTGTGATTTATTTATCTGTAAACTGAAAAATAAAATAGAAACTTGATTTTGTTTTCTTTAGTTCAATTTGTTCAGAATTATAGAAATCTATTTCACATCATCCATGTACATCTGTATCATTATGATTTGCTAACAACTTGGATACAGTTGATTGGCAGTCTAGAAATAAAAAGAACTTTAGTGATTTTTTCAGTTTTATTTTCTAAAATTAAAGAAAATTCTACTTTAACATAAAATTAATATAAATTTCCCCAAAATGGCAGAAAATTTTACTTTATATGTGTTTGTGAATTGATACGCTTGTGATTTGCCAGTCACTTGTAAATGAGTACAGCAATGATTGATTGTATCATTACACATGCTGTGTGTTTGTACATCACAGTAGGGACTAGATATTATCTTGATTTTAATCAAAATGGGAATAGCCAACATTTTTACCCACAACATGAATTCATTTGTGTTAGGCAACTATGTAATACCTTAAAATCTTGATTACTGTCAGATATTTTCACGTTAAGTATATGACAATATAAATACAACCATTGACATTAGACCATTTATGAATGGAACGTGTTACAAACAAGGAAAGTAACTCTTGGCACATGTTGGAAATACAGATCTAGACAAGTAATACATTCCATCATTTGATAAGAACAGTTTTATGGCCACTTTTCATAACAGTCCATGTTCACAAACAAATTTTCAGTTCCCTTGGCACTTTCTGTACACATAAAGAGGCCATAAAACTGTTACTATCAAACCATGAGATGTAGTACAAGTCTCTGCTTTTCCACCATGCTGTGCCAAATATTATTCATCCAATTCATTTGTTTACTTTCCCTGTTCGCAACAGGTTGTGTTGTCAAAGGTCTGATGTCGGCAGGTGTATCAAAATTACGCTTTGTACATTTTGATGGTAATAGTAACAATATTTACTTCATGTGTCCTGTGAAATGACAAATTTTCTTTTGGAATTAATAATATTCACAATTTTTGAGAAATATTTTCAACTCGACTTGAATTTGGAGAATATGCGGCATCACAACAACATTTTTCTTTTGCCAGCGGAATAAGTGAAAATAAGTCTTACACTAAATTGTTCGGGTAATTTTTCCATAAAGTATCAAATACACTGCGTATAGTTTGATCGTTCACTTTCCAGGGTATTCATTTCCTCACTTCATCTATATTAGTTGTAGATTAAAGGAAATCTTAGGACTGTACTTAACTTTTCTGTCCAGTCTAATCTAACCAAGTTGGCGTCTGCCCCAAGGCTGCTTTATACTAAGACACAAAGTATTGCCACCAATCACACAACTTACATATCATACTAACTTACATTATTTCTAATTCTATGTCTGTACTAACTAGTGTATTGGCTTAGATGGCCCATATCTCAATCAAGGCTTCCAGTTTTCTTGAATTTAATGATCGGTGTCACACAGAGTCATATTTTGTTTAAGAAGCTCTTGAAGTCATAAACATACTTCTGCCTTTTCTTCTTTCAATGCAGATTATGAATATTTTACAATAGTCACCTCACATACTATTTTTTTAATAAGCAATTTAAGTCTCATACAGACTTACTTTATTTTACATAATCGGTAAGAAAAAATACATTTTTGTAGAATATTTAACACTACAAAAATTTAATAATTTACATGTTTTTGGTTATGGAGAAGACTTCAAAAGAAGACATCATGAATTTCATCTTGGCTTGTTCATTAATTCAATGAACAAGCAAACAACAAATGAACAAACCAAGATGAAATTCATTAACTATATATATATATATACTTATATCTATATTATATATATATATATATATATATATATATATATATATATATATATATATATATATATATATATATATATATACATACATACATACATACATACATACATACATACATACATACATACATACATATATATATATATATATATATATTATATATATATATATATATATATATATATATATATATATATATATATATATATATATATATATATATATATATATATTATATATATATATATATATATATATATATATATATATATATATATATATATAGAGTGTCTGATGATCGCAATATGCGTGAAACTCCGAGTTACACCCAAGAAAGAGTTCCAGTACTACCAAAACTATTACGCTCTGCCACTGCGGTATAGAGCACTGTCTTAGCAGATTGATACTCACCGAGTTATATATATATATATATATATATATATATATATATAACTCGGTGAGTATCAATCTGCTATAAGACAGTGCTCTATACCACAGTGGCAGAGCGTAATAGTTTTGGTAGTACTGGAACTCTTTCTTGGGTGTAACTCGGAGTTTCACGCATATTGCGATCATCAGACACTCAGAGTGTCTGATGATCAGACACTCAGAGTGTCTGATGATCGCAATATGCGTGAAACTCCGAGTTACACCCAAGAAAGAGTTCCAGTACTACCAAAACTATATATATATATATATATATATATATATATATATATATATATATATATATATATATATATATATATATATATATATATATATATATATATATATATATATATATATATATATATATATATATATATATATATATATATATATATAATATATATCAAACGTAAATAAACACATAGTGACACCTCATAACTATGTCTGTCATTTCAGGGACTTAACATATGTATTTTAATGGCTTTCAGAGTAACTATCATGTGACATGAAAAAATCATGATGTTAAAAATGCACTTTCAAACATCTGAGAATCTACTATTAAAATGGTGAGTGAGTAATAACAGATTTCTTTGACCTTAAAAAAATCCTTACTTTGAGTCAGTTTTCCTTGTGAAAACATAAAAACATCCCTTGGCAAACAGTTGTTAATTTTTGAAGGACTTCCATATTGACACAAGTACTTTTCTATATTTAACAAGTGCTGTTATGTGTGCTTATGACAAATGTTAGCTCAGCCTTAGTCTGTGATTTTTAATCTCTGCTAGTGCCATGCCCACACAAAGAATTTAACTTTCTGCCATTGGAAATTTCATGATGTTGAACTTCACTGTTATCACATTTACAATATTTTAAAATGTATCATGATTTAGAGGTACTATGAATTATGTTAATATTTTATGTCATTCACATGGTGCTGAGATTTAGTATTGCAAAATACTTTCAGAAAATCCATTTTGCTTTCCTCATTCCCCTGTGTAGCATTTGACTATTTCACTTTTATTACTTTTATTCTATAAACCTTGACTGCTAAAATTTTACTACTTGAGGTCAGCTAACTTGAATTTCACAGTGAATGTGGTGTGGTAATATGACAGAACTGTGAGCGGTGTACTCAAGGTATTTGCAAGAATGCTTTCACAAGAATGCTTTCGGTATTCCCTGCGGCCATACTTTCATGTAAGTCATGAATAAAAATGTAGCACAAAATGCTGCAAGCAAAAAACACAAATGCTCACAACAGAGTTGTTATATTGTACTAGTATACGTTTATCCATAACAGTACACTTTATATTTTAAAATATTTAAAGATATCACTGGTACATACGTTATGTATGAGTGCACACCAGTTGTCCCCAGTACATACGTAGTGTATGCGTGCACACCAGTTGTCATCGGTACAAACGTAATGTACACACACACACCAGTTATCACTGGTACATACGTAATGTATGTGCATGTGCACACCAGTTGTCATCGAAACAAACGAAATGTACACACACATACCAGTTACCACTGGTACATACGTAATGTATGTGTGCACACCAGTTATCACTGGTACATACATACATACATACATACATACATACATACATACATACATACATACATACATACATACATACATACATACATACATACATACATACATACATACATACATACAAGTATGTAATGTATGCGCACATGCCAGTTGTCACTGATACTAACATAATGTATGCGTGCACACCAGTTGTCACTGATAATAATGTAATGCATGCGTCCACACCACTTATCACTGGCACATACGTAATGTAGGGCACGCACACCAGTTATCTCTGGTATATACGTAGTGTAGCACACTTACCAGTGATCACTAAAACAAACGTAATGCAATCAAGAAACTATAACTCAGGTATTGTAGATTCAAACATTTTTACATAGAGTGTACAGGAAGGAATATAAATATTTTAACAAGCCTTGTTATTAAAAATGCTGTACAATAAAAAGAGGACGAGATTTTGTTTCCTTTATGTTGTTTTTACTTGAACCAACTACTCCTAGATTTGCTATGCATCACTTTACAAAGATCACCTCCATCTAACTATTAAAATCATAATACAAAGGTAGACTACAATGTAGGTGACATTTATCAAATTTCAAAGTTAGACAAAATCTGATATCTGAGATATTAAGCCAATGTGTGTATGGACTGACTGAATAATTTCAAGTAGAAAATATAAAAATGAAATGATATCAGAATTTATTAGGTGTGTATTGGTTTCAGAATGATTGTATTCCCCTGATAAGTACTCAATCCACTACACTTTAGTGAACTATCAAAATTATATGTCATCTTACTAAAAGATAGTATTACAATAAAATTTACAGCAAATTGAAAGAAAATTCATATGAATCATCCTTGCAAGATTCAGTTAAATAAACCTAATTTCTGAGTTGAATGTTGAAGCGCCTGTTTTGTCATTTTAATTAAAATCAATTGAAACAGCAAACATAGCCGATTAGATCAAGCATATGTTACATCCATAACATCTGTGCATTTTGCGCAATAAATGGAAATACTCAGCTGCAAGATACAACACAGATATTGGATCTGCACTCAGGTAATAAATGGCCTTTACAATACGTTATGACAGGTGTACATGAATGACTTCACATCGTGTCTCTACCTTCGGCATCGAAACTCATACTCACAACACGTCACCTCAGGATGATCCCTTCAACTAACATAAATTTATGCGCTGTATTATCTATACGTCATAATTCGCAACTTTCATACTCCCCACGACTTAATTATGTTAAGATGGGTAGTAACCTTACAACGAACCACTAAATCAATTCCTTTCAACTACATCGATTCTGTAACTTTGTTCATTTGATTGGTAATCCCCTATAGTCAAACTAATCATAGATAAGCATTCAGAATTAATAAAATCTACAACATTATGCAGTAAATAACCCTTTCAAATACTTAGGATTTGCCGTTGTTACTAAATTTAGTGTCTGAATTCTAAATATGTTAATCCCTATGATTCTGATGTACTTGAAAAGATAAATGATTTTAATCAGTTCCAAATGGATTTTTTTCTTCAAGGTATACACGTACAACACACACGTCAAGACTGATGCAGATGACTAGTCCACTTATAATCCTACATGAAATGCATCGTCTTCAAATCAAAGTGGCCACAGTACTGGTATATTTATACTGTATTTCATTTCTTCTGTTTATTTTCTTTATGTGCTTACTTCATTTATTTATATATTAATCTATTTATTTATCACTTATTTTCTTTATTGCTTATTTCACACTATATATATAATTTATTTTTTTTGTTTATTTTCTTTATTTCATATTTCATACTATGTATACCATTTATTTATTTACTGTTTATTTTATTTATTTATTATAAAAATTAAATATACCTCATTTATTGTTTTATTTTTTTTATTGTTCGTGGGATTTCCTTTATAACATTTATTTATTGTTTGTTTTTGCTGTTGTCATTCTGGGTTAAGGATGAGGAGCTAAAAATACCATATTTTGATGATAATTTTGATCATTTCTTGTACCTTTTTATTGTACTTACAAACTGACTTCCTTTATCTGCTAAGGATTTATGCCCACTGTCATTCTGAATGCCATCTCAGGGACCAAAATCAAAATAAGTAATGGTTGCTTTCTTGTGTTACCTTTGCAGTATTAATTCCACATGTATAATTTCACTATGTAGTAAATGCCACATAAATAAATAAAATGTAATTTTTTTCAACCAAATATTGAGCTGAACCTACATCAGGGTACAGATTGGTTGGTTCTGTGAGTGAAAAATTGAAATCATAACATTAATTTTAGTCAAGATGCACTTCAGACAGACAGATCAATATACTTTACATTAGTGAAAGACCCAGCCGGCCATTGGTTCACTTAATGTAACCAACTCATGGGTTGAAGCATATTACATAAGCGGAAACAAGGACTGGATCTTTCATGCTATAAACTTTAATGCTCATACATTTGTCTTTGGCTTTCAACTGTCATGTTGATAAGGTTTTAATTTAACGAGAAATGTGTGTGGGAGTGTACATATGTTAAGAGTAGTCAGTCTACACTGGCTGAATCTGTGACAATCACAGATTCATCAGACAGACAGAGATAGTAAGAAAGCAACAACAGACAGCAAGATACAGACATCTACCTATCTACATACCTCCCTCCACCAACCAACCCCTCTATCTGATACCTACATACCTACCTACCTACCTACCCCTTCACAAATAAATACAGACACGCACAAACACATACACACATGCAAGTACGCATGCACAAATACACACACACTCAGACTTGCAAGTATAAACATTGACTCCTAAAAATACCTTCTTGAATAATGTGATAAAAGGTAAAAGAGACTATAACAGTGCATGTATCAGTTGCATACTCGGTATTACCCACACAATATGCTCTCTTTTCTCCCCCAGAAGAGTACATTTTTATTTATTGTAATGAAAAAGTAATTCCAAAATAGTAGTATTAAATCTATGATTTCTATTGATGTATTCATGCATGCTGGAAGACATGACAACAGTACATACAACTGACTTGATTCCATCATGTACCCACAATGCTTTGGACTATTGAAAGCTTCCTTTGGACCAATCAAATGATGTGTATCAACATTGATAGTAAACTACTCTCCAAATCTTTTGTTGTGGCATCAAGCATGACATGGATGGAATGACAACATTAAACTTTTGCTCTAGAGTGTTCAGTGTGCCATGACAACCTTTAATTGCGTTAGATCTTCGGTTAGTCATAAAAAACTGCACTTTGCAAAATGTGATTACAGAGTAACGAGGATCTGTAACAGTGTTTGGTGAAGTAGGACAAACATATAAATATTGTCTACTATTTTAAGGTCATTTTTGTTATCAATACTTTATTCATATACATGTACAAGGTCATTCTAGGGTCATAATAATTGTATCTTCAATTTCCATTAGCCATAACAATTTATGTGGAAAATTCCCCTTTAAAAATATAACAAAATACACAATAATAAGCATGCTGATGACGTTTACGTAGGCTAGTTGTTCTATTGCTAAAAAATTAACTAGGAAAATATAATAATTACAGTCTACAGAATGTAATCTCATCAAGTTGGATGTTCTGGTTTGCAAATTATTTTATTCAACCTTATTTCCCTTATACCTGCTTGAAGTATCCCTGAATAGTACATTATATGTCTGTATTTTGGTCTTGATGACCACCCAAAGACAAGAACATAAACATACAATAAAACAGACTATTCCAGCAAATGAATGGAAACACCTTGCATATCGAAACACCAGATTGTAAACAGTGTTATACCAAAGATTAATAGCTGTCTACTATTTGTTATCATTATTGATATCACATTATTTTTCTTACAAAATATGATTATTATATGTGTAAATATCAAAACTGTCAACAATTCTATGGATATGTCATATTGATACATTCAATAGATGGAAATTTCTAGTTCTTGGCAATAATATGAAATTAAGAAATTATCGATAATTCTCAAAAGAACATTGCATTTCTATGTACAAATGCAATTAGTAGCTTAAAATTTGACAGTTTAATACAACAAGCCTTATCAGATATTAGAATACAAGTGCAACAAAGAGGATAATTTGATTCATTGTAATATTTTCTCTTGATCTTCAGTGAGTAATTTATCATCTCAAGTTGTCAGTTTTCCATTTATTTTTAGCTGGTGACATGTAATTGGACGATGTGAAGACAGAAAGTAGCTGGAAGGCATATACATCCAGCTACCATAGATGAAAATTGTGTATTGATGGCAACATGATATTAAAGTGTCATTCTGAGAAAATACCATCACACTACTTCTCTCAATAATACTTTTCGTACTCCTGATAAAAGAAGTACTGTGTAAACTGAAACTTAGACGGTTAAATGGACGTTTTGAATACAATTTTCAATATTGAATTTAGTTGTGTTGTCTCATATTACGCTGCAGCAATCAATACTCCAGGTAGCAATTAGGGTTCTTGTTGTCTTGTTCACTTACACTTAGCTGCTCATACTATCTGATCATATACAGTAAAAGGGAGGTGATTTAATGGCTGTATCTAATAGCAGCATAGGTGTAGAAATGAGTTTCCTGTTTCTTCACTCAATAAAATGGTACCTCATCTTTTGTTTTCTTTTTACATACATGATGCCTCAGAGAAGTCAACAGTTTGACAAAAAATCAAACGTTTCTATGCCTTCCTTCTGCTAATATTTTACCACCACTATAAATTTTCAGTCGATTTTAATGTTCGTTTTCTGAATAGACTGAAGGTTTAAGGTGCTGGTTATCATTAATCATTCAACCCATGGTTAGTCATTATTTGCATTTTATGCATTACTATCTGTACAAAGCTACAGACATCAAATTACAACTGTTAAAAATTTACTGATTATATTACTCATGTGAGAATAATGTATGACATACATGTAACTATAACATGCTTATGAGAATTAAACACACGTTTAAAGGTATTTGAGACAGTTCTACTCCCAAAAAAATAAAGATATAAAAAATACAAATTTCTGTGAAATTTAGAGTACTTCATAAAGAAAGAAATATATCTTTGGTTTGGACTAATCATTTGTTCAACACTTTATACTGAAAAGCATTTTTCCTGGCACAAGCTGAGTTTGTAAGTATACTACTCAAGTGAAACAAAGTCACATTCCAGTAATCAGTATATTGTTTTATGTTGATGCATGCCTTCTATGACATTACGATTGTCTTCTGGAAGATTATATCACATATGTATGTATATATATTACACTGTATGCACATTTTTTTTGTACCTTTTTTATCTCTTCAAAAATATCTTTCTTTTTTTGTTTAAATTTAAATTTTGTTGTTTTTTTGCAGGGTGGGGTGGATAGGGGTGGGTGGTTATTTTCACTAACAACAGAAGTTAAAATGTAATAATACACACGGCCTGTCTTTTTACTGATTTTATGCTCCGAGATCGACATTCACGAATCGGTATATTATTTGTTTGTTCTGCACATGGTGAGATTACATTGTTGATGTCACTTTTTGAAGAAGATTCTTGATAGATTTACGTCTGTGTTGCCTCAAGTTACAATTGCAATAAAACTATAATATTTTCACAGTTACAGGTTTATCTGTCGTAATTTTTTGCTCAAAAGCCATAATTTTAGTACACATAATTCACTGACTTGTTAACTTTCACCATATGCATATCATACAGGTCATGAAAAGTCCAAGATAGAAGGAAATCTTCAAGGTTATGATGCTAAATCCCTGCATGACATTTTTTTACATCTGGTGTCTCAGTTTGTGACAGAAAGTAATCTATGTGTGAGTGATGTACTGTCATCAGATGCAACATCTAACAGTATCCCAAATTGAAATTGAGTAGTGGGGATAAAACTGAGTGACAACCTCAATTTACAAATGATCACATGCCACAATTCACTCCTACTGATTTACATGGCATACTACACTATCAAGTCATTTAACCAATTTATACAACTGAGTAATAAAAATCAAGTCAGCTGTTCAGCCACTTTTCTTCATTAAATAATAGTTTAAGAATAGAGTCATTTCATGGATTAATTGCTGAAAGCTTGCCGATGGAAATATATATATAGACCTGTTTCACATTGACATGTCCTGTGATGCACAGTAACTGTTTAATTCCCTCATCTTTTGAACCCCCCCCCCCCCCCCCCGCCCTTTTTTGTTTTAAAGGCCAGGGTTTCAATCCCAGGTTCTCACATTAGTGTTACTGTATCTTATCAATGAAACCATGAGGATTATAGATAGGATTAAATTATTCTTTTGTTCTGGACCACCTTTTTTCCATAGCCCTGCAGGACGACTGTTTTCCACACTTAAATTTGAATCCTTTTTATAAGTAGGCCTTTTTATATTAGTTCCAGAATAGCGTTTACTTCATATACTAATTGCTGAAAGCTTGCCAGGGGAATAGACTTGTTATATTATTTTCATAAGCAGTAATTATTTTATCCCCTCACGTTTTTCAGTACCCCTTCCTATATTTTCTTCTTTGTTTTAGATATTAGTTTAACAATATAGTCATTCAGATATTAATTGCAGAAGGTTTGCCAACAGAAACATATACAAAGACCTCTTTAATACATGTAAAGTTTTCACATTGACATACTCTGGCAGTCACTAATATATTCCCCTGTTTTTTTCAAGCCCCCCCCCCCCCCCCCCCTTTTTTTTTCCATTTATTTTTTTCTTATTTAGGTTCAAGGCTGGCAATGTACTGCTGGATTAGGAACCACCACAAAATCCATTACTATTAATCCTTGAAAGCAAAGAGTGAGTAAACCATTGAATAGATTGCTTTTAACTTGTGTCAGCCATTCCTGGACTATTCTTCTCTTTGACATTTTCTCTATTGTAAATGGGTAATTTAGGACAGCAAGGTGAGAGACCAATGCTGGCAGTTAATACACTAAACACCCATTACATATTAAATTTCGAAACTAATTATCTGAATTTATGTTGGCCCCAGGTCTGCTTCTACCAATAGATGGCTATTTACTCTAAAATTACGAACTATACAATACATTTTACCTGCCTAGAAATGTGTTTCAATCAGTACATACAGCTATTTATTGTAAAATTACACACTGAATTGTACCACACACATCGCCTGTAAGTCATCTTCAAACTGCATGTCGGTATAGGTAGCTTTTGTCAAATTACAATCTGATTCACACACCATATTGAAAAAAGCTTGTCTAAAATTAAAAGGCTTGTAGGCAATTTTCTGTGATGGAATACAGAACTAGGTGATGCAACCACATTTTTAAGTAAATGAATCAATGAATTTTTTAATGTAAAAAATTTTGAAAAATAGTTTTCACAAAGTAATTTTTAATATTAATGTTAACAATACAAATTATGTTAACAATCGTAAATGAAAATATCTCCACAAAGTCAATTTTTTTTACTAGATACTAAAGATAGGTAGAAATTTTCACAGGAACCTCGAGGCCATGAACATTCATTCTTACTGTACAAAACATCTAAGTATGGACTTTGTACATTAGAATACTCCAAAATACAGGAATTCGTCATAGTACAGCAGATGTTCGATTCTCAAATGACATCAAAATGACCTTTAAAATTGTATGAAAGTACTGAAAATTAGATTATCACTGTTAATAAAACGATTTTCCATCTTATTACAAGCACCAACCATTCCTTTATCAATTCATGACTGTCACTTTCTACGAAACTGAGAATGAGAGATACTGTTACCACGGAAATTATGTGGATAGGATGTTGATGCAAAAGAGGGTGACGATGATGGATGGTGGTGACGCTATAGCTAGCGCTATGAGACAGAGACTCTAGCTCTGACGTAACAACTTTCTTCCAGGATGGGAAAAAAAGAGGAAATGGTTATATCATAAGATGACAGAGATAAAATACTTACTGTAAGGTACAAGCTTTCTCTGTATAACGTTGATAAAACTACGAGCAATTTCTATAAATTGTTGCAAGGTGTCTTTTTTGAAAGTTGTGTCCGTTACGTAGTCCTCTTTTTCTGGCAAGTCCGCAAAACTTATGTGTCCATTTGGAGAGACACTGTTTGTGAGACGACGGGAGTCTACTAGACAAAGACTAACTAACACAGTTAAAATAACCGCCACAAGAGGCAAAGTTCTCGTTCTGAACTTCATTCCTGTCAGAACAAGTTGGACGATAGCACTAGCAGACGACAAGTTGATTTGGTAAAGTAAGAATGTAATTCTGACGTTTCACTGCCTGGGTCCTTCGGTTTTTCGATCGGTCAGTGTCGAATTACACAACGACGTAACTTTACACTGTACTGTGACGATGTTGGAAGTTCCTCAGACACGACGTAAACTTCCGAGGTGCGTTTCCTTGAAAAGCCTTAGACCACTACCATTACATCGTTGTTTCCTATACCTGAGTGTCCTGAAATAGCAACGCTGAAACTTTCACGCAATGAACTGTGTGGATTAACGTGATTCACGAAACAAGACGATAATTACAAACCCCCTATGTTGACTTCAAAATAATAACACGGTTTTAGCACTGGCCTAAAGGGCTCTTATAAGAAAGCGCCCTCTATAAATAATGTTAGCTTTCCCTTTGTTCTCATTATAATAGAAAAACGTGTGATTTGTGCCTGTAGACCGATAGTAAACAGTTTTATTTATTTATTTATTTATTTATTTATTTATTTATTTATTTATTTGTTTATTTATTTATTTATTTATTGATCAATTGATTTATTTATTTAAACTCTATTTAAAGAGGGTTAAAAATCATATATAACCTGGTTAGCTAAAGCTAGTCTTCCCCAGGGCCCTCTAAAAGAAAACAATAACAGGATAAGTTAAAACACACACAGAAATACAATTTTGAAAGCAGTGTTATTTTATGAATAATTGGTCATCAACATCTAACACGATATATATCTTATGCTTTTTAGCAGACAGTTTTGTGAATTTCCTTTCAAAATCATGCCATCGATACTGTTCCCTTAACAACCTTCCAAAAATTAGTGTTTCCTGTGAATACTATACAATATGATACAATATGATACGATACAATATGATAATACGATACGATACGATACAATGTGATACGATACGATACAATATGATACGATACAATATGGTACGATACAATGTGATACGATACAATATGATATAATATGAATAGATACGATACAAAAGATACAATATGATACGATACAATATAGTGACGATGTGACGTGATGCAGTGCAATGTGTCAACACAACACCTTTTTTAAAAATAAAAACGTACAGAACAATATAATATAAGTAAACAAAACAAGTAAAAGCATGAACAGTCTACATGGTACATGCACAAAGAGTTTGACATGACAGTAAAAGTACCAATAAACACACACAAAATAGGCTTAGACCGTTATAAATAACTAGAAAACTAATCCGCCTAATCATCCATCAAAATCTGAAATAGCTGTATTAAGTATAAAAGAATATTTAAAGCCTATCCAAGCAAGGCAGTCAGGCGGAATCCTCTCTAATCTTATTTCCCAAGACATAATGATGAAATTGACCCAGATTGATGCTTTTTATTATGGTGGAAGGTCAACAAACTTTATGTATAGTGAAAATGTAGAGCAAACAAACCATTAATTCAACTTCTCTCATTTCCCCATAAAATGATTTCTGCACACTGAATAATTCATTTTTAACAAATGCTACTACTGGGGGTGGGGGTGGTGGGGTGTGTTGTACTCTGTATCAATTATTAAAGTTATAATTTGTACACTTACTGGGATGATTTAAACCAAGGTTTTGGCATTAATATTATCTTACCAGAAGAGTCATAGGGATTACATAGGATTATTCATTTGTTGTGGACCAACTTGCCAGACAGCCATTTTATTTACCCATATTGCAACCCTTATCTGAACTGCACCTTCAATAATCAGAAATTGCTGTATAAAAAACCCCCTGATTTTCATGTTTGTATATTTTTCAAATATATAAATTCTGAAAGAAGCAGCATGGGTTAAAAGACATATAATCAAACAAGGTGTTAAGTACATCATCCCTGAAAACTTTTAAAATATACTGATAACTTTAGATGTAACCATTTTTCAATGGTTTAAAGTCAAAGTTATGGATTACATATATTTGTGTATATGCTATTCATTTAACTACATTACATGAAAATGTATCCAATTCTCAATCTTGGATTAAAATCCAATGTAGTCATCACTTTGTTGTTCGGTTTCATCTATTACTTTCATTTTTGCTTGTATTGTTGTTTGTTTGTTTGTTTGTTTGTTTAATGTGTTAAATCTACCTGTGTTGTGGAGTAGTCAAACTGAGCCCCACCCTCCTGACATACAGATCTGGGAAATTGTTAATAAAACCCAGCCAGCACTGGGCAGGTTCAAAACCAGACTGCAGTGGTAAGAGGCACACAAGCTAACCACTTGGCCACCTACAACCCAGACTACAGTTAGAGAGGCATACACGCTAACCACTTGGCTACCAACAACCCAGACTACAGTGGTATGAGGCACACAAGCTAACCACTTGGCCACCTACAACCCAGACTACAGTTAGAGAGGCATACACGCTAACCACTTGGCTACCAACAACCCAGACTACAGTGGTAAGAGGCACACAAGCTAACCATTTGGCCACCTACAACCCAGACTACAGTTAGAGAGGCATACACGCTAACCACTTGGCTACCAACAACCCAGACTACAGTGGTATGAGGCACACAAGCTAACCACTTGGCCACCTACAACCCAGACTACAGTTAGAGAGGCATACACGCTAACCACTTGGCTACCAACAACCCAGACTACAGTGGTAAGAGGCACACAAGCTAACCATTTGGCCACCTACAACCCAGACTACAGTTAGAGAGGCATACACGCTAACCACTTGGCTACCAACAACCCAGACTACAGTGGTATGAGGCACACAAGCTAACCACTTGGCCACCTACAACCCAGACTACAGTTAGAGAGGCATACACGCTAACCACTTGGCTACCAACAACCCAGACTACAGTGGTATGAGGCACACAAGCTAACCACTTGGCCACCTACAACCCAGACTACAGTTAGAGAGGCATACACGCTAACCACTTGGCTACCAACAACCCAGACTACAGTGGTATGAGGCACACAAGCTATTACCATTTGGCCACTGACAACCCAGACTACAGTGGTATAAGACACATTAATTAACTGCTTGGCAACAACTGCAATTCATGGTTTTTTATGTGGTCGCTGACCTCATTACCGTTAGTACTGGTAGGGGTGACCAAGACCAACACATGAACATTGAATTCATGACAACTCAAGCAAAACCACAAAGGCAATAGTGAAGAAATATCTGAGTCTTGCATCAATTTTGAACAACGATTCATCCCATTCTCAATGTAGCAGACATCAATAACATAACACACAATAAACTTTTACAAAATAATCCATTTATTCGTGTAAAAATCATTATTTTCTAAAATTCCAAGCACAATTAAAAATTTCATAGCTAAGAATCACTCCATTTTGTTGTGCTTTTTATATGTATATGTGTCAAATATTGAAAGGTCAGTTCATATTAATGTGTTAACCTATCTTTGTTTTAACATACCGGTAGTAAGTGGACTGGCTTATTGTATAATGACATTTGATGTTGGTTAATGGTTAATGTAAAAGACACCAAATCCCTGTAATGATGCTGTAAAACTGTCCAATAATAGTCACATTAAGTTTTGTACAGTTGTATTATTTTATATGTCAGAATCACAGCAACCATATGGGTCTGCTCATAATCGCACAAACTAAATTATAAATTTATGCTAACCTTGAAAATTATGACAGAAATAAATTCACTTGTAATGACTATAAAACACTTACTCAAAACTATTTAACTACTTAGTTCAAAGAACTCTTGCAAGGGGCGTTAAATGCTCCAGCACAATCTTATGCAAGCCTCGGGATGGAAGAGTAGTAATGTCATCAGTAGTCGTTGAGGGCGCTCTCCAGTCTAATACTCCTCAAACTAATCTCAAAACTTCCATCTATCTCGCCATCAATTTTGCACCTTAACCTTGCATACTGTGTTTTAACACAATGAAGTGTTAATTTCATATATGATGTACATTGCTTTAAATTTAATATCTACATATAAAACTTTAAAAATGTTAAACTCTTTACATAATACCATTCTAGAAGTGTACTACCTGTACTGGTAGTATATATACTTCACAAAAAACTGTTTACACTCCAGAGTTATCAGGGAGTCAAGCAAGTCTCCCTTGGACAAATAAGTCATATCGTATTCGTTTGAAAAATACCTTTATGACTTATACACTTATGTAAATATGTAGAATATTATATTCTATTGTTTCAGCAGGCACCATGGCAACTTGATATTTCTTCTGATATGTGTTCCAGTATCTGGATTTTTTTTTGAGTTTGTCATTTAGCAATCAATAGTTTGTCAATGCTTGAATAAATGCCCTTTCATGAAAATGACAAGATATTATTGATTTGAATAACTGTATTATCTAAATAATAACTATATCAGTATTATCTATACTTTCTACATTATTAACAATGTCTATATTTTCTGTAGTATCAACAATGTCTATACTTTCTGTAGTATCAACAATGTCTATATTTTCTGTAGTATCAACAATGTCTATACTTTATGTAGTATCTCTAGTACAACACTGTCTATACTTTCTCTAGTATCAACAATGTCTATACTTTCTCTAGTATCAACAATGTCTATATTTTCTCTAGTACCAACAATGTCTATATTTTCTCTAGTATCCACAATGTCTATACTTTCTCTAGTATCAACAATGTCTATACTTTCTGTAGTATCACAACAATGTCTACACTTTCTCTAGTACCAACAATGTCTACACTTTCTGTAGTACCAACAATGTTTATACTTTCTGTAGTATCCACAATATCTATACTTTCTGTAGTATCCACAATGTTTATACTTTCTCTAGTACCAACAATGTCTATACTTTCTATGTTCCATTACTGGTATACACCAGTGCTTCCAAAAAGTGCTTTGAGAACAATCAGCTTGAAAGCACTATATAAAAAGTTGCATTGTTATTTAAGGTTCTTTTGCCAAATAGGAGGTAGGTGCCCACCCTTGTATGTTATCAGTTGTCTGTACCAACCACCATCCATTATCGTCTTTCTCAATAACTTCTACTTTCATTCCTTCATTTAGTGTCAATGTTCCTTCTTCATTGGCTGAGTAATCAGCAAGGACAGTGTATAAGTTAGGATTACTTGATTTTATATTTGGTGGTGGTGGTCTTGGAGGTCCTCTATGTGGTTTTGATGGTAGAGGTGTTGGTGGTAATACAGGTCTTGTGGACGGAACACGAGGTTTAAAAGCCATTTTTGGTCTTTCATCAGCTGCTGTGCCTATTTCATCATAAACGTTCATTTCTTCATTGACTGGTTTTAAGGCTGCAAATGCCTGCTGTAATTCATTAGTTATGTTTCCTCCAATAGGCTTGCTTGCTTGGTTTGTGACACCTGGTCTCTTTGCTGGCAGTGGTTTATTGGGTTTAGACAAAACATCTGGTTTACTAGGTGGTGTAGGTTTGGTTTCCACCACAGTAGGTAACACTGGTTTTGCAGTTTGAATTTGTTTGCTAGGGGTCAGAGGTCGCACTGGTTGTGTATCAGCTGTTGATATGTTCCTTGCAGCTGGTTGTGGTTTGTTTGGTGATCGTTTTTCAATAAAATTAGATGGTGCCCATCCTTCCTTGTTATCAATGTTAACATACCACCAACCACCTTCTGCTTTCTCCATAACCTAAGAAGACAACAACATTGAGGTTGAATTGTTTTTGTGGGATAGAATGAGAAAGACACAAATTTGTACTTTCTGTTCAAACACATACAATTTTACTTTCATGTGGTGTAATATGTATAATGTGAGCTTAGTTCTAGGCTGGAACGTTTGTTGTTGTGGCCACCCATGTGGGGAGAGATTAAAATGAATTCACTATTGAAAAGTCTGCCATCTCCTTTACATATTCATGTCTATACTTAAGGTAACTGAAAATTCAAGAACTTGATGATGAGAAGTGACCCTGAAATGTTTACAGGAAAGATCCAAATATTGACTTTCTGCCACAATATATACTAGACAGTCACCTGACTGATGCCGTAATGTAATGTAATGTAATGTAATGTAATGTGATGTGATGTGATGTACTTTCTTAAGAAAGACAGTTTATAGTTTGCCACAAAAAGATGTTTTTAGGGATGCCCTTTTTACATCACATGTAAAAGTGCATATTGTATACCACTACATTCTAGATAGATGAACTTTCAAAGTGACAAATTTGTGAAGCGAAGTGAAATGTAAATATAGCCATATGTTTTAAATTTACCTTACCTTAACTTTTTGTCCTTTCTTAAAACTGACTCCATCTTCCATCATAGCATCAAAGTCAGCAATAGTATAGTAGTCTGGCTTTTCTTTAATACTACCCTTACCAGAATGTGTTTTCTAAAATACAAGACAAGAAACATCATAATTGCACATATTTCTAGACATATACCATCATGGTAACTAGGGTAACAGGGTGTAGATATAAACTATCATAGCATACACAGTAACCATGGTAACAGTGTCTAGACGTATACCACAGTAACCATAATAACAGGGACTAAACATGAACCATGGTGAATGGGTATATACATATACCATGGTAACCATGGTAACAGGCAGTGACAAATTGCAGTAACACCATTCCTCAACTTGCTAGGTGGTATCTGTGGACAAAATTCTGTCAAAATTTTGAATTTCATATTGACTATTTTTTGAAAGTACTTTTGTCATTTGATGAGCATTTATTTACATCTGTAAGACATGACTGC
Source organism: Glandiceps talaboti (assembly GCF_964340395.1). Lineage (NCBI taxonomy): Eukaryota > Metazoa > Hemichordata > Enteropneusta > Spengelidae > Glandiceps > Glandiceps talaboti. The sequence goes on along the minus strand of NC_135563.1, from coordinate 19,577,468 downwards.
AATGAAATACTTGATATTTTTATGTGACAAAACAAATTTTAAAATTCATAAAATTTCAAAAAATGAAGTGTACACTATGGGAAAACACAATGCATTATAAACATTCACTTTTTATCAAATTTGAGAATTTCAACATTTACATGTACATACAATATGCTCCTAGCTACATAAGAGTCAATGAAATACCAGGTAACCATAACAACATAAACAACATCTAGGGGCTAGATGATATGGTGTTCCATGTGTACCAAATGTCTCATTGCAGCTACACTTTTTTCAAACAGTATTCTTTTAAAAGTACATTACAGGGCTTAATATAACACTATGTATGTTCATCATGGAAGCACTAAGATTTAATAGACAAGTTCTCTTCTCCACTTTAGATTGAGAAACAGACATGTTTTGAAGAAATCACTTGTCCTTCTTCAGTGTCTTGAATTTGAAGATAAGAAAAGGTTAGTTAACCCACCGACTTGTCTATGCCTAACCATTTCATATCTCCAGTTTATTAAATGACAACACCTCCAAACTTGGATCATGCTGTAAGATCCAGTTATAGAGACCCCCCAATCTCTATGGTTAGACACTGAAGACAGACAAATTGTCCGAAAAATGTCATGTTTCCCAATCAAAAAGTGGAAGAAGAGAACTAGTGTATATGCTTAATATGGTTATGATATTCTTCTTCCTTGTATACATACACTCTAATAGTGTACAGATTGTAACTACTAGGTATTTAAACACAAGTTATACCTCTTCCACAAGTCTTGCAATAGACTCAGCCCAGCTCAAACATGGCGAAATAATAAGTGCCCATGCCCCAGTCTTGGCATCTTTAAAGTGGCACTTACATGAATCCGCTACAAATACATACACTGTAAGAAAAATCATAAATAATTGAAGAATAAACGAGAAATTTACCTTAACTGTACCTCTACGTGGTGGTGGCTTGTGCCTGAACAGTGGTGATCTGTTTGCAGCTGGCAGAGAAAGATAGAAAAGCAGAGAGGGAAATCACTTTTGAGCAAGGTTTTATAGCCTATGTAGAATACCAGTACAGAATTCCTTACAATTATTCCATGACTATTACTGAAATGTGTTATTGAGGGAAGGACTTTCCCCAAAAAGATAATGCCTGTGACTTCTAGAAATTGAAGGCAATAGGATCAAATAGCACTGCTACATTGTAACAGTGTGATTGGTATGTAGAATAGGTGTTTTGAATTCAGTATAGGTGACTTGGAAGTCAGTAGCTTGTTCGGTGAAGTATTGAGGATGGTGAAACAGAAGGGGTATATACACACGCATTGCAAAATAGGAGGGGTATACACACAGGAGTGCAGCATTGGAGGGGCGATTAATACATACTTGGGAATGTGGCAAACAAGGGAAGGGGTGAGGTATATCATGATGGAGGAAAGGGTGATGGGTCGGTGTACATGCGCTAAACAAATGGGCGTGGTATATTCACACATTGGCTGCTAGAGCATAACTGACCAGTGCATGGTAACTTACTGACTGGTTCAATAGCAGGTACATCAAGTTGTGAACTTGGAACTGTTTTCTTGGTTTCAACATTTGTGGGTTGTTTTGGTTTGCTTATATCCATGACATTACCAATCATTTCCACTGGCTGTTTAGCTTCTATTTTATTCTCTTTATAGACTTCATGTAAATATGTAGCTGGTGCCCATCCTTCTTTACTTTGATATCTGTAAAATTGAGTCACATCAGTATTTTATTTGTCTACCATTTGGTGATGATACCTTACATTCCTTCAGAAGTATACAATATGTACATTGACATTACTGTCAAGCAAACTGGATACCATAGTAACCAGGCATGTAAATAATAATTGTTTGTGATGTTTTGGGCTTAGAAAACAAATAGAAAATAAACAAAAGAACAGTCTGTGTACATTTTTTGTTAGATAGATGAATTCTACCTGCTCATTGGTATTGAAATTATGCTAACATCTGATACAGTCTAGATGCTGTCCATAACTTTGATCCTCTTTGACCTCTCTCGACATTCTGTGCTAAATTTTAAATTACTATCACCACCAACAGCTGTATTTAATCCAATTGGAGCCCAATGACATTATCACATTGTGTGGCGTAGGTGGCATTATGATGTAAACATAATTTGCATGTCACCAGGGCATGTCAGGTGTCAAGCTGTCTAATACATATTAGAACATTACAACCATTTCTAAACAGAGACGCAGGCCGATACACTTTACCACCTATCTGGGACAATATTCTGAAGTCATGCATGCGTAAACAACGCATGACTTCACATCCCTGAAGAAGACCCGAGGACTTAGTTTGAAAGCTAGGATTTATCCATATTTTGCTGCACTACAGAGTTTTAATTTATTTGTAACTATCAATATGTAGAGATGAGTCGTCATCATAATAAATTTTACAAATTGTTTTCTTACCTAATAAACCACCATCCATCAAGGTTCTTTTTCACTACATCCACAACAACTCCTTTGTCAAAACTAATCTCATCACTATTTTGTGCTGTGTATGGACTGATGCTAACGAACCTCTCTGAAATTGAAATGAAATTGAAAAGAAGCACACATAGGATTAAACTTTCGATCCAAATATTAACTTGAAAATTGTACCTGAAATTGTCGACTACACACTTCAATCAGAGCGTGTCTCTACCAACAGATTGACCAACTATGCAGAACATGTTACCTTACAGACATGTAAGCCAGCCTAATAAGGGGTTGCTAAATTTCAGGCAACAATTTACATGTTTGCATTTGGATCAAAGGTTTCATTTGATACTATGGTTTATCAACACAGATGAATTTTCATTTGAAAAAAAAAAGCTAGTATATACAGCATCTATTTCTAAACCTACAGCGCCATTCTCTAAATATAGTAACAATTCAATATATTAAGATAAAATCATCACATACATGTCAGTGCAGAATTAACCAAATTTACATGTTATATTACCTAGGTATACATATAATTATTATCAAGTTTTTGTTTTCTGATTACATAACATGTACCAAATTACACATCATTTGAATAATTAATTATGTGTTTGCAAGGGAAGAAATCTGTGCATATGTTACTCAACACAATTTTTCTTGTTCCTCCATTTTTCTTATAACTGTTCTTTTGGGGGCAGGTGAATTTCAGCCTTATAATGTTACTTTGTGAGTGTGTTTCTGGGATGTTTATAATTGTGACATTTTCTCAAGTGACGTCTGGTTATTATACTGGTTATATATGTTTCACATGACCCAACCAACCCTATATTTTCTTCAATCTGATGAAATAATTTAAAAAATTGATGCCCTCTCTGGCAAGATTAGAAAATATCACACATAGCCCGCAGGTGCTATGTTTGCAGGGCCTGGGTGACTCTGGGATAGCCTGTGGACTGACTGGGAAAGCCTTGACAGTTCCACAGCAACTTGATATGGAGCGTGCAACATAGCCCTGTCACATAGTCCCAAACCCGAATGGATCTCTGTAGCATTTGTGTGTGTTTGTTTGTATTTGGCTGCATAACAGAAAATCGCTGGGAGGAGTTCCCAGCACAAAAATTTTATTGAAAAAAAAGAAAAAAAAAGAAGAAAATATCACATCACTGATTATATGATGGCAACCTCACGAGCACGTATCTGAGCAAAAAGTATCGTTTATTGCTGAAATTTGGGAATTTTAATATAACAAAAATGGCTCAAAGTTTCCTTCTGACTTTAATTACCATTTCTAAGTCATTCAGAATGTTAAAATATGATTATGAAGTCAAAATATCACCAACATGTCACAAATCATAATCTTACCTGGAGCAGCACTTGTGTCAACATTTTTAAAGTCATCATCATTGTCATCATCCACCATTTGTAGAAAAGTTGCAGGAACCCAGCCTTGTTCATCTTCTAAACTTACAAACCACCAACCTAGTAATGGAAAAAATCCAAATATTTACCACAAAATGGTCAATAGCAAATTCTTTATAAACGTATACTGAGGATTCTGAAGATATAAGTACTTTAACCTTTGAATGAAATACACGTGTAAAATTTGCCATTTTTTTCTAGTATTAAAATTAATACATATACAATGTACACCTACTGGGTTTTCCCTGAATTAGGTGAAACCCTTATGTTACATTTCTTACATCAGTTGAGATCAATTTAGTTCATATCTATAGTAAGTTTTACAATGTACTCTCAAGAAAGCAGTATGCCCCTTCTGGTCCGTCAACATCCCTGCTGACTAATGTCTGGAAGCAAGATTTTTAATCTGCACTTTGGGGGGTTGCTGAATAAAGCTAAGTACCTCTGTCTGGGTGCCCTCGGGCTACTGCCCTCAGTGTTGACCTTTGCTTGCTTTTGAAGTATGCAGAATAGCCTGAGGGGTCTAGCAGCTAGACTACTTTGTCTACTAAAACAGCAATTGTGGCCCTGTGACCCGACAAACTATGTTTTGCCCCTGGTAAAAGATATCAGTTACACAGACCTGTATGGTTTTTCTCAATAACCTCCACGATATCTCCACCTTGTAAATTCAGTTCATTTCTCTTCTGTTTCTTATAATCAGCAATGGCAACATAGTTTTGGAGTTGGACAGGATCAGATATCATAACTTCAGAATCTGTTCAAAGAAAGAAATTAATAGGACATTTTTTATGGAATATTTTGTCGACACTGCTGATATGGCAAGTTGAGAAGACAAAACAGTTATTATTATATAGGAGTAGATAAGTACTAGTGTATGAGTTTAACACTTCTTATGCCATACAAGGTGATATAAAAAAAAGGGTTTCACAAGAAAGTACATGACAAAACTACATGTTCTAAAATTTGTTTAGCACAATTTTTAAAGTAATGATAATCTAGATTGAAATTTACTAGAAAAACTTACTTTTTCATAAAAATTTGGCATATATATTCTCTACTCATAGTCATATTTCATTTTTTAAAAAAGTGTTCACTTCTGCAACAATGGTAGTTTTTTGAAGGGGGAAGGGAATCTGAAACTGTGAGGGGAGGGGAATCTGAGAAATCAATAGTGGCATATTCATAAAGAGATATAGTAATAACAAGAAGGATTCATTAACAGATAAAATTGGTTTCTTTTATAATTTTAGTAAGATTCTTCTAAATCTTAGAATCCACTTTACTTCTAACTTTGCTTTAACTGTTTTATGATTTTTGGTGTGCTTCTCTGGGGGATTATTGTTCATACTATCAAATATGATATTTTAAATCAACTTACCCTTCCTAATCTTACTTGCATCCCTGAAATTACAAAGAAATTTGACAAACCGTAAATACAAATGTTTACTATCAAAATATTACCATATTAAACTGTTTACATTGGTACATATTTGAATATTTCCACTGCTTTCTGTAATAGTTTACAACAAAGATCTCATGTTTGCTTTATGTTCAGGGTTTTAACATACAAAATACAATGCTGAACATGTACATTAATTAACCAATACTATCAAAGTCTTAGGCAATCTATATTAATTGTCACTAATTGTGTTCTGTCTGTCTAGCATTGCATCAAAGGAGCTAAGATGAGAGACCCATTAACAGCGTATTTGTCATTTACGGTTAGAATATTGATTTAGTGGCTGTGTTGATGCCATTTTTGCATACATTGGAAAGGTTAGGACATGATTTTCAGGAGCAATATTACCATGAAATAATGGCAAACTGTACTGGATTATTTCTTCTCTACCGACACTTACTGGTTTGGTGTATCTGATGGGTTGACGTCATCTGGCAGAGTCTCAAAGAAAGCATGTACAACCGGACACTCTGATATCTTGGCAGGTAGACTGATTAATGTCTGTCAAAATACAATACAAAGTAAATATGAAATACAACCTATCAATAGCATTGACCTTTATGGGAAAGACTTCATTCAAAGTGAAACTTAGATTAAGACAGCATGATCACTGATACAAAAACAACAGTGGGTAGCTCTGATGTAGTTTCAAATAACACTTTCAAATAAGAATACATTGACTCCCTAATGTTTATTTTAATAAAATCAATAAAATCAATAAAATAACCGGAATCACCCTTTGCGTTATTATATTTTGTGGATAATACTGAAGTTACCTTTTCGGAATCTACCTTTGAAGTGACTGTGTAGTTTTTGTCTGAATGGCTTAATATCAATCTAATCGTCTGTTGGAAGGACACAGTGTAAAGTGGTTGTATCTACATAACTGGAGTTATGGGAAACAGGAAATAACATTTGGTTTATACATAATTCTAATTTTGGTTTTAACATTACCTGACAGTACTGGTCAATTGCTACCAATCTTTCCATTGCTACTTTTCTTATATTGCTTCTACTCAGTATTTTCTTTCCTGTATGAAGAACAATTGAATCCAGGGTTAAAACAAATCCAAGACATAAGCAACAACTGAAATGATTGGTTGGTTCAGAGATGTGATAACCTTTAAGATGACACAATTGAACTGATTGGTTAGGTCAGAGATATGACAAAATCAGTACCAAATCATGTAATGTAAATACTTCAATAGAATACTTTACACATCATGCAGGTAAACTTGCAAATATGTACATTTACATATTTGTGTACATTTACATACTTTACAAATAAATTTGCATATTTACATTATACATTAACATATTCTTGTACATTTGCATATTTTACAAATAAATTTGCATACTTTACATTGACTTGTCATAGGTTCTTAGTAGTATTCATAGGTTATGGTGTTTTGTTATTTGATACTGTTTATCCAAAACAGCAAATTTTGTTTATTTTATTTTTAAAATACGACTGTGCGTTTATGTGATTTTGTGTACATGGCATAATCATGTGCTCATTTACATACAATTAACTTTCCAATGCAAAATGATTACAAAGTTAATTTTTGTGTATATGCTGGGACACTGATTGCCAATTGTACAGTCATATCACATCCCTGGATATCAACATTCCTAATACAATGGTGGGTGAGTAGGTGATGGGTAGGTTGGAAGTCACAGGATGTCATTGCTTGAACAAAGAAGTGAACTTTGTACCTGGTAAAAATGGGATACTTCTTATGGCAGGATCTCTAGTACCAGCCTCTTCCGGAAACATTTCCAGTAATCTGATCTGAAACAGTACAATTTTATGTAAACTTATACAGATGTACTTTCATACAGTTCATTTCCTGTTTCGGTTTTCTTTCGGTTTCGGTTATTGCCATCTTCCTTTCAATATTATCAAACACAACAGCTTACATTCCCTGGGTTTAGAAGCCTGGCAACTCTGGCCTGTAATCTACTTTTTTAGTATTTCTATCTTTCCTTTCAGACATCCTCCCTCAATTGATTCAATATTGGTATTGAAACAATATTTACTGTTGACTACACTCTAAGTACTACCATCCTAACAATATCGTTAAAATCCTGAAACCTTAGTATAATAACTATACAGCTAAATATTTTGGTATTTTTCTTCTGGTAAAAAAGATAAAAATGACCAGAAACTGCTTAATTTTTCAAAATTTCTTGTCAGTTATTTCAAATAATGTATACAAATTACAATGTTTGTTTTAAGAAATTTGCTACGTCATAGTGTGGTATGGACAACACTAAATGTAAACATTACGAGGTAGAACAAGTGTCGTCATCAGTTTTTTGTTTTTTTTTAAAGATTACAGACTGTAACTCTAAAATGTACTCTATTATTTGTTTTAAAATTTTTCTTTTTGTGAAAGAATAAAGTGTTGAAAAAAGAATGTGTGTATGCAAATGCAAACCATTATGTTGTAACTATAGCAACTGTAATGTGTTGGTCTTTATACACATCATGCTATATACCACCTTACCTGAAAGTCAAAAAATCGACTGTATCTTCTATAAATAACATGTGATGTGTTGTCCGACCAATGCACATGGATGACGTATACCTGTAAAATGTGAAAGAAAGAATCAAATCAGTTTAGTAAACGAAGGAAAATAGAAATGGGTCAACAAATCTCAAGGGCTTGACTTTGCTTTTGTAGTCTGATTTAAGACAAGTGAATTACTCAGCAACAAGCTTCTCTTGATTTCTTTAATTTTCATTTTCATTTTTTAAAGTATACTTTATAAATTTCTTTATTTTACTTATCTTGTGCTTTGTAACCTGAATTATTAAGTGTTCGAATAAATTACTAACTACTACCTTATACATTTTGTAGTCTAGACAAGATAAGACTACCGGCACTGCTTATTTGGTAGTTGAGGTGCAATACTTAGTCGTCTATAAGCTGTGGACTACTGCTATAAACTTGAACAGTGGTCTCTACTAAAGGTTTCATTTTTTATCATTTGGTATCATCCTCCTAAACACTGATTTGGGTGGAAATTCTCAAATGTCAAAAGCAAAAAGAATCTCCTCTGACTAAAGAATAGAGTCATGATGGTTGAATAGATAAAGAGGTCAGTTACGAATCTATGGGTTATAGATTCGTGTCTCACCATCCTAATGCTATTTGTCTCGAAATCATGGATTATTAAAGTCCTTTGGCAAGACTGATTGAACCCCTGTCAACCCAGTAGTAGAATTGAGGACCAGGTAGGATAGAGGCTGTTATGTGAATTTATTCACAGTTAATAGGCTGCAATGGACTATATGATCCCCTAGTTATTGATGAAATATAATTACAAGCTCTGTGCCATTATAGGTCCATGCCAGGAGGAATAGATGCCAAGTGTTTTGAGCACAGTGGGGGAAAACACTATGGTATTAAACTTATGTTATTCATTACTATATCAGAATGATTGAAAATTTATATTTTTTGTACTGGTTGTTGTTGGCACAAAGATGTGGCTAAATTCACATTAAAACAGACATTTGTTGAAAAGTATCAGAAAGTAAATTTTGAAATGACTGATGTAAGTACACAGTAAGAAGAATCTTTCTCACAAAAATAATGTTTGAACTTTGAGGAAAATACTCCAAATATTCATAATTATCAAATGTATAAATACCGCATTTGAAAATTTAGACAACTATAAATAAAAAAAAAACTATTCAAATTCTGGTTGTGATCAGATTATTTATATGTAATTTCAATAGGGTATAGATTATGTAAGAGATTTTATAAATGTTTGGTTTACATATTAAAAGAAAGAAGAATTAGAAGAATGTAGAATTTGAGTTGATAAAACATCTCAATGACAATATACATTTATTTGACTTTGAAATATCATGACATCATGCCCAAAGTCAATTCAACAAAAATGTGATGATATTTGTACTGTCTGTTCTTTCTGCTGTATCTTTATTATCCTGTATTCTATAAAGTCATTTTCACTATTTAAACCCCACACTATCCCTCATTGGAAAGTAACATAACATGCACACATGCACACACACACACACACACACACACACACACACACACACACACACACACACACACACACACACACACACAAATGCATACACATGCACATACACACACATACGCATACACACACACACACACACATGCACGCATGCATGCACATGCACGCACACACACACACACACACACACACACACACACACACACACACACACACTCACTCACTCACTGATGTCAAAAATTGAGACACACCCAATTCAGGGTCTATACATATGTGTTTTCTCCTTCGTCACAGTTTGTGTTTAGTGACGTATTTGCGGTGATTGCTCCCTCCTATGATCACCCAATGTACGTAACTGAGCTTACACTGACGAAGAAACAGTACACACAAACACCAGTAAATAAAGAATATCGTCTTCTAGATCACAAGGTCCATTTAAAGATTTTAATTGGACATTGACCTATCTGACGCAGGTTATAATGCCACACCTAGCTAGGTATAAAGATATCAATTAATTTATTTGGCATATGCAAATTTCTTTATCTCTGCTACATTTTAAGAATAATTTCTATGCAAAACTATTTTTAAAACTAAATTTTTCACATAAAAGACTTAGGTAATTGTTTTGAAGATCCATTTGTTTGATATAATTAAATCATATCAGACTTCAAATGCTGTAATATACACATTTCATTGTGTCATTCAAGTACATTACAGTATTTGGTAATATTTTACGGTCAAAGATAATTAAGGCCATACATACAAATTATGCAAATCAAAATGTATCTATCTATTTATCTATTAATACTCTTTCGGTGGGGGGAGGGGGAGGAGTTGTTTATACACAAACAACTACAAGATGGGAAGTACTGGATTAATTATATATCTATTTGACAAGGATGTCCCCAAATATGTTCTAGCTCCCACCTACATCTGTCAAACTTCCATTATTCCATTGTGATCTTGTTTGGGACTACGTGCTATGAAGCATGATTCCTGCCATGTTTTGTACCTTGTCATTCTAGAAGTGACAATGGCAGTCTCAGCATGTGTCCAGGTCTCCTGGGTGGTCAGTGTATAGCACCTGTAGTACTAGACTCAATATGTCCTTACAATGTACTCTTCATCTCAAGTCATGACTTGGGGAGGGCCCCTATATTTGTGTCAATGAAATACAGCTAGTTCATCAATTGATATGTTGTTTACCTATCAAGCCTGTGAGAACGTATAGTGGCCAAGGATCACATCATTTCAACACTTTGACCTTTCATGATCTTTCTTAAGCCTAATAAAAAAATTGTGCGGTTCCAATTACGCTCAATTTTAGAATAGGTGGGGTAGGTAGATTTTTTATTTTATTTTATTTTTTTCTGTGTGAGTGTCTAGTTCAGGTTTTCCATTTTTTTCAAAATGGTCTCTGTGCTGTTTACTTCTTCCTATCAGATGTACAGTCATTACAGAGTGGAAGAACAGTTTTATTTTGTCTTTTTAAGTTGTTGTCAGTTTCTGCATCCACTAGTTCTTGTGAGACTTCACAATATTGGCGATTTTATTATTCTTTTTGTTGAATACATAAAAAAAAGAGTTTAGGGTCAGCAGTGAAAAGCTAGGTGGGGGGGGGGGTAACTGGAATCAAACAATTATTTAGGCCTTAGTGTTATTTTATGTGACATAACTAAGTGAAAACTCTAAACTTTCACTCAGCAACCCCCCCCCCCCCCACCATAAGAAGATCGGAAATAGATCTCATACATATGAAACATCTGTACTCTTTTCATTGTAGAATAAATATTATATTATATTTTCATTTAAATGCAAAATCAAGAGTGTGCACTAGCTATAACTAGAGTTATTTTTTTAAAAATTGACAACCAACAATTTTTTTCACTGAAAATGATTAAAATAGTTATAATTTGAAATTAGAGATCAATTTTATCCAAAAGTAGTCTAATAACCAACCATGTATAGTACGGTACATTTGTGTATAGTAACCATGGATATGTATAACAGGTTCAAATCATGGTGGGGCACCGATTTCAGGGTGTGGACCCAAAAAGTATATTGAATTAGATTAATTGTACCATATGTGTACAGCTTCACAAATAAATTTACCCACAGGTGATTCAATATTGGTCAAAATGTATGATATTATGAATATAAGTAGAAGTCAATATCTAACAATTTTTTTTTTTTTAATCGTTCCAGTTACTGCGAGCTTTAAACAACTACAAATGTTCATCATTCGTGTATATGTATGCTCAACTAGAGATACTCAATGTATCTGCTAGGCTCTGAGGACATTCAATTTGTAGTTTGATACATGATTTAGAAAATCAGAAATCCACTCTTATGAGTCTTAGCTAGACTTGACTTTTGATCTCATCCATGTTATTTGTTGAAATTTATATTTCATGGCCATTTATAACTTCTTCTTTTTTTCAAATGTTAAACATATAATATGTTGTGTTTTATGTGACACCCAGCACTGCAAGCTTCACATAATTTCCAATTGCTAATAATGTCATACATAGGAATGTTATATATATATATTCATTCGGAGATATTCATTTGTTAAAAGAATGCAAAATATTAACAATATAAATATTAATTGATGGGCTGAGTCAAAGCTGAATGAAACGTGGTGACATTTACTTGTAAGAACATTTATTATGAAATCCTGATGGCCATGGGACGTTTTAAAAATTAACTCAAAAGGCTGTTGTAATTTATTCCTATATGTCACTGTATCATACACCAATGCGTCTCAGTTCAGAGTTTGTTACCAGTGAATCAACTATACTGCCTATACACTTTGAAAATTGAACACTCCCTTTTAAATCAACATCTCGTTGTAAAAATTGAAATAACGTCGCCCTCTTTGCATAAGTATTCGGTACAGACTGTCACCGTCTCTCTCCATGCCATAAGTGATGAGTCACCCGGGCATTATACTTGACAAAACTTAGTAACACAAAACGGGGACCACTTTCCCTTTTGTAAGTTGTAGCACAATACAACAAAAGTCAATACTAGGAAACAAAGAAATAGCCTCCATACAACTGTCCACTGCCAGGAATGTTTCCTTGCCTTCTACTAGTTCTAGTCATGCGATAGCATGAACATTGTGGTACGTTCATGAACATACATCATATGTAAACTTACAGCACTGTAATACTGCACTGCACCAGCGTCTTGACTCTTGTTACACGACACGCCCGACATCTAACGTCTGAATTACAAATTTTGATATTGACTTAGAAGTTAGAGTGTAAAGAAACGCACTTACATAATGTTTGCTTGGAAATCTCCTTTTTTCGGCATCAACCACCTTCACTTCAATAATTGTTCGAGCCATGGTAAATCTGGAAAGTACTGTTGGTCACTGATCATACATCTATTGATCTCAGCAGCTCTTCTCTTGCTCCTAGGCTACCCGTTGCTTCATCTGCAATGCCTTGGTTGTAACCACAGCGTCCATATGTTGAGATGTTTACGTCATCAGAAGTCGTCACAACTATAACCTCTGACCAGCCTGAATGCCCCGCCCATACACCGTTACGTCTACATGTATACACAAGCTATTGTTAAGAGTATTGTCGGTTTACCTCTGTTAATATTACAATTAAGGCGAATAAACAATCTTTCTGGCGGTAACTCTCCTATTATTATAATTTGAAATAAAACAATGTGTGAGTTGTATCACGTGACCACAAGTTCTGTCGTACTCAGACGTGCTCCAACTTCAGTCCAAGTACTTTCATTTCTATTTCCGCTATTCTACGAATTAATACCAAATAAGGAAAGTCCCAAGTCGTGTCGTGAACAGAGAGCAGTACAGTCAACACCACAGAACATTGCAATTTGCATGCTATATTTAGCCGGATGAGTCGTACACCACGGCGTCAGAATAGACAGAAGATTTCCACATCTAGCTACCCACCCACTCATTCACCGAAGCCGGGACAGTCAGAAAGACAGTTACTGGTTACACTGGTAGTAAATAGTCATATATAAAAACAGCGCTTCCCACGGTACGGTTTCAGATCAGATTTGGTGAGTAACTTTAAAGTTTAATTTGTTTACCTTACATAGTGTAATGCGTAATCTATGGATATCGCATATTGATAGGTCTATCACCAGACATGTGATGAACAATGAAGTAGATCAAATGTTAAAATAGATCATTATGATGTAACATTTCATGTCCTTTTACTTGTAAGTTGTATGTCTGTTTTTCGAGTGTAGACATACTAGTACCACTGAACCTCAGGTATTAGACTAACGCCATGATCATGTATACATATCCTGTTTCCTTAAACGTTGTTTAAGGTCATGGGAGTATGTGTGTTTAATATGTTAGTCTTAAGTTATAAACTATATGAATAACAGTGTTGAAATTGAAGTATGCATTTCAAAGATATAGTCTAATTACCAAAAACAGTAATTATATATATGTAAATGTCTAATTATTGTTCATTGGATGTTTACCAAAATCTAATCAGTTCTTGTTATTACCATATGGAAGATGTGTAGCAAGTTTCATTAGAATTGATGCAGGAGTTTTTGAGATATCGTGACCACATCAGACAGATGAACAGACACAGACATACACACAGACAGACGGACACACACACACACACACACACACACACAAAGCATAACATTACACTTCCTTAATGGAGTTAAAAAGGAGAAAATGAAATACAGAATACAATTTGAAAATATGCCATGTTTACCTTTACCCTCTCTTTCTGTGATTGAAAATAAGATAAATGTTAATCGAAATTGGAAGCATCAATTTTTGATTATTTTGGATGAATGAATGAAGGAATGACTCAAGGAAATGAATCAATGAAATAGATTTTATTTCCTACATGAAAATAAAGGGGTGAAAGTACAAGCAACCAACAATCTGATTAAAATCCGACGAGAGGAGGCGATAAGGCTAAAAATGTAAACATGTACTACGAAGGTCAATTCAAGCAAAATAATGAAGGTCAAATAGCAATGAATGATTAGCCGACATCTAGATTGGATTTTAATCAGCTTGAAGCAACTAACAGAAAAGTAAATAATAAATGTGAAATACAAATTTCAAAGAAGTGGATGTGAGACAGGAAGAAAGTTTGAGTATGGAGGTATAAGGTTTCCCCTTATACAAATGTACTTCCATGGTTTGAGGAAACTGACCCTGTCTAATCACTTGACACTTACATTGAACACTCAAAATTGTGGTGACTGCTACTGATAAATGATAAACAAATAAGATACAGGAAATTTGATAAAGGTTGTAATTGAAGTAGATGTCAAGGACTATAATATTGCTACTACCGCTACTACACTATTCTGCTATCCTAACTGACATTTTGATTTTTTTAAATTTTCGTGTCCTTCCAAGTCTGCTCTGACTCGTCTTTCCAGCAGGTCTCGAATGGCATTCCACCATAGACTGTGATTGGTTGAATACATAATTAGAGATATTTAAATTGCACAATAAATTTCTTATGAATTATTTGTCTAAGAAACTAAGTTTTGGTGTACTTGAATGAATTTAGGGATTGAAAAGTGTGTCATATGTGCCAAATTTTTGTAACCTGGTTTTTGGAAATATGAATACCAGAGTTGAAATGATTCATATTTTAGCAATAAGGCCACATGTAAAATAATATACCATGTACATTGCAAAAAACATGTCATCAAGTGAAGAAAATACAGCAAAAAAGGTGTCACCAATAAAGAATGACCCTGCAGGATAGTATGATGAAATTGTGTCAAAGCAGAATGACTCATTGTTATCAGGTGAATCCTGTGTCATCTCTCCATAGCTGTCGAATATAAATAACTCACTGCAGTGATCATGTTTTCTTCTTAGGTTTTACACACCCAATACAAGTAGCCATAAATCAAATGATTTGTGTTAGCCACGTTACAATCCAACTGAGCATGCTCAGATGCAAAGGACTATGGGATTGTTAGTAGTTATATTTAATTCCAAATCTAGGGTGATCAGTAGAATATTTATCCTTCCAGCAAAGAATCAGGTGAACAGAGACTGAATCATTTGTGGCTGTAAACAATGTAACAATATTACACCAATGAATGGTTCTTTTGAATATGGATTTATATGAAGTCAATGGAGAGAGAAAACTCAAATTTCATTGCACATGAAATTGATTTAATTTAATCAAGATATATTTGATCAACTTTTCATCAAAAATTAAATAAGGCCAAATAAAAAAAGCTGTTTTTTACATATTCAAGAAAAATAATAATAAAATCGCAAAAATTGTGAAGTCTCGCAAGAAATAGTGGGTGTAATGGCTGTACATCTGATAGGAAGAAATAAACAACACAGAGACCATTTGGAAAACAATGGAAAACCTGAACTAGACACTCACACAGAAAGACAAATACTGGTATAATAAAATGAAATAAAAAATCTACCTATCCCACCTATTTTAAAATTGAATGTAATCGGAACCACACAATTTTTGTTTTTTTACGCCTAATCATGTAAGTTAATTGTTGAATTATGTCTAGTCCTATAGATGTAAGATTTGTTGTTATTTTTTTTAAGATTTGTTGTTATTTTTTTTAAAGATTTGTTGTTATTTTGTTTCTTTCAGACTGCATAACTACAGAAATGGAGTACAATGAGAAGTATCGTTTACGTAAAAACAGAGCAGCACTTGTTGCGACTATGGATGTCAGATATGTATTAGACACTCTGGTTGCCAACTTTGTATTTGATATTGATGATGACGAAAGAGTAAGGGCTGCAACTACATCACGAGTAAGTTTCAATCGAGGAAAAGTCCAATCATGCTTATTTTCTGCCTGTTTCTGATAAAATGTAAAGTGTGTGAAAACAAAGTGATTTGGGTATTCATGATGTCATCACAACAGGTTTTCCCATAAACCCTTGCATGAAATCCCTGAACACATGTCAAGTGTAGTAGGGTTCATTTGCAAGATTTCAAATTTAAAAAGCCTTTTGAGGTGCTATTTTATCACCCAAAATCATAATTAAGTTAATCAATATAAATATATAATGGGCAGAAATAAGCATGACCAAATAACTGTACATGAAATGTCAGATGGTTAACATCAAATGCAATCAATAGCTAAACAAAGTATGGGCTGATTGTATTGAAAATTACAGCAAAGCCACACCTGTTGATGCAAAACATACATAGGGGGAATTGTTTTTAATGGTCCAAGTCTTATAGGATTATAACCATGGTTGTGTGTCCAATCAACCCAGTTGTATAATTGGGACTATGCAGAATAGAGGTTTTAATGTGAATGCTATAATCCTATACACTTTATAGAGGCTGTAATAGATTGTAATGTTCCCCAGGGAGTTAAAGTTTTAAGAGCTATACTTTAAAAGGCTATAGGTTCATGCCAGGGGTAATAATTGTAAAGTGCTTTGAGCACAATGTGGGAGAGCGTTACATAAAAATCTAACATTATTATAAGTATTATTATATTGACATTTGAAATTTGTTATTTTGTATTTTGCAGGATAAAGCAGCCATGCTTCTAAATCTACTAGAAAAGTCCAAGAGTTGTTTTGCGTACAAGACATTCAGAGAAGCTTTGAGAGAACCATATCCTCATTTAGTAGAAATGTTAGATAAAACACAAATCAGTGAAAACGATCATCTCAGAACGTCAACACAAACAACAACGTCCCCAAAGCAAAAAACTAGACCAATACAAGAGTCTTTAGCAGGTACATAACCACATTCCATTACTCCAACCCCTGATACTGGTATTAAAAAATAGAATGAGATAGTTCATGACTACTAAATTTTGTTTTCAGCCCTCTATGGTGTGATGCATTTCATATGACCCTTGACCTCATTAGCATATTACGGGTCAATGAAGGAGTGAAGAACTGTATGTAGCTGTCAATCAATACTTTAATGCATGACACAAGTTATTGTTGAGACTGGATAGAATTACTGGTAAGCATTTGCCACTGACTGAGCAGGAACAATTTTTCATTGTAAATATAATACAGTATTTAAACTGAGCTGGAGTTGTAGCTGTATTTTTCTAGAGAAAAGTTTTTTTAATGTACAATTTTGACATATAAGATGATAAAGTCTGCTACATGGTTGTGTAAATTAAATATTACCACTGAATTACCAACAACAACATACAGGAAAATGAAAGTAATAGTCCTCCAACAACTTCAATCGATTCACCACACTACAAACAGGCTCCTATAACTCATTACTGAATTCTCTTTTTGCTCACATCACAGTGCAACCAGTTAGAAGGAAAGAAGATCAGCAGTTAGTAAGGAGAGCGCCCCCAAGTGGTGGACATGACTGTACAGATGGTGGTGGTCGTGGTACTACTAATATGATGTCATCTACATCTGCGACCTACAATCAGAATGTTGCTAAAATCCGTGGCAGGGGAAACTTTGTCATCATGGGATCAAGTGGTGTTACTGTCAATTTTAATAGAAATTAAAGGAAACAATTCGAAGAGATGAGATTTGACTGAAAATTGTTTCTGTATTAACCATCTGAAGGGGATGTCAGACTGGCACCATGACAACGCAAGATGGAACGTTGTGACAAGTAATTGTCTTGTGAATACAAATGATATCCAGGAGTCATGCTTTCTAAGACCTGGATCCTTCTGTGACCATGTTTGTTATGGTATGTCCAAGATTTAGATATTGAGAAAGAACTTATTTTAGAACTTATGTAATCAATAATATATATACTGCAGACAACAGAATTTTATACTTTGGTATTATAGTTGCCCATAGATCTTAAGGGGTTCCCTCCTAGCTTGATCTATGATTTGCCAAGCCTTCAAAATTCTACTTCGTGAAATTTCTATGTGCAAGGATGCTGTTCAGTTTTGCAGTAGTTAAAGCAATCACTAATCTGGAACTCATGCTGAATTATTTGATAGGAAAATGCATTGTCAGTAAGATTGTAGAACAGTAAACTAACTGTACATTACATGCATATTATATTCAAGCTAGGGAGTCAGGTTTAGGGTCAGGTTAGGTTAGGAATAGGAATAGGGTATTTTAATCTCCCTAGCATAAGCCTGATTTGTGTCATCTACATGTGTCCCGAAATGTCCTGCTGTGAGTATGTGTTCTAGACTCGCACTAGAAATTCATATGTTGTCCAGAGTTTCAATCACAGCAAAGTGCTTTAAAGATTTGAACTTATCTACAATGTAAGAATTTGTTTTCCTGTGAATTCATTCATAGAATCCTGCAGTATTTGAGTACAAAGAAGCTACATTTTCACTGTCGCAAATGTCTATTGTTTTACTGTTGGGAACTTGTGCTTTGAACTTGGCCATAGTTGTGATTTTGGCTATACTTATGAACTTGGTTATAGTTGTTAACTTGGCCATGGTTGTGAGTGTGGTTAAGCAAAATGTGTTTTGATGTTGATTTCTGAGTTGGTATATGCACAGACAGTAGAGGGTCTATGGTGTAAAGAATACTGTTTGTGTTATAATATCAGTTCACTACATAGTTGATCATTGAAGTTCTATGAAGGATTACTTTTAAGTTGCATTTTTCCTAGTCTGTAAGGTACGCCGTGACGGGGCGCCCTCAACCATCGGCCAACCCCTAAGAGAGGAGGCCGGTGAGGGCGAAACGTCACGACGTATCTTACAGTCTACATTTTTCCCTATTGTATATTTATTGTTTCTGTATTTTAACCTTTGTACATTCATACGACTGCTATATTCCATTTTTTGCACACAGACATAGAAAACATAGTACCACAAAGAAATCTCAAAACATATAGGAAAGTCATTGTCAGGTGTACCAAGTCTTTTTTGTGTCTTGGTTTTCCATGCATATAGACAAAGATTTAAATACCATTATTGTGGATGTCTGATAGTGGGAATTTAACTCACAGCTAAACTTTGAACAAGAACATAGTGGGATTGTAAATGAATGATTCCAAACTTTATTTTTTTGTATTTGAGAGAAAATTTTATTCCAAATTTATAATACAGACTTTGATTGATGGAGAATTATTTGAAATTTACACTGTTGGATATTGCGTGGTTGTTTAGAATGCAATGTTATCATTTGTGGTTTATTTTACAGAAGAATAATTATTGTATATGCACACAGTGGATGACTGATGTGAAAAAACCCATACTTTTTGTGAAAATGTGAATACATGCAATTTATACTTGTATTAATAATGTATATACTATAATCAATGATAGGTCAGCAGTGTTACAAGCTACCATGTGGATTTAACCTTTGACCTCTGATTTCTGTAACATGCTGTGCATGATATCTATATAAATAGTACAAATATAATTTTTTAGTTCAATAAATTTCAAGCAAGTTTTCAAAATTCAGTTGTCATGGAGTCTGACTGTTCTCATGTCGCCTACAACCTCACCCATTTTTTTCAGCAAATCTTTGTTTCTTAAAAAAAAAATTCAATTCTCAACTTTTTATACAAGAATCCCAAAAAATATATTCTATGTAAGAATTGTTATAAAAATATTAAAACAATGGAAACACCAAATAGTTGACATGCATGGATTTCAAATTTCAGTATTTCAAAAAATTAAAAAATAAGGTCAACAGATTTCATTTCTATTACAGCTGTAACACAAGGAAATTACTAAAACTCAATATAAATATTGAAAATATACATTTTATTTGTACACTGACTTTCTGTGTGTGTGTGTGTGTGTGTGTGTGTGTGTGTGTGTGTGTGTGTGTGTGTGAGTGCACACAGAGTTGGGGAATCATGTTACAAGTAACTAAATACATAAATTAAACACAAAGAACCAAAATATACTATTGAAATGAGTTTTAAAATGATATTTTATTTACCCATAAATATTGTTTATTTGCTTACTTATTTATTTATCTATTTGTAACACGGTTCCTGGGCGCCCTGTGTTGTTCCCTTTGGAATTGACCCAAGAGTCCAAATTGCTGCATAGACGTGCAATGAAACTCCTGCTATAAGAATGGAGTCAACCTGGAGTCAACGTAGATGGCGCACTTGTTTACGGAAGAAACTGTGACCCACTGTGACCCCACTGTTCCTTAGAGCCGTATGGGGTCATGTCAGTACAGACGGTATGGCTCGTATGCCAATGCGTAATGTTATTCTCTTCACCGTGGGCTCTCAGGATATTGGATTAAACTAGTTGTATCAGCCTTGTTAGACTTCACAGAATTTACCATATGGCGTACGTTATGATATTGTGTTACAGTAGTTTGTAGTTTTATCGATGGCGTTACGACCAAGCAGCCAGTAACATACAGACAGATACGTATGTAATTTACATTTTTCTATCACTATATTTGTTTGGAAAAATGATATGAACCGAGCTCGGGAAATATTCGGAGGGCATATTTCCAGAGCTAATATGAACCGTAATTACCACTGAGAAGCGGAGAAAGAGTGCAGTATTGCAAGTTCCACATTGGGTCTCACATATTATTGTCAAGGTTTTATGGTAGTAGGATTTAGACTGTTGACAGTTTCTTTTTTAAAATGAAATTATCATAATTTTTTAGATAAATTTATGTATTTTAATATATGTTATTTGAGGGTGATTTAACTTCCTGAGCAGTGCTCAAACCCCATGACAATAAATAAAAATATCTTAATAATTAAATTATTAATTATACTTATTTAATTTTAATTCCAAAAAGTACAAGCGACTAGGTAGGATATTTCACAATACAAGTTATTCAATTTGCATGGTTTGGAGATTAATTGTTGACAAACCTTTTCATTTGAATGTTATTACTACACAGCATTTGGTGTATATATTTTCCCTAGATCAAACAAGTGGGTGATGTTTTTGTCATACTAATATAATTATAATCACCATGTTTCAGTAAAATAATCTTTCACAATCAATAGTTTTAGTTTGTGTCTGTGCTATAACCTCCCAATACTTTATCTGTCATTGTTGCATAAGGGTGCTATGTTTCTCATCGTAACACTTTTAATATGATGTGTCGGTTGGTTGGTTAAAAATTACTAAAAATGTATTTTACATGTGTATGTGTACATGTTGGTGATTATTACATTCAATTCATAATCATATTTTAAAATTCTTATTATTTAAAAGTTCCGAAATTTAATCCATGAAAGAAATTTTTCACTCGGATACTCTTCTGTGGTCACCATTGAACAATCAGTGATGTTGTGATAGTTTCCAAAACCCAGCTGTTAATTTTTGTTATCATTTTATCAGATTGGAAACAGGTCATGAGAAACAAGGAATTAGGTACAGCCACCGGAATGACCTGAGTAATTAATTTATATAATTAAAATATCATGTTTGAAAATTTAACAAATATCAATTTCAGTACATAGTATTTTGTTATCATACAGAACAGAATGTGTTGTGAGAAGATTGGAGACACCACCATGGTTACATTTTGTAAACGTCACTGCCTTGCACTGAGTATTGGCTTAATACTGATTGTTGTTTTGTATTACCATCTATCAAGGTATGTGTCAACTTTGTACTCAATAGAGTATCAAAGAAATACATTGCTAAAAATGGTTTCATATCTTACAGAAAATTATGAATAAATTATGTATTTGCACAAATGTTTTATATGCAAATTGTCAATAAATGTGATGTAATGTAACTTGATATGATGCAATGTAATACGATGTAATGCAATATGATGTGATGTGATATTATGTGATATTATGTGATGTGATGTTATGTTATGTTATGTTATGTTATGTTATGTTATGTTATGTTATGTTATGTTATGTTATATAATGCAATATAATGCAGTGCATTGTAATGTAAAGTTGCTTTCCCTTTCTTGTCTTTTTCAGAACTGTCAAAGATGACTACACAAAGAATACATTTCATTTTGATGAGACAAGTTTACATCAGCATATGGATGAAAAACAATCAGCTGTGTGTCAACCAAAGGAAAACATAACATTTATGAAAATTCACAAGACTGGAAGTACAACAGTACAAAACATTCTATTTCGATACGCAGACAACCACAACCTTCATGTTGGGCTACCAAAGAACAAGATATCATTTGCATACCCACAACTCTTCCAAAAAAAGTTTGTTCTAGAATCTCCTGATGGTATATATAATATACTGTGCCATCACATGAGGTTTAATAGTAAAGTAGTGACAGAAATGATGCCAGAAAATACTGTGTATGTCACCATTATTCGTGATCCTGTCTCTCATTATGAAAGTTTTTTCACTTATTTTGATATCGGTAAAGGATGCAGAATGAGAAGTTCTGATCCCAGTAGTTTGCAAAAATTCTTTGCTGATCCAATGAAATGTTATAAAAAGACCAGACATAATTCTATGTTATATGATCTCGGAATGACAGAAAATAATCTTTACAATGATAGGGAGATCCAATCTATGATAGAATTCTTGGATAAAAAGTTCTCACTTGTTATGATGATGGAGTATATAGAAGAATCTATTATACTTCTCAAAGATTTACTCTGCTGGGATTTCAATGATATGACTTTCTTCACTCTAAATGCAAGGAAAGATAAATCCATCCATAAAATGGATGACGTGACCAGGAAGGCAATTTTGGAATTCAATTCTGGAGATGTAAAACTTTATGAACATTTCAATAGAACATTTTGGGGGAAAGTCCAGATGTATGGAATGGAACGTATGAAAGAAGACGTGGAAAAACTGCGTCAGATGAATGTGAAATTAACTAATAATTGTTTACAATCTTCTCAAGATATACAACATGGAGAAGAATTTAAGGTGTACAATCCTCCAGGTGTTAAAATGGACAATAAAGTCTTGAAAAAAGATGCAGAAAATCGGGAAGATTGTGAACGTAGAGTTTATCCAGAAAAAGTTTGGACCTCATTTCTAAAAAAGAAACAGTTTCCAGGGCAGTTTTCGTAGAATTGAGTAGTGAAGTGCTTATGATCATGTATGGCGAACTAGAATGGAGTCACGTTTTACTATTTTTACATTATTACTTTACTGCATAGACAATCATTGTGCGTTTGTCTGTTTTGACTTCAATATATTTTTATTGAATTCAAGTTGTCGTAACTTTAATGAAAAAGTACTATGATTTTCTGTACAGAACTTGACAATTCTGAGTGTGTTGTACACCAGAGTACAGAACTTGACAATTCTGAGTGTGTTGTACACTAGAGTACAGAACTTGACAATTCTGAGTGTGTTGTACACCAAAGTACAGAACTTGACACTTCAGAGTGTGTTGTACACCAGAGTACAGAACTTGACACTTCAGAGTGTGTTGTACACCAAAGTACAGAACTTGACAATTCAGAGTGTGTTGTACACCAGAGTACAGAACTTGACAATTCTGAGTGTGTTGTACACCAAAGTACAGAACTTGACAATTCTGAGTGTTTTGTGCACTAGAGTACAGAACTTGACAATTCTGAGTGTGTTGTACACCAGAGTACAGAACTTGACACTTCAGAGTGTGTTGTACACCAGAGTACAGAACTTGACAATTCTGAGTGTGTTCATTCTCGCAAGCCAGAATTATTATTTCTACCACTACATTTTGAAATGGCTCGTTAAGAATGTTGCCGTAAAACAGGCTGTGGTTTGTGACGATGGAGTGTGTTGTACACCAGAGTACAGAACTTCACAATTCTGAGTGTGTTGTACACCAGAGTACAGTACTTTGTCAGGGGTCAGACTCAACTAATATTATGTTGTTTTTCTGATTCCCATTACCCACTGATCAGCCTTTGTATACTTTTAATTACATTTTGAATTTTGGAAGTTATTCTAACGATATCATATACTAACTGCTATATTGTTCTTTTTTCTATATTCTATATTCCATTCTACACACTTTTAGTAGTGTTAGGTTTCACCTCATAGAAAGGTTTATCCTGAAACATCAGCTATTTATAACTTAATTGAACTGTGTGAATTTTATCTTAATATGTTTTCTACTAATAAAAGTTATAGTTCAGTTATGATAGTAAACTATAATAAATGACATACATACATACATACATACATGCATGCATGCATGCATGCATGCATGCATGCATGCATGCAGACAGACAGACAGACAGACAGACAGACAGACAGACAGACAGGCACGCACGCACGCACGCACGCACGCACGCACGCACGCACGCACGCATGCACGAACGCACGCAGGCAGGCAGGCAGACAGACAGACAGACAGACATACATACATACATACATACATACATACATACATACACACACACACACACATGCATGCAGACAGATAGACAGACATACATACATGCATACATACACACACACACACATACATACATACATGCATACATACACACACACACACATACATACATACATACATGCATGCATGCAGACAGACATACATACATGCATACATACATACACACACATACAACATACATACATACATACATACATACACACACACATACATACATACACACACATACATACATACATACATACATACACACACATACATACATACATACATACATACATACATACATACATACATACACACACATACATACATACATACATTACATACATACATACATACATACATACATACATACATACAGTAATACATACATACATACATACATAAAGTAATACATACAGTAATACATACATACATACATACATACATACATACATACAGACAGTAATACAGTAATACATACATACATACATACAGTAATACAGTAATACAGTACATACATTTTACTGGGCACAATTTTTTATTTGCAAAAAGAATACAGCTAAACAGCTTTATATTTGATATTCACTGCCTTAATAGTGTTATACAATATCTTGGAAAATAAGGCAAGAAAATCTCTGAAATAAAGTAAGAAATCAGCTATTATCACCTTCAATTCAAAATGATACTTGACTATAACTGCTCAACTACGACACAGTTTGTAGACTTCAATTACTACAGCTTATCAATTCAGTTGGCGAAACAATAAATTACGTGAAATAAGAATGTATTTTTGGCATCTTAGTTTTTTCTATTCTAGCAATACTGCTAAACCCTATAGCTGTATATGTATTATTACCAACTATGACACCCCATAGATACAATTTGTAATGAAGTAATGACAATTATATATTCTGCATACATTTACATATCATTAGTTATAACAACGAATGTTGCTTTGTACTATAAAATTTGACTAAATATCTTCACATGGTAATGCTATAATTGAGTTTGTGATATAGCAATGCAGCACTTTGAGAAGTTCTAAGTAAAAAACAAAACTGATCCAAATAACTGGCAAATTTAATGTTCATATAATCTACATCACGCATCGGTTCAATGTCTACAGTGTATATTTGTATTATGGGTATATTTACCCAGTATAGTATCAAAATAGATGAAGATATCTCTAAACAGCCACAAATTTTCATTTCAGCAAATATTGTTGGCATTGCAATTGGTCTTAGAAGTCAACCTTCATTGACCCTGACTTATCACCCAATAGAAATCTGTATATCTCTGTTGCTACAATTTTCTGTTCCATGAAGAAAATATCTTACTGAGAGTAGGTGAACAATGGCTAAGGCTCCACCCCTTTCAAATTACATTGATGTGGTAACATGCATGTTTGTAACACTTGCATACCAAACTATTGCATGGATCCCCAAGTGACAATGTTGATGTCAGTAATCAAAGGAACCAATGGTTGACGACTATTAAAGTCAGTGAGAGTTTCATAAGAGAGATCTTGATGGATAAGTTTGGCTCTGCTTCACTACACCCAAACTTGTTTGTTGCGAAGATTACTCATTGACCTCTGACCTACACAAAGAAAGCATTTTGACTTTTAAAAACGCATGTGAATGCTCTAATTTATACAGTAAATTACATTTACTTGTTATACCAGAGAACATTTGGAAAGAAAGGGATAATTTGTTAAGTTTATCATCAATTAATTCCTGTATATATATATTTATGAGCCATACAAAATAAAAATGGCTGATGTCATCAGTAAGTTCTAAAGAAAATTTCTTGACATCACTTTTTTAAAAGCACACAAGAAACAGTAATTATCTTGTTTGCAGGTGTGGATAAGTTGAACTGTTATGGAGTGCTGGTACTACAAACACCCCAACTAGAACACATCTGGATATTCAATGAAATATTTAAAAGCACTGTGCCAATACAGGCCGTTGTTTATGAAAGTAGACACAACATTCTGTTTATGAAGATGTGTATACTACAAACCTATAAAATAATTTATACACTATTAATTTGCCTGCAAATACAGTACAAGATTCATAATCTATAAATATGAAGACTTTTCCCAACTAGAAAATAATTCAAATACTTGGTCAGGAACTCATTCCAGCAACTGAGTACAAGATTGCTATGTAGAATTATAAATTATATGTGAGCAGCAGACATCTGGTAATATAGTTAAAATTGAATCATTGGGTATGATTTTGAGCTGTACAATACACACAGAGAAGCTAGTATCCTTCACTTTACTGTTTTCAGTGTTGGTGCAATTAATCATGGGTGAATTTATTTGGTACCATGATTACCTCAGTCTCTGCCAACTGGTGCATGTGAATACTTAGTGAGTTTCACTGCAGTGTAATACCGAAAACATTATTGCATACCTGCATACAAATGATATGCAAATGAGGATGCAATCATTCATTACACACATTTGTGTTGTACGATTTGTATGCTTTATATGGAAATTTGCTGTTTCAAATAAACATATGTAATAATAACAGAACCCCATGCCACATGAGTACCAGTGTGGGTACTAAAGGGTATTTGCACTCATGCTTGCAGTGTTTTCTGCTGCGGACAGTATGGGCACAGAGAACACTGCAAGCACTCATGCAAATACCCCAAGTACGCCACACTTGCACTCACGTATCAAAGGGCTCTCTCATATTGTCCCTAATAGATTTCAACCATATCAATACAAACCATATACATTTTTGTATTGAAAGCAAACAGAAGAGAAGACCATGTCAGGGCGCCCTCATTAGTCTTACACTGCTCTAACATCAGACTCAAGGCTGATGAAAATAGAAAAATACAACAAATCTTAAGGAATAAAAAATGACAAAAAAGGTGACATTTTTCAACATGGATAGTTATTATATTCAAAATTTCTATCTTCTATTTTTAAAACCCAAAATCAGAAAATAATCATGAGAACTATTAATACGACACGTGGATTCTGTATCCATGACAACATCTAACTTTGCTATATCAAATTGTTATTTTTTCAACTAATCTTTAATTTTGTCACCTTTCCTGTCATACATATACGAGTGATATCGTTAGTTTGACTCCTGTTGGGTATGAATTCTGTCAAAGTTTGGGAGCCTTTCAAGAAATTCAAATAAAGATATGAAACTGACATAACATCCATATTGGCTACCTAGATTATCTGTTTTCTATTTTTCGCTTGCTAACAAGTGTTGCCATGACAACCGAATGGATTAATTCACTGATAAAATTAAACTGAATATGACATGGAATGTCTATTATTTTTTGACCTGCACAGGTTCTCAAACAAAACTTCTTAATTGTCAAACTATATACCTAGTACTGAACCAAATGTATTGGCATAAAAAGACACTGTACATGAATATATACAGTGTATGTTTATTTACAATGTGCCTCATTCATTTCAACTAATATTTTTATTATAATATATAGAACACATGGATGGCCACATTAGTTTTGCTTCAGACGATTTAAAAAAAAAAAAAAACTGACCCCCTCTATGGTCAACTCCTTCTATAATGCTAGTCATGTCAACGGCAATGTTACAAATGAGTACCTGGCTGAAATGATAGTTTATTATAGAAGTTTGAGATATCTAGAATAATGCAAGCGGTTCAGTTTCCTTCTGACTTCAATTTAGCCTGTTGACTTTGCTGTTGTGTTAACATCGTGAGCTGTTGTACCTCCTAGCCCTTGTATTCAAAGCTTGTCCTGATTACCGCTACGCACTGACATCACAGTGGGCTGTGCTTACAACCATGACAAGTCAGACTATCATTATTCAAATGAAGTCATTATGCAAATGTGCACAACTAGCCAGACTATCAGTATTCAAATGAAGTCATTATGTAAATGTGCAAGCATTACTGAGATGGTCACACACACAAGAGTTATCATTAAACAATTAGTGGGCAGGTGATAATTTGCAAGTAATTTACATGTACTTAATATGTAAATTTAACTTACAGGTGATCAATAATGATTTTTGGGGGTGTGGTTTAATTATACCTCAATCAATTTTATCATTAATCAGGACAAACTTTGGAAATGAGGGCTAGGAGGTATGACAGCCAACAAAAACACAGCAGCACACTGAATATGCTACACTTCAATTGGCCTTTCTACAGCGTCCAGACTGTTAACAGATGATTATCAATTCAAAACATCATCAACGTGTACACCCACATTTTGTAACAAAATTTAAACTGACCATCCCATCACTGTTATGGTGTAAAGATGAGAAACAACAAAAAGGGACACAACCCTTATGGTTAAAACGCGCCCTTCAAAAAACTATATCCCTACTTAACTAATCCTACATATATATCAGTCCTTCAAAAACTAGAAATGGAACTGGAAAAATATGCACAAATTCATTTTTGTCACATACAGTCTGATACAGGCAAGTTTCATATGTGTACATTGTATAAAAAAACAATATTTTGAAGGAAGTGAAATTGTACAGGCCAAATTAGCATATGTAGACTACCTTCCATATGGAAAGTTTACTTTGCTCACAATAAGTGTTCTTAATATCTCCTATAAGTTGCTCTACTTAATCTTAATGATGCATTGCCATTTGTTAAAATTGCAAGTTAACAGTGTTTTATATATAATTGAAAGATTGTTTATGAAAGTCCTGTCATCTTGGTTGTAAAAATTTAAAAGTTTGAATATGTAATGTTTGTTTTGTTTGCTTATATGGTTAGCAATATTTCCCCAGTAGTACTTAGTGAATACCGTTGTCTTAATGCTGGCTCCATTTCAAATTCAGTAACACATATATGCACCAGAAAAAAAAAAAACAGGTCTCAAAATTACTATGTCAGTGAAAAGCATGTGGGATGTATACAGTGACTGATAACAGACAAATAACCTATTGTGGGGCAGCCAAACATGGACAGCAGCAGGCTACCTTACAGAAGAAACATATACTATAAGAAGGAAGGTAACAAGGGTTACATCTATGGTGGCTACACGACTGACACTGTTAGCCACAGTATTTTCATCTTTGGATTTATAACTCCAGATATATCTATAAAAAGTCAGCAAACAAGTTTGCCAAGTTCCCCTTGGATATCATATTTCCTACTGCTTCTCAAATCACTGAAAACTGATTGATAATCTTCAAGATGTCTGTGAATAGATACAGACAGCACCTAACATATCATTGCAGTCATGTATTGTAAGGAACAGAAGGGCTCCAGTGAGGCAATGATGGTACAATGTAGTTTCATCATAATGGAGAAGTCAGGGATACCTAGGGATGCTCTAAGTTGTGATTACTTTGCTCATCTTAAGGAGTTGAAGGTTGGTGTAACATACAATATACTGATCACTTTATTATTATTACTATCAACCTTGGTAGGGTTTTGTTAATTTCTGGTTTGTTGTTGGCAAGGGGTGAGATTTGTAGTATTTCAACATTTCTTCTAGAGTAGAGAATGATGGGTCATCTGGCTGAAGGTACATCAGCTGGTTCTACAAAGACAAACAGAGAAATCACAACATTATATATCTATGATGCAAAATTTGCATTGTCTTTGAATTAGTAGTCAGTGCATGTACACTCATGGTGAGATAGAGGTCAAAGGTTATTTAGAATGATCACAGGTTTAATACATAGCATATAATATGGCTTAGATTCAACTTTGTGAGATTGAAATGTCAGGCATTTGATTATTCTAGATAGACAACAGGGCATTTTCATACATGTGACCAAATACAGTTTAGGAATATAAATCATCATCATCAACAATCTTTTTATATATCCTGCTGAAATATGCCATTAGAACAGTTAATACACAGAGACCCTGTGGTCAAAGAAACATACACACACACACACACACACACACACACACACACACACACACACACACACACACACACACACACACACACACACACACACAAACATACATGTGTACCTATGTATGTACACATATACACACACATACCATACACATATACACATATATTATACAACATGCAGGACAGATAGACACAGATACACACACACACACACACACACACACACACACACACACACACACACACACACAGAGACAGACAGACAGACAGACAGACAGACAAGCAAACAAACAAACAAACAAACAAACACAGACAGACACAGACACAGACACACACACACACACACACACACACAAAATTGGTAGTCATAATAATGTATATAAAGGAAACACCATCTTGGAAATGTTAGGTTTCATTAAATTAATAATGTTTTCATGGTAGGTTAAGTACAGTAAAATATGACAGACTTAAGCTATGACACTTACCTTTGTAAATACTTTATAATGTAAGCAAGACCTCCTTGGACCATCAAAGACAACTACAACCTGATAAAATAAAGATGAAGATGTTTATAATCTACAATTCATTTTAATACATAAACAAAGTTGCCCTCTGTCTTTGTGGACTGACAGGGAAAGTCCTGACATACCACTGTCAACAGAGTCAAACAGCAGAATGAAGCTATGGAGAGGCTTTTCTGTTTCTGTGTCATGAAAAATGGTTATGTGGACCTGACTCCCTAAAATGACAACTTAATCTCAAGCTTGAAATTTCCGATGCTTTAACATGAAAGGGTGTAATTTGATTCTCACAAAGCTGTCGTGAATAAAAATCAAATTAAAAAAAAAAGCTATTTGTAAAACAAAGTTCAGAATATGGTGATGAGGGTTAATACAACTTAAACTTACACAGGTACCAGGATCTCGGCTTTCTCTGACCAAATACATACCAGGGACACATTCTTCATTTAAGTAACTACAGGAAAAGAAATTCATCATTGGTGAAAAACAAGAAACAGTTATAGTAACTGTACAATGGTCTCATGTAATGCAACAAGAAAATGAACAAAAGACACTACAATGCCCATACAACAATGGTCTGAAACAATACAACAGATATATGAACAAAAGACAGTACAATGCCTATACAACAATGGTCTGAAACAATATAACATATATATGAACAAAAAACACTACAATGCATATACAACAATGGTCTGAAACAATACAACAGATATTTGAACATAAGGGAAGCTGCTCTATGAATCAAATTGACACATATTCATGAACACATTTGATGACATAATGGAATGATTCCCTTACCTTTCAGCCAATGCTTTGTCTGGTGATGCTAAGTTTGCACTGGCAGGCAATAATTCTTCCTGTTGGATAACAAAGAGTAAATTTAAAGTGAAAAATTAGGTAAACATATTTATCATTTTTCAGGTTACACTATTTGTTATTAAAGTTGAAATATTATTGATTTATCATTTATCAAAGTGGCCATATGGATGAGGATTGGATATTTATCTAGGATTTTTAATTTATAAAACAATTTTCTCATGGCTTCCTACTTGAAAAATTAATGTGAATCAACGTATGTCAAGTCCTTGTTTGTAACTCAATAAATTGCAAAAAAAAAGAGAAGAAAATGTATAAAATCTTATTTTAGATTTTACACAGTTATTTATGGTTTGCAATTTATTGAGTTTATTAGATATTACAATAACTACAGATAATAGTCCTTTGCATCTGAGCATGCTCAGTCTGGATTGAAAGTTCCCTATTGCTTACCTTTGGTCTTGTTGGTAATTTGGGTCTACCTAGTGGAATTTCTGGTCTTTTTTTGGGCTGCAAGAAAACAGAAGATATTCTATGTCGATCTTCATTATGACAGAATGACAAAAACGTATAAGTTCATATAAGATTTGTTGAGCTGCCACATGACGTTACTGTCCTGCAGTGGTCTAGTACAGTCAGACAGTTGGGTCGAATACGGGATCAGTGTTGAGTCTCCTGATAAGTTTGGCTTAGCAAGTTATCAAGCACAAAGAAAAATTTCATATGTCAAAGATAAAACTGATATTTTGATTTTCACATTCATCATTTCTGATATACAGTGTGTATAATCCATCATTACATTTACATACAGCAATGACACGCAATGATAAAATTACTACACTGGCAATCAAGGTCTTGGGTTTAAAGATAGATACACACTACTTTTATGACATGTTGAATATGCTAATGAATGGCCTC
This sequence comes from Glandiceps talaboti, assembly GCF_964340395.1. Taxonomy (NCBI): domain Eukaryota; kingdom Metazoa; phylum Hemichordata; class Enteropneusta; family Spengelidae; genus Glandiceps; species Glandiceps talaboti. The sequence goes on along the minus strand of NC_135563.1, from coordinate 19,544,751 downwards.
GCTATGCTTATGACAGTGAACCCAGCAGACACTGCAAACATGCATGCAAATATCCGTAAGGATATCCACACTGGAACTCATGCAGTATGGGGTTTTGTTATTACAAATTTCTGTAAAAATGATACGGTGCACTAATGTGCTTTCATGTTCAATGAACGATCATGTGCTCATTTGCATATCATATGTAATAATATGATTCACATAAATCAAATACTAATTGCCCTCAGCTCATGCACTAGATGATTTTGAATGTTGTATAGTCTCATTTACCTCTGGCCTTGGTGCTTCTCTTGTGGGTGGCCCTTCTGAGTTGTGAGCATTTAGTTCTCTAAAGAAAGTAGACAAAAAAAAGGAAAAATAACAATAAGTGTATGGAGGAGACAACTAAGACAAGACAAGACAAGACAAGACAAGACAAGACAAGATGGCTTTTCTGTGATAATATTAGTGATTAGTGTATTCTTTAAAGAGATTAAGAAAGTTTTGTCTTCACATTTATTACAACACTGACAGATATTATTGAAGTTACACACTCAAACCATAGACCAAGGTCTATGCTCAAACTTTACAATAAACACCAGAGTGTACAAACATATAGCTACAAGATCTTGAAAGGACAATTTTCCTTCCATATCAGTAGTCATCATGATATTGCATGCTAAGTACAAGCTGAAATATACTTACATGGGTTTATTTGTCACTTGTCTAAGTTTAATATTAGAAATATCTGTCATTTTGACTCCTCCTATTGGGCCAGGCGCAGGACCTGTAGGTCTTGGTGCCACTTCTGGCCTTTTATTCTGATGCTCCCATGGTCGTAATTTGGGTGCTGATGTTGTGGGTAACTGCATTGCTCCCATTGGTGAGATGGGCTTAGCCCCTGATGACAATGATGTTGGGGGTAGCTGCATTGCTCCCTTTGGTGAGAGAGGCTTAGCCCCTGATGGCAATGTTGTTGGGAGTGGCATCTGTGGTCTATTTTCTGGTAATACCTGGCCTGGTAATGTATTAGAAGAACCAGTTGGTATCTTGGCTGGTGGACGGGTTGAAATATCAACACCTGGTGTTGGTGGCAATGGTCTGGCTACCACACTGCGCCGCTTATCCAATTCCTCATCTGCGGTCTCATCAATTGGTGACTCATAGCTATCATCACTATCACTTTCTTCATCTAAAATAATAACAATTGGGAGATTCGTGTTTATGTATGAAATACTTCGACAGAAGCCAATGATATGTGAGAGCAGGTTTGGTGTACTTGGGGTATCTGAATGAGTGCTTGCAGTGCTCTCAGCAGTCATACTTTAAAGAGTGTAGCAAGACAAGCATGAGTCCAAATACCCCCAAGTACCAACACTGGTTCTCATGCTTCATAGGATTCTGTTATTATTACATATGTTCATCCAAAACAGTGAAATTTCATAAAACTCATCCTCGAGTCTGCGATCACTATGATTTAGTATATAAGGAATGATCTCACACTCCTTTGAATATCATTTGTACATAGGTATGCAATAATATTTAAGGTATTACACTGCAGGGCAAATGCCACTAGTATGCATGTACACAGGTACAAGTAATCATTGGTACATACGTACCAATATTTGTTCTATTTCAGTGAAATACACTAAAACATTCAATTCGATCACCATGTTGTTTTTGTCAACAGTTCAAATCAAGGAAAATTGAGCAGGGCAGTCAATGTTTTGTAGAAACCTAATTTCCTTGATATTGACTGCTTCCCTGCCTAACATTGATGTAAACTCAAAATGAAGCCATGTACAGTTGTCATATCACATGACACCACTGGACACTATCAGACTATGGAACACCCTACCAAACCACATCACAGACAGTGTAGACCTGAAGACTTTCAAAATGAGGATCCACTCAATGAATTTGCACATGTAGTCAGCCAAGTTTATAATGATTACATAATTTTGTTTTTGACTTCCTCTGCTGTATTGCTAACAGTAAGATTTTACTCAACTCCGAGTCGTGTACTTTTTACAAAGACAAAGAAGAATCCGAAAGAAAGATGGTCATGTTAAAAGATTCTGTAATGTGAGTCATGTCACATAACTGAACACTGGTCAGGTCACATGACTGAAAGTAGTCTTCACATGACTGTACACTGGTCATGTCACATGACTGATTTCTACTATTGATTTCTACTATTGGTATGAAAATCAATACTGACAAGTCTTCAAAGAAGACACAGCTAATCCCTTCAATACTTTACTTCTGTGTGACTAACAGATGAAACTGATCTGTTTTGTGAAAGTACAAGTCAGGGTCACATATAAAGATACTAACAGAAAGGTCATATCAACGAAAAGGTAACATCTTAGGGACAGACACTTGAATGGAGTCTCTGCTTTATCATTGATTTTTACAACAAATATGGCTACCATTCAGTAAAAAAAATTATATGAGCACCAAAATCAAAGCATGTGTGTATCTCCCTTGTTCTTTATTACCTGTGCCAAAAAGCTTACAAAATATTGATTGCAGTTAAATACCTCTTAAATATCACAAAGTGTCTGCAATATACATGACATGTACATGAATTAACTCGATTTTGATAACTGTCTCTGAAGGTCACAATCAAGGTCAAATGTTCAGTTCTTAATGAAAGCTAAACTTTATAATATGTGGGTAGACACTTGAATGGAGTACATACTATAGATTTTGAGTTATGCAGTAATATTGATTTGCATATGTTGCTAAAACAAAGTAATGTAAAAGATATATTGTCACCTTTGTGCCAGGTTTGAATAATTGAATATTTCATGTCAGAGAAATTATGTTTATCACAGATGATCTGAGAAATGGATGGATGGACGGCGAGACAGACAGATGGATGAACAGACGGACAGACAAACGGACGGTTGGACGGACGGACGGACAGAACCCATTGTAATAGTCCCCCTTTCATGGGGAATTAAAAAGAAATGGTTTACAGTACCTAGGCTATGTAGAATCCCTATGGTTTATACAGAAATGTTATATAAGAGAATGAAATGTTTAGCAAGCTGTTAGTCTTCATTTCACCCTTACTCACTTTCAAAGCCACGATTATCTTCCATTTCAAGGTATTCATCAGCCATACCTTGGATGCCAAGATTTGCACCAGACAAAGCAAAAAAGAAGAAAAAGATACAGAGTAGCAAGGTTAGGTAGATCTAAAGAACAGAAAGCAAGACAGCTACATGCAGACTAACACCATAGTTTAGGTGATTAATTTTTTTTCCAATGGCACAAATCACGGCCATTTTTTAAACATTTTGAAAAATATTTTGTAGATTTTAAATTGTTAAATTAAAAAGAGTGACTTAACATGCATTGCTGAAGATCTATTAGAATAAAGAGTTCAAAGCAAGGTATACAGTCTTTTTAAATAATATATTACGGGAACTTATAGCTGTTTAGGATAAACTATGAATTTAAGATAAACTTAAAGCAACAATAGTGTAAATAAATTAAAGTGGCCATGTGGATGAGAATTTGGTATTTATTTGGAATTTTTATTTGATAAAACAGCTTCACTATGTTTTTCTACTTGAAAAAATAATGTGAAATAACATATACCAAGTCCATGTTCACATCTCAATAAATGGCAAAACATTTAACAATGTGTAAAATGTTTGTTATTGTACGTACAATAACAAACTTTTTACACTTTTTGCAATGTATTGAGTTATGAACATGGACTTGGTATATGTTATTTCACATTATTTTTTCACGTAGAAAAACATAGTGAAGCTGTTTTATCAAATAAAAATCCAAAATCAATACCAAATTCTCATCCATATGGCCACTTTAATATACAATAGACCAGGAAATTTTCACTGAAGACTAATTTCAGACTATAAAATAAGCAGTGATTGAAATGTTTTATTAAGCACAATGTACCAAGTTTATTAATTTCGTAAAAATGAGTCTTTGGAACTAGTTGAAGACTGTGTTGCAAAGATATTGTACAAATTTAAATTTGACCTTGAAATTGAGGGTTAAGGTCAAAAGCCTGTCTGAATAGTAAACGTACCTCTAACAATGAGGGTGCACATTTGAAGATGTCTCTCGGTACAACACTCCCAAAATTACTGAACAATTCACTCTCTGACCTTGACAATAAATGTCAAGGTCAGAGCTTTAGTATCCATTTGAAAGCTAAAGCTCTATAAACATAGGTATAGATGCTTGAATGGTGTCTCTAGATACAAACATCCTAAGTTATTATGCAAATTGCTATAATTTGACCTTGAAGTTGGTGTTCAAGTTCAAAGCATAAAAAGAAAGCGTATCTTTGATATTACGGGCATAGACACTTGAATGGAGTCTGTGTATTCAACTTCTTGAGTTATCATGGTAGAAAGACAAATTTCACTTATATGACCTTGAAAATATTGGTCAAGATCAAAGGTTAAGGTCTAATTAGAAAACTGTATCAGGCAAAATGGACACTTATTTGGCCACCACCACTGATGCATGTCTGAGAAAAGAGAAAAGATGCACACATACATGCATGGATGGATGGAACCCAATGTAATAGTTCCCACTAGGCATCACCCGTCGCAGCTAATAAAATACTGTAGTCATAAAAATATCCACATTTACATTAAAGTTTAGACTGTAGGACATGTCATGTTGTCCAGCCCTATTAGCTGATTATTAAAGTGACACAACATGTCTTACCTTACAGACCAGGTCAAGGCCAGGCTCAAACAAAGGCTTCACAACAAGCGTGAACGGTTTGGTCTGAGCCTTGCTCAGACAAGAATTTGTCCCAAAGCGAAGAAGTGGTCTAGATTTGAGGTAAAGTTTGTCTATGACTAAGGTTGCCAATGTGAATGTATTTGCTCTGGCCAAGCCTGGTCCTAGGTGACGCCCTCATATGAATAAGCCATATTAATATGATAATAACCAAAACATGAAATAAGAGTTTTTATATGTTTTTTGTATCATTAGATGCATTGGTTCAAGAGATAGACTCAGTCCAACTACAACAATTGAAGTTAAAAGGAGTGGGTGGGAGTACATCTTAATGTTGGCAAAGTGTGAGGTAAAAATTACAGATGTCTCGACCAGTCACTATAATCTTCTGATGATCTTTATTAAAACCAATGTTTCGGCAACATATTCCCGGATGGTATTCCTAGATTATTTACCATCCAGGAATACGTTCGAGTTTTACCCTGAAGAAGGCAACTGTTGCGTTGCCGAAACGTCGGTTTTAATAAAGATCATCAGAAGATTATAGTGACTGGTCAAGACATCTTCAATAGATACATTTACATGTAAGTGCTGACACTGCTAATAACACACTCTACTTGAAGTGATAATAATAATCAAAACATGAAATAAATACTTTTAATATACAGATATATAGGAACATTCATGCATACTACTAACATATCACATTTTGCATACTAGTACTTGATATGACAACAATCAACACATGAAATAAATGTTAAATAACAACGACAACACATTAATTTGACCTCAGTTACAGCATGCCTATAAGTCATTACCTTCTTGTTAAAGTCACATATACTACATTTGAGGAATGCATGAAGAACACTGTGGGAAATGAAAACAGAGGTAGAGTCTTGTGAAGAAAATTCAACTTTATTTTTTATTTGAGACCAAAATTGACATTTACGGGTTCTGTGCTTTGATCAACTGTGGATACTACCATCTTGCTTTCCATTGGTAGTGTGGAAACGGTTATAGCACTTACTTGCAATAGATTTGTACTAATACCACCTAGTTACTGTAAAATGCAAATAGGTAACACCCACGTTTAAACTCTGGTTACATCTTAGCATGTGTTTGGTGCAACACCCATATAGGGTAGGTAACAACGGGTGTAAGCACCAATTACTGTAGATAGGGAATAGAAGGTTTAACACCTTAGTGTATAATAGATGCAACACCCAGATAGGATAGGTAACAACAGGCTTAACATCCAGTGACTGTAGATGGGTGATAACAGGTTTTAACACCCAATACACAAGTAATATCAAATTTAGTACCCACTTACAGTAGATGGTATACTGCATGGTACATAGTATCATGGCAACCATACCTTACCAGCTATCACTTGACAACTGACAGGCCGATGAGAATGCCACAAAACATATGTTACAGATGATAAACCAGATGGGTGATAATACCGGTAGGTTTAACACCCAACAGATGAGCAATATTAAATTTAGTACCCATGCAGTTACAGTGATGGTATACTGCATGGTACAGTGTAATGGCAACCATACCTTACCAGTTATTACTTGACAACTGACAGGCCGATGAGAATGCCACAAAACATATCTTACAGATTTTAAACCAGATGGATAATAATAGGTTTCATGTCTAAGTTGCAGTAGTTGGATGATGTATATTGGATGAAATGGGTTACAACAAATATAAGGCTATTACTCACCACTGGATCCTATATCATTATAGTTATGATTATCACTTCTTATCACACCAACTTCTAATGCATTGTATATGGCATCAGTATCATCCAGTGAAATGGAATCAAGTGATATAGTGTCTAGAGATTGTTTTAATGAGGGTCTTTTCAACCCAATTACCAGCTTTTGTGTTCTGAAATAGAAAATAATTCAATTTGATTGAAATCAATATCTTTATTTCTGCTTGAATTTCTATTACATGGTTAAACTGTCTTGATCACCCCTCTCTCTCTTTCTCTCGCTCCCTCACCCCCCCTCTCTCTCTCTCTCTCTCTCTCTCTTTCTCTCTTTCTCTCTTTCTCTCTCTCCCTGTCTCTCTCCCTGTCTCTCTCTCTCTCTCTCTCTCTCTCTCTCTCTCTCTCTCTCTCTCTCTCTCTCTCTCTCTCTCTCTCTCTCTCTCTCTCTCTCTCTCTCTCTCTCTCTCTCTCTCTCTCTCTCTCTCTCTCTCCTCCCTCCCTCCCCCCTCCCTCTCTCCTTCCCTCCATACCTACCTATATAGAACAGTAATCAAGACACAATCAACTAGTTAAGGAACTTAAGACAGCAAAGACTGGCACAATGAAATAAATACCAAAATACCAAAACAATGATGTTCTACTTACTGCCTTGAAACTTCTCCTTCTGAAATTTTTTCCATTTCAGATTTGACAACAGCCATCCATAGCTGGAAGTAGAATGATACAACACAATCTCATTGTGTATGAGTGCTCTGGGTATTTGCACAAGTGTATATGATGTTTTCTACCACCAGAGCAAGTGACAGTGCAGCAGGAAACAATGGTAGCACGAGTGCAAATACCCAAATTACCTACACTAGTGCCACTCATGACTTGTCATGGGTTTCTATTATCATTACAAACACATATCAATTGAAAACAGCAATACAACTGTGCATTTGTGTGCTCATTTGCATTACTCGTATATGCTATCATGTTTTCAGGAAAGCATCACGTATTGTTTAATATCACTATGACATTCTCAATGAATTAATTATTTTTGACTAGATGGAAAACTGGCCAGGTAGTACAAGTTTAAATCACCTGAATGCACAAAATAAAGGCAAGCTCCAGAAATATGTGCATAATATGAACGTATTTTGTTGACATGCCCCCAGGGACACTCCTGTCAAATTTCAAATTTGAGGCTTCCCCTGCCTTCCACTTTGCACACTGAAGAAACGCAGTTTGACGCCTCCCCTGCCTTCCACTTTGCACACTGAGCAAACACAGTTTGACACTTCCCATGCCTTCCACTTTGCACACTGAGCAAACACAGTTTGACGCCTCCCATGCCTTCCACTTTGCACACTGAGCAAACGCAGTTTGACACTTCCCATGCCTTCCACTTTGCACACTGAGCAAAAGCAGTTATAAATTTTGAGATATTACAACTTGAAAAATATAACACTAATTTGTCAAGTAACTTTTGGGATTTAATCAAGTATCTGAACCAACCTGTAATTCTCGATGTGATCCTGTGGCAAAGTACCATGTTTTCTTGTCTGCACTAGTATGTATCAGCTTAAATGTGAAACTTTTACCGACTGGGGATGCGACATCCTCTGCACGCATCACTCTGTCAATATACAAAACATATTAGACCACAAGGATTACGATACATAACACCAAATTAAAACACACTAATAGGCTATAATATAACACTCATCAACTAACATAACACGGTTACACCATAGCAAGTTAAGAGTATTTACCATAACACATACATGGAGAAAATAATCAGACAAATTATCACCTGTATATTGTATTAAGAAAATAGTTCCAATGGCATTGTAGCACAGCTTTAGTTTTTTGTTTATGTTTATCCACTTGCCTAACCATCCCTGTTGTTATCTTTGTAAAATACACCATCATTTGGCTGTTGCTATGGGCATGATCTTGTTGCTAGGCATATTTGTATACATTTTTAGAACATTTACTCAAAGGTCTATTAATTTGTTATCTTTGCAATAGACGCTACCATTTGGTTGTTGCTATGGGCATGGTCTTGTTGCTAGGTGCATAGACATTTGTAATCTCTATTCACTGGCCTTGGTCATGGTTACTGGGGCCAATGTTACAAACAGTAACTGCAGAATAACACCTCCAGAAACATCCCCACCAAGTTTCAGTCCCATTCCCCATATACTTTTTGCGACACAAGGTTTTGACCGAAATTGAGATTTGTAGACCTAATTTGCATATTACCGATGGGATCATCATGTTGTGAATATACCTTCATCTACACATCCCCAGATGCATCCCCATTAAATTTCAGGCAAATTTGCCGAGTAATTATGGAATTATAGATTTTTGACCAAAAAGACATATTTTTAGATCTAATTTGCATATCATTAGTATTTATTATCACATTTCCCATGATGCAACATTCAACATGGTGGGTTTGCAATTTACCTATTGTTACTTAAACTATAATTCAATTGTCACAAGAAATGAATTGGTCTTCCACTTACCTTAAATAGCCGGCTAAACTAAAACATGCCCTAGGTTTTTTACTTTCATCATTATTGTATACATACACAGAACCTTTATGGACTACTATGTAATAATTTTTCCCTGTGAAAATGAACAAGAAAGTGGATATCAATGACTAATGGCAACAAGAATTTCTCCTACACCTCCATCACATTCATTCTCTAATGTATCATTTCTACAGCTAGTACATACTGCAGTGAAGATGGAGGTGTGTGTGTGTGGGGGGGGGGGGGGTAGCATAGACTATAGAGACAGACAGTAATTTAGAAAGGGTGCAATTTGCAGTGACAGTATTTTGATCTCACTTCAGTGTCTTATCATAGTTTTATTTTAGAAATTCTGACAATAAGAAACATACATTCAGATTCCTTCAAGATATAAAATACTGAAATTCATCACATCTGCAAATTTAGTATTAAAGCCAAATATTGATTACTGAAATTTTCCAAGATCATAACCAGCAGATAATGATGTCTCTGAACACTTATACAAACTAAAACTGTACAATTTTATCCATCTGTAATTACTCCAAGAAACTGATAATGATACTGGCATGAGTTTCATATATACATTGGCTCTAAACAGATAATTCAATAGGCAGCTATCAACAACGTATTGCTGAAGACAGTTATCAAAAACCCTTGATATTCAAAATCACCAGTCTAAAACCTAGACTGTCGACAGTCGTTCATTCCTTTTTTGCTACGTTTTTATCTAAATCTAAAGTCGTCACCTCGCTCCGATCCTGAGCAATACTATAACTGTGTACTGATTAGCAACAGTGAGTACCAGCGACATGGCAACCCCATTTCCAATTATTATACATTAGTATCCAGTGCTATGGAGCAAGGCGACGACTTTGTTTTAGATGAAACGTAGCAAAAAAGGCACGAACGACTGTTGACAGTCTATCTAGAACCCTCAAATCATCTTTCTTTAGTCATGACTTACATGGAGAGCGTACTATAGTCACCATACTTCTAAGTCTACTATCAATTGATTTTGATGGTTTGGGATTGTCTCTTTTATATAGCCAACCTACATGAGCAATATAGTCGTCATCTCTCAATAAATCTTGAACACCTGTTAAAAATTAGAGAACAAGGAGAAGAAATTATATTAAATTGTTTTTAAATGCCATTTTCTTCAAGTCAACTAATGCCATATACACCACGTTTTTACAACTTTGCTTTCTTAATTCTTTCAAACAAAAATTGCATGAGCTGATCTGTTGATTAAGCCTACCTGTAGACTCAAAGGACTAGTGCGATTACACTATTTGCTATCCTAACTCACTGACTGACATTTTGATTTTGAATTTCACTATCCTTTTCTCATCTATGATCATAGCTGTGTTCCACTGGTCTTGAATAACATTCCTACATAGAACCTAATTGGTTGAATACAATATGATATCAATACAGAGTTCTATAGTATAGAAAAGAAAGAGCAATTTAAATTCATAATGCAATCAAAACACAAAGAGATTATAATTGCTCTCTGTATGAATCTAAACTCATGTAAAGAATATTTAATCAACAAAAATTGTTTTACTTATATATATATATAACAATAACCTATTTCATTGTTCTTTAATTTAATCTAATCTAATCTAATCTAATCTAATTTAATCTAATCTAAGCTATTTAAATTTATAACATTAGCCTATCTCATTGTTCTTTAATATCATCATTACACTTATGTACCCAAATAGAATTGTCAATTTTCTATAGTTGTTATAAAGTTACATCTAATCTAATCTAATCTAATCTATTTAAATTTATAACATTAGCCTATTTCATTGTTCTTTAATATTATTATTACATTTATGTACCCAAATAGAATTGTCAATTTTCTATAGTTGTAATAAAGTTATATCTAATCTAATCTTATCTATTTAAATCATGCCATCAGGTCACATGATGAATCCTCAATTAGGTGTTGTCATGGAAATGTGACACTTCGACCTCACTCTATCTTAAATTACGTATGTTGTATTCTATTCAAATTTACGGTAATGTTTCGCATACATTATCTGTGTGGTGGGGTGTGGCTTGTAGACCAGTGGAACACAGCTATGATTGTAGATGAGTAAAGAACAATGAAATCCTCAATCAAACTGTCAGTTAGGATAGCAAATACCATAGTAGTGGTAGTCATTCAAATCTACAGATAGGGTTTTGTTGATGAATGATCCAAGGAACAACCTTATAGATCATCAATTCATACAAACCATAACAGTACTGTCAGAGGTTAGAAAATTGTTAGAGATGAACTCTGGTAATAATCACCTGACTAATAGACATAGTAATTATAAACAGCCAATTCATACAAACCATAAATTTATGCAACCAGCAATAGCGTCAAGGTTTAGACAAGTTTTAGGTATAAACTTTCTGGTAGTGGTTTATTACTGTTAGTATTATAATAGCAATAGTACAAAATGTAAGTACACCCACCAATTGTTTTCATGGGCTCAATAGAGAGATTTTTGTAACCTTCGGTATGAAATGTATTTGGAAGTGTTGCCATCTTGAATCTGAAACAAAGCAGAGAAATCAAAACTTGTACCAGTCATATACATATTTCAAAAGCCTGTGAGTAGACTAAATCTACAGCTGTAACTTTTTTCTTACTGTGGTTTGTCATCAATGTGCATATCTATTGTGGTTTACCATGAGTGGTATCATCATGTAATACAGAAATTTACCACAAATAGACTTTTTGACAAAAAACAATTAACAATTCTAATTTGACAAACAAAATAAAACATACATTTGAAACTCGTCTTGAACTCCCACGGAACACAGAAAACATAAATACATGGCTTAAATCCTTGCATACTATCAAGTGACCATGAAAATAATCCTGCAAAACTTCAAAATCAATATCAAGTTTTCACATTTGTTGTGTTTTAATACACAAATTTTTGTTCCATTTCTTTGTAATTTTAACTTTAAGTTCGTAATTTTCAAGTACAGTATGCAAGTTAAACAAAGAAAGAAGTAAATATTGCCAACAATTACATGTAGAGCTTTCAGAAAGTTAACAACTGACGATTGAATTCAGTGAAATGGACATTATCATGACATGGCATGTCATGAAATAATGGCGCAGGAATTATATTATTCTACCAGTACACACTGGACTTTTCATTTATTTTAACCATAGAGCTTGGAATGAATGTTATCTTTCACCAAAGTCAAGACAAAAGCACAAGCAATATAGAGACCTGGAAAGATAGGGCTATCTCTGTAAGGTACGCCTTGATGGGCGCCCTCACACATTGGAGGCCGATGAGGACGGAACAACGCTACATATCTTACAGTCTAGAATAGAGGTTGCTATGTTAAAGATTTATCTAAACTTATGTATGTTCCCCTGGGTATAAATGAACTAGAAAGGTCCACTGCACCACAGTATGCTCCCTTGGCCCAGCAGGTTGAGGAATTATACTATAAAAGGACGCTGTACTACTACTACTATAGATGTGACAGACGTAAAGCACTTTCAGCAGTGCGTCCTCTAAGCCAATTTCAATTTCATGTGCCACTGACGCACACAAGATTATGTGTTCTCCTATTTCTTACTATGTGGGTAAAATCCCAGTTTTTCTCATTTTTACTCACATCAATAAAATTTGGCTATCATTACACTGCGGTGCACGATGTGGGACAACGTGCCAAATAAAAACTTCATTATTATTACTATCAGTAAGTACTTTTCCCTTTGTTTGTCTCTTGCTTCTTACTTTTTATTAAAAAAAGCCCCAAAATAATCTATTATTTTGTATTAATATGTACTCTCATATAAGTTTAGTATAACTATAAAGTTATATTCATAGTATGATATTACAACAATGCATACCATCAAGTTACATTTTCCTTTACCCATACAGAAAGGAGAAGTTTCATAATTATACATCCAAGCTGCTAAATTGTTCATGATTATATCTTTATCGAAAGTTCAGCAACCTTAGCACCAAAGACATCAGTTGATATCACTTAGTAACTTCCTTTTAGAAGATCTAAAGTTATGGGGTTTCTCTTTTATAATTGCTGTCAAGTTCCCATTGTCTTGAGTAGTGAACTCAGTTTCAGTTTACATGTATATCTTTCATGATGTTAGACTTGGACATTGTTGGTGGCCGATGGGTTGGGAGTGCCAGTAGGATCGAGGAGTGGATACAGAATGTTGACTAGTAGTATACATGTATATTATGGGGTGGATATATAGAATGTTGACTAGTAACTTGCATATCATGGGGTGGATATATAGAATATTGAGTAGTAGTGCATCTCATGGGGTGGATATATAGGATGTTGACTAGTAGTGCATATCATGGAGTGGATATATAGAATATTGAGTAGTACTGCATATCATGGGGTAGTAGTGCATATCATGGGGTGGATATATAGAATGTTGACTAGTAACTTGCATATTATGGGGTGGATATATAGAATGTTGACTAGTAACATGAGCAGGGTCGGGGAAACGCTATGCATGTGATAGAAAGAGAGTATTAGTTCATTGTGATACCAAATTTGAACAGCTATCAAAGAAACTAAAGCAAAAACCCTCATGTCAATCGTAACACATGGAAAAAATTTAAGGTTTGTTCTTTTCATTTTTTGAATTGCGGGTTTTGGATATGTCCCATTACTTTTAGGACTGAATAACATCTTTTGAACCCCAATAAAAAAAAATTTGTACATGCATGCTTCCGATAACCTGTCCAACCCTAGGTTAAAGCTGCTGACCCTTTTTTTAAAACATTTAAAACAAAGAAATAAATTCACTGTGTTCTTGACTTGACTTTCATGTATGTCTGTTTTCTTTTCCCAGTCATGTCTGTACATATTTCATATAGTGTAGTGGTCCAAAAACAAAACCCTTGTACCCTTACCATGTCTAAATAAGTGTAGTGGTCCAAAAACCAAACCCTTGCACCCTTACCATGTCTAAATAAGTGGAGTGGTCCAAAAACCAAACCCTTGCATCCTTACCATGGCTAAATAAGTGGAGTGGTCCAAAAACCAAACCCTTGCACCCTTACCATGTCTAAATAAGTGGAGTGGTCCAAAAACCAAACCCTTGCACCCTTACCATGTCTAAATAAGTGGAGTGGTCCAAAAACCAAACCCTTGCACCCTTACCATGTCTAAATAGGTGTAGTGGTCCAAAAACCAAACCCTTGCACCCTTACCATGTCTAAATAAGTGGAGTGGTCCAAAAACCAAACCCTTGCACCCTTACCATGTCTAAATAAGTGGAGTGGTCCAAAAACCAAACCCTTGCACCCTTACCATGTCTAAATAAGTGGAGTGGTCCAAAAACCAAACCCTTGCACCCTTACCATGTCTAAATAAGTGGAGTGGTCCAAAACCAAACCTTTGCACCCTTACCATGTCTAAATAAGTGGAGTGGTCCAAAACCAAACCTTTGCACCCAGTGGACCTGTACAATACTAGTCACATTTGTTTATCTTGGCCAGCCAAAATACCCACAGTACAACTATATAGACATGGGTAACTTATATTGTAAAGTAACCATTACATCCCCAATATACAGTTAGTGAGACATTGAAGCAAAATCACAGCTGGCAATGTAAAAAGGCTATACCAGGAAGTGACCTTGAAATGTATAGACAACATTTCCTATTTCCTAGGTCATGACATAAAATGATAGATTCTTAAAAAAGAAAATTACTTCATAACCAATTTGGATGATAGAATAAAAACAAAGAAGATGAAACACTGTAGCATGAAATGTCAAAAGCTTTCATCCTGAGGAAATAACACCCGCGCTGTGGTACATTGAAGTAAAATATTGGAGGCTGTCTCTTGCCTGTAATATTCTATATTCACACAGATGGGATGAGTAAAATATGAATCAATATCACAGCAAGTGTACTTGATTACTGTCATCAATAAAGATGTGTCCAGAGTGGCTATGATTTCATTTCTGTATTCCATAATCAAATAAAATAACAGGATATGTGTTTATTTTGGTCAAACAGATTTGCTAACATACAATAAACCATGTAATATATGTCACACTGAAAAAATATGTTGGGACAATATACTACATTTTCATACACCTATGCCCTGATCAATCATTCTTGATGACGTTTAACAAAAAATATCAGTTATGGGATGTTAAACATCATGATATTCAGGTTAAACACCATCAAAAAACACCCTTCAAGTTCTGATTAGACATACATGTATGCAGTGATTCTGAACACAAACAAACAAAATGGTGGCCAATCTTCTATACTGTTGTTACGGCATATGACCACAAAACTGAGACACGTTTCAAAACAGAGAAAGTTTGACAAAAGTATCCATACCCCAAATGATACTATTTTTACAACCGCATAATAACAATAATAATAATGTTGGTTTTTATATACAATGTAGTGGTTTCCCACTCTGTGCTCAAACAGCTTTACAATTATTACCCCTGGCTCGGATCTACAGTGGCACAACAGCCCTTTATACTTACTCAACTCCCTGGGGAGCATACAATCCATTGTAGACTTTTATAAGTACATAGGATTAAAACATTCATATTGCAACCTCTATCCTACCAGGTCCCCAATTATACAGTTGGGTGGACTGTGGCACACAGTCGTGGTTCAAATCTTGCCCAAGGACATTAGCCACTCAGAAACAAATGGCTGCAACCTGCAGATTCAAAGCCGACCACTCTAACCATTTACCCATCATGACTACTTTACAGGATATGTGCATTTTGCAATGGTACATTTGTATCTCCATATGCCACCCACTGTGTATACAGTGCACTTTACCACTCTAACATAATACCGAAGTTACAATCATGATTGACCAACCCTGACCATCCAGTTTTCTTAAACATAATAAAGCATTTTCTGAAGCTTTTAGAGAACATGCTCTACTACTACAGTTGTATTTTGAAATATTTATGAAAAGTTACACCAAAATCTGATGAAAGTTGACAATCATTTAAACATTTCATCAAAGCAGGTTGACACAATCAGCAGACTACAAGCAGGTTGACACAATCAGCAGACTACAAGCAGGTTGACACAATCAGCAGACTACAAGCAGGTTGACACAATCAGCAGACTACAAGCAGGTTGACACAATCAGCAGACTACAAGCAGGTTGACACAATCAGCAGACTACAAGCAGGTTGACACAATCAGCAGACTACAAGCAGGTTGACACAATCAGCAGACTTCATGTACATGTATGTGCACATGAGTGTCACCTGACAATAAAGTCATGTGATGCAAGAAGTCCATAGCAGACTGTGCTCTCCTAATTTTTTAAATTCTTTTTGAATTTTGGGGCATCAGCATATGATAAATCGGTTATTACCTGATATCACCTCTTCGTTCATCACATCACCATTCATGTCATTTCTGCAATGTGACATTCATTTTACAACTTCTTTCAACATCACTCATGGCGATGTGATGAATGAAGACATGGTAACAAGTAATAACCTCATATTATATGCTTTACAGGTGTATGAGATGAAACTGATATACAAAGATAACTTTAGTTTATCAAAACTAGTGTAAATTTTATCTTTTTAAAAAGATTTATCATTATTTTTCAAGCTTCGAAATGACATACTGCATTAGATATTTCTTATCTGTATTACTGCATATTTATAGAAACAGTTAGTTTAATCAGATTATGCACATGGAACTCTAGACTGGAAAATACTTCTGTTGTACAGCTCTCTCTTTATGACTGCATTATTTAACAGCACAGTCTGAGTGCCACAGAGTAGAAAAGATCTAGGGTAGTTGATAAGGTGGAATGATGCATCGTGTGTATCTTGCAGACTAGTACAGTGAAACAATAAGCTGTATGAATTTACAGACTAATGCTATAACAGTGTGACTACCACAATCTTTAGTCTTGTTTATAACTGTACTTATTCTGATTTGAATTTTTGTTCTTAATTTCTGGAAGCATCATCGACTACGCTATTAGCATGAAAACACTATATTTCTTCCCCAGTCATAAACTGGTGAATACAGTAAGTTATTCCACATTCTGTTGCATTTTCCAACAAATGTGCACACCCTGTACTATACCATATACCACTGAACTCTGTACAATGACTCCACCTATATTGTCAATCTGGTATACACACATCATAAGGGGAACTTCACTTCCATGTAATAATATTATTTTCATGGATTTCACACATACATGTATATAGCCAGATTCTCAAACTGGCTGCAACTTTGTTCTCTTCCAAAAGAACCAAAAAGTCTTATATTGTATATATGCTGTGTCAAAAGAGAACAGAACGACATTGACACATCTTACAGTTCAGAGAATAATATGAAGTACTTAAAATAGAGAAGTGATTTATGGAGTTTCAATATGACCTTTGACCTAGAATATCCACCAACTGTAATAACACTCCATAGTATATTTCTCATTTTTCAATTGTATACATTCCTTGTACAATTTCTTGAGCAACACCTTTGTGTGAGTCCATATTTAATATTTTAATTCATATCAATAAATATGATTAATTAATTAATTAGAACTGAAATAGATTCAATTTTAGAGAGTCATTGTTTCAACAGGTTATACATGTAGCTCTTCAACAATGACCTTTGTGACATTATTATACCATGAAAGGAGGCGTAGGGGTCTAGTCTTACTAGCATATTCTATTCCATTTGTGTGTCAATCAGCATTCTGTACATTGAAACTTCAAGGACCAAGCTATAGACACATGTATTTGCAAAATGAAATACGGTATTATCATGGCTGAACAAGATATACAATATGATAAAATACACTACAATAAAGTACAAAGGTCCTTACAAATAAGTTTACAAAAAGTAAAATGTTTTCAGAATAACCCTTCTTCTTTGTGAGTTTATTTACCCACACTTTAGTGGGCATGCCCAACTTGAGAGGCTATTTTATCTAAATGTTAAAATACTTCCATAAAACTCATACATGATTTAGTATTATATTTATATTGATTTGTGAAATGAAATATGAATAAAATTTACATATATATTGTGGACAGGTTAATGCATGTGCATTTTCTCTATGATTCTGATGTCAATGTCAACTTTTAAGTGCATCCGAAATTTATGCCATCAAAATAATGTATTCATCTTGCCTATAATTCAAATGAAAAGCATGCACATGAGTTGCTATGGTATTTCAGAAGCCTGTTTCTACTGCACTGTAAACACAGATAGTAATGCTCATCACTTTTCAATGTGATTCGCTGTGTGTGTTGTGTCTCTGTTATTGTTAGTTTACAGTTAAATTTGTCTAGCTTTGTGTCAAAAATGTAATGTCCCATGAGTCAAACACCAACCAACATCATTCCTACTGTAATTCAAACATGTAAATACAACTATTGTTTTTGTTTATGTGCTTGAATTGTTATATGAGCCTATTTGACATTGTTTGTTGTCAGTGTTAAAATCAATTGTGTTTTGAAATTCCTGATTTCCTGAATTCAAAACCTGGTCAGACATTTACAGCTGCTTTTTGTACTCATTTACTGCAGATGTATACAGACACAGATACAGATACAGATACAGATACAGATACAGATACAGATACAGATACAGATACAGATACAGATACAGATACAGATACAGATACAGATACAGATACAGATACAGAGTAAGAAAGAATAATTTGGATCTATTGGATCTTTACATAGGTATATGGTTGTTGTTTGTTTATTTATATTACTTAGCTCTTTGATATTAGGCAAGCAAGCACAGTACTGGCATTGATTCTAGTTTTGTGTACAGTTCTTCACAGGATGAAAAAGGCATGGGACACTTAAAATTGAGTCCCAACTTACTCCATCTACAAGTGCAAGCAGTAATTTTGATTAACAAAATGCGTGTTACAGTCTAGGGTATACCTACATAGTACATAAAATCTTCAGCTCATACCACTGAATACAAAAAAAAACTCATGCAACCAGTTGCAAACTGAGCCAGTAGGAGAACTCAGTCAACTGTAATGGGATTATGCCTGAATACTATAGTATTAATTATGTATAAATCTGACCAATCCAGAATCTACATGAGTAGAATCTATCTAAATAGCTATATCAAGTGTACATTTATACAGTGTATTTGTCACTTCAGGTGAAACTGTCTTTCCAAAGACCACATATACATTGAATCTTAACCCATGCTTTCTCTATCAGTGTATTGCTATGTAACTACTATTTAATGTTCTGAGTGTATATACTGTACAATTCTGATACCATCAATTTACCATAATTCATTTACCATCTTCAAAACTTTCTTAGTTCATGCTTGTGACATTCATCTTGAGCTAATGTACCAAACATACTTGTCATTACTGGCTGGATTCTCCTGATACTATACCACTACAGTGACTGTCAATATCTGTTTCACAAGGGAGCTCAAAGGAACACCTACTGTTCAGTGTATGTTGTTATTGTTTTTGTTTTTTTTGTGAAAGCAATATTTGTGTTTTTATAGAATTTGTTTGCATTACACCTATGTTTGGGTTTAATTGCGTTTTTATAGAATTTGTTTGCATTACACCTATGTTTGGGTTTAATTGCGTTTTTATAGAATTTGTTTGCATTACACCTATGTTTTAGAATATTTCCATTTTATCAAGAGTGAGCTCATACATGACGAGAGAGTTATGTTGTTCAGAATTCTTATATTATAACAATGCAATAACAGTAAAATAATGTATTTTACATGTAAGTTGTTAAAAGTCCATCATATGGACTTTGGGTTGTTGTTTGACAATTATAGAGGAACCATTGGCATCCCCCCTCGTCAAGCAATCGCAAGAGTATTGCTAAATTGCAGCGCTATTGGTCCTTGAGTACAGTAAACGACAACCATCTTTATCATATGTACATATATAGAAGCTTTGGGTCACACAGGTGTCACAACTTTACAACACAAGGAAGTAAACGAAGTTTGGAAGGTCACGGTCGAACAGACGCAAGTACTGTCATACACAATGTCATTGTATAGTTACAGATGGCCATGGTTCGATTCTGATTGCCAGTCATAAATATGCAGCACAAAGGGACGAAAATAATGGAGCTCAAATTAGTGAATTTGTCTGTCAACTTTTAGAGAACAGATATATTTTTTCCTGCCTGGTTAACGACAGCGTTGACAACACGCATAAGTTTTCAAAATTCTACACTAATCCGTCGAAGGTATATTTCTGAGTTCGTCATTTTCTTGCTATGATATAATATGACGCATTACTCACCTTTTTGTTTTTATGCTCCATAAAAAACTAACCCAACATACTTTTTAAACACCAATTTCCTCACACTTTATTTTCGCCATTCTTATTTCCGGGAAGCTCGTCATGAACATGCCCCGGATGTACTTTTTAACGGTAAGTTAAGGGGTTACACTCCTGAACCACTAGCATGAGACCTTCCCATTTTGGGCTATCTTCTGCTGGTACAAGACCTATTTGGCAGTTTTGATTGTTTTTTTATAGGAATTATTTTAACATATTTTGGCAGTGTTATCACTGTCGCTGTCCCACTTGTGTACTGTAAATAGTTGTAGATAGATCTTTTTACAAGTTTGTCATAATTTGAGGCAAAATGTTGGTTTGTAAATTTTGTAAATAAATAAATAAATAAATAAATAAATACCTTAATTCACTTTTTGTCTCTTCCATGCAATAATATCCTCAAATGTACAGTGACAAAGATCCGGTGTTCAATGTGTACAGCGTGCACATCATAAGGAGTAAGGGGGACTTCAGTAATTATAGGGGGTGGGTAATTGAGTAAATCGGTTCTCCTTGGAGGGTCATAAATGGAAGTAGGATTAGGGGAAGGCCACATTGTACTTCAACTCATTATTTTGTGATTTGGCATCACATCACTGCCACCGGTTCCACATCGGTTACGGGGGTTAGAATTAGTTAATATTCTGACCTTCACCTGAACCAATGAGATCGAAACATTGTCATTAATGTAATGCCTTCACAGTGCACACAAATTAACTACATGGTATGGTGCTATGGTGCTAGTAGTTGGGAAATAACCAAGGGGTAAACCATTTCATTTCAGAGGGGGGAATTTGGACCCTACAACAATTTTTTTATTTCAACCACCATGACAGCATTTTTTTTGCAAGAGCAACTAGACAGCTTTTCGATGCTTGGCAATATATATCTCAGAGGCTATGAATAACCTAAAAATTGCCTAAATAGAAACCAAAAACTACAGATTTGGCAGGGGGGACCCCTTGGACTCCATCACCCCAGAGGCCACTCATTCGTTAAACCAACAATAAGATTCACCAAAATTGGTAAAAAACTTGAAAAGCTTCTAGGGGAGAACCCCTAGGACCCCCATAAGAGGTAGACATGTCCAAGCCTCAAATCAAAGTTTTTCCCTCCACCTCTTACTGTCAAGATGCTATGAAACTTTATTTCAAAAATGTTTCGACCATGTGTAGTTGCTTTTTACAATTGTTAGAGCTGTCTTGTAAAGCTTGCAAATTATTGTCTGAAAGTGTCTGTGAATAGCCTAAACATTGCCTTTAGAAGTAAAAATCATCTAGGGCTTCAAGGGGGAGACCCCCTAGAACCCCCCCCCCCCCCATTCACACACACTCACACAAGAGGTAGACATATCCCAGTCTCAAAGCTCTTCCCTCTACAGCTTGCTGTCAGATGCTATGAAACTTTATTCACGGGGGTCAGTGACTTTTTGTTGGCCCAATGGGAAAAAAACACTGACACCCCCCCCCCCATCCCCCCAAGCTGGAGAAACTGACCGGTCTATCTGAAAGTCTGAGCTCACCCATCAAGTTTCCGATTTGTATTTTCAGTGTGTCATCATACCATGGCATAAAAACTGTCAATGATGTTTATTTAATTGAAAATCAAACATGTATGAAATATGTAGTTTTCTAAATAAAATCTGTGTGTGATAGAACAGCATCTTTCACTCTCTGTATTACCCTGTGCGAAAACCAAGCAGAAAATTGTGGCAACAAATGTAGGTGTTCAACATTGACATAAAAAAATTGGATATCTCAAAGAAGCAAAGGAAAAAAAAAGTTGCCAGCATAGGCGAAGGAGAAAAAAAATAATTCTCAGGCAAGCAGGTGGGAAAAAAATAATGACTCTCCACCAATCTTCCAAGCCCCCCCCCCCCCCCAGGATATCGAATGGTCTAACCCTTATCATGAAAAAAAATTGGCAATTGGACATTAATTCTCACTACCTATGCTATCATCATATACACAACTATACTCCCATCATTTCAGCATGGGGTCAAATATTGTGTATATCATCGTATAGTATCAAATATATAGTTGTTGGAATGTTGGTAGCTCAGTCATCTAAGACAACACATACCTGATATGAAAATAAAGAGCAAACACTGTACAAGATGGTTGTGTATTGTCGTTACTGTATTTATATCAACATGAAACATTATAATCAGGCTCACTGAATTGGTTTAATTGCTTTTGCATGCTATGTGGAAAAGAGCATTGTTTATCCCAATACTTTTCTTTTAAAAATGTCGTCGGTGGTGCACACTCTAAACTGACCACTGCCGTTGGTGGCGCACTGTGTAAAATTATCAATGTACTTTCCAGTGACCTTTCCATCCAGGATCCTTTTCAGGATTTACCGATTGTCTCGGTTATCCAGGTTCTAGTCGTGGGGCTCTCGTTTATGGCACTGTCGCTCAGAGGCATGGGAAAAGTTCGGTGGTCCCTGGTTCATCACGTGACCCATCAGGGAAAAAATTGCTTGGTTGTCACACGGTGGCGCTCTTACAAAAGTTTACATCGTCATCGACCACAACGTGTCAAAGGTTGCAAGGACAACGCTTCGGTCGATCAAAGTCCCACTCTACATGTTTTATCTGGCTGCATCTGCAAGCAGGTGTTGAAACGATATTTGGAAAGATGGCAACCATTACTGTATACCCAGAGTTTGGCTATGTGATATTTTCCTTACTAGCAAGTTGGGTGATGACCACGTACTTGGGTGTGAAGGTTGGTAAAGCCCGGAAGAAGTACGAAGTAAAGGTATGTTTACATAAGTTACAATACATGTATATGATGTTACAGCCATTTTGGTTACCGCTAGAATGTAAGAGCCATCTAGGGTGTTAGTGAATATTGCTGTGTCACGTTCGGTGTGTTGTATATTAGTAGTAAGAACGTTGCACGTCACATGGAGTTTTTTTGATTGCATACACCATTTTCTATTATCATTTTATTAACCGACTAACTGTCACTGTCTGTGGGGAGGTTGTTTTTTTTGCGTCGAGCGGTATGTGGTAGCCCATCACAAATGCCCCCCCCCCCCAGAAAAAATGGTTTGGTGACAAAACATGGACATCGATGGTCACAGAGGCATGCAGTCTTGCTTAGACTTTTGAGAGAGCATGTACGTGATATTTGATATGTGAATAACATCGCTACGAATTATTTGTTCTATTATAAAAAACTTTCTTTATTTGCATTTTTTGTACCTTTGCCAATGACCCAATGTATCATTTTGTAAAGGAAAAAGTGCCACCTCAGCAAGGGTGCTACTACTACGTGTACATATGGGATTGGTCAGCAGACAACCTGTAGGATTGGCTTTGCCCTGAGCATGAAGGTAGAGTCCTTTCTGCCTCCATGGTCGGAGCATAACCTGTCAAGAAGAAGAGGTTTATAGCTTGAGCTGAATCTGGCCTTGCTCACTATATTCATAACAATCTTGAAAAACTTCTCCATCCCATCCCAAAGTACATAATTATTGTTTGGGATAATGAGAATCAACACCCTTCTCCCATGCGCATGTGCGCGGTCACACACACACACACACACACACACACACACACACACACAAACACACACACACACACACATATATAATTTGTTTGCAGCACTCCACTGTGGTATGCATATTCATATACATGTATTGGTATTATGAAATGTTTAGCCAGTACAACAAGCTTTATGAGAACTTCTCATAACATATATAGTCCAGCTTACCAATGAATAATAACAGGACTTGAGTCTGACAGTGAACCCTCTATGGGTCAAGTTGTTGTAAAGATAATGGCTCTGACAGGATTAGGGACATTTGGGACCCTCTCTTCACTGGAGGAGGGGGTACAACAGTCAGAATTGAATTGCTCTGTTACATTGTTACATGTTAGTCTGTAGGATACACTATGACAGGGCGCCTTCACACATCAGTCAAACCCTAGTGTAAGAGCTGAATGACACGACTCATCATACAGTCCATCAAGAATAATAGTCAGAACATTGAATTATCTAGTACCCATTACAAAATTAGACACTGGTTATCTAGTCTAGCTGCTAGACCATTAGGCTGTCTTCAGATACAACAAGACCTATTTGGCAATTTTGAGGAATGGCGTATGTACCATAAATCCTTATTTTAAATCATTTTGGCAGTGTCATCACTGTCTCTGTCCTATTTGTGTACTCTAAATAGTTGTTAAAATCATAGATCTTTTTTAATACAAGCTTGTCATTGGGGCAACCTGTTGGTTTGTAAATAAATAAGTAAATAAATAATAAATAAATAACTTAATACACTTTTTTGTCTCTTCCATGCAATAGTATCCTCAAATGTACAGTGACAAAGATCCGGTGTTCAACTGTGTACAGCGTGCACATCAAAACACGTAAGTATCAGGCAATAGTTACACAGGCAATAGATAGTTACATTCTCTCTTTGACTAGTATTTGTTGTAAGTTATCAATAAGTAGGTAAAATCTACCAGAAGTATTTTGAATATTAATCTCTACCAAAATTATGGTGCAACATATGGAAATTTACAAGGAAACTGCTCAGTGTAATACACTATGTAGCATGTAGTGCTCACGTCATGGTTTTGATGAAGAAATCAAATGATCATTAATTTCATGACATACCAAGTTGCCAGATTGTAATTTCTATTGTTTGTAATGGGAATTCTATGTTCCTTACCTGCATTGTGATGCACCAAAAAGGTAATACAAAACAACACAATTCAACTACTCACTCGTCAAATCTGGGTTTTTTTCTTCACAAAATCACCAGTACACAGAAAATGACATATTTGTATGCCTTGCCTCCTACGAAAACAATTTGAAGTTGAAGATGGTATGATCACATGGGAAATATTACTAAATAAGTGGTGTTTGACTGTTGTGTTCTTTACTTTATTTGTAGGCTAGAGGTATACCCTGTATATCTTGTCTTTCAAATTCTTGCTGGTCTGCAGTATCCAGTAAGTAAACACTAAACATGTCTTAATCTCACATCCATGTCATTAAAGAGGGAACACAATTCCAGGAAATGTAGACATTCTCATAAACTATGTGTCCTGGAGAGTCAACTCATGATTTTGCATCACCTACAATTACTTTTTCGATTTCAGAGAAGTTGATGCCAGAAGTGTTTTGAGTAGACACAAAACATCCTGTGTAATAATTCATTCACTTTGTAGAAAGCAAAGTGAAAGAAATGAAATAATATAATCATTAATTGTTAAAATATAACAGGTACATTCAAGTGACAAGGCAGTATTTGCCAGTCAAATTACATGCAGTTGGGAAGTAATACTGTAAGTATATTTAATTGGGCATAAGAACAGTTTGGCAGAATGGCAAGTTATGATGTGTCAGGCACTCTTTTAATTTTGATGAACAGTGCAAGGGGAAAGTAGTCACTACTTGTTGTAAATAACATATCCAGTTAATCCACTGTAATCAGTTGTTGACAACAGATGAATACAGACTATGACAACTTGTAAAGTACAGTAGCAGAATTTTTTTCTATGGAAAAAAGATAGTATACATATTCACGTAAAATAAATCCAGCATTTGATTAATGTATTGCCTAAAATTTTCAGCCATACATTACTAATTACCATATTATATCATTTATGTTATATTGCATCTGATGTATTAACATTTGTCTGTAGTTGTGTGCTGCAGTAGCTGGCCTGGTTTGGAGTGCAAGCAGAATCTCCTATGCACATGGCTACTACACAGGAGGTAGGTAGTAATCAAAACATTATACCACAGGGGACAGCGAGCATGTAATTGATCAATCGATCAGTTACACGCGTGCTGTCCCTTGTGATTATAACACACACAAGCCAAGGTGAACACATTTAAACAAACATATGCAATCCATACCCTGGCCATGTCACACTACATCATGACACCCCACACCCACATCATTGACCAACATCATTCCTCAAAATAAGACTCAAAATATCTACAATTGTAGGCACTTGTAGTCCACAAGTAGTCCTCGTTACTCTTCCCAGTTTTATCAATTATGCTTGCACACTTGTACTGCCCTTGACTGAATGAAGAAATACATGTATACTGGGAGTCCTTGTGTTATAAAAACATAGGTTAAAATGTTCCAATTATGAAACAAGTGATTTCTGGCTTACCACAGAATGCTATTGAATCATTTCAATATAGTTTTTAATTACTTTTGGATACCTGTTATGAGCTGTGAAGGTGTTATACTATTCACCTATTGCCTGGCTATGAGGGCACTAGTAGATGTTTATTACCATGAGGGTTGTTATGAGGCAACTATTTTCCCCCCAAGACTGAAAACCCAGAGAAATAGATGCTGAAATTCAGTAGTTCCTACATAGCAGCATGAGGGGTAATATGATGTCTACTAGTGCCCGAATAAGGCAAGGCAATAAGTGTTTTATAACGCATATCATTCTCAGGCACATATTCTTTGCAAATAAAAGCACCCTATAAGACTTCCATGCTACATGAGTATTGCCCTAGGGAAAAAAGAACACGACTAGTGCCCCTATATGCAAATTGAGGTCACCATGGGTCAATAGTCCAAACCACATAATATGATCTAAGCAAATCACTGACAGCTATTAAGTTTGTGAATAAATAACTCTTTTGGTGAAACAACAAAGTCAATCTTTTAATTTTATTGTTATTCCTCAGATCCAGAGAAACGATTGAGAGGTGCCTATGGTTATCTTGGCTTGTTTGGTTTGATGGGTATGAGTATCATGCTAGCACTGAATCTATTACAGTGGATTTAATACACTGCTGTAATTTCTATGACAAGGTTCAAAGCAATGAAGAATGTTGTTGATTTTCTTTTTTTTATCATTATATGAAATGATAATGAGTTTGTGTGGACAGCAAACTAATGATGTAATATTTTAATATATTTTATAACTGCTAACAATACTTTGATTTCATAGTTAGACTTAATTCTGTTACAATTGCATCTGCAACATTATCCAAAATAGTGTTGTCCACATGGACATGGGCATTGTTTAATTTATATGAATAAAAAATACAATGGTTGGTATATAAGATCATTGTTTTACTCAATGCAACCAGTGATACTTTAAAAAGCCACAAGTTGAGTTTATGCATTTTTGAATGAAATTTATGCAGAGTATTTATGTCACTCAGTATTCTACTTATTATTGATGTATCCATAATAACTATCAATTACACAATTAACTAAACTCAAACCTGGTATTAAGATATAACATGCAATGACATAATATTGTATGTTATTGTTGAGGAATCCATACCAGGCAATCAACTGTTCTAACAATGCCAGCAGGCAATTATTATGTCACAGAAGGCATGCATTGATATTAACATTACACTAAGAATAGTTTAATCAAGGTTTTATGTCAGAGTTTTCACTTGAGGAAAAGGTTTATAAACTCTGTTTGTGCCACTTGAACTCAAAATTTCATGATGGAGAAATACTCAGTTTGCCACTGATACCCTTCTTTCTCTCATGTAGTTAACTAAAAGTCAAATATACATTGTATACTCAAGATTCTTACTAACCATGTTTGTGTGGGTGTATGTCTTCAAGTGTGTGTTTGTGTGCTTGATATTTGCTTCATTCATTTATAAAAGAAAAACAACGGATATCAGATAGACAATCTAGGTAGAAATCATGCCATTTCTTGCATCCACCAAGTTGATATAAGCTACATTTATTAAGGTGTTTTTGTATGACAAGTTATTCTATCAAACTCAAAATAGTGCAGGAGGAAGTGATTTTCTATTTTCAGCATTATTTTTTTTTTAATTGGACCAAAGAATGGATAGATGTGACCAAATACACAATTTCTAAATTATGATGCGTAGTCACCTGAACTTACTATGAAATGGTGTCATCGTTAGCTTTTGTTTTACCAACTTATGTCAGAAGTATTGTATGGCTCCGCTGTCAATCATGCCGAAATTTGGGTATTTGCATAATAATTTCTTTCCACAATATCAAAACCAAACATTGTAATACTTGGGATAATTTTGCTAATAAAACCTTGTCCAAATACATTACATTTACATGTGATATATCTGTCTATATATGTGGCTGTTTCATACTTCAATGTGCTTGAATATTTAATTTTCAACTTAAAATTGTTGCACACAAAACATAATACATGTATACACATTTATTTTCACCATTTGCAAACTTTGATTAACTGGTGCCCATTTTGTCACAAAAGTCCACTCCATGGTCAGAATATCAAGAGCTGTACATACTTTATAGAAAGGCAATTCAGTTCATAGAGACAATTACCTTAAAGTGGCCATATTTGATATGGACAACAAATCATTCATTTCATCCCCTCTCCCTCTCCCTCTCTCTCTCTTGACCAAAGTTATGACTGTAAACGTTTACACATATAAAAAGTAAATAGTTCAGACACAACCATTTGGTTATCAGCTGATCTGCCTGTTTATTTGAATTAATGAAATGAACAATATTGAAAGGAATGCATAACACAGCATGACCCAAGGTCAGTTTCAATCCTTGAGCACAATAATAAACTAACTTGAAAATAACCAAACTATGAAGACAATGGAATAAATAGTAATTACATACAAATACATTTCTCCAAATCATATTCCACTTTTGGAATTCACTCGCGTTGCTCTACATCAATTCTGTACAATTCTTCTATTTTCTTCCCCTACATCTAAATAGACATCAATGAACTTACTGTTTTTCTCCATTCTCGCGTGCTCAACTCTCATTTTCAATCATTTGTGTCTTGCATAGAATTGAGGGAGTCTTGTGATTTTCTCTCTGATTTATTACCATGGCTTTATACAGCTACAAAGCTAACTAACATGTCGCATTTCCTGGCAAAGGTTAACTTAACACTATATAATAGCAGTCATTACTTGCATATGCGCATTTTCTTGTATATATATTTTTTAAATTCATTGGTCTAGTTTGAAAATAACTTGACAATGAATAAGAAACCAATCCCATTCCACATCCATTTCCAATGCTAATACCCCTGTTTCGTAAATAGAATGATCTGCCCGATATACATTGTTGGGTTAAACCACTCAAAACAAGGTTGGTCAATGTTTTTTTTTTCCTAGACAACATCTTGGTTACACATTATTTAGTATTCCAAGGAATACACATCAACAAGAGATGTAAGAAATCTGGCAAAGTGTAAAAATTACCTGCAAAATATATATATACTATATACAAAACAAAAAGAAAACATTTGATAATCAGTATCGCAGTCACTTACAGGCTTATTGTATATTAACCCCAAGACGACTCACCAGGACACGGTGAGATTCCTGAATCTGATGTTTTTGTTACAATGGTTTAATACTGTGATAGTTAATCAAATAAAATATGCACAAATTTTTCAATCATGTCAAAATTAATGACCTTTACTTTTGAATATTGACTGACCTTTGATGAACAGCGCCATCTACAGGTAATATACTTTCACACTGAATTGTGCCCCTATCCATAATTTAACAGACCATCCTGACAAATAGTGCCATCCACAGTTCATATATCTTTCCAATTAATTGTGCCCCTGCCATATACCTTTCTGATGAATAGTGCCCTCTATAGTTACAGTAACAGCTCTTTCCAATGAATTGTGCCCCTATCCATTAACAGACCTTTCTGACAAATAGTGCCCTCTATAGTTAATAGATCTTTCAAACGAATTGTGTCCCTGACATATACCTTTCTGATAAATAGTGCCTTCTGCAAGTAATATACTTTGGAATTGAACTGTGCCCTACCATTAACAGACTTTTCTGATGAATAGCGCCCTCTGTAGTTATAGACATTACACAAAGAATGATGAACATTTACACCATCAACCATGCTATAATTAGTAGATATTTTTTCAATAAATTGTAATTCCTAGCATAAGGAATTCTTATGATAAACATTTCCCTCTTTTCAAAATTCTGTACCCTCCAGCTGATTCTTACTGAAGAACACTACGTAAATAAAGTGCAAAGATGGCATAGTCAACTGCCTACAAAACTTCAGCTTTGCAATGAGCTAGTAGAGCAAAAAGTCATATCAGTATTAATGGTACAAGTAAATTATCAGGGCACACCAAGTTCAAAGACACACGCCAGAAAGGGCAAGACGTTTTCAAAAAAGTATATCTACATACATTTTCTGGTATCTTGTAAGATTGGAAACACATGAAATATTATTGTTCATAATACTACGATTCTGGTACATTTGATGTTAGACTATTCAATGGGTTGTGATGATAGAAACAACAGGATATATGTATAAAGTAAAGCTGTTACAATGCACAGCGACACTCAAAACTGCCACAACCTGGAAAATTAAATTGTAACTCACTAAAGGAGTAACTTTGAAGCCAAATAACACAAACATGTTTTGAGTAAGGGTGGCCCTATTTCAGTTTCTCATCACTCAATCGACCCAAATTTTCAGCTCTCACATCAAAACAATATTTTTTTAAATTTTCACCCTCCCTTAAAATATGCATAACAGCACCCTCTCTGGCAAGAATAAGCAAGTGCCTCGACTGTCAACATCATCTACAGTCATGGTGGCAATGGTGACACTTGTTCACGAACAGAGCATTTCTTTCATGATGGAAGTTATTCAGGTAGAGGGCCTGAGAACATGCTAATTGCGTAGAGAAGGTGGGAAAAGGCAGGAATCCAATAAAATGAAGACAGAGGAAAAGGTGAGGTAGAGAAACATGGAGAAGATTATTATTTTTTTACTTTTTAAAAAAAAACCTGAATGAATGAATGACCGACCGACCCACCAACTGACTGACCGACCCATAGTTGCTATGAAAAGGTAATGAGAAACATAAAAAAGTGTCACCCTAATACATGTACATGACATGATCACTTCTCTGCTACACTGTGGCAAAGGTTCAGTGTCATCTTACTATCATGACATGATGAACTTTACAGAAATTGATTTTTGACAGTTCCATATTACTGAAGTCTTAAAGTTAAAAACAACTGCTAATAGCTTTGAAGCATGACTTATCTTTCACTACTATTCTGAAGATTTTGAGTATTAGTGGCAAAGGTTTTATATATAGTTTATTTGTGAACTTTGACCACCAAAGTAAAGTAATACCCTTACTGAATACAACGATATACGGCCATAAGATTTTGACTTCATGTTGAACGCACACATACATAGAGACAGACACTTTGCCATGCCATGCCTATAGCATCACTTGACAGATCCTTGGTTGTTGAAGTGCTGAGGATGTGCTATGTACAAAAAGTGGAGTTGCCTCCAAATAAGTGTCAGCTAGAAATGCAACTGATACAAAGTGTTATTGAAAAGACAAAATAACATAGAAATTCAACTGACAAAGAGAACATCAAAGTTGTTCAGAAAGTACTCCAACAAGGAAACATAATATCATGTAGTATATCTGTTTACAACAGATCAACCTTGTTTTAATACAAAGTGTTAACTATCACCATAGAGCCTCCACCCAGTGGAGAGTCTATGCTTTCACCCTACAAAATGATACATTGTTGTCTGTAGGGTTAAGATATGTAAAGATAAAGTCTGATCAAACTATCTTCTATTTTGTTTGCAGACAAATATCAACACAAATAATGTTTTTTTTTCTTTAAAAGATTAATCTACCTGTACATGCTATGTGTGTTGTATCAGTTGTGAGGTTTATTTTCCTGGTGTGAATTACATGGTTTAGACATGTTCACATTGAAGGGTTTACTCCCTTGGTGTGGATAGCTCAGTTTAGCTGTGTTCATATTGAAGTTTTTACAGTAGGTTCACTCCCTTGGTGTGGATAGCCCAGTTTACCTGTGTTCACATCAAATTTTCACAGTAGGTTTACACCCTTGGTGTGGATAGCTGTTTAGTCATGTTCACATTGAACTTGTACAGTAGGTTTACTCCCTTGGTGTGGATAGCTCAGTTTAGCTGTGTTCACATTGAACTTTTTACAGCATGGTTTACTCCCTTGGTCTGGATAGCTCGGTTTAGCTGTGTTCACACTGAAGTGTTTACACACTGACTTCTACAGATTACTTCTGACCAATCCTTCTACTGTGCGGCAATAAGTCCATTACAACCAGGAGACACAAGGTTCCTTCTGTCCACTTGCCTTCTTCACAGTGAGTGTGTAAGAGGTCAAAATTGGTTTTGACATCAATTCACTTGTCCTTAATATTGTACATATTTCATATCACTCCTTAATCATATCTTCATTTATTCTCTTTCAATCTTCACATCAAAACATCAGATATTCTATTTGCAAAAGTCGTTAAAGGAAAAGTGGGGTTTGGGTTTGGTTATTTTGTAAATGTAAAAGATAGAAGGTAATCCTGCCCTCACCAAAAAGATGCTGATAATGTCAAGGTTACAACAATTAATTCCTATGCAATCAGCATTGTCTAAATTAACTTGGCAGACACACTGCCACCCTGATTACTTGTTCTGACCACCCCTATTTCTCTGTAAAAATGAACTATTCCTGGGTATACTCTTGGTTCTAATGGAATATTTCTAGTGATGGGGATATAGTAAGTTCCTTCCTTCTGCATTTTTTCCCAATGAAAAATTTAACTTTAAATTCCCACTAGTAGGAATGATCATTTATCCTCAGCTCTTCTGATGCTATTTTCCAGTGGTAACTGTGCTTGTGCATCCCCTCCTGGTGACTGCTGTATTGGTGGTACTTGGTTTTGTTTTTGTGGCGTGGTTTGCATGTTCCCAACACCATTGCCAGAATGTAAACTTTGTACAGTATCTGTCCTGGCATAGAACCTCTCTTGCTCAGCTAACTGTCTGACAAACTCCTCTTCTAAGGCCTATTAGAGAGAAGACAAATACAAGCTACAGTTATATCTTTGTCCTGGGTATAGACATGAATTACTGCACCTAAGCACTGTAATGTTATACCATTGACCAATACCAAAACATCTCAGTATTCACACTTTTCGGTATTCACCTTTTACATTGACCAAGTCACATCATTGCTACACCTTGCCACTAGAGGGGGCTGTTTATGTTAAAGGTCTCTTGACCTTTGCAGACACTTGACACATTTTTCAACACTTACATCTGAAATGGATCGGTACAGGGGTCTGTGTTGACAGAAAGATTCGTCATTGTGAGGTTTCTACATAATATTATTGTTTTTGCTTACAACGACTGCAACAGCAATAAGTAGAGTGCCAACAATGATAAACCTTTCAGCCTAGGGTTTCTGTAAATTCAAACCAATTCTGTACCAAATGTGACTTACAGGACATCTAGAAAGATTCTTTGACTTGAGTGTGCTTCAATGATCCTGAAACTGTCTTGACCTTGCCCACAGTATGTGAGTGTGACTGACTCTCTACATTATATCATAACAATTATACACATAAGACTCCCTAGCTTACACCATAAGTACACACATAGGACTGCCAAGCCACTACCATAACAAGTGCGTACATAAACCATTCTACCTACGTTCTCCCAACCTACAATACTACAAAGGGTGAAGTGGGATATCTGTGTGTAACATGGGGCTTACTAGTCTACTTGCCTTCACCCAACAATTCAATTCCTGAATGAAACTACTAACTATTTTACCTTACAACACCTTAATTCAATGACTTTCAGAACACATTTGCCTACTCACCCATCAATGCAAACCTAAAGCCAACTGAAAATTCTGACAAATTTAATTCAAACACAATTATGTTTTGTATATTGACAGAGAATTTGTACGCAATGGTTTCAAAAAAGTTATTACCACTTATCCTGAGGCAAAATCTGACAAACATTCCTATCCAAAATATCATAAAATAGAGACTAGTCTGTAAGATATGATATTCGTGCCAAGCTATCATCTATCACTCCCTGATAGGGCTGAACAACACGACATATCTTACAGTCTAATTAGAGACAAGCTTTGGTGAGTTCATTTTTATAATGAAATCAAAGTCTGGTATAATCTTACCTTCTTCCTAGGGCGAAGATTTTCTCTCCATTCTTTGATCTCCTTCTGATGTTGTTCATCTTTTTCTTTCAATTTCTGAGTTTCCAATTCTATTAGTTGTTTGCGTTTTTCATTCTGTGTGAATGATGGATGAATGAATGAATGTAGTAAGTTAAGACACATGGGGAAAGCATGAATTTGTGATTATCAAAGGAAATATATCACAGAACCCTATACAGCCTTGCAACGTATGGTGGGATGTACTAACATTATATTTGTGAGTTATGCAGTGTATCCTGTGACATGACAATATAGCTTTTGATTGATTTGTACCACAACCCAAACCAATCAAGTGATTCATTGCCAAGTCTTCGGCTAATCTGGATAAATCAACATTTCTATCAGCTGTTTTATCAAATCATTTCTTAAAAAAATACCGCCAATGGCGTTGTAGCACAACTGTACAGTTTTTAAAAATGTTTATCCATATGCTAGTCCATGCTAACAATAGGTGTTCATTTGCTGAATAACTATCCAGTTGCCTATCCAACCATGTTGCTATCTTTACGATAAATGCTATCATTTGGCTGTTGCTATGGGTGTGGTCATGTTGTTAGATATATTTGCATACATTTATGTATGTTTTTGTTCACTTATGTATGAATTCCTAATATTGTCTTTGCAATACACGTGATCATTTGGCTGTTGCTATGGGTGTGGTCTTGTTGCTAGGGTATTTGCATACATTTTTGAATGTTTATTCAATTGTCTATTAAACCCCATTGTTATCTTTGTGAAATACACCACCGTTTGGCTGTTGCTATGGGCGTGGTCATGGTTACTAGGGTATTTGCATACATTTTTTGAATGTTTATTCATTTGTCTTTCTATTCCTGTTGTTATCTTTGCAATACACGTGATTATTTGGCTGTTGCTATGGGTGTGGTCTTGTTGCTATGCAAATTTACATACATTTTTTGAATGTTTATTCAATTGTCTATTAAACCCTGTTGTTATCTTTGTGAAATACACCTCCGTTTGGCTGTTGCTATGGGCGTGGTCATGGTTGCTAGGGTATTTGCATACATTTTTTGAATGTTTACTCACTTGCCTACCAGATGATGTTGTTATTTGACCAAAGTATACTACCATTTGGTTGTTGCTAAGGGTGTGGTCATGGTTGCTAGGGTCAATTTTGTCAAAAAAATGAAGAAAATCTGCAGAATACCACTTTCGGAACCATCTCACCAAGTTTCAGACTCATTGACCAAGTACTTTTTGAGATATAAGTTTTTGACCAAAAATGAACATTCTTACACCTAATTTGCATATCACTCATGAAATTATTGCATGCTTAATATATCTTTATCCATACATCCCTAGATGCATCCCCATCAAATTTCAGCCAAATCTGCTCAGTAGTTTTGGAATTATAGATTTTTAACCAAAAAGACACATTTTTAGCCCTAATTTGCATATCACTGATGGAATCATCATGTCATGAACAAATCTTACTTTACACTTCCTAAAGAATCTTCCCACCAAATTTCGCACCAATCTGCCCAGTAGTTTCTGAGTTTAAGTTTTTTGACCAAAAATCACATTTTTTGACCCAAATCACACACCTGTGATGCGATCATTTTGATTTGAACAATTTCCCAACTAGACACCCAAGGTAATGGACCCACCAAATATCATAGCAATCGGTTCAGCAGTTTTTGACTTTAAGTTGTTTACACACACACACACATCCACACACACACACACACACACAGACAGACAGACGCCGGGCGATCCCTATAGCACTACTGAACCTCAGTTCAGTTGTGCTAAAAATCATGTGCAAGCAGCTTTGAACTATACCGACATCATTTTTAGCTTGTCAAATTGATGTTATCAGCACCTCAAGGAATTGCATCTGTTTCTTATGTTAAAAAATAAATTCACGTAAATTCACGAAATAAGTATGACAATGATTTTCTTTGACATAGTCTTAGTATGACAGCAGTTTGCTCTTCTTACATCAAGTCATTACCAGACTTTACACCAACAGTAGCAAAATATCTCAACACTGACAGAGAGAAGTTATGATTTTAATGAATGACTTAGGTAGTCAATTTCTTTAATAAGTACCCCTAGCTTACATGTATTTGTAGAAGTTCCTGCATAGTAGCGTCATTGTTACTCCTCTGTTCTTCCAACTGTCTAGAATGTTTCATTTCCAGCTTCAACTGCTCTGCTTTGTATCTTTTAGTTTCTTGTGACTGGAACTGCAAAAGAAGAACAATGGATAATAGTTTACTTTGTTGTAACATGATGGTGAACTCATCCACCCACCCAAGCACCCACCCAAGCACCCGTTCATTCATCCATCCATCCATCAAGTGAAAACTTGTAACAAGCCAGAATCAGAAACATTACTGTGATGAATGACCCTAATATACATGATGATTGAAAGTAGTTGGGAATTTCATTTTTCACTCGTTTGTACATTTTTATTACCTAAAAATACTACTTTCTAGCAATCTGTTAGTCTATTTATTTATCAATGTTAGTACTGAAAAAGCAAATGATGATGGCAACCTACAACAAAGGTCTTCATCCATAAATATACACATACCTGTTTAAGCTTGTCTCTTTCTTGATCTGGTGGCATTGCATTTCCAATCTTCAAACTCTTTTTGTAAATAGCTGTCCTGGTTCGTCCTTCATTCTTCTGTAATTTGGGAAGTCTCTTCTTCTGTTGCACATGTTTCTGCACTAATTCCGTCTCCTCATCAGATTGTGTTCTCTTGATTTGTTCAACTTCCTGCATGGATAAAGAATGATCTCTGATTATGATATAAGCTTTCTTTCATACAGAAGATACAAAGGATAGATTATGAGAAATATGTATAGTAGAAGAGAAATGGGAAACTGCTGAACTGTTAAACGATTAACATACCTTTTCTTGTCTTGCCAACATGTGATGTCTTTGTAAAAAGAACATGTCTTTGAGTTGTTTCTTGCTCTGTTGATGTTTCTCGTGCATCTGTTTTTCTTCTAACTCCCAAATTGCTGACTCTCTTGCTGTAAAAAGAAATAAATATGATCACACACTATATCTTAAAAACAAAGTTTTGTGTTATTTGGGTCAAACTGTCACTTGAGGGCCAACAAAATAGTCTGATATGCTAACAGTGTTGCAGACATGCATTATTAACAAGTCAGTGTGTTGGGGAGGGGAAGGATTAAAAGCCACTATTCTACTGCTCTCAGTAAATCATTTACTTCCTGAAATTGAAAATTGTACCAAATGAGTTCGGAAAACTGAAACAATTGAAAATGAAAGATAAAGAACTATTTCAAGAAACTAAGAATGCTATCACAATTTTCCATAAAAGGTTAGGAAAAGGTCATTTTCCAAGCATATTACTGAACTAAATGATTTTAGCCAACATGACCCAAATCTGTTGTCAAATAGCACCCCCAGTGGCCAAACTATACAAACTTTTATCTTTACGATTACTAGCACATGTTACTATAAACCCTGAACATTTTTTGGAAGACTTATTTTAGCATATTTCCTTGTAAAACAAAAACACAAAACTAAAATGCTTCTTTGCATAATTACAGTGTACCAGGCTTAGAAATTTGTAAAACAGAACTAGCTGAATGTAAAAATGCAAATTTTCAAATGGCAAAAATACCTATGTTTACAATATTACTATGACCAGACATGCAAACACTATTTTAACAGAGTTC
The DNA here is from genome assembly GCF_964340395.1 of Glandiceps talaboti. Classification (NCBI taxonomy): domain Eukaryota; kingdom Metazoa; phylum Hemichordata; class Enteropneusta; family Spengelidae; genus Glandiceps; species Glandiceps talaboti. Next base: position 19,506,743 of record NC_135563.1, on the reverse strand, counting down.
TTTCTGACAGCCTTATAATCACAAAATTGTGCTCTTTGAGATCTAAATTTAAACACAAACCTCTGAGTAGTTGATGTTTATCGGTCAGAAACTTTTTCTCCAATGCAGCAATCTTAGATTTATGTATTTCAGACATATTCTTGATGGCAGTTTCCATTTCTCGTTGCTGCCTTGATAAGAATTCTCTTTCTTTTTCTTGTAATTTCATATCAATTTCTTCCTTTCTTCTTTTACTCTCTTTCCCACTTCCAGATCTGGACTTCATCTCTTTAGACTCCTTTTTCATTTGGTCACGGAAATGTTTTAGGTCTTTTTCCTAAAAAATGTCAGACAACAGCACAGCAGACAATATGAGAAAAAGGCTTGCTTGAATCAATCAATCAATCAATCAATCAATCAATCAATCAATCAATTGAAAATACAGAGAAAACTGATGTTTGATTCCCATGAACACACTCATACTTTCTTTTCATCACTCCCTGTTGTGTGCATTCACACTGTGCTAGTATAGGTTACAACTTTACGTCACTCCCTGTTGTGTGCATTCACACTGTGCTAGTAGTACTAGTATAGGTTACAACTTTACATCTTTACCTGGTCTGCCTTGATTTTCTTCACTGCTAACTTCAATTCCAGACTTTGAGATACTTCTAACTTTTCAACTTGTTGTTTTTGTGCCCTATTTAGAATATCTACATCAGTGTCATACTTCTTAACAGAATTCTGTGGAAGAAAAAAAATAATAAAAAACCTAATATTTGAATCTCATGGTCTTGGATCAGTGTTTGTTGCTAAGGTTGAGGAACCCCGGAAACAGAAAGGAGGATTATGGTAGAACTGATATAGTTAGTTTCCAATGCATTATACCATCATTTTAGTGTAAATTGACAGGTGAACTCAGGTAGATTTTACCTGCTTACTGCCCTTAACAAAAACACTGTGGATTATTACTATATTCTGTCTTATCTGTGAATCATTCTCTTCTTCAGGACAAACTTTTTCTATAGCTTTGCAAGATGACATATCCAATCTTCACTCCAACGAAGAATACACCTCAGAAATTAACTTTTTAAACTTTTGCCTTACTTTGTTCTAGAAAACGTCAGGCTATTCTGTTAAGTCAAGAAAAACATCTGTCGTCTCTGTACAAACATTTGAGATACTACAATAATATCAAAATTTAGTCAGTTTTGAATCCAATATGGCCGCCAAATACTGTGTATTAAACTCTATGGGAAAATAAAAGATTGTTGATTTCCTTGAAAACAAGATGGTGAACTCTAAAATTTCTTTTATTATTTCAAAAGGACCAGGCACAAGCTTTCACATGGGAAACTTTAGAGAAAATTGAAGACATTTTATTTTCAGGGTAATTTGTCTTGAGGTATATCTTGTGTAAAGAAGCAGGAGAAGAAAGACACACTTTGGTGACTGTAGACAATACACAAGTCATGCACTACATTGTTTTTGCTAAGGACAGTAAGTAGGTAAAATCTACCAGGGTTCCCATGTCATTTTACCTGGGTTCCCAAACAAAATTACCACAGACTCTATGGGGTAACACTACCATTTTTACCCATTTCTATCTTCTGTTACTGGGGTTCCCCAACCTTATGCAAAAACACTGCAGTGGAATCACAAAAGATAAAAAAATCAACAAATACCAAAAATTATAAACCTATGGATATGTATATAGTTAGATTCAAAGAATACAATTTTGTACTTAGCTGTAAACATCTGCAATAAATGAATAGAACTGTACAATCACAGAAATCAACATATCTCTTTACCTGCATCTCCATCTTCTGCCTTCCTATCAGTTGTTCAGTTTGTAGTAATATCTTAGATGCCAGAGTATTGAACTGTTTATTCTCATCCTTCTGAAGTAGCTTCAATTCACGTAAATCATGTTTTCTGTTAAAATGTAATAATGGTAAAAAGTTTTATTTTATAATTATTTCAAACTATTGACATGTTTATAATAATTGTGTACATTACTATTCAAAAGATCATTAGATAACCACATTTATACCATGCACGAGCCAAGTTGAACAAAAAATATGGAATATATACTCTGGTCGTTCTATGTTATGTCATGACAACGCATGTCTGCGGCACTGGTTCTGCTGTGTTCAAGATTGCCACTACTTTCGGAGTTTCCTCAATTTTACTTTGACATTGCTGGCACTGGTATAATTATGTTATTCTCCAATACTTTTCTTCATTCAGCTAGAAAATACTCATAACCTAGCGACTCACAGTAGAAAGGTCCCTAAGGTCACTCATATTTTCCTTGGCTGAACGAAGAAAAAGATTGGGGAATACCATCTAATTATAATACATCTGAGAAGATTACAAGCAGATAGCCATGAAAACCATGATGCCTGCTATAGGTGCTCATGTCAGAGAACTGCTGTGGTGTCTAATAATTTGACTTGTGTTATTACGTCATTGTAATTTAACCAATTACAGATGCCATCTCCTTTGACATCAAGTAAACTCAAGATAACTTTATGAAGTGTGAGAGGATGCCATTAAATATCTTGTGTCAAAGGTCGTATCCAAAACAACTGCCATGTGACTAGTAATTACAGGGTCACATGTAAATATGTTTCTGTCTACATTATATATGTGTTATTGTTTATGATCGACATCATTTGACCTTTGACATGTGACCTCTAACAGCCTGTGTATCCTGAGTTCTTGCTAGCATCCTATCAATGTGAAATAACACTGCATATATGTAGATAAAGTAAACCTATCCAGCATCTGATGTCCATTCAGACTGGATCCTGTTATAATATTAGGAACTAGTGAGCCAAAGACGACATAATTCAGCAACACAGATTCAAACAAATGCCATGATATGGGTTGATGCATAATCCTATCCTCTGGCACCACAGCTAAAATCCCAGGGGAGGGGCTTTATTCTTGAGCACCTTATAAATCCATGAACAAAAGTTGCTAATTTATGTTAAGCGTTTCCTTCCAGACCATCAAATCTTAGTCTAGAATTCTAATCTGGTACAGTAAATTACATTTTAAAAACTTCATTACAAAACTTCATTAATGAAGTTTTTAAAATGTAATTTACTGTACCAGTTTAGAATTCTAGACTAAGCAAATCTGATAAACTGCAGTATGTGTTTATTTCAATTATTAATTTATATTTAGAAAACAAACAATGACATGTATTGGTACAACTATGAATGCTTTATACGACAATGTTTGTAGATTATCACCTAAAACAACATCAAAGCATTTGATCTTAGTAATTCCCAGATATACATTATGAAAAAAATGATTAATGAAAATATGATGAAAGACAAGTGGAGAAACTGATCCTGATGTACATGATTTGATATGGAATACTATTTTGTGACATCACATGTACCTTTCAATATCATGACGTACTACATTTGATATGAAATGCTACAAGAATTTTGTGATAATGGACGTCACATTACCTTTCAATATCATGATGTACTTTTGTTATGAAATGCTACTATTTTGTGACAACAGACTAAACATTACCTTTCAATATGCTGACGTTTCACCTTCTCCTCTTGCCCTGAATGCACAACCTTCTGAGTTGTCATGGTAACCACTTTTCCATCGATGACAAATTTACGGGTTTTCTTAAGTGTTTTGTATTGGCTCTTAGTCTCCTGCAATATGGAAGCAGAGTTGCTGACTGAGTGAAGTAATCTTATGGTGTACAGAACTTGTTCAATTGATACCATTGTACATCCTGGTTCAGTAACACTTTCTGATGTCAATACACAGAATTTACACATCCAGACATACTATCATCAGCTAAACATGTCCAATCCCACGATCTCTACATGTTACATTTCCTGTTCCTTGCAGACTAAGTCTTGTTATTTTCCTAAAAGACCACGATCTTTACAGAAAATGCCACGTTGATGCTCTAGTAAGTATACTTTTACTGTCTTTCTCTCTAAAGACGTTATCATCACTTAGCCACTGAACTATATGCATTTCCCACATGCTGAGCATGAAATAGAGACAATTTTTTGTAATTTGAGAGCAATGATTTATCTCATGATTATGAAGGGGCTTTATGTATTAGTATCTGGTGTCATTTGACGTCAAGACAAGTTGGATATTTCATATCATTAAAAGGTCAACTATAAAGGTCTCCTAAAATCCTGGTCACAAGCTCTTTTTTCTTTCACTACCATAATATTAAATTTTTTGTTACTGAATACAATTGTGTCAACAAATCCTACTTTACTAGATGCCTAAAACATTTTAAACATATACATATCAATACTGTATAATTTTGATTCAACTGGAATCTTAAGAATTTTAAATTCATTTTTGTTGCCTTTTTTTCATCACTTTTAATTCTTCAAAAACATGAAAAATATTCTAGAAATCAAACTCCTGACCTGACACAAATAAAATAATTATTTTTTTCCTTTTAAACCTCTTTCCTTTTCTGTTGCAGAGATTTGTTCCTAAGTATTTTTCTAAAAAAAACATGAAAATATTAAAATAAAAATCATGACCTTGTACAAATAAAACAATCAATACTTTCTTTTTAAAACCTTTTCCTACTGCAATTGAGTTGTTCCCAGCCATTTTTTCACAAAGACCAAAAAACCACTCTGATGTACATGCCTATATACAGAATTCCATTCCAGTTTGGAACAAAGTGACATAGTTATGTTGTATGCATCCTGTCAAAGCTATTAAAGTAAGGTTTGGAACAAAGTGACATAACTATGTTGTATGCATCCTGTCAAAGCTATTAAAGTAAGGTTTAGAACAATGTGACATAGCTATGTTGTATGTATCCTGTCAAAGCTATTAAAGTAAGGTTTGGAACAATGTGACATAGCTATGTTGTATGCATCCTGCGAAAACTATTAAGTATGTAGTTATAAATGTCAATGTGATAAAAGCAATTTGTTTAAGTGACTTACGCGTACCTCTGTATTCCTCTTTCTACGTATCCCTCCTTCCTGTTCTTTTTCCCCTTCCTTGTTTTCACCTTTTTCTGAACTCTCTAAACTATCCATGGTTGATATACTTTCAGTATCCGACACATTAGATTTATGGCTAGAAATTGAACCATATTTCTCCTCCTCCTCATCCTTCAGTTTCTCTACAGTCTTCTCTGGTTCTGCAACTTTCTCTTTCTTGGGTTCAACCTCTTGAGATACAGGAGGTGGGGGTGGGGGTGAGGGGTCCACAACTGTTGGTGTCTCTACTTCACTATCCTTCTGTTTTTCTGCTTCTTCTAACTGTTCCTTCAAATCCTCCTTTCCTAGTGATCTATTCAATACATCCTCGATAACATCCTTAGCAGCTTCCATTGCTTCCGTCTCTGTTTCTTCCTTATTTGCACTTGATATTGAGGTATCTGCGGAATTTTCAGTTTTCTCAAAAGTACTGATCAGGGCTGAAACTCTTTTACCAGCATTAATGTCTTTTTCTGACTCTGTGGGAGAGAGATCTTGAACAGAGGCTTTTTCAGTGGTATCAGAGTGGTCACTGCCATTTCCTCCTATACCTTCATCGGATTGTTCATCTTGTTCTTGAGATTTCTCTTCTACAATCTGAAAACATGTAACATAGAAGAAATATAAGAATCTTTTTTACCACTTTTAGTTTTAAACTATCATTTGAATATTCAGTACATACACGGCAAGTCGGCAACTACATGTGTCTGATAAGGAGGAAAGAGAACAAAATTTTAGAAAGGGTTAGGCTGGGATGGGGTGGGGTGGGAAGATCCGAGTATTTCAAAGAATTTCACAACAATGACAAATACATCTCTATTGCTTGAAATGGGTGTGGTCAAAATTTTCCAACGTACTTTGATGTATTTTGACAATGATGACTAAAATACACTGACCCACTTTGAATTCATGTCATAACAAACACACACATAAACAAAAACAGTAACATAATTACAAACATATAGACAACTTTAGATAAATCAAACACCCAATTTGTAACTCAATCTCTTCCCACTACATCATACAACCTTAACCCTTTAGTACACCGAGTTCTACATCGAGTTCTACACCAATACATGATGTAAACCTTAAGTCTGGTTCTAGTAGTCCGTTGTTTACAACCAACAAAGAAACCCCAGATCATCCATGTTTCAGTCTTTTCATCATACTCTCGTTCCATTTCTCTTCCACATTTACATCGTAAATAAAATGCTCCGACAAACAACTAAAAGTTACACCATCTCCACCACAACTGGGTGTCCTGTGATTTGTAGCCGTCTACTTAATCTTGTTTAGAAACTGGTAATCTAATTAACAACACTACTCAGTGTTTTAATTAACACTGGCTTTCTATTCATGTACAGATGGGATCCACTACCAGACAATTCTCTGTGTAATTTTTCCATAATGTAAATGGGAAATTATTGATCTTTTGTTAATTATTTATGAAGTAACATTTAGGGAATAGTGCAGCACAGAAAAATCAATTTATAGGGAAGGGGTTTATGGTGTACATTTAAACATTGGATGATTTTTTCCTGTACAAGAAAACCTTAACTTCCATCAAAAGTGAAAGGTATAAATATGTTTACATGACTATATTTTACATGGTATACAAATCCCTGTAAAACTGGGTAAATGGTGATACTTCACTCTTGAATTAATGATGATATAGTTCACAGAATACTGACTTTACTTTGGACCACTACTCTAGAATCAATGTCAAATAACCAAAGCTAACATCCAAAACTTCTTACATGTAATCGAAGAGAACAAACACTATCTTGTATATACTGTAGGGGTATGTAAAAGACAACAGATAACACTAGCAAGCTTCTCAAATTTCACATTGACTGGATTCAGGAAGTGTGAATTTTCATCATAACACTCAAAAGCCATTTCTTGTGACCCACCAAATATTTAGTGTTCCACTATCTCTTCAGAACTACGGAAGTCAGACACTTTTGTCTCTTAGCTAGTTTACTGTAACTCTGAGTAACTATTTTTTACTTTTTAGAAAACAAGTAGGGAAATCAGACACTTTTGTCTCTAAACTACATTATTAATCTTCATCTAAAGAAAACTCTTGCACAAGTTCTTAAGTCAGACAGTCTTGTCTAGATAATTCAAACTAAGAATAACTCTGTGATGTTACTGACTACACTAATAATCGTGTATAGACCTGACAGACTGATGAAATATACTGATGCTCCAGTTCAAATAACACATAGGGTAATACGATATTAGGATTATGTCTACTAACTTTAATATTTAAAGAGACTGCAATGTGTAGACATAAATCCTAATCCTTAGATGGCTATTTGATATGCTTGGGGTCAATATGTTGATGATGAAAACAGACCATTATAAATAATACTCATTGATATGATGATAATAACATTAACATTGATGAATTTTCGCCAATATTCTCATCTCTAATATTTTCCATACACCATTTTAATGGTGCATGCAGTATACACCATTTTAATGGTGCATGCAGTCACTGCTATTTTTGTTGTCTACTATCCTTTGATCAGTACCAGCTATGTAATGTAATGTCTTGTGATTTGCTGAATCGTGAAAAGAATGGTGTAATAAAATGCTGTGATGTTGCAACTGTACGTTGTTGGATTAATTTCCCTACTACAAATCACATTCAGTTTTCATACCCACCAAATAAATAAATCTAATTATTCCTTACCTGGTCTGCTTTCCCATGCATAACAAGCCCAGCTGGTTTACTTTCTTCCTCCTTCTTCTCCTCTTCTATAACTTCTTTCTTTTCCTCTGCAATGTCTTTCTCTTCCTCAGTAACTTTTTTCTCTTCTTTTGTGGGTGTGGCTACCTCTGTCTTTTTAACCGATTCGGTATCTTCCTCTGCAATCTCTGGCAAGTCATTGACACCTTCTTGGCTGTTCAAGCTTTCATCCGTGCTGACACTTCGTTCTATGACAGACACTTGGTCATCAGGTAATTCTTCCTCTTCTACCTCAACTTCAGCTTTGGCCTCAATCAGTAAATCCTTTATAGCTTTGTTGTCTGTTACCTTAGTTACAAACGGATGCTGTGGAGAGAAATTATCAGCATATGTAACGTTTGATGAATAGTACATCACAAAATAATCGAGTATATACATGTACACACACACACACACACACACACACACACACAATATAATGCCAATATTTTCATTCTATAATCGTCAATCATCTTATATTAGCAAAAGTTATTCTTAAAATTCATTTAATTGAAATAGACAAATGTGTCTGGTCACTGAATGCATGCATAGTTATTTAGAAAGTTGGAAATCAATGATCTTTCATAATGAACACAACATTTGCCATAGTACGACACAACAATCCTTGTATTTTTTCAAAAAATGCTTTGCACGAAAAATCATTCAAATACCATCCTGATGAAAACTGCATTCCTAATACAAGATCTTCTTTTCTAACAACACTAAGGAAGTAAACAAAATGACAGCAAAACCTAACACTTGCTGATTTCTTTTCCCATACTGGCTTACACCCAAACGAGCCAAATGATAAACTCAATGAAGTGCGCCCTCTATGTTTGGTACATAAATACTGTAGTTAACTTTCTCAACTTTCCTATTTACTTATGCTATTTACTTATTCCCAAGCCTTCATAAACACAGATTCTATAATGACTTCATCATTTTGACCTCTATTTCAAGAATTTGTACGGTGACGTCAGATTTTTTCTTGATTCTTTAACAGAGAATGGTTTGCGTTTCCTTGAACAAAGTAAATTAAAAAATGTACGATTTTTATTTCTGAGGTACGTACTACATACTTTAGGGCGTAATTACACCGTGTTACAGAAACCAAGTCATTCAAGGGTTAAGCAAAGTATTTTGTTGTTGACTGTGTTTCAATACCGTGTGGTAGAACTGTACTCTACAACTTACCTTTAACAAGGCACTAGCTGTTGGTCGTGTCTCAACATTCTTATTAAGACACTGTTTGACAAAGTCATTGAAATCTTTGCTCCACCTTGATGGAGCAAGTAGCGTAGGTGGGTCTCCTTTAGGGATCTTAATGAGCACTCTCATAGGGTGGAGATCATGGTAAGGGGGTTCCATCTGTGCCATTTCTATACATGTTATACCTAGTGACCATATGTCTGATTTGTAATCATAAGGGTCGTCCTTCAGGGTTTCACATAGTACCACTTCAGGTGCCATCCTGTCCAAAAGAATTACAAACCACATTAAAGTCAGAGGAGTACAGAAGATCCTAAGAGTATCTCATAGTAAGCTAAGAGGGTCAGTGACTGCACCTATCTCACAACATGAAAACAATCAACCTTTATCATATCTTTCAACCCAGGTGAAGCATTTGTAAACGTGTAAATGTGGCGAGTATGAGACCAACATTACACCTTTGACCTAATTTACTCATGTGATATCTTCCCTGGAAACTAGAAAGTTGAAAGTGGGAATCTGTCTCACACTACCCCTGATAGAGGTGATGGCTAAGTGGGTCTCTATGTAGTAAACACTGGGTAATGATGAATAAATTGTATTCTTTGCAGAGTGCATTCTCACTTTTGCTGAGACTTCAAGCTACAATGTGATGAACTTCTTGTCAAGATATTGTTTAACATAGTAGTAATCAGCTCAAAATCACATTTTAATGAGCAGTGTAAAATGAAAATATTCTCATCTTGACCTTATACTACAAGCTGGCTTTCCAGAATGACATTCAAAAATTATCATCAGACCACAAACAAAGTACATACAATGAACTACAACTGCATAGCTAGCACAGCTATCCTTCTGAACATCACTCGCCTGTTTAGTTCTACAGTTTGTTAATAAATTCCTGGTTGAAAAGAGACAAAGACACATCATTGCTATTTTCTATTTTCATAGAATATTGACTTACCAATATGGTGTGCCTATGAAAGAATCTCTCTTTTGATTTGTTTTTGTGTTCTTGGCAGATACGCCAAAATCAGCTGTTGGATGAGTAAGGAAAGAAAAGAACATTAGCTCTTGAGTTTTAAAAAAAACCCAGCAATGGTACACTTTACAGACAACTTAACAATTACAATTTTTTTTAGTTATATCTATGTGACTGGTTCTGTTGTGTTCGACAGATGAGTCAAAATATCAAAATTGCCATTACTTTCCTCGATTTTTCTTTGATATTACTGGCACTGGCATAATTATGTTATTCACTAATAACTTGACCTAAGGGTTGTCACTACGAGTCTAGCGAAAATATTCGTGACCTAAGGGTTGTCACTACAAGTCTAGCAACTCGTAGTGACAAAGGCCCCTTAGGTCATTCATATTTTCCTTGCCTGAACGAAGAAAAATATTGGGGAATAGCATCTAAATACTGTCCATAAAGTTGAGTGGACTTACCTAATCTAATGTCTCCATCATTGGTTAATAGAATATTGCCTGCTTTGATATCTCGGTGTATAACTTTGTGATTATGAAGATAGTCCAAGGCTTCTAACATTTGTTGAATTATGACTGCAATCTGGGCTTCAGTCAAGGCTTTTTCTAGTTCTAACATAATGTCATCCACGGCACCACCTTCACATATCTCAATAAATAGCTGTAATAAAACATACAAAACATCACTTGTATTGAATATGTGGGGGTCATGATGGTTGAATAGTGAGAGTGACTTGCTTGGAATCTGTAAGTTGCAGTTCGTAGAATCACAATGGTTGAATGGTAAGAGTGGTTGGCTTTGAAGCTGTACGTTGCCAGTTAGACTTAGAACCTTGTTGTTTGCAATTGTAGCAATTTGTAACAAAATATCACTTGCTATGAATAAGTGGAGTCATGCTGGTCGAATGGTTCCAGTGGCTGGCTATGAATCTGTAAGTGTGCTATCACCATCTGTAGCCCAGAGACTTGTACCTGACTCAATAGACTGTTCTGGCAAGCCAGAGAGCGAGTTTTTGGGCTATGCCATTTGTTTCTGAATCAATGGGCAAGATTTGAACAACAAACTGACACAGAACAATATCTTGTGGCATCACAAAATGACAAATACAATGTTTTCTTGCATTTGACTACCTCTTACTATGTGGAAACTCAAAAAGAAAACTAAATTTATCATTTTGTTCCACAATAGAAATTTGTCTATCACCAGATGATACACTAGTATGTATTCACCTTCTACAAGTTATACGAAATTGATTTAGATTTGTTTTGTCTGATAAATCAAGTAGTCCATCAATGAATCACTTAAACACTATTTATTGTTAGATGGTGGTAAATGGGTCAATCTATTGAATACTTGCTATCAATAAAAGAAATCTCACTTACTGTAAGTCTGTTATCAAAATAGTAAGCTTCTAAAAGTGTGACAATATATTTATGATGGCATTCTGATAAAATGTCAATCTCCACTATGTAGTCGTCTAATTCTTCTTCACTTTTGATTTCTACCACTTTGCTAGCAGAGTATTGACCATTCTCCTTGTGTTTACACTGTAATCAAAAACAAAACAATACTTGGGTTTAGTAAACAGACATGATGGCAATCAATGTTTTGTTAGTTGGCAGGCAGCAAAGAAGTTCATGTATGCTCAGGGACATGTGATTGTCCCTGGCTACTTTGAAAGTATAGATACTATAGTTCAATCAAATGGAAGCTGTATTAGTTCCATTCAGGTGTGTACATCTAGATAACTTCATTTTTTATGTGTGTGGAGGGATGTATGTTGGCTTGGCAGAAGATATGGTTATATACATTAAGGAATTCTTTCAATCGGAAATATGGTATAAATGGGATGCCATGTGGGTGATTTTTTAATTATTGTTATTATTATTATTTTTTGGGGGGAGGGGGAGTAGTTTTGTAGGAATTCTTTCCAACGGAAGTACATGTATATAAATACACAGGGGATGTTCAAAACAGTTGACTCAAACTTGAGAAGTCAGCAGTTATCTTCAATATATTTGCAACCTGATAGAAGGGAACTCAACTTCATATACTTTATATCTCCAATATTCATCCCTAGCATGATGTGCTATACACAATACATCATGTTATTCTGTGAATACCATACTTCAGACACAAACACGAATTTCTAAATCGCTATCATCACCTTTTAGTGAAATTGCTGTTCCTCTAGTTAAACTTCAAATTGATCCAATCACTATTCCACATCGTGTCGTGTCAAAAAAGAAAACTAGAGATCACTAGTACATATTTCATTTTACTAATACATTCACACAATTATATTGACAACACATCAATTTATAAAGGAAATGTCATCTCCAGAGAAAAAGTTTAAAACTGGAAATGATAGACTGCCCCCTAGAGGCCAAAGTGATGAGTTTACATATCAATAATTTAATGCTCAGTGTGAAGGACTGAATACTAATTAAAATGCTATTAATAGCAGTTTTGAGGAAATGACTTCATCTTATGTGTCCTATGTTATGAAATCATACAATTGAGGACAATGTATTCTTATACATATCACATTATGAATTATGGTTAAAATGTTCACTTCTAAATTCCGTGTTTGTGTTAAGCTTTTAGTTGTTGTCATAAATGATCTATCAAACAACACAAAAGGAGGAATGGGAAGTCAGTAAAAGAATGGGAAGACAGTAAAAGAATGATTATATTTCTCAAATTTATGACAAAAAACATAACCTAAGTACAAGATATCAATAAACCTGGTATGTAGCTTGCATGGGGTATGGTTAATTTTTTTATACACTAGACCATAATTTAGGTCATTGAAATGACTGCGGAACTCTAGTACATTTTACTTCCTTGTCACTCTAACAATAATAGTTCATATAGCCCGGGACCATATTCCATTTCAAGACACTTGGTTCCTTCAATAGTTTGGCCACCAAACAATGATGTATTGAATTGCAGTCTGGCCAGTAAATGTCCTCCTTCTTTTCCTACCCACCACCATTAACTATTGCTGTCATGGTCAGTGTCTTGTATATGGTTTTAACCTAAAGAGGTTTACTAATTGAAAGTATTTTACTACACTAAACTGTAATGGCTTGAAGCTTGGTGCAAGGTTTCTGTGACATTGCCATATACACATAGTCCTTTAATACAACAATAACATGTATTGTATGCATTGTGCCCTCTAATGATATCCAAACTTTGTTGTTGTGAGTCAAAATGATAAAAGCTGGTATTTCTAGTGAGTCAAAACATTGTAAGAGATCGGGGAACACCAAACTTTGGTGCCTCATTAGAAATTGTGTGCGTCAGTGGTGTGTCAATTGGCTTTCTGATAGAGGGCCACACTGTACGTATGTGATATACAGCATACGTGTACTCCATACTAACTGTATAGTGAATAATTCACTGATAAAATAGATACATGGCAAGTCATTAGGAATTTAAAAGATATGGCAAGTCATTAGGAATTCATGAGATGTCAGTATTTATTAGACTGTATATATATACATGTACAAACAATTTGTTTGGCTTAGGATGGTAATTGGACACAACCTTACACAAGGTCACAGCTCAGTAACCTTTCATAGGAAATGTTTACACTTAGATGTATACAACAGAAATACTAGGGTCACTATAGTTTGCTAGAAAAGTGTGAGTGCATGTGTGCGTCTGTCTGATTGTGAGTGTGTGTGTGTGTGTGTGTGTGCATGCATGTGCATGCGTATGCGTATGCGTGCGTGCGTGCGTGCGTGCGTGCGTGCATGCATGCATGCATGTGTATGTACTGCTGGTACTAAGGCCTAAATAAAAATAATTGTTTGGTTTAGGTTACCTGACCCAATCTCATTTCACATAGTAACATATGCCACATGGCTGTCATTACATTTCTGTTGACAGATGAGACCTCATCTAATGTGACAACTTTGACAGCAGCTGTTTTTATACAAGTTATCTATTGAGATTTCCTATATCTGGCACAATTATATACTAGTGCAGAGATGACCACATTTCCGACAGATGCAACTTCAGCTTACAATCAATGTTATTAATATCATAACTTCCAACAAAGTGTAATTTCTACCACCTGTCATGTGTATTATATTTCATTTTATAATTATAAGTCACACGTAGATACTGTACATTTGTATGTTGTGTTGATCTGTTGAACATATAATCCATGTGTGCATGACTGCATGTGCTTGTGTTGTGCGTATATATATGTGTGTGTGTGTGTGTGTGTGCATGTGTGTGTGTGTGTGTGTGTGTGTGTGTGTGTGTGTGTGTGTATGTATGTATGTGTCCGTGTGTGTGTCTGTGTTCTTTAATATAGTAAGTTAATTTTAATTTCCAAGTTTGGATTAATCACACATCAGCTAATACGCTAGTATCATCTTTATATCTTTATCTTATCTATGGTACACAACACATGTGATGTACATGCCTGTACCATCATGGTTGTTAATAGAAATGTCAGAGGTCAGATGTCAAAGGTCAGATGACATACATCCACTACAATTGTCTTTGTTTCAGAAACCAAAGAAACCAAAAAATAAACAGGGAATTCTTGTTAAAAATCATACAAATATTTGAGACATCTAGGTATAGTAATAAATAATTTCTGGTTTTGTTGAAAAATTTGTTTGCCTGTTTACTACACAGATAAAAACACTGATAGTAATGATTATGTTGTCAATTCAATAATACTTGTGTTTTGGCATCCATCGTGTAGAATCCAGCCATGTGCAGATTTTTAGCTTTCATATTTTGCTAGAAGCCGTTATTCAAACCGTAAATTAGATTCCAATTTCCCACAGTGATGATAGAATACGGTAATTATGTTTACATCATACAGCTCAACACTGAGTTGGTTCTATTCACATGGTGATGTTATTGACGTCATCTCACAGTTGGGAAAATTTTAAACCCAATATTTCTGGCAAAAGCTGCATTTTTAAAGTAAACAGCAGCTAAAATGTATCAAAATGCTATGTGTGTGTGTGTGTGTGTGTGTGTGTGTGTGTGTGTGTGTGTGTGTGTGTGTGTGTGTGTGTGTGTGGTAGGAAGGGGAAAGGTGAGAGCCAAAAATGTCCACATAACTGGATTCGAGGCTATCATACATCATGACTAAACCAAGTAAAGAATAAATCCACTTATGGCTTAACTCTAGAACCACTTCCCTAGATATTTATCTGGCTGTCCTTAAATGATTCTGTTCGTTATGGACAACTGTAGTCTAGTTCTTATATGGTATCATTACAATTCACACCTAGTCCAGTTCCTATATGGTATCATTACAATTAGTTAGCGACCATCTTGGCATCCTGACTATGACAACTGTCACTACAGGACAATGAGAGCATTATTAGTACTTCAGTCTCCCCCCCCCCTACCATTGTTCAGTATTCATATTAGAGACAGAAGACCATTTTTTACTTCCTTGTATGGTGGCTATGGTATATTACACACCAGTCTAAAGTAGACAACCAAATATTTCCAAACCAACGCAGGGTCTGTTCACATGTATTGGAGCTGTTTTATACTTATTAAAACTGATAGGACCTCACTAAAGACAATGCCGTAGTGTTTGCTTGCCTCACTCCAGAAATATACTAGACTGTATGATGCTTGTGTCGGTCTGCATTTGGGTCCCCGTCACAGTGTACCTTACAGACTAGAAATATACCTGATGATGTACATGTGGGGTTTTTTTCATTTTTGTATCTCTATCACTTTAGTCCAGAGACTTGTCTTGGTATTACTATTACAATTCTACCTGTATCTGAAGAAGCTCTAGAGAACTATTAACATCAAGGCAAGTCTCTGGGATACTATGACTTCTGCCTATGACATTTTGAATTTACAGGGAATAAATGCTTTTTATCAAAATATAATGGCTACTACAGAAAGAATATTTACATACAAGAAGAGGATTATACTACCTACAGCACAACAAAACAAATGTCACTTACATCTGTAGAAAGTCCAATAACGAGTAATGGGTTACTAATCCAAATTCTAAGAATACATCTCCTATAAATGTATATTACATTGTACTTGACTTAGTGAACAAGTAACTTGAAATTGTCTGAAAGCTTAAAATGGTGAGAGGAAATATTGGCTAATGAGCAGATACATTGTATAAACAACACCACAAGCAGGAACAGTGTATGCCCTGTGCTAAATTAATGATTGTATGTACACTAAGTAGTCTAGATCCAATACCTGTCGACATTCTCTCTATGATCACTATCCTCTCCACAGTGGAGATGATTGTAGTGATCATAACAATGTGTATAGAACTATAACTACATGTAACTAGTACATTTGTAGTGAATGGCTGATTACAAAAAGTCATTTCTATACAACCATAGACAAAGTGACAGTACTCTTGTATTATCTATGACTATGATTTAAACACCTCATTATCTTGTCAATTCCACAGAGAACTGAACATTTCCAATTAGTTCATACCATAAATAGTTGAGTTCCCCACTCAATTTAATTTCAATTTATGAGTAATTATACAATTGACAATTTCTATTCTTTGCCTGGATTATCAAAGCCTGACCCTCTAGATTCTAATTGTTTTGTAGTTAGGATTACAGGTTCTACCATTTCAGGTTTACTTCAGATATCATTATGACAACTCTGAACTTGATCCGATATAGTCGTACTTTGATTACACTATTAAGCTAGCACAATCGAATTGAAACTGATTAAAGGAAAACAATCTAACTGGCAAAATTAAATATCGCAAATAACTAACATAAAACAATAGAGTTGTAATAAAGGGATTGACAGTGACAACCAATATCCAATAAATTCAGTGAATAAAGGTGAATGTGAAAGACATTCCGAGGCTACATATTTTATTATATGCAATTTCATAAAGTTATAATTTGAAATTGATAAAGTACATCCCTCATACTATAATGGTATATGGTTTCCTGTTTTATTTACCACCTAAGCAAGAACATACATGTGTATAATAAATACAGTGAAAAATGTATACGTGTACCATGTACATAATGGTATTACACTGCACAATGATAATTATAGTTATGTGGCACTACGAAGAACACATGATTAAATACTAAAATAGTTGAATATAAGGTATTCAGCATTTTTCTTAAGATTATTAATCTTGGCTGCCTTAGTCTAGTGCTATCCTTTATCAAATCTCAAGATCTGGTATTAGAGACGATTCAATACCACAACGTTCGCCTAACATCCAGACTTGGCTGTCTTGACCCACAATCATGTCCATTTCAAGACATTGTCACTCTTTTTTCCCCACAGAAAAGAATCCATACTACTTAAAGACTTCTGTTCTAGGTAAAGAAATCAAACATCTATGAATCCATGTTATGCGATATTGTAATGTATGTACTAGTATGCAAACTGTATGTTGGCTTCACTGGCTGGCCTATCTTGGCCTGGAATCATCCATTTCAAGTCTTTCTTTCTTTCTGACAGAACAGAATCCATATGTTCTGTTCTGGGTAAAGAAATTAAATTTATGTTATCCTACAACTGTAGTGAGTATCGTACATGTAGCTTGCAATCTGGCCTGTATATTGGCCTGGAATCATGTCTTTTTCAAGACAGCTGGGTCTTTCTTCCTGACAGAACACAATCCATATGTTCTATTCTAGGTAAAGAAATCAAATAACATGAATTCATGTTATCCATGTTATCCAACAACTGTATGTTGCAATGTATGTGTAAGTACCATAGTTTGGAATCAGGCCTGTATTGGCCTGGACTTATGTCCATTTCATGACACTGCAACCCTACTTTTCCAACAGAACAAATCCAATACTAACACAATATACAATGCTAAGGCTGTCCTGTTGTAAGTAAAAGAAATCAAATACCCTTGAATTCAAAAACAGAGTAATGTAATATCATGTCCTGAAATGTTACCACTGTGTGTTTTATGATAACAGAGCAGATTACCAGGTGGAGAGGAAAGCACAGCTGGTTATCATATCCTACACTATAGTGTTCTTTATTACTCTTGTCTCATTTCATATAGTTTATAGGTTATAACATATCTTGACATTTCATTAGGGTAAAACTAAGTACATATCATTTCCCCCTTTAGTAATTCAACACTGTCCTGCAAACTATGTCCCAAATAACACACACAACACAGGCATGACACCAATAGTAGACTCTGGTTCTGAGACACACAGCGTGAGATGACATTGTGATTTGGTTACTTTTGGACTTGTTTTGTCTTTATCATGTTTGAAGAAAAAAGAGGATTTTTTGAGGAAGGATATATTGACCTGATTTAATAAATGTGATTTAATTCACTGAATTAATTCATTTAAACAAGAATCACCTCCATCAATTGACAGAAGCAGTTTTTAATTGTATACCCAGGGAGCTGACAAGTGATAACTATTCCCCGAGTTGTGCGAACCTCCTGCACCAACAAAATACATGGCGTTGTATACGAGAGCATCATGCATGAACTGGTGAACTGCTGGCAACATGTCCACAACAGTATAACACTTAAGTTACCATATTAAAATTTTTGTGGGTATGTCTACTATAATTTATAATATATCATAAAGACATCACATACTGGTGGGTGGCGGGTGGGGGGGGGGGGGGGGTAACACTCCATGACAAAGTACAAAGTAGCAGCAAGGTGTGATTCAGGATAATCTACTGGGTAATTTTTTTATGTGTAGTTTGACTCAATTTTATTAGCACAAATATTTATTCCGTTTGAACAAATGCAGAGTATAGCAGGACACCTGGCAACAATGTACATACTGATGTTCTCATAAAAGTTCCAAGTTATAGTTTTTGTATGTAATTTTTAAATACACGCTTACAAATACATGTAATATTGGAAGTGTGTTGACCCTGTCATTTTAACTCACATCACTCAAAACTTGTTTGGCTGGCAAACCAACTCTCAAGTCATGAAAAGACCAAAATAGTCTCAAATAGAAAAAGTTCCAAGTTTAATACCCATGGAATCACCTGAAGCATCTGAAATGGACATATTGTTACACTACTTTGAAATTGACACACTTTCAAATATCTCTTGCATTCTGTCAATACCGTCACAGTACCACTTTGCATATATTCATTATATATCACTTGTATCCCAAGAAGACTATCACATACACATTCAAGTAAATAACTATCCTAAATAGCCTTGGGATTCAATTTGATAGTGCAAATGTAGCTTATTTCCGGTTGTCAGTGACAGATGAGCAGGTTACAAAGTAGACCAAACTTCAATTTCATATAGACTTACAGCTTGCCATAATTCAGTATACTTTAGACTGTGTGCAGTTACTTCAAATATTGCTTATTCTGCACTGGATTTGTCTCAGTAATATTACAACTCTCCTGACAGTTTTAGCCCTCATCAGGTCAAGTCAGTCGCCAGCGTACATGTAGCTGAAATCATAGTCTGGGTGGGTGCCAACGTGGTCTCTAACTAAGTGGAGGTGTAAATTGTAACAATACCGTATAGGAACTAGACTACTGGAATCATGTACTGTTTGTACATGTATTGGAGAAATTCACACTCGTGGGCTGTTAATGGGTCAAATCGGTGGTCAGCACTGGTCAAAATGTCATGTAAATGGGTTAAGTCTGTGATTTTCCTTTTCCAAAATAGTCAAAATTTAAGGGAGGGGTTAAACACCCTGCCCAAGGTTTCAGACAATGAAAACGTTACAAGGCTGACTAAAGTATGAAGGGCCACATTTATAACTACAATAAAATATTTCACAATTTGTTTACGTTTTGCAACTGATATATTTGTAAGTCTTTCCATGCTGTGATAATTGATAGAAATATGAGTTTGACCTACCTTTCAAATAAAAATTAACCCACACCAGTATATACAAAGTGGAAAATTAGAGATACAT
The DNA here is from genome assembly GCF_964340395.1 of Glandiceps talaboti. Taxonomy (NCBI): domain Eukaryota; kingdom Metazoa; phylum Hemichordata; class Enteropneusta; family Spengelidae; genus Glandiceps; species Glandiceps talaboti. Next base: position 19,486,913 of record NC_135563.1, on the reverse strand, counting down.
GTAACCAATTTCTTATCAATTGGATAAAATATGAGATCTGTGTAAAATGAAACTGTAGTGAACAATCAGGACATTATCAAATTACATGTAGGCATTGTCTGAGTAACCTTTGACCTTTAGTCGGGAATCAAAAAACAGGATAGCCTGTCTGTTTACAATGACTGAAATGTGGTAACTTTCCTACTCCCTGGCAAAAACCATGTCAAATGTCAAAGGTGATCCGCTTATACAGTAGATGTGTTAGACAGAATGAGAACAAACAAGTTCTCTTCCGTACAACTAGACTACCATTTTCAACAATTATAACATTTATTTGCACTTTGTTTTGAAATCATCAAAGTAATGTACACGTAAGTTCAAGACACTGTTTTTTTATTAGACTGGTTTTACATTACACCAGACCACTCTCCTCCTTCATTAGGATTTATTGCCATAAGTTTATTATCTTTTTCTGAAAATAGGAGAGATGCACTTTAGATCTGGGTACAATTACATTACCAATTAGCAGAAACTCATTCCACACATATACACATACATTTATGGCTATATACATTTACATGTAGCTATGGCATGGAAACCTGTTTTACCCACAGAAAGCCCTCAAGTGTTTTGAAATGGACATTTTTCAAGGTAGTCTGCAGAAATATGAAGGGTCATGTTAAGCCAGTACGTCATCAGATGGCTAAAATTACTACATTGTTAGGCAGCTGAATCACTCTTTTGCTTTCACATGATGTAGTCACAATATGCTAGAAGTACGAGACAACTTGTTTCATTAATTTTGTGAGTAATTGAAAACATGCTGAAACTTCCCACTCTGTCTACTCTCAATACAAATGACAAACACATATGTCTAAAATATGATATGACAGAATTAACTCTGGGAATGTCATCATTATAACATAATATCACAGAAAACATGGTTATTATTGGTCCATCCATTGGATATCTAGTCTAGTTCCTATACGGTGTGGTACCTCCACTCACTCATGGTTTTATAGTTAGAGACCATGTTGGCATCCAGACTATTGGATATCATACATTGGGTTAATACATTTTAATTATGGTTTGGTGTATTTACCATACATACAAGTATATTATTGACAATATTCAATAATCATACCCTAACCTCTCTACTGTACTGTACTATACATCACTAAATCTGTGACTCTGCTACTACTGTGACAGTGCTAGTGTTCCTTCTACTGGTGGAACAGGGTCTTGCAGAGTGACAGATCCAGCAATGTAGACAGGCTAGTCACATACCAATCATTATACAGTAGCCTAAAAGCTGCTGTTTTTAACTAATACTGTACTAATGAATAATACATTGTTTCTATGATGTAATCTAAAGGTTGAATGACCTGCGAGTGTCTTTGGTTTGAAATAAATACATCTACAATGTATATGAAATTTACTCAAGGTGCTAAAAACATTGGCCTATGAACAGTGAGGTGGTATAGATGGAGTGACATCCAGTATCTTGTTCAGTAGATAAGAGCTGCTATATATTTACTTAAGTGTATGAGATAGATGGTATGATATGTTTCAGTCACTTACTGTACACTATTTTAGCTGAGAGTCAAATCATGTGGGGATTTTGACTTGTCTCAGGAAGGGAAAGAGAGTCAAAATCCCTAAACAATTTGACTCGGTTAACTAAATGTTATTCCATCAAATCTATGGAATTCCTATCCATTTCGATTTTCTTCTTTTCTTGGTTTACACTTACAGCATACATTTGATGTGAATACAGCTTCAGAGCCCTGTAATATGATATTTTCAATCCTTTGAAAGGCAAGCTGATTGGATCTAACATTTTCTAAAGGTTTGGTTAAGGTTAGAGTTTAATAGCCTTTTGACTACACACCATTGCGTCCTTTTTAAGCAAATTGTTTCTAAGTACACAGACGTGGTGTCAGCTACAAAATGTACTAGCAGACATGTAGGGAATAACTGTATATAAATATCAAATTCTACAAATATTTCTAATTGTGGAGTAGATTGCTAAACACTAGAGTTGAAATAATACATCTGTATCCATGTTTAATTTCTAAGTACTATAAAAGAAACAGTATAATATTGAAATAAGATACATGCAGTTTCAGTTCACTGTCAAAATGACACAAATTATTACTTAAATCCCAAATTTTCACTGACATCTTACCAGCACCATGAAGAGTTTACATTCAGATTGATACAGACTTGTTAGACACCTTAACAATGCTAATGAGATGCAAGTGGAAATTTGTGATTTGATTTCCATAGTTTCATATTTCCCCATAACTTTTGAAAATATAAACTATATTTGTAACTATTAACCATGAGTTTCCCACATCATGATCCGTTTTCATAACAATTATGATGTATACATGTATGTTGTGACTGGAAGTACGGTCAATAATATGCGACATGTTTTCCATAACAATTAACAAGGAAGTCAAAATTCTTGATTCAACCTCGCCAGGAATTTATGCTTCATGTGCAGGACTAGAAATTTGGGCTAGACATACAGTAGCTTAGCTTGTCTACTGGCTGGCCGTGTGTCTGAAATCCATCCACTAGACAGGCTAGATTTAGCTTGCTAAGATGATTTCCTGTGTAATGGTTTTAGCTTGCTACAAAATCTAATAATGATATATGTGGTCATTTTCTAAAATCTCTCTCTCTCTCCACATTCAGTCAAATGGACAAATTCTACCAAAAATCTAGCTAAGTCTCTTGCTGGGGAAAGGATGAACAGTGCATGTCAGTAGTAATCCACCACACACACTGACAGGCAGTTGTAATTGGTTACTTCGTTCAGTTTACTACAAACTCAGAGTAAGTCATGTGAGAATGCAATAATGTCATAGTATTTATATCAATGCTTCAATCTAACATTTAACTACTAGTAAGAACAGAATGTCATGCTAGAGAAAGCCATTTGAATTGACTATACGGTCCATGGGGTGGAAAGAGAGATCATCAAAAACAACCCCAAAAATGTATATTTCCATAGTACTGCAGCTTAGTCTAACAGATCTTCAATACATGTATATGCCTGCTAACACAAAGTCATCTTCAAATGAATGATAGTCTGGATGCCAACATGGTCACCAACTAAACCAGTGAGTAGAGGTGTAAATCGTAAGGATACTTTATAGGAACAGGACTAAATGAGTGATGATGGCCCTGTCCTTGTTATTGAGATTCCTGTGTAGACAAGAAAGCAAGTCTACCTACACACTACATAATGTATTCTGACCCTGGGTTATTGAAGTGTGTGTTTTAAACACAGATACCATAGGTTTGAAGCTTTAGTATTTTCGCATACCTGTGTACCCACTGCAATACTGATTAAAAGGGGACAAGTGTATAAGTTGCTAGATTCTGTAATCTAGAATTCCAATGAGTTGTTCACAATACTAGACAGTGATAGAAACACAGATATTTCCACTGTGATAAAGTGTGGTAATAACATTCAATGTTTCAATTTGCCACAGGAAGCAGAGTTTAATAAATACACATAACAGTATTGATTTCACATTTACAAAATAAATTAAAAGGAACTGAGAGGTGTAAAATTATTGATTGCTTCTGATGTCAAAGTATTCTACCAGACTGATACAGTAAGCTCTCAAATTAAGCATTTTAAATATGTGATTTTGCACAGCTTTAGAGCAAGATTTTTCTGACAAAATGGTTTCCAATTTATTGAAATTATTTTCAGTAATTTCTGATGCATGATTATTATAATAAATAGTAATTCCATATTATATCTTAAATGTGATTACTCAACATTAAATGCAAAATGCATCTTATTTTAAGACCACCAGTAGTTCAATCAATAAACCTTACTAACATTTGTCTTGGATCAACATATTTTGGTTGCCAGGACAACAAGGACATGCATTCACCTTGAATTCTTGGCTATCCCTCCCGAAAGGTCACTGAGAGAAAAATGTAAGTACATGTAGCCACTGCTCCTACAAATGGATGAGTGTCCATAAACTGAAAATACAGTTTCTTTCAATTATCAAGTACCTAACTAAATAACTGATACTAGTACTGTGATAAACTGAATTTTGGAGGGTGTACTATAGATTACAGCTATCAATATTCTTTGTTCCTTGATGATGGGGGCAAACTAGTTAAACATTACCCCAAGGTTGTTGATTAGGGATAAGATTCAAAGATAATGATCAGCATCATTAGTTTGGTACATGTATTTACAGTGTTTAGTTATAGAAAGATACACAGAAGGAAGGTTTGTTCAGCTCTGTATATTTACTTGTTTGAAACTCTAAATGTACACTGATGTGTATGCTGACTATTTCTTCTGACATCAAGGTTAATATTCAAAAGGTGAAGGGTTGGGGAAATTGTGCAGGTAACAAAATCAAAAGATATTTATTCATGGTGAATTTGTCAAAATGTATTTATGCCACCTGTTAATATGATGAAGTGTGATTGCTTTTATTCCAAGCAGGTTAGATATGTATAACTGAGTGGAACAACTTACGATTACAAAGAAGAGAAAGAAAATATTTCATCTGATATTAACTTATTTGACATATTCTTAATCCTTAAGCGTATCTCAACAGATAAAACTAAAACTGTACTTGTGTGTATGTGTGTGTGTGTGTCTGTGTCTGTCTACATGTGTCTGTGTCTGACAGTATAGTACGTATATGCATCTCTGTTGCATTTGACATTTTGTGTATGCATGAAGGTGGGTGTGCATGCACGTTTATGAATATTATTTGTTAGCAAGTGTAAGTGAATGTGTGTACAATGTGTGTGTGTGTGTGTGTGTGTGTGTGTGTATGTGTGTGTGTGTGTACATGTGTTCATTTATGTGTGTGTGTGTGTGTGTGTGTGTGTGTGTGTGTGTGTGTGTGTGTGTGTGTGTGTGTGTGTGTGTATACAAATGTACATACTATCATACACATGATACACATGAATGCCTCTGTGCTGGTGTACATACCTGTATGCATGTTGTTAGTATTGAACGTGTGTGTGCAAGCATGCATATAAAAGTTAGTGTGTGTATGAACATGTTACATTAAAATGTGTGTGTGCTTGCAATGACCTAGTTCACATTAATCATACAACACTGCAATAACCCTGACCTTCGTTGACACTCACTGTTGATCATTAAAATACTCAATTTTCACAAAATTGATGAGATGTACAGGTACAATCATCCAAAACAGAGAGTACAATGTAGCTGTCACACATACTAATAATCAAATCTTTTCGATTTCCTGCTGTGTACTTCTAAAACATTAGTATTCTCAAGGTATACAATGTACCTTTCAAAACCATGTATGGTGGTACTGTAGAAACCATTTGTCGTGTCACACAACATTTGTATGTTTTACAAAAGAAGACAATCTGGGGGTTACCGGTAAATTCATCACAACACTAACTGCAAATATATGTTTAATTAATCACAGAGCACACACTTCTGCAATACCATGTAGTATATCATGGAATTGAGGATTTGTTGTTCTCCTCCAGTGTCTCCACTAATGAAAGACAATATGTTTTTAATGCATATCAAAATAATAAATACTGGGGGTTTTTGTGAGTCACCCACCCATTATGGGCTACAGAAACACAGTGGGTAATCTGAAATAGCTGTGTGTCAAAGGTACATCAAATTGGCTTAAAGGGCACAGTGTTCAAATCTAACAGAGCAAACTCAGTGGACAGATATACATTGTTTTGTTATTCCTAAAGTATACCACATTAGCACTATACCGCTCTTGCCCTGCATGAACCCAGGGTGATTGTTGTATGCATTCTACTGTTATTACCACCACTCCCATAGAGGCCATTCTGTGTTCCTTACACTAAAAGATCCCCGATGTGTTGGGGGCAATACAGGAACAAAAGACAAATATGTATTATGTTATGTTATTTGCAGGACTAGTTTGTATGTAAACTTGTATAAACCATGTCTACAGTTGAGAACATAACATTTAGAAATGTTTGTGGCTTCTATAAGTATGTTGTTACTACGGTCTGCAGACATAACTACACTTGACAGAATTAACTCTCACAAACACATATGATATGCTAGTACCAAAAACAGGTCCATTCAAGGCATTTGCTGTCAGTGTCTGTGCATACTGTCCTGCTCACCTCAAGAGCAACAGGACAGAATCATGAATGGCTTGCAGTAGAACAAGAAAGCATGGATTCAAGGCAGTCTACCAATAAAACTATCTTTTCTAAAAACAGTATGCATTCAAGGCCATGAAATTTTTATTCACATCAGTGTTTGATAAATCTAAATCTAACTTGAATAACTGCACAGATTAAGTTGATCATTGTTGATCACAGGACCAACCTCTAACAAGTGGTGGATACAATATTTCCTTCTCAACCATGACTATAGATTGACTCCTACATTTCACCATAAGGCACACAATGTCAACTCCATGATGTATTCTCATTAGATAAGAAATAATGACTTCAGTTCTATACAATGTTCAGTGAACCTTGTCATGAATTCATTGGCAACTCTATACTGGTATTCACTTGTTTTATTCATCATCACACAAATGGAATGTTTCAACTGTATGTGTGTACTGTTTGCTGATTGTAACTATACAGGATGAACCCTCAAAACTTCCATCGTTTTCACCCCTACTCCTAGTCTGTAGGGTACACCATGACAGGGCGCCCTCACAAAGCAGGCTAGTGAGGGTGGAATGACAACGTATCTTACAAGTCTACCCCACTCCCACCTCCTTGTATTGGATGAAGACAGTCACAAACATATTTCTACATGTAGGACTTTGGCAACAGAAACCCAATCATTTCCATTCTTCCTGGCATTACCATAATGCAATACTTAGTGGAATATTGATAGATTATATTATAGTACCTTCCAGTTTAAGTAGTACTCTAGTACTTGACAGAAGACACAATGGTCTTAGGCTATGAGAATCAATCTAGTTATGTTGCAATTTTTAAAGGCCAATGATTCAATCCCACATTCTCACATTAGTATAATTTTATCAAGAAAATCTCAAGAATTAGATCAGATTATTTTTTTATATGTCTGCCAGACAACTGTTTTTCATGCAGAAATTTCAATCCTGTTAGAACATAGGCCTTTAAATACTCAGTCATCATTCATGTTTTACATTGTAAATCTGTGATTTATGAAGCATGCAATACTTGACATAGCTGGAATATATTCAAACAAGTCTTGACAAACCTATGTATACTATTGACCGCATAATGTCAAAAGTATAGGAAATCTGAACAATGACAATTATCGGACTCCCAATCCTTGTCTTATGTAATCACCGGGATAACCCTTGTCAGTAACTTGATTTCAGGCCACCACTATTAATTTTGATACACATCAGAAGAAACAGGCTATTTCCGATGCTTAGTCACTGTGACAGATTTGAAGGAATCACATCGTCATAAACAAGCCCTACTTGCAATTTGTATGTTGATATATACTATCTACCTGACATGTTTTACTATATTTAGATATGTCAGAAGGACTTAAATAACGACATTCCTAAGTCCTAACAATACAAGTAGCAACTTTTACATGTAAATTAAAATTTCAACAGAGGGTTCAGCCCTGCATTCACAATCAATAGATACATGTACCTCTGATTCTGTCAATGGTGAGTCACAGCAAACCAGGAAGTAAAACTCTCTCTGTTTTCAATGCCAGGTGATACTGAAGTCAGTCAAATCCAAAGATAAGGGCTTTCTCGAAGTACAACCATTATCCAAATAAAAAAAATATTGTGGTTTTGATAAAAGATCTTCTCAATATAGGTGAATTAGTTTTCGTCATGACATCTCATTTGTATTAATACTTTGTACATTTCTGATTTTCATTAAATGGCATTTTCCTGATACTTTTCTCAAAGTTAGTACATACACGTAAATGTACAACAATTTAAGGTTTATAGAAATTACAGTTGGGGAAAATAAGGTGTGATTTGGTGATTGGAACAACACCTCTGTATAATGGCTTATCACACCTTAGCAAACTACTAATACTAATGATACTTATAGAACACATTGTAATTGTGGTAATGGCAGGACATTATTTATACACATAAAATATTTTAATTGGTCAAACATATATAGAACATTAAAGACTGCTTACACAGCAGCAGAACTGTAGAGGGGAACTGTAAATACTAGTGGGAGCTAGAAATTGTTGTCATCATCTTGTCATTGTTCATCATCGTTGTCGTCGTCGTCGTCATCATCATCATCATCATCATCATCATCATCATCGTCATTACACTACATTTGTGTATCTCTATTCTAACAGAGCTGAACACCAGTTTCCCACTTTTTTACCTTTTAGTTGAATTTTAAATACAAATTACATGCAATATACTCAAGCTGTGATTGCCCACACTGCAATTTCATAAACAGTCAACCACAAAATCTGAAAACTCTGATTGTACCACAAGTCATGGAAAATGAGAGTGGAAACAAAATTGAAGCTTTGGTCATACTGCAAATAAGGAAATAAACGCAAATATTTATCAACTTGTATTATTGTAAGGAGACTTGTCTTGATGTTACACTACATGTATCTGCTCTTTTCACTTAGTGCAGAGAGCTGCTTGAGATAGTGTCACCAAGAAAACTCTGGGCTAGGTCGTACAAGAAGGGGCAAGGGATTTCTGATATGGTAGAATACAGTAGATGCCTATGGTCTACAAAAGAAATCAAGGTCTGGTCTGGCCTCCATTAAAATCAAGGGATTAAATCAAATGGCCTCCAACAAATCAAGGGCTAGTGCCAAGTTACATGTACTTCAGCATTTTCACACACTTACTCACTGACATAGATATGACAATGAACTGAAATAAAATACTTTTACTATCATGTTACAATAATGACAGCATGATTTAGAGAAAACCATGTGTTCTATCATATGTAGTCTTTATACTACACAGCAGGACAGCACAGAATTGACCTGGAACATGGCGGATAGAATTGACCTGGAACATGGAGTAGAAAGTGGGTAAAATATTCACTGGTCAACCCCACCCCACTTCACCACAACCACCACCCCTTCCCCCTTCTGGATAGCCTAATTTCATTAACAAGTAACCCTACCCCTTACAAGTTTATAAATGTTTGCTTCTATTTCCTTATTTACAGTTTATGTTCAAAGTCTAAACCAGATGACCCCATTGATTGCAAAGTCTAACATAAATGTGATCATCTGGGGAACTTTCTTCTCCAACATATGAAAAAGGCTGAGCTATGCAAGGACCTGTGGATTTAGGGCTTCTTCTAGATCACTTCATGATTACTTATAGTTACACACAGTATCTAGTTAGGACATCCAATATCCTTGTTCAAACACTCTGTTTACTTTGTTGTCTTCATTGCAGCATAGCCTGTCTACAATGTATGATTGAAGATACATGGTAAAGTCCAAAGACCCACCCATCACAAATACACTACTTATGCCACAGCAAACAAAACTGTGTTGATCATTACAAATGTAACACATTATTTTCAGCAACACTGGACATGTTTACCTAATAACTAAAACACACCAACTCTTTAAATGCCTGCACCAATACAAATTCCATTTGTTACTATGTGACTTAAGTTGAACTGTGAACAGGGTGTGTAAAGATGGAAATTCTAAACACTTCCTGTATGGGTGTATTGGTACACTTGATGACTTCCACATTGTGTAATTGTTTGCAGCACAGATTTCACTTTCTATGATATCATCACCAACAGTTTTCACCAACTACATTTATAACATATGGTTCTCCCCTCTTTAACAACATTAACAGAAAACAGTTATACTAAATGACACATCAATGACATTGCTTGTGTTTCAGGGAATCATTGAGCTATACAACAGTTACTACTTCAAACAATGGAGATTTTAGTTCTAACAATATTCAGCTTCTCCAATTGTTTTGTGTAATTACTTTCCTTCACAATAAACTACTCTATTATGTATGGCTATCCAACCACAACTGCTTTGTAATGAGGGCAAATAGTTTATTGACGGTTGGAAACTTTTCACTAATCACAGTTGTTCCACCCCTTCACATTCTAGACTATAGTATTTCTATGTAGCATTGCACAGTAGTAAATCATAATGACAAGGAATTACTGGTTAGTAGTAAAGTTGTATTTTCACTACAATGCTGTATGATGACACAAAACAATGTCTTTCAACATGTTATGAATGAAATTCAAGAATCAGGATGCCTACATCCTTTTTGTTTTCTTTAAAGTTAATACCATTTCCACAGTATGACACTGTCTGCAAGACATATCTGTTTAGACTGTTCTTGGACCAATAACACACTTTTGGTAACTAGTACCTCTTTTGTAGCTACTAGTGGATATTACGTTGTTTGTACACAATACATATCTCCTATATAATCTTGTCATATGTGGAAATGCCCCCCCCCCCCCCCCACAAAAAAAAAAAAAAAAAAATTAAAAAAATAAATAAATAAAATAAACCAAATAAACCAAAATCATTAAACGTCTATCACTTTCTGTGTGGTAGTGTTGCACCATGTCGTAGATTGGGCAAAAATAAATCACCTGAAAACGTTTGTTGACTAAAGATTCATAAATTCAAAAGTGTCAGGCTTCCAAGTCTGTCATTCAAATTCTCATAAAATCAGACGAGACAGCATCTACTTGTTGGTGATATTTCCAACACTACAGTAAATGGAAGGGGAAGGTGTAATCGAAACTCCCATACGACAAAGTTGGGTACTTCTGTGGGAGGAACTAAATTTATGATCACCATAACCGTATGACTTCCAATATATTGCTAACCTGCGTAAATCACTTCCGTTCTTCAACTAATGTGGAAATAATGATACAATATTTTGATCGTATATATTACAGGGCTTCAAGATAGGGGTATCAAGTACATAATACTGACCACGAGCTGCCCAAACGAACTACATCAACAATCAAATACCACAGAGAAGGAAGGACCTGCATACGTACCTTGTAAACTTTACCGAAAGCACCATCTCCAAGTTCACTTATTTTTTCCCATAGTGAATAAGGGTCCTTGTCCCTAATCAAATTATTATAGCTCTTCGGCTTTTTCTTATCATTGCCGAGTCTGAAAATCTTTTTGAATAAAAACGACATGGTGGCAGTTCAGCTGACAAAGCACAAGAAAGTTTCAGCTTCCTTCGACCCCCACTTCACTGTACAGCATACAGCCTTGTGTGTGGGTGCAGTTCGCCTGCAAGGAAGAACCTTGGCTAGTTTGGCAGTCAATATTCTTGCGTTCGGGCTTTTCGTCGGACGCAAGATTTCACTGATTCCTCCAATTGACTTTCATGGAGACATTGAAGACATCCAGCTCGCTTCTTATTCAAAGGACGACGAATAAACCAGCCAGAGTCACGAGCGACAGAACCTCTGAAAGTTCACTGACTTATTTGTTGTCGGCCATTTTGAAAATTTCACCACGCCTGCCTGTGACGTCATGCAACCCATAATACGACTTTCCACTTTTGAACGGATGTGGCGTACTGCAGCTCTGCGGCTCACATCATAAGGTACTCGAATCAATCTGTATGATTTTTAAAAAAATATGTATGGTATTTAAAAACATTTCTTATTTGCCATACATATTTTTTCTAAAAATCATACAGATTGATTCGAGTACCTGTGGCTCACACAGTGAGCCCACAAATCGTGTTACAAACAAACAAACAAACAAACAAACATACATACATACATACATACAAATAGATAGCAAACAAACAGATATATGCATGGATATACATGTTTCTATATATATATTCATCCATACTTGTATGGGTGAGTATTTATAGAAACAAAAATATTACTAGTATGTTATTTAGTTTGTGGTCTCTAACTAAACCATGTCTTGTCAAAGTCTCTCGATCAGCACAAAAAGTTATTCATCCAATCAGTGAACCCAAACTGTTATGGTGACGTAAACAGTGTATAAGTAGCATCCTGAGCTGAAAAATATACAATATTTGGATATTACATAACTGCCCCAATAAACACCAACTTTATGAGGAACTATCATTGGTAGAATTTTGTGATTGATTTACAAAGACATGATGTTAATGACTGTGTCTGTCTGTCTGTCTGTCTGTCTCTCTCTCTCTCTCTCTCTCTCTCTCTCTCTCTCTCTCCCTCTCTCTCTCTCTCTCTCTCTCTCTCTCTCTCTCTCTCTCTCTCTCTCTCTCTCTCTCTCTCTCTCTCTCTCTCTCTCTCTCTCTCTCTCTCTCTCTCAGACAAATTACAACTATTGACAGAGATGAGACATAGAGACATATAGTAATCTTTGACCAATACTAATTTATTTGAGAAGTTGTGCTGAAATGATATTGGGATGGTTTTCATCTTGTATTTCACAACAAATATCTATACATACAGAAAATAAAAAACTGTCTACATGAAAATAAAAGGAGAACACTAACTGGTTGATAAATTGTGGCAATACAATAGTTTAAGAACTGTACACCAATCAAAACATACTAAATATGTCCATTCAATTTAATGAAAAAAACACCTCACTTACTTCATTTGATAACTGTTTTGGCTACGATTTGTGAACCGAAGATATTAGCATATCACCTTTTATGATTGGTTCTATGACATCACATGATTAGTCACTTATGATTGGTTCTATACAGTTACATGTTCATTTGATCAAGATTGTAAGATGTGTTGACCTATGACATCATAGTTCTTTATCAGTCAAGGAACATGTTACAGGTATCTATTATGTACCAAAATAATGTTGGAAGGTTTTATAACTGTTTTCTGTCATAAATTATCCTTCTCTGCCACAAATGCATAAACAGATGTTTCTATGTGCATGATCATAAACAGCAGAAAGTTTCTTTCCGTTGTCAAAGACATGTACTACCAACATTGGAAAATTTATACACAAACTTAACATAACACAAATAAGTTTTTATAGATACAATTATGCTTCTTTCTTATCACATAAAATTTTCTTTACAAATGACAGAAACAGAAAATCGGTTGTTTTTGTTGTAACATTAAATTTTTTTTACAAATGACAGAAACAGAAAATCAGTTATTTTTGTTATAACATTCAATATCCACAGGTAAATCTGTTTGTTAATTTGATTTGATTTGAAATTCACTTTGTACATTTAATCTACTGGACAACAGACTGCACACTGAAGAAAGCAATGATCCTTTTCTTGGTTAATGTTTCTATTAATGATTTTCTGTCTTACATGTAAAATGTCAAGATCATAAACCACAGGCGTCTTTACGACACCTACTTATTTCAGTAGAAATAGGTGCTCTGGCTTGCAAGAATAGTAAAATGTAGATGGCACTAATCCCTTCTTGTATAGTTCATCTAATTTCTCGATCCATTTGTATAAGTATGGTGTTAAATAATAAAAAAAGATACAGTACTTTCAATATGCAGCCATATCAAATGCAGTGTCCTATTAGACTGATCTTCCACAATACAAGATGTAATCATAACACTCTACAACCATTACACTACGTTTACAGTACATGATTAAAAGTTATTTTTAAGATATCCTCCTTGTATTGTGGACACACCTGTAGAACAGTAGAACAACTTCAACTTGCCAAATGATTGGCTTTGATTGTTTATGACCATTGTGTAGCTTTCTGTCAAACACTCCCTTTTTATGCTGTAACAAATCTGACCATTACATGTAATGCCACAGTAGCTACAATTTTGCTTGACTTTCCACATACAGCATACACGTCATAGTAGATTTGGACTGCCTGTAGCATATTTGGTTTATTCTTCTCATGGCTGGCTGTACTGTGATTCCCTTTATCTCCAGGATCTGTACTATGTCATGTAATGTTGAAGTGGTAACACATGTAAAAGGTACATTGTGAAAGATGATATATCCCTACATCAATGCTCATACTGTACAATTTTCTTGTTGTTTTTACGATGCAACTGTCAGACTTTTGTACTCTAAACTTATGGTGTAAATTTGAATATTAACATGTTTCATATATACATGAACTGGTACATGTATTAGTAATGACCCTGTCACTGGAGTGAATGGTCCCAATGTATGACAATGACAGGTTCCATGTACTTGATTGTCCTTGACTCTGTAACACGATTTATGAAATTACAGTTAATGTATATACATGATGGCCATGGATTATTTTTTTTTACCCTAACACAGGGGTAATTGACCCTCAAGCACAACAAAGACAAACATGTATTTCTAATTACCCTGTTTTTAATCTTACACTGCCTATATATATCAGATCCTCCATTCATTCAATCTATGAAACTGTTCAACAAGTCTTGAAAGAGTTTTGATAAAATACTTTTTATCCGAATTGAACTTATAAAATATGTTAACAGTGTTGAACTCAAAAACTTATATTTCAAATGAAAAATGAGTTTGAAACCCTCCCACCTTGACTGTCAAATACCTCACCAGCATCTTAGATCTTTCAATGAACACTGATACTGGGAAGCAACCCATAATATCAGCTGTCAGCAATGGACACATGTAAAAATAGTGGTGATATAAATACTTTCTGAAGTTAGTATAAAGCCATGAATTTATATCCAATTAACTTTTTTGTAATTACTTGTTCAACAATGTCATTTGTGGTTTTGTTGTTTTGGTCCAACATTTATTATGAAATAAGTGAGAAAAAATAAAGGTGCTAAAATAATGAGACTACAGTGAAAAGCATTAGATGACATTTGTAAACACTCTCTACCCCCCCCCCCCCCCCCCCAACACCCTACCCACCCATTCCATCCCTGGCAGGCATCCATTGTATTGTCTTCAATGTAATAATTTTATTACAAAAACCACATAAGTATAGCCAACATCAGAAATAAGACAATTACTGAAAAATATGCATTGGTCCTCATTCTATATAACTGCTTTGTAAAAAGTTGACAAAACACAGAAACTGTATATTTTTTGTATTAAATCTTCACATGTACACATTTAATAAACTGAGTCTTTTGAATCTCATAAGTTTTTTGTCTTTTAAATTAAAAAAATAATCTTAAAAGCACTGGAAGCATATAGCTTCCTCCTTACACACTGCAACCATGTTACATGCTTAAAAAGCAGAGATTTGTATTTTGATGCTGACTACATGGCATAGTAACATTGCACTACTTTGAATATTACAAATACTTGTTTACACACACAAAAAAAACAATAAACAAAAGAATCTGAAGGTTAGTTCTACATCATAGAGGGCGCTATTTGGCATTCACAATACAATTTTTTGGTACACCTGTAATTCTAGCACATACATGGGTCGCTTTCAGCACAATGTAAAAAATATTTTCTTCATTATTATATTTATTTCATTATCAACCATGTACTTGGTCATTTCCTGCATTTTGAATTCAAAATTGTAGTCATAGCTAGTAAAGAAACACAAGTTTGTATGATGGGTGTTCTCTCTGAAAAATTCTGGAACTGATTTTTTCCCCTTGTTCCTTTGGCATCCATGTTCACCAGTGGTGGCGCACTACAATCACAGCACACCTTAGACTGAATAATTGTTGTGGTGGTGGGTGCTACACACTTGTAGTGAGCCCACAAGTACAAAACCATCAGTCTAAGAGCTGCCCCCACTCACTGAGAGGAGAACACAACCTACCTAAACCCCCAACCCCTAAAATGCATTGCTCATTTATTCACTGGCTCAGCAGTTTTAGATATATTGATATATCAAATGAATTTTACAAAATCAAATCACAGCCTTCATTTTTTACCTTTTTGTAATCTTCTGTCTAATTTATTGTGAAATTAATTCTAATTCTGTTTAATTTTTACTGAGCTAACCCAATATTACCTTATTAGCATACACAGTTGATTGACACTGTAACTGACCAATCAGCAAGCATAACTGGTTTGACATTTGACCCCCACAAAAACACATTATTGTTGTTCACGTTGGAGTCAAACACAACCTGTAAATAATAACATCAACAAGAAAAAGAAAACTATCTATTCCGCTACCACATATTTCAAAAGCCAGGTGGGTATTATTTCATAATATATTTCTATGTATTATTCAAATATTTTTATGATTCTATTGCCTTATAATTCTTTATATTGCCTTCCTGTTAATACAACCATTCAGTATTTGATTAAAGGGGTACAGTCTGTAACTAGAGTACAAATTTCAGCTAAAGTCAGTGAACAATTAATACATACAAAATACACACTAAAACTTACTTAGGGATAAATCCTTGTTTTACATAATATGATAGGGGTAGTTGAATATGCACAACGAGGCTGGGTAATCAATACTAATATTTTGGTAACCAAAAACTTTGTCATATTGTCGTTTTGGATCATATTTAAAATGTGTAAGAGCCATACCAGTAACTTGACATACTCCACAACAAGTTCTTGGAGTTGAAATAACATAAGGACATTTCAAAATACCACAAAAATAACCATTAAAAAGTTTCAACATGTGCCCCTTTAACCCAAACATAAGCAACCACCTGAACCCATAAAGTTACAGAATGTGCCCCTTAACCATTACAACTCATTAAATTAAGGAATGTGCCCCTTAACCATTACAACTCATTAAGTTACAGAATGTGTCCCTTTAAAGTAATCATGATGATATAATAGCCTTAGATGTATTGCTGAGGTGTTCAACACTATGCCACATATCTTTCTAGGTATTCCAAGCCAAGGTTAACATACAAATACATTTAGTTCATTGCCTTCATACACTTGTGAATGCTATACTGTACAACTTTTTATGGATAGAATTCCATCACTTTGAACACTTACAACAGTCTGCCCTCGAACAATGACAAATTTGTTGTTGTTGTTGTTGTTGTTGTTGTTGTGTCAAAATAATCCAAACTACATGTTTTTATGGGAAACACGAAATATTGGTGATTTCACAAGAAATAGTTGAGTGTCCATTTTCAAACGGACATAGAGGGCACACTGTATTTTTTTAAGTACATCGACTTTGGCTTTCATAAAAATCATGTTTGGATGCATTTATGGATCTACTGTTCTTGACATACACACAGCATAGTAAGCCCAAATGCAACCCAAGTTACTGACTAGTCATATTAAACTATACCTGGGGACACTGCCTTTCATTAGGATTAAATTATACAATTATAACATTACTGGAATCATATAACATTACAGAAATTCAAAACATTTATGATCATCAAATGTAGAAATAGAAATATTATATTTCAATCCTTGCTTTGAGAGGCAACTTTCACGATGAGTACATATCATGGGTTTGTAGCCCATACATTAAATATAGCTGTTGTCTATCAAAAAGGGCGCCCTCTATACTGTTACAATGCTGTTATAACATCTATGTGACCATTTGTGAATACAACAATATCTCTGTGTGTGCCTATGTTTTAGGAACCTTACCAGCAGGTAAACACAGGCATGATGAAAACAGAAACATCTCACACAACTCGTGCTCTTTCATTTGTTATCGCCTTGCAAGCAAGCAACCAAGTTAGGCTTTTCCACATAGATAGACTTGCTGATATTCTACAGATACTTTGTAAATATAAGAAGAGAAAACTGATTTATTGAATGGTTACCCATAAACTCGGTTTGTAGCTGATTGTCACCAATGAAACAAAAGAAATGTTTTCCCTCCAGTTGACACAAATCATCAGCAGGAGACAAAAACTGTAAGACTTACTTTACACAATACATCTATACAACATACAGGCAGCTCTCTCTGTCAGCGTGACATATATTGTTATATCCACTGGGTAATATAACTCTCCTACTGGTAGATATATCAATTATCAACCTGTGGATAAGTCAATTTATCCCCTGCATCTCCAAGTCAGAATGTCATATATTATCATATCCACTAGGTAATATGACTCTCCTACTCACAGATATATCAATTTATTGACCTGTAGATAAGTCAACTTATCCCCTTGTGGTTATGTAAATCTACCAACTAGAGAGATAATAGTAAATGTATCAATTATTCACTTGGAAATATACAAATTTATTTGAAGGTTGATTGACCAAACCTGTGGTATATATAACTTAATATAAAGATTGACATAGTAAACTGGGAGGTAATCTATTTACCCACCTGTAGCTATGTTATGTTATCCCCTGGGAGATATATCAACTTATTCACAGGGAGATAAATAATTTTATCCCACGGTATTTATATCATTTTGTTCATTGAGCTATCCATGTATTCAAAGGTATATATACTATCACATTATCTACTTGGATATATAACACTTCCTGTGATGGTAGATTCACCTATGTATCTTCAGACGATATATCAATTCATCCACTTGGAGAGCTATCAAATTATTCACAAGTAGATATATAAATTTATCCACTGGGAGGTATATCATCCTCATACGAGAGTAGTCACCAATGTATCTTCTGGGTGATATATAAATTTATCCACTTTGTGAGCTATTAATTTATTCCAGGGTAGATATATCAATTTATTTTCTGGTATAAATACATATCTATCCATTCAATATCCACTGGAAGATATGGTAATGTAATATTGACTAAAAGATAGCAATTATCCACTGGACCATTGAGGGGGATATCATATATATTCACCTGAAAATTGAGAGATATTATCAATTATCCACTGGAGTAGGATTTGTAGGGGCTACTACAACTTGAACTATAAATCCCTTAGGAATCTTGGCTTCTTCTATTTTGGTTTTGTCATTAAGTAGTCGCCCTGAGAAGAACCATCTCTGGCGTGACGGTTCAATACCTTCTTCTGCCTGAATCCTTCGTTTCACTTGTTGAACAGTTTCAGTGCTTCGGACTGGCATTTTCATGTCCTTGCCAGTGGATAGACGTAGTTTTATAATGGTTTCTACACCACCTGCACTGGCTGGCTCAAGGTCCGCGGCATCGGACTCACTGGTTTCTTCAATCATGTTGATTGGTGGACTCAGACAATATACTGGTAGTGTGTAACGATTTCCAAGTTCATCATAACAGTCTTCCAAAGTGCCTGAAGGAAATAACAACATAGACATGGTAGTGTGTTTTAGGATTGTGGAAAGGAAAATGAAAAATTTAGCAGTCAAGAACAACTAATATCTTGATAACAATACTTAAACTGTAACTTTACATTTACAGCAATAAAGTGATTGAGTCAATGAATTCACAATTCATTGGCTCAATCACTTTATTGCTGTAAATGTAAAGCATGACGAAGACTAGCGTATAGGCTTAAATCAGTGGTACAAATATTGATATGAATTGTAGCACACCACACAACGTGGCAAAATTATGAATAACTTTGAGCTCCAACATGATTGTCATCAAAGTCCTGCATTCAAGATTGTCAAAATTCCTTTTATAAGAAGAAAGGCAAGCTAAGATATTGAATAGATTTCAAATATTCTTTCAGACTCAATAGCAGTTTATCGCATACCTCCAGGCATGCTAAGATGTAGGTCACAAAGAGGTCATGAAAGTGGCTAATTATCCAGAGAGTGTAAAACTGTCTCCTTACCATTAGGACATGTAATATTTGCGCCATCAATTATAGCCTGTGCTAAGGCATGATCTCCTCCTTCTAAAGCTTGGGCAGCAGCTTTCAAAGCATCCCAGATTTCTTTCCTTCCTTCAAATGCTGGTGCTGTGTCCCAAAACTCATCTCTCTTACTTCGTAATTGCCCATCTGTTAGAGGAACATCACTTTTCCATTTCGGTTTCTCTGACTTCAAAGGTTGATTTCTGCCAAGAGGCACTGGAGATGGTAAAATATAATGGCAGGAAATTATTTGGGGAATATCTCTGTATTATTTAGTATTCTTATGACTCCAGGAACAGTACAGGTAGACAATGTACATTTTGTATATGCAGAATACTGTAAAGAAATCGTCATAGTTATTATAATGCCATCAAACGTTCATTCAATTGAAACTTTCTAACGTTTTTTTGTACATGTAGATGAAGTAAAATTAGATGTCATCCTTCAGCCAACAAAAGTAAGCGTGACCTTAGGGGACCTTGTCAGTAAAAGTCAAAGGTGGGTAGTGACAAAACCCCTTAGGTCATAAGTATTTGCCAACTGAATGAAGAAAAATATTGGAGAATAATGAGTTATGAAACATTGTGAAAAATAATGTCTCTATTTCAATTGTCTCACACATTCCAAGCATAACAGGACCAATGATACAGATGCCTACTATTGTGACATAATGCTATCATAACCAGGATATAAATCCTCTATTTTTGGTTCAAGTGCAGACAATTTTGCTTTGACATAATATAAATTATAATGTCTATGTGAATGGCAAAATGGACACTAGATTGAATGTGTGATTATAAAGGGGAAGAAAGACAAGGCTGATTATCTTGGCCAAATTTTCTGTAAGCTTATATAGGGACCAAGAAAAGTCACATGACCTCTTGAAAATAGAGCTGTAAAAATTGGAAAATCTGGAGGCCTTCTTTACATTGAGTGAGGCACTCTGAGAAAAGAACAAAATAAGGAGCGTCATACATGTACATCTTGAAAACAATAGCCTCACCATCATTTGGGCAATGGTACTACTGTATTACTGCCTCTGTATTATGTATTATTAGTATTGTATGGTGTCAGCTTTGTCAACACGTTTGTAATACTATAACATGCACACGCATTATATATCATATATGGTTAAATATACACCATTATGTAAAGACTGAGAAAAAAATAATACAATCCGGACATCAATGAATAATTGATTTCCTTGTTGCATCAAAGACATCCATTAGATCATCAGGGATAAGAGTTGAGGAAAGTAATGATATTGAATTTTCTACAAAACGTAAATAACAGAACACCACTCAGTAGTAAAGTTCAAAGGCCAAGACGCTGCCTGAGCTTTTAGAACACATAACGTGAGACTAGATGCTAAGCTAATTCAATATTCTATAGACATCAGACTTTCTCTATAATTTAGTCATTTTTATGGACATCAGCAACGCAATCTGTCATATTCTTTGTATTCCCGTAAGGGTTGGCCAAATGATGAAGACATCACTTAATATAGACTTAGGAAGGTCATTTGGACACCTACATTGGAGTCATTTGAATTCAAGATGAGCACAAACAGACATTAAGACAAGTGTCATGTACTACAGTGTGTATACTGAATGCCAATAGAGTAGTGTTCAATTCAATTAATTAGAATAATTTACTTCAATGTTTAATCCAGACACACCGTTTATAATCAAAATACACCACTTGTCTTATCACAGTAGTCTGAATATTAAAACCACATAAAACCGTGTATCAGTGTTTTTTAGTAAGTAGGTAAATTCTACCAGAGTTTATACATACATTGTGTATGTAGTCTACTGGGATTCTTTACATATTACTGTCACAAGTTATATGTACATTAAAAATCAACTTTATAAATACAAAATGTATTGAAAATAAAAAATGTCTAGATATTTGGATGGCCTGCATACAATGTATACTCTGTACAATATAATAGCACTCCCCCCCCCCCCCAACAGTGTCTAATATGAGAAAATGAACAAGGTGAAGCTGCAATGCATACATTATAAAGTTATGATACAAAATCTTTGCCATTTGGTCAAAGTTGATAAGGTAATGAAATACATGTAGAACCCCCTGGATGCTGAGATTCATGAACCTGCAGGTTGTCTTTTAGTATGTGTTGTTGTTTTATTTAGTATTACCTTCATTTTGTATACATACTGACTTCTAACCTGATGTTTTCACAATGGTTGTTTTATGTATGACTAAAAGTACTTCTATTCTAACAGGTTTTGGTAATCATAGGAGATAAATCATATTTTTATATGAAATACGAGCTGTTATTAACAACAGAGTTGACATTTTATAATGTTGCATGTAATTTCTGTCTGATCTTCACCCCTGTTTTGATACATTCTGTCTACATGATTTATGTCACTAAGAGCATTTGTGAGAATTAGAGTACAGATTAAAACCTACTTTTGCAACAAAATGCCGACTTGTTCATTTTAAGGTATTGATGGCTTTCATGGTCAGGAGGTTACCCAGCAAACAGCGAACTCAGATGTCATTTGGTTCCATACCAACATGCTGTTTATGAATGCAAATACGGATAAATGATGCTTTATGATGTCATTGTAACTGTAAACTGACAGGGTAGTGAAATGGACAACAAGCTGCTCATGTTTATGACTTACATTGTAATACATTTGATAATGTCATACTTATATTGATCCTATGCTTTATTTCCGGAGTCATCGGTAACCTGAAGGTGTCATAAACAAATGCCCACTGACTTTCCTTATTTGATGTATCACATGAGCTCAGAGAGTTCTCTGATTCAATGTATATATAATCCTGTTCGAAGGTTTTGGAGTCCTTGTAATGAAACAAGGGAATCTGATAAAACTTGCATAGATTTCCATACCTTCTACCATAATTTTGGTGGGACCCTAGTAATGGGGGGGGGGGGGGGGGGAGAGTAGCTGTTCTAGCAGTAAGAAACAGTCTCCTAAATGCAAGTACACAGTAGGTGTGTCATGACATACAGTAACTGAAAGCTGCTTTTCTCTATGTAAAAGTTTTAATGGCCATAAAAAAAAGTGGGCTACAGAACATATTCAATTAAAAGCCAATTAAAAGGTTTATAAATACAGATTCAGTACATTTTCAATAAAGTAATATTAAGACTAATGGGATATTCAGAAAAGAACATACATGATTTTGATTACTGTTCTTAATAATTTTTTTCAATCAATTCGATCAGTTTTACCTACTTAAAAAACAAGTGCACAATTTATATATATGGCTGCTATGTGTATAAACAGAGTGGATGCATGATGACAGTGAGTTTATGACACACCTGTCTATCTGTCTGTCTGTCATTATGTATGCAGATAAGGCAACAACACTAAATCGATAATCTGTCTGTTGTTCAGTAAGCTCATAACATGATAAGGCTATCAGTCTCTCAGCCAGGCCAGAATGTCTCTCTGTCATTATACACGTATGTACAAATGTATGTAAGTTTCAGTTTGCAGATATAAAAAGTCAGTCATGATGGCATGAAATACTTTTAGTACTATGATGGCAAGGTTTGATAGTGTATTCCTGACAATGTCATATATTTACTCTTATAATACACCATGTAAATTTGGATATACACATATATGTACCAAGGGAAAGCATGACAGAATCAACTGCCATATTCTTGAAGCTGTACACTTTATACAAGTACTTGTTTGATATGGATTTGTCACTACATACACGTATTGTAACTATTTAGCATAACTACTGAGTACTCATTGGTTCTGCACTGTGAGAAACCATCTTGTTTTACAAGGCAATGATAACTATACATTTGCTAACAGAAAGCTTTACTTGTACTCTGTTTATGATGTATCCCCATTAATACATACATCACAAAAATTGCACCCCAATATCAAATATGGCATCAAATGTGTACAAATAACACGTTACCGAGAACGCTGGTATTTAGCATTAGTACTCATTGGTTCTGTGACTCCACTGAGTCTGCTCGTTCACTTTTCACTGGATAGTATTGTGGACTCACAGATCAGGCAAGTACACAGAGTAAAATACACATCACAAGTAATGTAGTACACTTGTATGCAAAATTAACAGTAGACGAGGAGGCATCAATATGAATTGTGATGTCAACTAAACAATCTTTCACAAGATTTCTTATGATTGACTCAATTTCTGGTCATTTTTTCAAGTACATACTGTGAACAAAATAGATGCATGAATGATGGGAGAATAGTAATGGTTTGTCTGTGTTTGTGTGTGTGTATATATATGTGTGTGTGTGTGTGTGTGTATGTGTGTGTGTGTGTGTGAGAGAGAGAGAGAAAGAGAGAGAAAAAAAACAGAGACAGAGACAGACAGACAGACAGACAGACAGACAGACAGAATGAGACAGAGAAGGGATAAGACAGAGAGATGCAAAAATGTACTGAGATAGAAACAAAGACAGACACAGGCACAGATAGACAGAGAGGCACAGAGGCAGACAGACGGACAGACAGACAGAGAGAGAGACGGACAGACGGACAGATGGATGGACGGCTAGACGGACAGACAGACAGACAGACTGACTGAGAAAATAAAATGAGTGTTCCTCCCTTGTCTGTATACCTAAAGGCTATAAGTCATTAAATTTTGAGGCATGATTTTTCAAAGTCTCTAATGAATAGAGATTTTTTTATATTTTCGTTATCAGGTGATATCATTGGTTATAACATGATAAGGTTGACATTTCAAATCTAGGACCTGTGACCTGTGTTAGTAGTATGTCAAGGGAAAGCTAATGCTCCACTGGTATCAAAGACATATACAATCTACATTGTCTGCAATCAATGACTCTTCTACTTCCTGTCTTTAATTTTCATTCAAATATTTCCTCCAAAAATTGCACATGTCGTATAAAAAACCATCTTTTCTGTAACTCATTATAATTTTCACATTAACTGCAATGGAATGATGCTTTTATAATTCTGATGTCAGACATTTGGAAAATGATGATCATCACACCCAAGTCCAAGTTTAGTAGTTTTTACTGACTTCAGTAAGAACATTTTTCTTATATCATTTACATCAAGGTACAACGGTCACACACTATATGGTGCTTGTGAGAGTTACATTTGATAATGTGAGATTGGAAAATTCCTTTCCTTTCAAGATTCATTCTTGTAATACCAAAAGAAACCTACACTGTAGTCTGATAATATCAAGAGTTTTTACATAGGGTCTAACAATAACACTAAGGACCTAACCGAGTGAAACTGAGTTTCCAATACAGTGTACCATAATTATGTCTGGGAATCCAAGTAAAATGACTGCGCAACACAGGCATATTTTATCTACTGTACTTGTACCACTCTTAACTGACCGAATCACTAAATCTTAATGATCTCAATATGACTTTGTTGACCAGTGGCTAAGGTTGTACATTGATAGTACTGGTACATGTACCTGACCATGGGATTATGCATACATACAAAATGTATACATTGAGAGTTTACAAAATTCATATTTGGACCAGGTAAGTATATAATATATTTTCTGCAACATGGTGGTGAAACAATATCATTTCAGCTTATTTTCCCTGAAATTGGTGATACAGTCTGAACTATTAAGGTGAAACACTCTTTAACCAACAGTAGCATCACCGATCCATGTACTCTATTTTCAACTTTGGATTTTTTTGTTAATCAATAAATGTCATGTGAATATCATAAAAGTATATAATAAATTACCTATAAATGTATACATTTACACAATAAGGGAAATTACTGAATCACTATGAGATTGTTTTCTTTGTTGCTACGACAACATAAAGATATGTAATAATACATTTACTAGTAACTAAACAGGGAAGTAGAAATCAATACATTACTCACTGTTTAATTCCTGTCTGCGTGACAGATTTGTAATATCTTATTTATATCTGTGTTGTAGCAACCCTGCCTGTAGTTTGTTTCTCTGTCTATGTTCCAATCAATCCAATGTAATGTCAATTAATATAGTGTAAACCCATTAGTGAGTCTGACTAGATTCTGTTCAATGAAACTTTGCTGTTTACTCTATTCATTTCTACACATGTAATAATTTTTTTGTTGCAAAATAATTTGATCTACAATCATGTAAAGCCTTTGATTGATATTGCTAATTTTTGAATTTTTGGATGACATGGATGTGGCAGATAACGAACAAGCAGGCAGATAGATCAATACAAGTTAATGGAAAATTAAAAGTCTTAAAAAAATTAAGTAGTTACACACTTTTAACTAACTAACTAAGTTGGATTTTTTCATCCTGGTTTCAACCTAGACCCTGCCCCTCCCCAACTATCACATAATTGAAATACAATAATACCACACACATGCCATGTTGAACACATTCAAACATAAACTATGGGTTTAATACCTGGGTGCTCTGTGTCACAACTTGCATGTACATCACTGGTTCTGTGGTACTCAAAATATGAATCAAAGCATTCTAAATCAGTTTTATGTTTCCCCATTTTTTCATAAATTATGCTTGAAGACACCAAAAATAATCATTTTTTCCAGTTCATTCAGCCGGAAAATACTCATAGTCTAAGGATTTTGTCCCTACTTGTCTGGTGATCCTTAAAGCACTCATATTTTCCTTGGCTGACATTACAATTCATTTGAACTTTTTATACTAACAGATAAGGACCATATTACTTGTTACTTTTGCACTCCAACAGTATACTAACAGGTGATCTAACAAGTATCCTACACTGTGATTCAATACTGAAAAAATTATCAAATCAGTAGAATAATCATCTCCCGTATAGATGACAGTTTAAATACACACATTGTGGATGTTTTGCAGTAGAACATTATCACTGTTACTTTAATGTTGTCTTGTAAGCATGCTTATCAATATAGAGCAACCCAAGATAAGGAAGTTGATGTCAAGTCAGGAGGTTGACCTCAATAGCTCTCACTGGAACTATGATAATCTCAGTATAAAATTCAACTGATTTTTCTACAAATGTAGGTCCATTTAATTGACGGTAGTTGTATATATATATACATACATCTATGGCAAGATTTACTTCTGAAGGTTACTAAAATAACACATCTTCAGTAAATAAATAACAAAATATAAAATATTCACCATTTGCAATAACACACTGTGTGTGTCATATAAGAAGAATGACAGGACAGGCTGCATGATTTCCTAGTAATAATGAACAATAGTAGACAGTTGCGATTCTTTCAGTATTTCTGCACACGCATGTAATTCTTACTATTCACAGTTGTCATTCACTTTAATAAAATCTGAATCATGATTTACACAGTCATTGTACTTTCACCTTCAACAACAACTCTTCACTCAAAATGGTGGGTTATTTTACAACATTTCAGAGACTGTTATTACCATACTTTGAGCTGAAGGAATGCCTTCATGATAATATCATAGATACATGTAGAATCTCAGTGACAAGTTATATGAACTACAAGTGTACAGCTACACTAATGTATACATGTATTCTTGTTTTCTGCAAACACTCAGAAATGACCTCATTCCAGTGTTCCCTCTAATGATAGCCAAATTTTGTTGTTGTGAGTCAAAATGAGAAAAACTGGGATTTCTTGTGAGTTACCACATAGTAAGAGATAGGGGAACACCAAATTTTGGTGGGTCACTAGAAATTGTGTGCATCAGTGGCACGTCAAACTGGCTTTAATAGAAAACACACTGCCTCATTCCAAGCTACAGTATTACATCCGTTACTTTGCAATAAATATAATAATGATCTATAACCATGTGTGTTACCGCATTGTTGCTACTAGACAGCCAAAAGAATTCTACCTTTTATTCCTACATTGAATAATCAACGCCCCTACATCCTTGTTTTACAGCTTCAATACTTTCAAGACTGTCAAGACTACATACATGTGTATCAAAATCAGATACAAATACTGTGTTCTTCACTCCATATAACAACACATGCCACCTGTAGCAGTGGATTTCAATCACAACATCTTCCCTGAAAGTAGATAAAATCATCCCCTAGGCTTTTTACCAGGGTTCTCCTATGACAATGAGAACACTGTATGACATGTACTAGAAAACTGCATCAATCTTAACAGTTCCAACTCACATGTTTAATACTGAGGTTCAGCACTTAACAAAATATTGCAACTAAAGTTTGTCATGATCACAATTTTTAGTTACGATATTAAGGTAATGATACATGAGAATGTCAAAAGTCATATTCATTATATAGTTCGTATAGTCAGAACTCTCCAGGGAAGAGGCCTTTGATTTTTGCTGAGAGCGTGTTATAGCATATGGCTAATATTTCAGAATAAAGACACATCCTTTGTACATATTGTTATGTCTGACTTATATCATATCAAATTTATGAAGTATGGTCCCAGGGTCTGGGCTTACAGTTACATATGTATCTAGTCTAGTTGTATAATAATACCCTTGTGTTCATTTATTGTACTCTACATCATTTTGATCTAAAGAATATTTTTCTTTTATAGTGTGACCTGTCATCAACATCATTATTATTGTACTCATCACCATCACCATCATTATCATCCCACCATCATCATCATCATCATCATCATCATCATCACCATCGTCATCATTATCATTATCACCATCATCCCATTATCATCATCATCATCATCATCATCATCATCATCATTATCACCACCACCCATTCACCACCACCACCACCACCACCACCATCACCATCCCCATCATCACCATCACCACCACCACCACCACCACCACCACTACTACTGTATTCAAGCACAACATTCTACTACATGTATGTTCCACAATGCAGGTCTGAGGCCCAACATGTAAAGTTTCAGTTCCATCTGCTCTATAACAGTATTTATAAATAAGAAATATTCCAATATAACTTTCATCAACACCACTGCCTTTATACATGTACACATATTCCTTGTGTTCTCAAAGAGGATTATAGAAATTAATAACATTATTATATATTGTTATATTTTTGTGTACAGAGTACTGTTTATCTTTACTTTTTCTTCAGATGCAACAGGCTAAAAGCAAACTAATGTTTTTTTTAAAAATTAAATAAACTTAGGGCTGTAAGTAGACTAAGAGATGTGATTCGTTATTACTTGTGTTCTTGTAACTACGCACTAAATTAAGTGGTTAGAGGAGTGTCAACAACATCTAATCGTCAGGCAAAGTTGTAAGTTGTAAGTAAACCCTCATACAATGTACATAAAAAAGACATGTAACACTGAAAATGGTGTTATTCGATAAGATTTCTTCTTTCTTTTATAATTTAGAGCCAAAATCAGAAACATGTTTTTAAAAATTTGTAATGTCTGGATATGATCTTCAGGTATATGTTATTGACATTTGGTATAAATACGACACATTTTATACGCCTAAAATTTTTATCCATTGCAAATTTAGCTTTGTTGAAAATGTTTGTAGGTAAAACACAAACCATCATGATGCCAACCACTGTTTCTTACAGCTACAAAGTGAAGATGATCAAAAGCTACTTGAGTGATGCCTGCAAGGAAGATACTAAAATACTGACAATTTGAAGTAAATCAAGAGCAAAAGAGCCCAGTAAATCGAGCCATTGAGAATTATACATTATGTTCTCTCATGAGAAACACTTTAATAGTAGACTTACAAAGTATGTCGGGGCTACTTATCTGAGACTTACAAAGTACATGTATGTCGGGACTACTTATCTGCAGTAAAAGCAGTAAATCGATTTGATTTTGTATAAAAGCTACATTTACACCTCCTGGTTGAATCTGTCAACAACCTCCTTGTTCAATTTGAGTGTAGACAGCTTTCTGCATCATTTAATACACTTTCCACCCTTGAACTAAATGTATTTCTATGCACTGATGTACCTGTATGATTACTATAGTACTGCACTGATGTACCTGTATGATTACTATAGTACTGCACTGTTCTACATTTGTACATACAATGTACATGTACATACCTGTATCAATATCATTACTACTGCACTGATGTACATTTATACCTACCTGTATCATTACTGCACTGATGTACATTTATACCTACCTGTATCATTACTGCACTGATGTACATTTGTACATACCTGTATCATTACTACTGCACTGATGTACATTTATACCTACCTGTATCATTACTACTGCACTGATGTACATTTGTACATACCTGTATCATTACTATTGCACTGATGTACATTTGTACATACCTGTATCATTACTACTGCACTGATGTACATTTGTACATACCTGTATCATTACTACTGCACTGATGTACATTTGTACATACCTGTATCATTACTACTGCACTGATGTACATTTGTACATACCTGTATCATTACTATTGCACTGATGTACATTTGTATGTGCTGTATACTGCACTGATGTATATTAATGTACATACCTGTATCATTACTACTGCACTGATGTACATTTGTACATACCTGTATCATTATGTATACTGTATTGAAGTAAACACAATATGTACATGTATGTATCTGTACTGTGTATATTTGTACATAGATTTTAAACTGAACTTGCTTAGATCTTAAAGTTCATAAACTCACATTTTGTGTATACTATATAAAAGAAGATTTACAAACCATTCTTAAAACTAGTATATCAAATTAATCATTTATGTAACATAACATGAGTTATTCCTGTATAAATTTATGTATGATCAAATTTTCAAGGTCGTTTGTTCTCATCAATTTCTCCACTTACATTAGTTATAAAAACATTACATGCATCAAATTTATATGTGTGATACGCATGTACTTCGAAACATTTCACAGATAAATGTATTCCTAGTATTTAATTCTAGAACCCTTACTATAGCTGGAACAGGAACCATGTACTTATTATTTCTGTGATTACAAAACAAAATAGACACTAGCCATGCATAAAAGAGTTCATTTGTTTGCTGCCTCCCTAACCTTATCATGTTCATTGTTATCTTGTATGATTAGGCTCCCATTTGCCAAACAAAGTAATGCTGGAGAAACCAGATCACGTCATACATAAACACATCAAGTGTTAAAATGTGATCCACTAAATTTATTAAAATCTATGCTAATTACCTCCCCATCCCTCTTTACTAAGGTATGAAAATCTATGCTAATTATTGCCTCCCCGATCCCTCCTCACCGAGGTTCCAAACAAGGTGTGAAAATCTATGCTAATTACCTCCCCTCCACCCTAGTTATTGAGGTTCCCAACCCTGAGCAAAAACACTGCAAGTTATTCAAACAATATTTCATATTGTTGTGTTAAAATTTCACCGTCATGAAAATTAAACATTCATGTATGATAATAACTATGAAGAAATAAAGAATGTAGTATGACTTTGCAAGTACAAAAATATGGGTGTTCATAGTAGAATACCAAGTTACTGAATGTATAAATTTATTTTGATGGGCAATATCTGATTAACTATCAAACCTTTGTAATTGATTCAGTTGTGATTGCCTTCGCTGGAAGGTTGACTTAGATTTTGGCTAGCATCATGTTATTCCTCTATAGTGAACACACAAATAAATACACCTGCACTAGACCAGCCATAGGCTACCAATATTTATCCAATGTGAATCAAGCTTACTAGTATTTGCACACCAGGTTGTCTACATAGACAGGTTTTAACTACATGATATAAATAGATTAATGTCATCTCATAAACTGTAATACATATTATTACACAAATAAATATTTCTATTATATTAGAATGTACACTCTATCAATGCTATAAATGTCATCTCTATACTTGAGATCATCAACCCTTAATTAACAAGCAGTATGAAAGCAACGCTAAAAATAAATTGTGGCACTTAAACATAATTAATTACTATAATGAATTACTCATCATAGTGGATGTATTTATATATGGCTTCAATTAACCCAACTCAAATCACAGAAAACTTAACATGTTAATAGTGGGCTTTTCACCTGGACACCAAATATTGTTTATGTACTATATGTACCTAGTACCGACTATGACTCACGGGTGGCCACCTTGTTTGTGACCCTTTGTGTTACTGCTTTATACATCAGATTATCTATAAGCCTAGCCAGTTTACAGCGCTGAATGGCAGACTTCGATAACTCTCATTATCAGCAGTATTGGAGCAACAGTGTCCTAACAGGCTTCTATAAGCCATGAACTGCTACCAATACTAAAATATTGTAGTCTTTTGTACATGAAGTTTACCTTTTGGTTTCGAGATAATTTTATAGGGTGGAAATGACATGATTTCAGCAACACTCACAAACCCATAATGTGCACTTTCAGTCAATGTGAGGTGCCACTAATGCACGGCAATTTCTTGTGATGCACCAATATTGGGTGTTTCCATATCCCTTTAGCCTAGAGTCACCTCATGTTGGGATTTTAGCTATCACCCTCACTGCTACATAGTGGTGAGGGGGTAATAGGCAAATTCCCCACATGAGTTGACTCTCGTACTAACATCCCTTATCATGTGGTGAATCACAAGAAATCCTAGTTTTTATCATTCTGACACAATTTTGTTCTTTTTATTAAAGGATACGCTTAGTGTTCTACACATTGGATAGGCTAATAGTATACACCCCTAACTGCCATGTGTCACTCACAAAATCACGATGACTGGTAAGGCTGTGTCAATCAGTCATACATGTGCCAAGTCCTGTTTGCAGACGTGATTCTGACAATATCCCTAAACATCAAAGGGGACATTGTCAGAATCAAGGCTTGTACACCATCTGCAAACAGGACTAACATGTACCTTTATCATAAGATAACTGTGACTTTAGGGATATCCTTGATCAATGGACCTATTATAGGTAAGTTAACAATGATTGTGCCCTCAGATGCTATGTAAACAATTCTGAGATTTGTGTTTGTAGGAGGCAGCCCATAGATTTGGCTATCCGACTTGAAAATGTCATTCACCATAATATTATGTCAAGCCAGAATGTAAAGTAAGATAGCTAAGTCTCTGGGCTATAAACTCATCACATCACTCCAGTACCACACTGACATGTGTGATAACTGCAAGGTGTTTTGCACAGTATACAGCAGAAGCAGAAACAGAAGCTAGTATCTTGTCAGATAGCCAAGTCTCTGGGCTATACTGTCAAGCCAGTATGTCAAGTCTGATAGCCAAATCTCTGAGCTATACTGTCAGGCCAAGTCTCTGGGCTATACTGTCAGGCCAGTATGTCAAATCAGATAGCCAGGTCTCTGGGCTATACTGTCAAGCCAGTATGTCAAATCAGATAGCCAAGTCTCTGGGCTATACTGTCAAGCCAGTATGTCAAATCAGATAGCCAAGTCTCTGGGCTATACTGTCAAACCAGCATGTCAAGTCAGATAGCCAAGTCTATGGGCTATACTGTCAAGCCAGTATGTCAAATCAGATAGGCAAGTCTCTGGGCTATACTGTCAAGACAGTATGTCAAGTCAGATAGGCAAGTCTATGGGCTATACTGTCAGGCCAAGTCTCTGGGCTATACTGTCAGGCCAGTATGTCAAGTCTGATAGCCAAGTCTATGGGCTATACTGTCAGGCCAGTATGTCAAATCGATAGCCAAGTCTATGGGCTATACTGTCAGGCCAAGTCTCTGGGCTATACTGTCAGGCCAGTATATCAAGTCAGATAGGCAAGTCTCTGGGCTATACTGTCAAGACAGTATGTCAAGTCAGATAGCTAAATCTCTGGGCTATACTGTCAAACCAGTATGTCAAGTCAGATAGCCAAGTCTCTGGGCTATACTGTCAAGCCAGTATGTCAAGTCTATGGGCTATACAGTCAAACCAGTAAGTCGTCAGATAGCCAAGTCTCTGGGCTGGGTATGATGAGGTTGTAATTTTTTTGAAGTATGATTGATACTATGACAGTTACCTATACATTTACTAGTTACACGAACATTTTGAGGAAAAATGTCAAAAAAGGTTCGGTCTGACCAATTTTATCTTATCTTTTTGTCTACTTTAATCCACATTTTCTGGACATTTCAATTAAATCATCTATGATATTTGATTTTTTTAAATATACAGTCAACATGAAATTAGCCAAAAAGGAAAGCAAAATATTGAACAGTGAAAATCATTGAAAAAGAGGTTCTATCCTGAGTTCTCTGTAGACAGTACATTTACATAACAATAGCTTCCTTTTTTATGTTAATTAATATATATTGTTATAAATCGTACCCACTACTCTATAAAGGTCGAGGGAAAGCCCTCTCACTGCATGACTACTAATATCAACAAAAGTGTATTACCCTACAGATGTACTACAACTGCATGTCAATGACTTCTATGTATGTGTACAAATTTAGTTTCCAGATAGATTGTATTCTCATCAAATACTTTCATGGTTTCCATGCAAAATGACATAGTTAGTCATTTTTGTAGTTTCTGTTGTCTTCTTTTCAAAGATTTCATAAGATTTTTAAAGCCAATTTTTATTTATAAAGTTGTGTGTATCTTTTCAATGTTCATCTATCTTTGTATATTTTTGATATATAAATGTATTAGTTATGTCCAAGGTTCAAACAGTCAACGTTGGACATATAGTTGCCTTCAACCCCATCCTCACCCTATACCCACTCTGAACTTAACTATGTTTTATACAGACTAAAAGATGCTCTTTATTGAAAACATTATTATATTTTTAATAATGAGTATTTTTCTTGTGTGTAGTTGAAAAAAGTCCAGAATATTAAGTATTTGAGCAATGTATAGTTGAAGTATATGACAGTCGTGGACAATACCAACATGCAAGGTTCATATACATAAAAAAACAATACAGAAATATCAAGGCTTTTATAAAGTGGTCAATATATTTTTCAACAGATTCTGACATACTGGGTGTATCACCCAGAATGAAGATACCATAATTTACTTTTGTAACTTTAGGTTTTACAACATCACTTTGTGATTATAGATTTACATAATCTAAAGACACAGAGTTCAAATCTCAGAAAATCTTCATTGTCGAAAGTAGAAATGTTTTCATCAAGTGACAACTGAATTTGGTCTCAGGAATTTAGGTAGATTTACCTATTTAATGCTCTTGACAATAACTGTTAATAAAATGAATAATGCTATGCAGTGTGCCCTCTAAGCCAATTTGACGTGTCACTGACACATACAATTTCTATTGACACACCAAAATTTGGTGTTTCACTATCTTTTACTATGTGGTGACTCACAAGAAATGCCATTTTTTTCTCATTTTGACTCACAACAACAAAATTTAGCTATCATTAGAGGGCACACTGATGCTATGCATTATCAAACATCACTGACACCCCCCTCCTCCGGTAGAGTTTACATCTTGTCTATGATTTTACCCACTTATCACTCTAACTAACTAACAAACTATGTATTTATTTTTATTGTGCACTGTCAAACATGACAGGAAGCTTCCTTACAAAAAATATATGAAGAGAGGTACAGCAGGATATAACCACCCAAGAGAAAATGAAATCACTGTAGGGTCTTCTTCATTTTAGGGCTTCACTGATTGCATGTATCATATTTGTTGCTGGCTATATTTACTTGAAAGGAATTAGAGGAGATATCTACACGTCCCTGTACCTTATCTGATACTACTAGTATTTTGTCATTAATCCTGAGTTCACAGATGTTCTTGACCAGCATTACTTTGGTATTCCAAGTCTTTTCTAGAACAGTACTGAATTGTTGTATACAGGAATCATATAAAACATGTATAATTTGGATTTCTACTGGAGTAATAAAAAAAAATGTAGGAAAATCAAAATATTTTTTTAAACTCTGTCTTCTTTGGGAGAGGTGTTTTCTTGGAATTGAGCTGAAAAAATACCTGTACATTAAATTGTATCATGTTGTATTTGAAATATGACATCTACATATGTAGTATTAATTATTATAGTATCAACTCAATCTGTTGTTATTCAAGCATGCTTTTCAGGCATGTTAATATTTTTGAATTTTGAAGTATTTATGATGAAAACTGAAACTGGGGAAAGTATGTAGGATATCTAAAAGAAATTACTCAACAAAGTGTGTGTGTCTGTGTGTGTGTGTGTGTGTCTGTCTGTCTGTCTGTCTGTATGTCTGTCTGTCTGTCTGTGTGTGTGAGTGTGTGTGTGTGTGTGTGTGTGTGTGTGTGTGTGTGTGTGTGTGTGTGTGTGTGTGTGTTTGTGTGTGTGTGTGTGCACATTGAAAGGATGTACAAGTACTTTTGCTTTAATTTACACCACTGGTCAGTCACAACTGTACCAATCAGTATGAACAGATTTGATCAGTTTACTACAGTACAACCAATCAGGACTGAGTAACTGGTGCATGTTCAGTTCAAATACGTATATGAACTTTCAAGGTGCAGTTTACCTATCAATGATGAAATTTCATTGAAATGAACCGATATCTTGAATTCTTGGACAAAATGTCTGAATATTGAACATGTCTTATATATAAATCATAACTCATAACTTATACATAAATCAACTACTGTATATTTTACACACATCTGCTACTGCGGTAATCAATCAGTCCATCTCTGCTTGATTTTTTCGCTCAAGTTTGGAATAGATTACTGTTCTCTCTGAGATGCTGGTATAGTCCATTAACGTTTTGCTAAGACTTCGGTAACAGAGAGGGTCAAATCAGGTAAAAGTGATTTAAATATTGTAAGTCTCCCACTGTACTATAATTTGGTTTTAGAAAGACTGGTGAAGTGCCTGGGAACTCACTTAGCAAAAACACTTGTCTAGATACATCATACTAAACTGTAACAGATGGGTGCTACAGCTCTTGGGCTGTTATAGTAGCCTGTGTCTATTTTAGGCAGTAACAGTGGAATAAGTGAACAAACTGGTAAATAAAAACTATGAGTGCTTTCCAAGCTTGCCAATTTGTGTTATTATACCAAACTAGCTCATCACATAGATTTTACGCATCTTCTTCTTTCCTGTTACCATGGTTTCAAACATGGGATAGACTGTCAATGTCTGATACTGATAGCTGTCACCTCAACATATTTTCAATGTTTTGCTTAAATACCCATTGATGTCTTCTCAAGAATTATAAATTTGACATGCTTGCTGGATATTGTCAGTTTAATTATTGGCATAAGCATGACAAATTTACAATTCCTACTTCAGTGCCACTCACATAATCTACACACTGATTTTTTTGCAAAGTTTTCTAATTGCACCCATTAGATTCAATATTCCATGGGTCAAAATACACTTTAGAAATGTATCTTAATACAGGAATCACCTTCAATCTCCATCAGAGCATGGCTGCTCAGACAGACAGACAGCGATTAGTGACATTTACAAATACAGGATTATGTAACACAAATAAACCTCTCATTAGCAACAATAACATCGAATCGAACCTTTTATAAAAACAGATTCTCACTTTGTTCATTCTGATCATGTTGTACCTTTGGACATCATCAAAGTCTGTCTGAAGTTTTAACAATATATACTCCTGATCCGATGATTGGATCGATCACATGCGTAACCAGCATGTGTACTGGATTGGAACCGTTCAACTGTCTATGTACTATTATTATACAACTAAATCTACAAACTTCTGCATTCCACAATACGATCATATAACTATGTAAGTATTCAATTTCGTCATACAAGAAATGGCGAAGGAAAAAGTACCTTAACGACAGATTGTCAAACAGTACTGTAGGAACTTTTTCTATTTTTTAAATGCCGAACAATACCCTGATCAAAATATGTGTTGATGCGGAAACAAAACAGGCATCTGGACGAAGTGTATGTGAGAAGAGGATTTCTTACTTGATCCTGCGACGGCATTATCACTAGAATCAACTCCGCCGTCGCTTCGATCCTGCGATGAGCTTACGCACCCTCCCATGGTGGTTCAGGGTGGTCACCTTGAAAAAAACCCGCGACTTTTCTTATTATTATGTATCATCCATCCACGGTGACAGTGCAGTGTACGTAAATGCCGACGAAAGGTGTCCTCTGGCCACCGAATGACGTCACAACTAAAGCCACTTAGGTACCTTTAAAAAAATGTAATATCAGAACACAGTGTGTCAGTAAAAAATTCCGAAATACCATTTCAAAATAGTGATTCCGTGTATATTTCATGTTTTAAATATTAGCCAGTAATTTTGATTCAGGGAAACAGACACATTATTTGAAAGTTTAAAAATGCAGAACTGCTCTGTTACAAATAATACATAACTTAGAGGGCCTGCGAAGGAGCAAGCGCAGAACTTAGTTCATAAGAGCTCATTCCATTGGGCAAAGCAATGTTCAACCATTACGGTATCAATGATTGGTCTAACTTTTCTCGTATAACAGCCAGGTGTTCAAGCGCTAGCGTGAAATTGACATTATAAAATTAAGTTAGATTCTGACAGGAAAAATGTCATTTTTGTGTTGCATTTATCGTTTTCCCACATTCCTGATATAAAATGGAAAATGAGGTATGCCCATAGTAAATTCTCGCGTGATTTCAATCGAGAAAGAACATGGCTGCGTCCATGTGGATTGCTGGGGCAGCCGAGAATTATGTGAAAGGGTTACAAGAAAATGACCTACCTACGATCGTTAAAGGTTTGATCCATATTTGATTGAACATTTTGTAATACGTGTTGATGTCGCGTCGGAAAGAATGACTGACACCGTGTTTTGATCCTTCGATGGAGCTCGTTGCTGTGTGAGCATGTGTCGATCTCGTCATCGTCACGGTTGTGTCATGGTTTAGATTAGTTTATTTCAGTAAAACAACAAGATCGACAGTACAGATACTAGTATACAAATAAAAACCGGTACAAATTGGTTATGTTATTAATGTTACTGAAGTCGCGTGTAGCAATGCATGTTAGTCGATGGTTTAGTCCATTAGTCCTACTGCTAGCTGTAATTGGGGACGGAAATGAATTTGTGGATACATCGTTAGCTCGTCCTGCTTGCAGACGGTATACGGGACGCGATACTGATTGTGTCCCTCAACACCAGGAACAATTTCAGAATGGTGTCCCGAAAAACATCATCAGCAAGGAGGACGGCGGGAATAATCGTTAGCTGGTCATCCATCAGTGTAGATGCAGTACTGTAGTGGCTTCGCTACGTCGTTCTCGGTCCTCCGTTAATTTATTTTTCTTTGCAAACCCCGTAAGAAATAAATTTGAAAAGTAAAACGAAAAATGTTGAGTAACAAAAAAAAAAAAAAAAAATAGTATTGACTATTGTAAATAAAAACAAAGCTACAATTATTGCAGCTACCATAGGTGATACTTCTATGGCTGGTCTTTTTGGATTTTCACCTCAGATTAATCAAATACATCCATACTGACTGTAAAATTACTACCTGGCATTTAATAAATCCAATTGGCATGTTCATAGACAGTATGCCACTGTCTATGGCATGTTGAAATAACCGATCACATCATTGCACGTTATCCATATTAGATGCACATGTTTTGAAGTTGAATTGTTTTCTTTTGTTTTTGAGCATTTTTCATTCTGGGGTTAAACTCAAGATAAATGCTACAATTCCAGCTGTACAACCTCAAACAGAGAATGTGAGGCAGATCTGCTTTGCAAAGTTGGGTGGATTTTTCTATAAAACTATAAACTCCAGAAGGAAAAATGTCCCAAAAGAAAAGAAAACAAGTCAAATTCAAACTAATGCTACAATTTTTACAGCTACATCCACATGATACTTTAATACATTAAGCCTGAAAGATGGAGTTAGGTTGTAAACATAATCTACCTATCAGGACTGTGTTTTTAGAAAGGTCATGAGAAATCAGTTTGAATGAAGTAGCATATATGTGTCTGTCAGTGTGTAATGGATTAATACTGACATGCCAAAGATGCACTTGTAATGTTGTTAACATGATTCACCTGTTACTAAGGTCTACTCAGCTTGATGTCTAGCTGCATTTCTGTGTTAAAACCTGATAAGCATTGAATAGGATCACTTATCGTCTTCATAGGAATCGAAAGCAGGTGTGAAATCATTTCTAGGGTGATTTCATCATAAGGAATTTTGTAAAGTAAGCAATAATCTTTTCTGTTGCATTTCAGCCATTCACACAAATGAAATCAAGATATTGGATCTGGTTGAAAAGCTGGGGTATGTAATAACATACTAGTAACTTGAAATAAAAATGATGACCTGATGATGAAGGGTATTTGAAAAATAAATTTAAGTTTTCTCAGCTAAAGACTGTAACATATCTTTTATTCATAACATTGTTTTTGATGACATAACTGTGTTCACTGTCCAAACAGACCTTACCTTACCAGTGTAGACACCAATACAAGATGTAGAGGAACAAGACTTCTGTCAGAGGTTCTCAACAGATTGCCTACAGATTTCCTTATAACAGATGAAGGTATGTACATGTCATATTAGATTTCAAGAAGGTGTACAGTTATACATATGTGCAAATCAGGCGTATGTGTCGATGCATGTCAGACAGTTGAGACAGCAGGTCATAATTCACATGCACAACATGTCTTGAAAGTTACCCTGAGTCACCTAACAGATAGCTGATAGACTTGGCTATCTGGCTCAACATAACTGTTCAATAGGTGTTCTAGTAAATGACATTGTCAAGCCAGATAGTCAAGTCTCTTGGCTATATAACTATTTAATTTGTCACTTTGGACTTTTTTTAAATGAATACATTGTTCAAATTGTCAGTAATTTTGAGCTCATACCCCAGGTAAACTAGTACAATAGAGGGTTCACACTTGGCAAGTTATGTTCACACTGAGTTGACTGTAATCTTAACCATAAAAACAAAGCAAATACAAACAGTATATGTCAGCCCAGAGGCAGTGAAATCAGATAAGGTAAAAAGGAGGGTACTTGTAGTTTAGACATGGAATAACTTTCATGTATTCCATCTGATTACTCAAGAGTATTTAATTTCCAAGTTAAGTAGAGTTTCAAGGGTCAAAATTGTTAGTTAGTGCTAAATATTGGAAAAAATGACTGTTGACTGATTTCAATGTTTTTTTTCTTACCTGTAGTTAAAGTCCTGGTGTCATTCTACTGTGACAGACTTAAAGATCATTACACAGTGACTCCACATGCATTGTTAGGTCTTGTAGCCCTGGTAAGTTTTACAGTGACTGACAAGTACTTTCACACCTAAATTTATATGGAAACTAACCTCCAGTTTACTCAACACCTCCAACAAATTTGGAACATTCTGTCAGATCCAGTTAGACACTGAATCAGGACAAGTTTCTCAATGAACAGTGAAAGAAGAGAAGTTGTGTAAGAGTTTTATGTGATCGCCTGAATATACCGGGTAAATGTATTCATATTTCCCCAAACAGTAAATTAATAAACCTTACATGTTTGCATTTCTGTTCCATACACAGAGTACATACAGTAATTTTCCTATTGGCAGTGAAGGAGAGATACTCAAAGCAATTTTCAAAGAAGTGGATGTACGAAGTATGATCCAAGTAGACAGACGATCAGTCTTCACTATTGTTGCAAATTTCCTGGAGACAAGACTCCAAGGTGAATAAAAATGACATCAATTATTCTCATGCTGTTGTCAGAAATGTAGATAAGTGCGACTAGCTTCTTTATTCATTTTTCAACATTTTATGACTACCCCGGTACTTTCAGTAATTCTCTATTGAATGGAGAATTACTGAAAGCACTGGGGGTAGTGACTTGTATAGTGTTCCACCCCTCATAGTTTTAGACTTGAAATGCAACTGTACTTATGGTGTATACTGGGCTGTGAGCCCGGAGTTTTATATTTTAGGGTTTTCATGCATTTCTGAGTAGGTAGCCATGTTTATCAGCTGTTTAAGGCAAACCTTGCACAAAGATGGAACATATCGGTAATTGTTAAATACCACATCATGTTTTTTTTGTATTCTTGATATATCATAGCAAAATGACAGTCAATTTTATCAGATAAGACTTGAATCAATCTGATATATTTTCTGTGATATAGTATCTATTTGAGACAATACTTCACTCCTGACTATGACCTCCATATTCAAAGTTAGACCATATCAAGTCAATCACTATTGCTTCATACTGATCTTAATTACATCTTAGATGAATCCAATCATTTGAATACCTACCCAGTCACTGTGTACACCTCGAATAACTATGATACCTCAAATACACATTCATCAGAAATTACTTCATCTTGTGTACATTCACTCCATGGTAAATCTGTAAATACTTTTAAATGTTGTATTTTCAGAATTGAAGAAGTTTGGTCAGGACTTTGTCTTTGGATATATACAGTTAATAGCTGGAGAAGTAGACCCTAGAAATCTGATGATTATATTCCACTGTATACCAACTATTGTATACAACCTACCAATAGGTAAATATAGACTGTATTACCCTGCATATCAATTATTGCACACAACTTACATTTGTACCAATAAATGTGGACATTTTTGCCCCCGTAAACCCATGATTAAATGAAGATCTGGTAGGATAGATGTTTTTATGTTTGATATATAATGTACTCCCAAGTGCTTAGTTGTATCATTCAATGTTTCCCAGGAAATTGAAAACATATTATAGCCATTGTGCCACTATAGGTCTGTGCAAAGAGTGGCAACTGTAAATGTTTTGCTAGAACACAGTGTAAATGTTTGTCTTATTTCTGTTCTTATAGATTTGTTTGTGGAGGATTTATATGAAGTGATGTCTAGCTATTTTCCTATTGACTTCACACCACCTCCCAATGACCCCTACGGCATAACAAGAGAAGAGTTAGTGCTTGCTTTGAGGAAGTGTCTTGCTTCCTCACCCAAGTTTGCAAAGGTAACTTAGATTAAATGTAATGTTATTATCAAACAAAACTCTAAATTTGTTTACAAAATGATTTGTGCATGAATGGTTGGTTGAAAAACACATTTTGCTTTACCATAATCATTAGAAAATGTCCTTATGTTAAGGGTAGGAGTCGGATTAGACCCCCTAGCATAAACCTGATTTGTATTGGCTATGCATTGCAGGAATGTAGAACATTGGACTGACTGTACAACAGACACACATTTATATTCAAGCTAGGGAGTCATGGTTAAGGATAGGAATAGAGTTAGACCCCTTGTGTAACTGTCATTTTTATTGGCCATGCTTGGCAATGATGTAGAACTGACTACAATAGACATATATTTATATTCAATGAAAGGAGTGGGGTTAGATCCCCTAACATGACCCTCATTCATATTATCAACCATTGATGGCTACTGTTCTACACTTGTCTTTTGTTTCCTCTGAATACACTGACTAGTGTCTCTTTATTCTAGCTCTGTCTACCACTAATCATGGAGAAGTTATCATCAGATGTACGTAGTGCCAAAGTAGATTGTTTTCAAACTTTAGCAGCATGCAGTGAAATTTATGGTGTTGAAGAACTTGCAGCCTTTTTACCAGCACTATGGACATCAATCAGACTAGAGGTATTATACTGAAACTTTTTTCTTTTCTTTTTGTGAAATGCCATGATTGGTTGTTATTTTCATGACATACATGCAAATTTGACTGCAAGTAATCCATATATCCCCGAGTGATTCTAATTTAACCTCACAGGATAAATGTTGAATGTGTTTTTGCAATGTTTGCAGACCTTCCAGGCAATTGATGAAGAAACAGAGAAGGCTCCATTGAGTTGTCTACATGCCATCATCAAGACATTATCTAATGGTGTCATTGATGCCACCAAGTCTACTGCTAATTTGGATGAATATTTAGGAACAATATTGAATGGTAAATTCTGGTTTCTTCTCTTTTCGTGTCCTTTGGTTTAAAAGAATTGTGCTCTCACTAGATATGCAACAACTGAATCTATTTGAAATGTATTTACACATACTTGAGAAATATTAAAAGTGTTAGTGGCTGTTTCACTCTGGGCCAAGATTTCTTTACCTAGATCAGCTTTTCATGTCTTGTCCCTTGTTTACCTTCATTTGTTTTTAAACACACACCATCATATTGTAAAAAGTGAATTTGATGAGGGATATGACTATCAACTAGAAGCACTCACTTAGATGGTCTGCTGCACCCCCTAAGTTACAAATAATATGTATATTTCTTCTTATATGTCTTCATATTAATAATGTGAATATATGCTTCATGGAAAATTCATACCTTCTCTTCTTCTTTTTTTTTATCAAATTTTTTTCTGTTATATTTCAGATTGTAATCGTCATTTGTGTGAACCACAGTTAAAATTAATGTGGCCCACAGCAAGAATTCTGCTGTCAGCTGCTAGTGCTTCATATCCTGCCTGTTATAAAGTGTTGAGTACCATCTTGCCATTAATGCTGGAACAATTTCACAAACATACCCAAGTAAGCAATCTTTTTGGATGTATCTGCTAACTAGCGCCCTCTACAGTCTAATATCAACACAAAAATGAAAGATGACCGAATCGTTCATTTCCTATTACAGTAACTGCATTAGTCATGGAAAAGAAGTAACAATACTATTTTTCCAATTTTTTTCCAACAGAATAATGTTCGAGTTACCATCCTGAACATTACACTTGAATTTATCAAAGTTTGCAGAGACTGCACATTTACAGAAGACACCCCTAGCCCAGTGTTACCAT
Source organism: Glandiceps talaboti (assembly GCF_964340395.1). NCBI lineage: Eukaryota > Metazoa > Hemichordata > Enteropneusta > Spengelidae > Glandiceps > Glandiceps talaboti. Next base: position 19,442,749 of record NC_135563.1, on the reverse strand, counting down.
ACAAGGACTCCCTAGTTGTATTATTATTATCACTACTCAGTGAGAAGGATATGCAGTTGAAATGTATCGCAATAAGTGGAATGGTTGGTATGATGTCACTGAAAGGGATGATAGGGAGTAAGGAACAAGATATAACAGCTCAACATCTGACTAACATTATACTTCAAGACTCGGTTGCCAGAGTCAGGTAAATTATTTCTGTATTTTGTTTGCTTGATGGGGTTGCCAGTCTACTCACGATTTGTTATTTAGCGAAGAAAATATTAGTGAGAGAGAGAGGATAGGAGAAGAAATGGAGACAGACAGAGGGTGACAGACAAACAAGAACAGACAGACAGACCAAGAGAACTCAGGATGGGGAAAGACAGACAGCAAGAGAAACAGCGGGACAGACAGACAGACAAACATGAAACAAAAGACAGACAGACAGCCCAAGAGAGCTAGGGATGGGGAAAGACACAGCAAGAGAGACAGAGGGAAAGACAGACAGCCCAAGAGAGCTAGGGATGGCGAAAGACAGATATGAAAAATCATTTGATACATAATTTGCCTTCACACAGACTACATACAATAATTGAACATATTAGATTTGATTTTACTTTATAAACATATCAACTATTATTCCATCTGTCCTCCAAGTAAAGTCTCTCTCCATGCATGTTTGTTTTTTGTTGTACAGGTCAGAGGCTGTTGCAGCCTTGGTATTCATGGCATCAGAATTCCCTACTCTAATTAAAGACAAGGTATTTCCTGTACTGTTGAATGAATTGAAGTCAGGTCAGTTTTAATGTTTATTCTCACAAATGTTCACATTGATACCACATTATAAGGTAGAATGCACCTCATGGATCAAGTTCGCTGAAAATCTAAGTCCTTACAATCTTTCCAAACTTAGTCATTTGAAAACCTGGACCTTTTGTATCAATAAAAGAAATTTAGGGTTTCACCATCTTGTTTTCAAGGAAATTGACAAGCTTTAAGTTTCCAATGATTTTAAACAGTATTTGGTGGCCATATTGGATTGAAAAATGGCTGGTATTGTTTTGACCTTTGTTTCAAATATTATTATGGCAACCTCTGATTTTTTCCCTGATTTTAACGAGATTGGTTGCAGTCTTCTTGAACAAAGGAAGAGCAAACATTTATATGATTTTGATTTCTGAGGTTCATACTACATTGAGACAAAGGTATATTGAATTGACTTCTGAACCTTTTAGTTTAAATCTTAATAGTGTAAGTTTACTGTAAGAATATTTTTTGAATCACAATTTGTTTGAAAACTTACTGAAAGGACACTTTCTGTAATGGTTGTTGGTGGAAGAAAAGGAAAAAACAAGAATAAAATCACTTGAAGTTAAAACGGTGATTTGTATATAAATTGTTTGACAATTTGTGATGTCATTTAATTCACAGATTGATGATATAAAACACAAATATTAGATTTGAGTAGTTGATTGAAATGTTTTCTAAATCCGACAGAAATGGATACCACTGTAGGTCAAAGGTCACACCAAGCAACAGCAGAAAGCCTGTTGAGTTCATTGGCCAGTTTAGCTGTCCATCCAGATATCGTCATGGCAACCATACCAGCCATGATTGATTACTTGCTGAAGTTGAATGAAGGTATGTCAGAGGGTTTGCTTCAAAATTAAACCTTTGAAGAAAAATTATTCTTTTCTCTGCTGTTATTGGACAACTAATTACAATACTAGAATTATTTTGCTATAACTTTTATGTTTACAATCACCAGATGTACAAATCAAACAAAAAACACCATGATCACATCAATCATGTAGATATATATTAGAAAAAATATTCAGATTAACTCAGGAATGCATCCATTCTATTAGTTCATGTACCCGCTATCATGCTCATTTATTGCAATGTGGCTGTTTGCATGTGATATCCTGTGTGATAATTTTTATCATTCGATTTCTTTACAGCAAATACAGAGAGTGGCTGTGATAAAGCCGTCAGCTGTCTACACTGTATCAACTGTATTGTTTCTGCAAACTTGGAAAATGACCAGTGTCTACAATTCTTTCATCTGACACTTATGCCTCAACTACTACATATTGCAGTTGATCATTCCATTAAAGACTCTAAGAACTGTATACTACAAGAGGAGAGAAGTGTGAATAGTATAGCATGTATATGTAGAAATATTACTCATATCCTAGATGACAGGTGAGTGTGATTGTTACAGGAGCCGCAAATCATGGGGTGTGTTCACAACCCATGTATTAGAATTCAGCAATTAAAAGTGTTGTATGTTGAAAAAGGCTGATTGCTTTGCTGAAATATACCAGGATAAATTATTGACGCACTTAGTTCCAAACTTAAACAAAACATGGATACACAACTCATGCGTTGTCAGGGTCACACTTCAATAACCACTATGTTAGCTGGGTGAACAAAGTTTGTATTGGCAAGGTCTTTGATATTTGATCAAACCATTAGATACGTTTGAATGTAATTTTAGATGAGAACCCATATCAAATGTCTTTTGCAACTCAGTGAAATTTAGCCTTTCTTCTGCTCATATTTCAAATACTGTGAGCCGTATAAATGTTTCTAACATCCAAGTCAGATAGTTGTCTCATTTACTTTCAGGTTAGCCTCTGAATGGATAGGAAAGACAATGTCATTGTTTTTAGATGGAGACTTGACCAGTGTAGATTTGATGAATGTAAACATACCATTTAGGCCACTTGAGGTAAGTACAACCATATCATGTTAAAGTTGAAAGTGGGTCCTTGGCCTTTTAGACTGTCTATACTCAGTACAGACAAAATGGCAGTTATCAGAAAGATATAAGATTTTTCATTTTGGTAACTAGGAATTGTTTTGGAGCAACACATGGCTGGGTAAGTGAGGACTGGAATAGTTCAGTATTATCGGATTCTTAGAAAATCATCTTTTCCAAGTAATCATATTAATTTAACAACAATACATTTACATTCTTGGCTAGTTCAGAGTTATTATGTTTTATTTCTAATTTAAACAATTTCATGATGTAATTTTACAGAAATTAACATATTTTCAACAAAAATTCTGTTGAGCCTTTCATGTAATGGGCATGCTACTTATATTTCTGTCAACAGTTCAACTCTAATTTAAACTTGAAATAAAAACTTTGAGCAGGAGTCTTGAATATACAACAAATTGCTTATCTTCAGCTCTTTACATCTCATCAACAATGCCATGTTTTCTTTGTTTCTAGGTGAAATCACCATGGCAACAAACACAATTAGTGAGTCTTATGATGTCCATCATCTGTTCTGTTCAATGTTCTATAAATATTACAAAAGTTATTTCACTGTTGGACCGTTTGTTGTCCTTATCACTGTATTGTGATCACCAACTGACATATGTGTCATCTGCCAAGTGTTATGCAGGTCTAGTCAACAAAATAACACAAGGTTTGTATACTGTCCATGTCATGTCAGATATAATATTGGTCAATGTGTTTTGCACATTGTACACTTAGCTACAGTAATATTTGTAACATATCAGTAGCTTCCAGTCATCAAAGAATAACTGTACCTTTACTACAGGATGTATCACACTAAAGCTACATCATAACGCAACATATTTAAATTATTTTTATGGTAGACTGTACCTTGGGGACTAATTTCCCTAAGGACTGCAGTTCTTAAAATTTTCTCAAACTTTGTCATATGGGAGCTAGTTTTTCGTCCATTTGAAATAGTGAAAGAAAGGTGATGTCCACCATTTTGTTTTCAAGGAAATAAACAGTGTTATTTTCTCATACATTTAACACATTATTCAGTGGCCATATTGGGTTTGGCGGCCATATTGGATTCTAAAATGGCTTAGTTTCGATATCATTTTGAGCTCTACTTTAAAATTTGTGTTGTGACTCATGAATTTTTTTATTGATTTTAACTGAGAATGGGTTGGCCTTTTCTTGAACAGTAACAAAGATTTATATCTTTGAGATGCTTTAAAAATGCAAAATTACTACTTTGGCTCCCATGCCCAATCTCCTCCCTTTATGACAATAGAAAGTGTGATCGTTAGCTGTTATGTTCTATGTGGTCTCTTTATAGAGAATGTTCATTTTCAGATTTCTTGTCTTCACATGAATGTACTAACCATTGTTTTAAATATCTGGTTATTTCAGGCGATGAATTGAATGAATTACTTGATAAATCAATACAGTCGTCATGGAAACTGCTACAGGATGAAATATCTGATCAGAATAGTGAAGCCAGACTCAGAGCATTAACATTCTGGTTATGGGTAAGAATAAATACTTTTTTGACCAATATATACTTTTATAGAATGATTATGGATAGTAATAATATGACTTTTCTAACCATACTTACGATAATAAAATGATTTGAAATGTCTTTGAAACTCAATTCTTATGATCCAAGTAGTGTACAAGAGACAGTAATATAAATAATGTACATGTATGTGTAATACATACAGTTGTAACCATGGTATCGTTAAGCAGTCAACAATGTCACCAAAAGTAGAAAAAAATGGTTATCTGTGATCTGACGATTACCAGGGTCTTTTATATGCTTCATTTCTTGAGCCACCAATATATGACTGTGGCACCCGTTGTTTTGATAAGCTTTGATAGACAAAAACCGCATGAGAGCAGTGTCTGTGTAATGTAATCACTTTATAATCAAAATACATTGTAGTGTAAAAACGGGAATACCACTAGTACATGTGTACACCCGTGCAAGTAGTCATTGATGCATATGTAACAAAATACTCAAACACGATTTTTTGATATTTCAGTTAACTAAATCTCTTGTCCTGAGGGCACACCCCAAGTCAAATGATATGACAACCAAATTGGTAGAAATGTTTGAAGACTCGGAGCTTGGACAAGTGTCAGCTGATGGATTCTATATCATACTGGATGATAGTACAGATGTGTTGAACAAAGACATGCATGCAGATATCAAAATGATGTACAGGCAGAGATTCTTTATGATAACACTACCAAAGGTTGTCCAAGGCTATGAAAAGACTAGTGCAGGTATGATCTAAAGTACTATGACTACCAGTGTGTACTCTAAGTCAACACAAATGATGCAGCATGCAAAATGCTTTCTTGTTTTACAACAAAACTTGGTGTTCCCTATAATCCCATACAGTGTACCGGTAGTTTCAACCCTCTGGGTCTATGTTTCAACACATCAAATACTCAATCAGTTTGCCCTCTAAGTCAATTTGAAACACACCTGGTGTGGCATGCACAGCAATTTCTTGTGACAGACCAAAATTTGATGTTCAAAATCCCTTACAGTTTAACATGTCAAATCATTCATCAGTTTGCCTTCTAAATGAATCAGTTGCTTTGGCCAACCCCAGAGCAGACAGTTTGGACAGAATGACATGACATATCTTATACGCTAACGTTTGGTTTGATCCATCTATTTACTATATCCACAGATAAGAAACCACACTACCTGAGTGCACTGTCCCATCTTCTACATTTTATACCAAAACAAGTCCTTCTAAGTGAACTGCCACCATTGATTCCAATGTTGGTGCAGTCCCTGTACTGTCAGCAAGCAAGTCTTACCCTGTCAACAATGAATACGCTATATTCATTGGTACACAATGCTCCAGCTATTATTGCTCAAGAGATGGACTCGCTACTCCCACAGCTTCTCAAGTTGAGTTCATATCAACCGAGTATGGTAAGTAACACTGTTTTGATAGAACCCAATTGTGTAATGGGGACCTGACAGGACAGACAGAGATTGTCATGTGAAGGATTTTATATAGTGCAGTCCATTACAACAATCATTGTATACTCTTACATGGAGTTGAAATATCAGTTGTACCACTATAGGTCTGTGCCATGGGTAATAACTTTACACTGCTTTTAGTACTCAGTCAACAGCGTACAGGAACTACCTTTATGAATTATGGAAAAAAAATCAATATGTAAAAGATATTCAATTGTTATTCTAGGATTGAATGAGTGTATTTATAAAGCTGTTAGGGCTGGTTGAATCTTAAAATTGAAAGCTCACAAAAGTTGATGAAATACTGAAGGTTTCTTTATCCTTTTTGTACAGAAAGTGAGAATAGCAGCATTGAAATGTGTAGGAGTTCTTACAACACTACCACACCATACTGTAAGTAACCAATAAATATCTTTTAGATTTCTATAGTAGAAACAAAAATGTTGAAAACCATGGAGAATTTATAGTTATAAAGCTGTTGGGACTGGTTGGTCCTGAAATGTCTATATCTTGTCAAATGCTTCAAGTCATACAATGTGACACTCCTATGCCATATGGTCTGATAACAGAAATACCTCCACATTTACCAACATTGCTTCAACAAATTTATCGATACTGCTGTGCAACTCTCAGTGTAGAGAGTGTATATACAAACATTATTTATGATAAAACCCAGATGAGTACATTTTCTAAACAGACTGATACAATACATTAGCCTATGGAATCTATGGTTATATATGTATTGTATTGGTTACACTATCTCTTGATTCTGTTGTAGGTATATCCACACCAAAAGAATGTTTTACGTCAACTAGGTCCTATCTTGGATGACAGGAAGAGATTTGTCAGGAGAGAAGCAGTGACTGCCAGGAATGAATGGTAAGGGATAATGAGACATATAGGGCGCTATCTTCAAACCTCCAGTCTTTCTCTCAGGGAAAATTTTCAGGTCCAAAGATTAAAATAAAATGAATAATTAAATTCTCGATTCTGGCCAATTTTGTTTTGCAATGTTCCAATGTTAATATTTAAGTTGTATAATGAGGATAGAAATGGGTTGTGGGGTTTTACATGGGTTTTGCACATGATCTGCTGTGAGTGAATCAAGGATATCTGCTTTGGATAGGTTTTGGGGCATTTAATGTTGAGGAGTTTTGGGAATTTACTGTGGATGGGTTGGGTAATCTGCTATGGATGGGGAAGACAAATCTGTACAGGGGGGAAATTGCTATGCACATTCACATAATTTGTCATCAACAAAGTACTGAACGATAAAAATTACATTTAGAATCAATATTTTAATGCCAAGAGTGTAAACTCTGGAAAAAATATCCAGATTCCTGACAAGAAACAAGTAATATTCCCCTAGTAACAATCTAGATAATGTACAGTTATTTTGTTTTTATGTTTCATCTACAGGTTTATGCTTGGATCTGGAAATACAGAGAATTGACATGCTAATCATATGAAGATACAAACTACATATTTACAATTGCTGTCACATGCACACAGATTTTAAGTAGATTCTGTATTTTAATCAGTGGTCACAAGCTATGATATCATAATATGTTATGTACTTTAACTACTGTTATAACACAATGCCATGTACTTTCTGTCTGATGTGTAGATAGAGTGTTGTGTACTTTACCTACCACTATAACACAATTCCATCTATTCTCTGATGTGGTGGTTTAACTACAGTTATAATACGATACCATGAACTTTTGGTTTGATGTGTACACAAATAAATTATTTCTTAAGTAGAAAAAGTCTGATTGGAGTCTTTCATAATCGGAATGGATTTTGTATGACACACAATCTATTATTACATGTAAGCCCTCGTAATTGTCACTGAAAATATTTCTCCGTATAATATTTTGTTCATTTACTTGCCGAAGTCTGTATGATTGTCAAGTAATCAAACTGTGTCAGCATTAACAAAATTATAATTTGTAGATGAAATCAGTACTCTGGACTGTTTGTATTGGTTACATACAAACATCACGTCAATGCGTTAATAATACCAATGACTATCTATACTCAGTTAATTACAAGGATCAAATCAATTCCAGTGAAGGTTTGGTGAAATTTTAATGGGGGAATAATTAGGACAAAATAGTGAAAATTCATCTAAATGTAGTCTGACAATAACATCCACTGGGGTTATTACAATGAAGTAAATATATTATGAGGTTTAGTCTATCATAGTTGTATGTGAAAAATCTACTATCTGCTGGACATAGTAAACAATTCTTGAAGAACTGTTTGACAAAGTCTGTCAATCTGGACAGGCGAAATGTTACTCGCAAATAGTAAAAGAAACCTTGGTCGTGATACAAGAACTTTTTATTACTGCTGTACAGTCTTTATATCAATCAATGGCGAAGTTAATACATGTACCAAGATATGAAAGTATCATAGGTTGTAGAGTCAATTAGGCAGTATGCTGCTTTATACATGTATAATGCAACAATGATCTGCATTAACAACATACAGATACTGATAGCACACACAAATTCAGCTAAATGTAGTTTGACAATAAACCTCAGTTTAGTCTATCATAGTTGTATGTGAAAAATCTACTATCTGCTGGACATAGTAAAACATTCTTGAACAACAGTTTGACAAAGTCTGTCAATCTGAACAGGTGAAATGTTACTCGCAAATAGTAAAAGAAACCTTGGTCGTGATACAAGAACTTTTTATTACTGCTGTACAATCAATGGTGAAGTTAATACTTCTATCTACTAGTAACTAACATATAGCGTGCATGATAACTCAATGGACAAAATACATACCAAGATATGAAAGTATCAATATGTTGTAGTCAATTAGGCAGTATGCTGCAAACAATGATCTGCATTAACAATATACAGATACTGATAGCACACACATATAAAAATGATACAATTTATCTTCACTGCACACACAAAAAATATGTCACTCATGTATCCAAAGTCAGATCAGAAAACACAAAATGTATATTCTGTGTTGCCAAATTAAAACTCTAAAGGTATCGCAGTTCGATGTTGTCTTATAGGGAAAGTTAACAGTCACATGATTAGGTAGAATTTTCACATGCCCCCTATACTGGTATACACACTACGGATGATGGTGATGATTCAAAGTGGTAATTTACCCAAATGTTTTGACAAGAACTGCCAAATGTGTAAAATACTTGTTGAAGATTGGCAGTTATTTACAAGTGCATTACACCTTAACATGTACACCATGTCAAATGCTAAAGAAGAGCACACAATAACAGAACAGAAGAAAAATCATTCACTGAAATGAAATAGTTGTCGATAGAAATTGCATGACAACTTCACATCACCTTGAGGTTTAAATATAGATTTCCAACATAAGCCAAGGTCAATGTTAGGAATCTTCCTATGCAGAATACCTACTTCTAATTAAATACCCACTTTACAGTCATTTCAGAGGTACCTTGAACAAAAATGTGTATGGAGATGTTGATAGATGTCTGGTATTAGTTTTGTATACACATTTGCTTCAATTGTTGGCGGTCCAATACTATGATTTGTTTGCTGTTTCCAATTTCAAGTCAAAGTTTTCAGGCTTAGATAGATTTACAGGTGCTATGACATTGAGGGTGGAACTTTCGCCTTGGTTGTGAGCTTGTGTACTGATACCGCTGGTGGCGTCTGTGTTGACAGTTGATATGGTTTGACTGCAAAAACAAAGCAAGGAATAGAATCATCAATCTACTAACCTATCCTTAATTCACTTATACAGAGAAAGAAGTCAAAATTCCTAAACATTCAGTAACATTATGAATTACTTTTAAAAACAATGGAATGTTATACATGAGAGACGGACAAGAAAGGTTCCCGAGTTATGTCAGTGTGTTGTGATAGTGAAAAGACTTGCACAGCACATGCATCCTTGCTGCAATAATAGTGCATACTAGCCTGGCATTCTAGACATTATATGTTTATTTTACAAAGAGGATATCACTCAACAGATTTTCAGATAAATATGTCTGCTTCATCTATATACACACATTAAAAGACAAGCTATGTACAGTTACTAACAGTTTTTACCTGGATTGTTTTTGTAACTTTAACGCTACAGTCTGTAAAATATCCTGGTGTGCTGTCTGCATATGTCTAATCAAAGTTGACTCTTTGGTGTATTTCTTCTTACAATGTCCACATTTTAAACTCTCTGAATGTGTATGTACACTTCTTATGTGTCGATTCAAATCTCCTGTAAGTGGGGAAAACACACAAAATGATAATAAGAATTACAAGTGAAATGTAAGTATATTTCGAATATTCCAAAATATGAACATCCTCAAACCTGAGAAAGTTATTGTTCAGTGAAAGGTTGATGTCAATACTAAATGTCTAAACTTTTAACACATGAACAAACCTAAACTTGCAAGTAACAAGAGCAATGATTGGTTTACATGAAGATTGTACATGTACTTGACATTGTATCTTGCATCATGCAGAAAACAGTCATTTGAAGAGACCAGTTTACCTATCATACATTCATACAGAAAACAGTCATTTGAAGAGACCATTTTACCTGACTGAGAAAAAGCTCTCTCGCACTGCGTACATGGGAATGGTTTCTCTTTTGTGTGGAACCTCATGTGTACTGTCAGATCAGATTTCCTTATAAATCCTCTCTCACACATATTACATCTGTATGGTTGGGTGCCATCGTGAATGTGTTGATGTCGTTTTAAATCACATTTCTGAAGAAATGTACGACTGCAATACTCACACTTGTACCTGTGGTCATCCTGCGAAATTAATTATATAGAAACCAATAACTGAATAAAGAATATACCCTGGTAATATGTTTTGTTAATTTTAACAAATGGATGAATTACCGGTAGGTATGTCAGTTATACAAGTTTATACATACATATATTCACTTTTATCAAAGTCTCAGTGTGATATTGCAATACCTGTATGTAAAACTTACATTTGTATTAACTGTGTGTATCAGCCTGTGTCTGGTATAATTACCCATACGATTGAATGTGGCACTACACAGATCACATTTGAATGGTCTTGCTCCCATATGAATCATCAAATGGGACTTCAAAGATGCTTGACTGGTGAAGTTCTTCTGGCAAACCTGGCACATAAATATCCGCTTTGGTCTTTTAGCTGAAAGCAATGATGAAAAAAGTGTTACATAAAAATTGGGAGGCTGGTCATTATGAACATTAGTATTGGGTGTACCAGCTGATTCAAATGTACACAGGTGTTACACTGGAGTTATTTCAAATGTGTTTAGTATGACGCCACTATCTCCAACACATTATAGACACAGTATTCTTAGTTGAAAATATGAGGCTACACATATTGGTCTGAAATGACATTTTTCAGTTGTCATGTTACTTTAATAAATTCAAAGATATCTCTTTCAAAATGCCAGAGAAAATCAGTACCAATTCGTTAATAAATTTCCATGGCTATAGAGCTTTGTTGGCATGACTTTGTTCCATGTACATTCACACAGATTAGTTTCCGTGGATACATGGCTTTCTTTCCATAGCTACAGGGATTTGTTGACAATGAATATTTCCATGCATATACAGATTTGTTTCCATGGATATGCTTATTGCCTTCCATGATCATAGTGATCTGTTTCCTTAACAATTGGCCTCGAGAGGGTAGGTTGATGCATGTGGGCTTCCGGACACACTATACAGACTAACTACCTATAGGCTGTTGCCAGGGAACTTACCTGCCTGGTTTCCATCTCCTTCACAATCACTTTCCTCTGTGTTGTCACCATTTGGATTTGCCATTGTATGAGAGCTGACATTTGGATCTTGAACCAATAGTGTCGGTACACCTACTGAATCCTGACCTTCAGGAACTGGGTTTTCTGACATAGCGATACAATCTGAATTTGACAAAGCTTCAGCTACAGTAGAATGACTTTGAATAGCTGATGTTGCATTTGTCACATTTTCTGCATTTACAGTAAGTATGCTCGAGTTTGTGTCTGTTAGTAGTTGCTGAGTTGAAATCTGACCAATAGCTTGTGCTGCTTCAATCATACTCTGACCATCTGTATTGTGGAAAAGCTGTGATTGGCTGACTTCAGCTAGGGTATTGTCCTCACCAATATCTGATTGGTTGATGGTTGTCAGTGTCACATGTGATTGGCTAATGTCAGCCTGATTGACAGCTATGATTGACATAGTTTGTGATTGGGTTTGAAAGTCATGATGAGATTCGGCAATTGTTCCAGGAATCTTGATCAGCGATGAAGTAGTTTGTGCATCAGGAATATTTTGATTGATAGCTGTGGCTTGATTTAGTGTCAGGTCGTTGGATAAATCCATAGTAGCTCTGTGTGGGGAACTGGTTGTTGTTGAATCAGCTGGAACTGTTAAATGTATTGATGATGGCATTGCAATGCATGACTCTTGTCTTGGTATAGATTCTGTAATATCAGAAAGAGCTTTCAAGGTGTCATCAGAATGGGACTGCTGGTCACCAATATCACCACTCTCTACACTCAGTATAACAGGCAACGTGTTGATGTGGTCATCTGATGAAAAGGGAAAACACACAGTCATTAATATGAATGAAAGTTTATTATCATGAAGTTGAAATTGGTGAGGACAATCTAGAACATAACTGGATGGCAGTTATGTTTTCAACCCATCTGTCTGTTTTATTAGGACAGTTTCACAGGATATTATCTCCAAAATTCGTGGATGTATTTAGATGAAACTTTAATCATGGAAAGATAAGGACTAATTGATTAGCTTTGGTGGCGATCCAATTCTAGATTTGGATTTTAGTCAAGATTTTAGTGACGACATTACCATATGAGCCATTGTGAGCTTCAATCACTGGGATGCCCTTCTTTGGTTTTAATTGTTTGTGTGTAGATTAGTTTAGTTTAATTCTGTTAGGGATATCCTAAGATAACATAATTAGGAAAACGCAATTAGCTCAGCACTGGTGGGAGTAATGTTTGTTACTGAGGTGGGCCTTCTATCGAAACAGTATATGTCAATACAGACATATAGTTGAATTTGCAATTTGGCACAATACTGATGGCGATAGAAACAAGAAAACTTCTTGTGTTACAATTTTATCATATGTGCTACTAATTTTAATTGTTTTTTAAATTTTATTTTAGGATATGTCTCAGGCTATGTATCTGGACTACCAAAAGAAAAAATCTAGTTTTCCATGGGATGTTGACTGATCTTTCAAACTCAAGGAAATTACCATCACTCAAAGAAGGATGAGTATTTGCATAATAAGTGATTCCCTTACGGGGGGCATTCAGTTTAAATCTGGTATGTATATAGTGACACTTTACTCAAATTTTAAAAGACAAAACATTGTAGGGACATGTTCTTCTCACGTATGTATCATTTTTTACTTCATACATTGGCAAGTCGTGTTCCATGGTTTAGTGGTACTGACCATGGAAATTTGTTTTCGGAACGAACTTTTCACGTCCTATTTATGTATTTTTATAGTCTACGATACCTGATCCACCAACTGTATCCTCTTCGTGAAAACATCTCGTCTGCTTCTGTCCCTGCTCCGCGGAAAAAGTTTCCTGGCTCATTTTCGAGGCCGATGCTCCGCGAAGAAAAATGGCGGCTTCGCGGAAAGTAAGTTATGACGCGGATGACTATAGCTGAAAAAAGTTCGCACCTTTGAAAAAATTATTTTGCATTATGTTACCCATATTAATGCAAGATATTTTAGTTCGCCAGATAAAAAACATTTCTGGTGATATCAGTAGTTGTTACAACATAGTTGGAGATGAATTCGCTCGTGTTGTTATGGAAGGATTTCAAGCAAGCTGTGCAGTGTGGCTGCTAGCCTGTGTTTTACACTTCCGGGTCATGTAGATCAGCTGATTGATGACAAACGCCTGATATTGATTTTGTGAAGGCCAGGTAAGCAAGTCACATCATGAACGGTTACCGGACTGTGTGTTCCCTCAGAGCCCTCGGTGCGACCATCTTTGCAAAAAAGATCACACCTTTGTCGTCTGTGCGAGTCATCTTTGGTCAATGCAGAATGTCTTCAAGTGCATCGAAAGTTGATCTGTGTGGAATCTTCCCTCCAATTCCCACGCCATTTGACAAAGATGAAAACGTAAGCTATAAACACCTTGAAGAAAATTTACAAAAGTGGAACCAGGTACCCTTCAAAGGTATGTCCAGATTGTTTATATACATACATGTACGCAAATTAGTTTTATAAAAATGCGTGTAATTACGCCCCCTCGGCTTTCCCGGAAATACCAGTGTAAAGTAAGTTGTAACACTTTCTTTGATTTCCGTTCCAAATTCCTGGCTGAGTCGATACATCATTGGTTGTACAAATGTAGGTCTGCTAAATAATAATTCCAAATACGAATAAACAAATTTTAACTATTATAAATTTCATGGTAAAGTTGTTCTGCAAAGTTTCACATTTTGTTTTGTCATCATCTTTGTAGCAACTTAAAATGTCCTTTCTTATTGTCTTATACATAAGTAGTAATTCAGTACAAAATCTTAAGTTCTTATACATGATCTACTTCCTTTTTTTATTATTTTTGTAAATTTTGATATCTTAGGGTATGTGGTACAGGGCTCCAATGGTGAATATACATACCTATCAGAAGAAGAAAGAGTGGAGGTAGTCAAGAAAGTTAGAGAATATACTCCTAAAGACAAACTGATCATTGCTGGATCAGGGTGTGAATGTAAGTTGATATGCAGTACATGTCAATTTTTGCATTTTATGATTAAATCATAAAATGCAAAAATTGACATGTAGTGTGACATTTTGTGGTGACTGTCATTGTAACCAGTTTTGGGAGAGAGAAGCATGTTACAAAGACATCTGTGATTAGGAACAATGAGGGCTGAAATATTTGTCATGAATGCATAGAAAAAAGTTAAGTCAATAAAATGTCAATATTTTGGAGTACATAAGGTCATATAGCATACCTTGTGTCTTTTGTATATTGACACTTATTATTTATGACTGTTGACTCTCTGGAATCAATTTTTGAAAATTTCTTGTCTGTGCACAGTACCTTTAGCCAGTCACTACAACCTCCAGCCAAAGAAATTCAGGAAAAATTTTCATTTGAAAGTTTTTAGGAATATATGTGACTTTCATACTAATAATATGTTTATCAGTGTTTAGACAAAATCAATGATTTGAACAACAACGTATGTTTAGTTTTATATAGTTTAGTTCAGTTAGGGATTAAATATCCAGAGATAATGGCATCCCATCAGTACCTGCATATACACAGGATCATTGTCTACTGTATAGTGCCCTCACTGTCTGATATGAGAAAGGGCAAGATGTTGTTATTTAAAAGTGGCTGACATATATATTTACAAATGTTACAATCTTCCCTATCACCAAGTATAACAAAAGTATGTAGGTATGGGCCAACACAAAACCGTTAATAAGTTTTTGGGATTAAGCCAATGCTAAATTGGAATTTTGCCCAAAACCTCACAGAGAACAATACCTTTGACAGTTGTATGTATGTACATGTATATAGCACACTAATAATAGTTGTCTTGTATACTAGACACAAGAATGTTAATTTAAGTCAGGAGGATACTTAGTCTATAAGATACTCCATGACAGGGCGCCCTCACACATCGATCAACCCCTTCCACAGATAGAACAGGTTGGTAAGGGTGAAGCGACATGATGTATCTTACAGTCTAGAGGATACTGGGAATCATTTCTGTCCCAAATTTATAGCAATAATTTGGGAATAAATAATGTTTCACCCAGTTGCATGCTTATTGTGTTGCCATCATATCATCAGTGATATTGTAATTTTTTTTCTTCTCTGCCATAAAGGGTATAGGGTGTACCATGTCTATATTTTTGGTCAGACTCAGACTTTCTTCCATCATTATCAAAAATTAAAGACAGTCTTAAGGTTCTCAAACAGTATTATATATAAAAAAAATAACCAACTTTTTCTATTAAACTCTGTGTCAACTAGCAACAAGAGCAACCATATCTCTGACTAAAAAGATGGCTGATGTTGGAGCTGATGCAGTACTAGTAGTGACTCCATGTTATTACAAAGGACAAATGAAGAATCAAGCTTTAGAAGAACACTTCCGGAAGGTGTGTTGTGAGAGTATTGAGTTTATTTGAATAACAATTTGTCTGATAAGTGATATCTTGACTTTTTAGAGTCAGAGATGGTGATTTGTATTTTGCTAATTTTAGTAATTGCCTTGTTGCAAAAAATAACCTAGCACATTCATCATGTATTGCTCTACCATTCAAGTTAATCTAGGGCAAAGGTGATATATATGAATATGTGCCTGTCTGTATGTTTGTGTGCGTGCGTGTGTCTGTGTGTATGTGTGTATATGTATATGTATGTATCTGTGTGTATGTATGTATGTATGTGTGTGTGTGCACATATGTACATGTGAATTATGAAAGCTGATAACCAATGAATACTGAAAGCGAGATAGTTAGTCAGCTTTTATGAGTATAAGCAGTGCAAAATAAATCTCCCCATGTTTCATTGTTGTGATTTTGATATGGTCTTCATGTCATCTCTTGACAATCTTCACAAATACAATGTACAGCAGCTTCTATTTTACTACAAATGATAGTAAAGCCAACAACTCGAATGGTCATTGACTGACCTGGTGCACCAAGCCAATGTAAAAATATTTCTGTTAATTAACAAAATGATCATTTTCCAGCTTGCAGACAGTAGTCCAGTTCCAGTTATACTGTACAGTTGTCCATCATGTACTGCCATAGATCTTCCAATAGAAGTCGCTGTCAACTTATCCAGTCATCCAAACATCATAGGAATGAAGGACAGTGGTGGTAATGTAAGTATGGTAGTTCTGTTGTATTCCTATAACCTTACAACAACAAAAGTAACTTGGGTAAAGACGTGCAACTTTGAGTGATGATAAAAATATCTTGGTTTCATAAAATAGTCTCTATATATATACACACATATCATTTGATGATTTAGATTTGAATATTATAGCGTCACATTCCTACATAAAATGGTAAACTAAATCATTTTTCTTAAATACATAAGTTTCTAGTTATGCATATAGTGATATTCACCATTGTACTAGGGTCATATCACATATTTCACTAACATCATTCTGAGAGCTGTGTGGTCAGTGACTCCAAACATTTCACAACTTCCCTGTATTATCCAACAGGTACCAAAAATAGGAAACATAGCATATAAAACCAATGATCAAGATTTTGTTATGATGGCAGGATCAGCCAGCTTTCTGTTCCCATCATATGCAGTTGGTAAGTTACATGATGACTAAGGCATTTATTGTGGGATGAAAGAGGAGTATTCAAATTCTACTATTACTGGATACTACTGTAAGATGTTGTGGAAAATCATTGCCTTGTGATTTTATTAAATATATATGGTTTAAACCGTATATATTTAACCTTGTGATTTTATTTTCACTACAGACTCAGGGATCAGATGTTTTGATTTGATTATTAAAGAAATGATAAAAAAAAATGGAAAAAGTGTTTTGGATTTATCTTGTAGTCTGTCTTAGCAGTTTACAATGAAACAAAAACACAGTGTACATGGTAGACATTCAGAAGGGAAACATGTCTTAAGACTATCTAAAACACTGAAGAGTTGAAGCTAAGTTCTTATATATATATATATACCTATCTGTTATGTATTGATTACAGGAGCCGTTGGTGGTGTGTGTGCATTGGCTAATGTACTTGGTAATGAAGTCTGTCAGCTTCATGATTTGTTTTGCCAGGGAAAGATGGAAGAAGCCAAGATTCTCCAGCAGAGATTGATATCACCAAATGCTGCAGTAAGCTTGTATAATGTTTATTTATGTCAGTACAAGTCAACATAGAAAATTAACTATACAAACACTATATGTATACCCTTACAGTACATGTGTATCTAGTGTATAAATTTTGCATTTTTCTTGAAATTGAAAGGTTTTATTCTATTAGAACTCATGATGTCATCGGAGAGGAGAGGAGGGAGTTTATATACTGACAAAGAGATTATCATTTCTATATGAAATTCATTTCGTTATGTGTTTTGTGTCTACCATCATAGGTAACTGCTAAGTATGGTGTTCCAGGATTGAAGCAAGCAATGGAATGGTTTGGCTACTACGGGGGGCCAACACGGCTGCCACTGATACCACTATCAGAGGGTGAAACAACGCAGATGAGGAAAGACTTTAACAATAATGGATTTCAGTGTTGATAAATACATCATAGTAATACAAAATACCAAATTGTATATTTTTATCATAAGAAACTTTACCACAAGAAGAAAGATATGCAATCAAGATATTTGTAAAATCGTACAATACAAAAATGAAACCAGACTGAAGCTCTCTCAGGTTTTTCTCTCATAAGAGGGTTTCTATAATGGCCAGCATGCACTTACAGCAGTCCCTTGTTGAAGGCTATGACTCGTGAGTACGTTGTCGCATAACTGTTTTGGTACCATTCATGCATAACAAATAACGAAAACTGAAATTAAATTTTGATTTTTTTTATCTTGAAGGTAATTGTGCTCCAAAACTATTCACAGGCCTCATGTCCTTGTATCTTTGTCTGGGGAGAGAACTATCACTGAATATGTAAAATATATCATGATTTTTAAATCAGTCATTTAAACAAAAAAAAATTATTAGTATGAAGCAATGGAATCTACTTTGAATAATTCAAATCAGTAATGTGTGTGTATTAAATGATTTGGCAGTGATGCCTTATCCAGCCATCTTCAACTCTAGCTTCTGCATTTTTCTGCTTTTCTTCTTCTCGTCTCCTCTTTTTTTCCAGTTTGGCTCTCTTCTGTAGTTCAATCTCAGTTTGTTTGTCAATACATGCCATGGCAAACATCTTGAACTCTTTATAATCAAGTTCCTATTGATAAATGTATAAATTGGATAATGTATAAATTATTGCGTAGAACCTGGAATGTTATGACAGAGCCCCATGACGCATGAGTGCAAGTGTGGTGTACTTGGGATATTTGCACAAATGCTTGCAGTGGTCTCAGCAGCTGTACTTCCATGTCAGCATAGCGCTTCGAAGTGCAGCAGAAAACACTACGAGCATGAGTGCAAATACCTCTGAGTACCCACACTGGCACTTGCATATCAAAGGGTTCTGTTATTATTACATATTTTATCTGAAACAGCAAATTTCTATGAAAGTGATACTGTACAATCTAATATATCATTTGCATACAGGTATGTAATAATGTTTTCAGTATTGCACTGCAGTGCAAAGACCACTATTATGTGTGTGCACCCATGCAAGTCATCTCTGGTACATATATAACTTATAAGGGTTATTACAGACTAGAACCATGTGAGTGGATGGTGTTCCAATCCATGATTTTAGTGCAGACCCTACACGTTGGTTGAAGGCGAGTGTTGAGTCTGACACATTAAAGGTACCGGTACAACATCCCGGGGGATAACCCCCACCCCACCCCCCCCCACCCCCCCCCGTACAACATTGGCGATGGAATAACCAGCCTCATCGAAGATTTGTGGTCGTCGTATTATACTGCCCTCACCGGCAATTACTTGAAAGACTTGTCTGTATGCTTTACACGGCCAACTACAAGATTTATCATGTGCAAAATATATTGAAAGAACCGCACAATTATTACCGTATCAATGTTAAAACTCACCTGGTCACCAGAAACGTCAAATTCACTGAAGATCTCGCCCACAGCTACACCATAAAAGTTGAATAAAAATCCAAAACTACCAAATTCTTCAGCTGATATAGTTTGACTTCCATCTTCATCCAGCAGTTCAAATACTGTTCGTGAATGACGGTAAATAAATTGCTTTTCTTCCTTGTCCTGAAAACATATTTTGTAGAAATTTGTGTCATTTGTAAAAGTAACCCCCACCACGGTTGTATACGTTTCAAAATTGAAAGCTAAATATTTGCCGTTACTTCATGAAAACAAAACAACATTTTCGCGTTTACGATTTGTAAATTAAAAACAACTTTGGTTACAATGCAATACTGTAACAATTGTATATTTGAAATAGAGAACTTGAATAACATTTTATCAATAATTATCTATATTTATTATCTATATTATGCTTCGAAATGGCCAAACACAGTACAGTCACGGGTGTTAACGCTATCACAGACAAGTCTTTTCTGTGACGCTATGGAAAATATCAGACGGGCGATTTCCTTGAACACGAGGGGGTGCACGAACAGCCAAATTTCTAAAATTATTTCAAAATAGCCGGAATAAGTTTTAATATTGCAACAGTTTTGGGGATGGGGACCCTTTCGATTCTCAGATTTATTCCAGATGCACATTGTAATTGTGCCAATTTTTCTTGCACGATTTTCATTCGGCTATTGCGTTGGCGATATTTGCTTGAATACGTTTGTTGATGTATACGTAGCTTTTGAGATGGCCGTCTATAGCGTACATGATCTCAAGGCCGTATTCACTTCATACCTGAATTGCTATGAGAATGCAGATTAAAAGATAAAATTCATCAAAATCAATCTGTCCCGATCCATCCACGTCCAACATGTCAAAAACTTTGTAAATTCGATGCTTATTCAGATCAGTGGATTGGTGCATGAAGGCATAGAACTGTATATCTGAAAAAAGACAAGCAATCATAGATTGATGACGTATGGAGTTATTGAGACCGAAATCGTAGAAATTATGATACTAATTCATCTTTCTCATTCAATGGGAGCTCCTCCAACTATTGTTCCTCTGATTTCTTTTCTAATGCCATGAGCTTATCTATAGTACAGAATATGTGTGTGTTTATTCCAATATTTGTATTTGCTTTTGTGTGAAAATGCGATGCGGTGGGGATGAATGCTAGTTCCTTTTAGTCGATGGGATTCGTCTAATGTTGCATCCAAAAAAATATTTGAGTACTATGTAAAGGCCCATATGTTTGCATTCGCCCTTTTCCGCTTGTAATTGTAAGGCGTGAAATGTACGGACTGTTTGTGGAATCCTCTCTCTCGATATATATTATATATGTATGTATATTGTACTGTGTGTGTTTATCATTTGATCTTGTATAGATTTTGTTTGATACTCACCGTTGATGGCGTCTTCATCGTGTACGTCCAGTAATTTAAAAAGTTGTAGTATGACATTGACGTTTTTACACGTCAATAAACTGTATGTTTTATCGAGATGAATTAATCGCAATATTGGCGAACGTACTTTCATTTTACAAATGTTACCAAGATTTTTTTTACGAGAAGTAAATGTTGAAGTGATCCCGTTAGCGTTCCAAACAGTAACGTTATTCACAACCGTCGTTTTTGGATATATTATGGAATGCAATGCACGTGTTGAGGTTGTGCGCATCATGCATCATGATCATATTCTACCGTCTAGTCCTGTCGGAAAGCGTTAACCATTTCTCTAACAAAGTGACCTGACCGTCCATGTTCGTATTTATCTCACCCTTTTGTCTTTCCTTTTTAAGCTTAAATAAGCTTATATTTAAAATATTTTTTTTCATAAAATATTTCATTAGATATACAGAAAAGGTCGCCGAAAATTTAGCGCATAGTCGGTAAACGTACACCGGGGTACAATTTGTACGTTGGCACTCAATTATCGAATTAAATTACCGTACACTATACTCTCTGTTGCTGTACGACTATGCTATAGGTCTGTAGTACGTTCTCAAATGTTCCCAAAAGTGCTTTTTGAAATTAGTTACGACAATGTATGTTTATATAACAAGTAACACTGTCCGTTCATTGTATTTTTATTTATTAGTGATGTCATATTTGATATATTCAACACGAATTATTACAATTGTGATAATGGTGAGTCTTGTTTATATCAGTCACCATCATCATCATCATCATCATCATCATCATCATCATCATCATCATCATCATCATCATCATCATCATCATCATCATCATCTCTCTCTCTCTCTCTCTCTCTCTCTCTCATTCCATACTATTGAGAAATGCATTTCTAAATTTGGGTTTTATTATTTAACTTAAGGGTTATAAAGTTACAGTGTTTCTTCTTTTAGCTGAGTTGAAAAGTCCTATTGTATATGCTTTCAAAGATGTTGGGGAAAAATAAATGTGTCATGGTGGTAATATGATGGCGAAGATATATTCATTACATTACAATGCGAATGTATGAGTGTGGTTTGAGATTGGTGTGCTCTCGATTAACAGTATATACATATGGCATATCATGTCTGCCAATATTCACCTATGCAATACTTCAATGCGAAAATGACATACTGCAGTTACAAAATGAAATACTGCAATGCTTGATTCGAGAATTTCATTATGACTTACTTACTGACATGATGTGTTCATATGGCATGGTTGTACTAAATATGTATATACTTCTACATTATTTTCATCAGTGAAAATACCTTATTTAGTAATAGAACTGATTATACAAAGTAAATGGAGGTAATTCTTCCGTGGGTTATCATTACTAGAGTATGCCACTAGCAGTCATAACCCCGCATGTCGGATCAAGTTACATTGCAGCCAATACCAGAAGACGTCACAACTTTCTCTCATTAGCTTTATAATGTACCATAATTTTCAATGTTCATGGTCACAAAATTGATTTGACACAATTTTTTTAAAAGTTGGTAGACACAAGTATTTTCAGTGTTCATTTTAAGTGTAACACACTAGTAATAGTATGTTACTCTTAACATCGTGGTAAATCTCAAGGTCGGTGTGTGCATACAACCTTCAGAGTATCACGCTCTATCATAACTGTATCGATCTACTGAGAGTTAGCCCTGGGTTATATAATGGCAGGAATTGTCACGTGTACAAGCAAACGGACTGTATAGGTGTTATGAAGACGTCTAATTGTAGTGTGACTATCAAATACATTGCAGGCAGCAAAAATCAGCAAACAATATTGTGTCAATATACGTTTATGTTTATTTTACTGCCCTATACAGGAAAGAGACAGACAGACAGACAGACAGACAGACAGACAGACAGACAGACATACAGACAGACAGACAGACAGACAGACAGACAGACAGACAGACAGACAGACAGACAGACAGACAGACAGACAGACAGAGATTGGTGGTTTTATTTTGTCCGTTAAACAATTTATTAGGTTTCTTGCCATGGTATAGTATAAAACTTGATAGTGGGCCCCTGAAGATGCGTAAACGTTTTTACTTCAAAGATTTTTTTCTCCTCGACAGGTGCTTCCATCCCACCCACTCTCGTGTAAATCACGTGCGTAACAATGTGTATTATTGAGACCTTCGATTTCCACTAATATACCTTGTTCTCTTTATTGTTGGTTGGTATATTATAAAAAATACAATAAGTAGGCTATAGCCATTATTTGACCGTAACCCGACAAAACTATACAGACAGAGGAGCTTTAGTCGCCAACAGTTTTCGAATGTAGATATCTTTAAAAGCCGGCTAATTGCCTGTGTAATTAACATATTTGTTACCATGGTTACATAAAAAAATTGGTCGTTGAACCGTACGTTTGTGTTGTGGTACTGTACACTTTTTTACATGCTCGATTTCTGCCGAGATGGATGTCTATGTTGAAAGATGTGTAACAACAGATACGTGCCCCCCCCCCCGTTTACAGTTACACGTCGTTCCATTAAAAACTATGTATATTCCTCTGTTATAAATTAATTTATTACATTATGTCACAGAATCATTGCAACAAAAACCGTATAATAAATTACAGAGATGAAAATATCCTACATGTATAATCCCATAGATGCTACAAATCGTCTTCAGGAAGTTCTATCAAATCGTTCGTACGCCATGTAGAAATATTATCTATTAAAACAGACCTCTATATCATCCGTTTTCACGATTAATATTGCATAGCTACAGAGAGATGTCAGCGTCCAATCACAAAATCGTATTGGTTACACGGACGGGGGACCTCTCGGAGTATTGAAATGCTATATGTTGCTGTTGTGTACCACCTCACCTGATGATACCAGAAAGCGTGCACGAAACTACTAGATTGGGGAACACATTACAACAACATTGAACACATATCAATTGACTAGAGTTGTTGGGATGGGTAGCTCGTAGTTCAGAAAGAAAGAAAGAAAGAAAGAAAGAAAGAAAGAAAGAAAGAAAGAAAGAAAGAAAGAAAGAAAGAAAGAAAGAAAGAAAGAAAGAAAGAAAGAAAGAAAGAAAGAAAGAAAGAAAGAAAGAAAGAAAGGTTAGTAGACATTCTATAATATGTGTTTGTGAAATACATTTCAAACACGTTGGTTTCTGTCTGCCCCTTCTCATTTATCTGCTTAAAGTTACAAGGAATTGAATCTGTATAACAAATATATTGATTAATTTTAGATTATTTTATTTGATGCAGGCATATACCCTCCACCCGCGTGGATGGAGGGTCTATGATGCAGGGACAGTGTAAGTGAAAAAGCTGTGAAACATACGATTGGTTTTCGTCGGAGTTGGTACTAGGCAGGGTCAGCTTGGTTTGAGAATCTTGGAGAATTCATCATTTTCTGAATTTCTATAACTGTGTAAGTAGTATATATGACATACTTTATATGAAGGGTTTATATAGGTCATTGGATAATTTGAATAATTGCATAAACAGTGTGTGTCTCTATAGGCCTATGTTGCAGATAACATTCGACCAGCAACCACATTTAGATGTCATTAACGTCACCGGGAGTGTTGATCTTTGAATACCTGTTGTTACCTTGAAACTGTTCTTTCATATGCAAATGTATTGTTTCGTCTGATGTGGATGCGAATGTCTAGCGCTAGCACTGAGCTGCTCAAGCTCAAAGAGGCTCGTCTGTCCCATTCGATAGTATAGGCTTATACATGTTAGGCCTACCGTTAGTTTGTGCCCTATTTTTAAATTGGTGAAAAAATAAGATTTTATTGTCTTGATAGTAGTGTCATAACCTTTTCCACTTTTAAAACTGTAAAACAAAGGTTTGGTGTTTGTTTTTATTTTGATTGATTGATAGTGTAACAAAGGAGCTTGTAGAGTTTGGGTGGAGACGAGTTTATGTTAATAAGCAGTCACTATGGGAAACGGGCCAGTGCTCCCATCATCCAATGCGCGGTATTGTTCTCAGCAACCAGCAACGTCGGTGAACATTGCAGCAAAGATGACAAGGCAGTGCTAAGGACCGCCAACATACAGCTCCATTTCAGCCCAAATTCACGCTAATTTTATTAATTTTTTGAAACATCAAGATCATGGCAAGTGCCACTAGTTCAAAAGGGGGAGAATTTAACGTCGGGGGAAAGTACAAACTCGTCAGAAAAATCGGCAGCGGATCGTTCGGCGATATATACTTGGGTGTGAACATAACGAATGGCGAGGTGAGTTCCGCTCGTATATCCCTTAATTTTTTCGACCATTATGCTTGCTGAAACTGAATTTTTGAGATCTATTGTACTTTCGTATCGTTACAGGAGGTAGCAGTGAAATTAGAATCACATAAAGCAAGGCATCCACAGTTACTCTACGAAAGTAAACTCTATAAAATTTTGCAAGGTGGCGTTGGGATTCCCCATATTCGGTAAGATCAGTTATGATTTTGCAATATGTGTGGTAGTAATCGGACATACACACACTTTAGGAGTGTCGTAGTGAACCACTTTTTCACTGTTTCACCACATATCAACTATGAATTGACTATACATATCCATATATATATATAATTCACTTCACACGTGTAAGCAATAGAGGAATTTGTGTACCCTAAGCATGGGCTTATGTTGACCTGTAGAAAATGTACTGCTCGCCATATTTGGACTGTGATAGCCCGCCACCTGCCAATGACCATCCCGTTGGACCGTCGATCTAGAACTTGATATGTGTTTTTTGGACTTTTAGACATAATGCTATATTTTAAACGAACCTAACGTATTTTTTGTTGTTATTGATTCGACTGTCACTATTCAAGAAAACACTGCTAAAATCCTAGAGCGAGTGTAACCGTTATAACATTAGAGGGCCTCGTCAGCCAGCTGATCAAATGCTTTGTGTGATTGTGATATACCCTATGACTAGCCTCGCATGATAATTATGGTTGGAAATAGTGTAGTGAAATTAGGATCGCAATATATTTCCTTTTACTCGCACAAAATAACTGTCTCATGGTCATCTTGGTAAATTTGTTTTGAAAATATTACAAACAATTGTAACATGTAACAATCGACGAAGGACAGACGACAGGTTTGTATTTCCTACGTCAGCAGATGGAAAATGAGATGTCCGTTAGGAAATGACAACACAGGGTTGGTCACCATATGCATGACTGGTCTCACAAACCCATAAGTCGTTATAGACTATAACATTTTAATAGTTGTATTTCTTCAAATTATTTTTTGTGATAGCCAAAATATAAAAAATCAAAAAATACAATTTTATCAGAGAGGAAACAATTGTCCAAAATACAGGTCATCTCCCCTAGTGACTGGAAGGAATGAGTCATTATATAGTTTCTTTGTGGGCCTACACCTTTTTAGAAATATTTTAGGAAGAGAGAAAGACAATTAATACAATTTTTTGGCAAATATGAGTGAGACATGCTCAGCTGAACTGAATAGCTACATAGTCATACAGTGGGAGGTAACCATTTCAACAGCTGATTCATCTATATACATAATGATGTATGTATTCAAATATTCAATTCCTAGTGTGAAGCTGTTTGATATAAATTTAGCATGACATTTTTTTCTATTTTGTTATATACACATATACTGGTACATGTATGTCGGATATTTACACCTTGGCATTCGATAATAATAGCACCACCTGTGTTTGTTATATCTTTTTTCTGTGTCTCATTGTTATTACTCCATCAGTACATGTATCTTGTTATATATTCACCTGTTGGAATCTATTAGAATATTTGATAAATATTCATGATTTTTTGCTCAACAACATCCACTTGACTCCTGTGGTAATATATCTAGTAGTACTCTCAAAAATGCTGTGATATACAAATTTTTTTCTGTGACTATATATTTTGATATTACTGTGAGTCATAATATTGTCACGTTGGTTTGAACCATGTTTGATCATATCCTAAGTTTGTCATGTGACTTGATTTTCAATGTCCATGTCTCTTTGTTTTGAAGTACATCTAGTCCTTGAAAGATATGATTTTGATTAGCAATTTGTTGATATGTATGCCTATCATTGCTCCTATTTTGTAATCTTGTTTCACCATGATGCAACAGAGGAGCTTGACGATGTCATTTTGAAAATCCTCCAAATTGTATTTTTTTACTTAGAATGATGAAAGGATTAATATAACAAAATAACAAAGGATTCTGTGGTTAATTGCTGAAGGATGTAAACATTGAAAGATTTTGGTACTGAGGATATTCCTTTTCTACTCTTTTTGCAGAAAAAATGACTTCTTTTTGAAATAGTGTGTATCTGTTAGCAGGTCACCTTAATCATGAAAAAATGAGAAAAAAAGGAAGCAATTAAATTTTTTTACACAATATTATCGGTATTTATTTGTACATCATCTACACGTTTGCTATTATTAATTATGATTATAAAGTACTAGTATTGCAAATTTATTAAAATATTTTGTCCCACATATAACAATTTTGCTAAAATTGCATTAATTTGTTGTCAGTGCAAAAATCGAAAATTAATTTGGAAACAGTTGAATTTGAACTGAATACGCAACAACTTCAGCATTGCATATAATGAGTGTAATGTACCACGTCAGTCTCTGTATGTGTTACAAGATCAAAGCACGATTCTGCGTCATATTCTTCAATGAATAATTAAAATCATGCCAAGTTAGTCCCATGGTAACTGTTTCTACCATGTAAACACCAAAGCATAGAGCACCTGTATTCAATAAAAGACTTGCATCTTTAATGTCATCAATTTTCAGAATCACATGAAATGTGATATTTTGCTTTGCAAGATTGTCAGCTGTATTTGTGGAAATTGTCTGGAAAGTTAGTATGATAAAGAACCACTGCCTCTAGCATTGGCAATGAAACTTATAAACAAAATGATACTGCAATATGCAGTAATTTATTGACCTGTCTGTGTTTCAATGCTAGTCAATAATTTATCTTAACCTCAGCTATTCATAGAGAAAGAGAATTGGGACATGTATCTGTGTTCACACATATTTCATGAAGAGAATATCAAGAAAATCCTTTGATGAGTGTTGTAATAAAGGACTGTTAGTTATTCAGGATGTTGTTTTCCTAACATTTTGACATATCCTGAGTTCACCTCTCATTGTGAGGTCAGTAGACATACATAACACACAGTTCTAGTTAGTCAGGTCTCCATCACAGCATGTCAAGGCTGGTTGTTACTTGACCTTTCCGGTCATGTGACCTTCCTCCTGGCTGGGTCACCAAAATAAATCAATATACTGACCGAATCAGTACACTGACCATCACCCAGAGAGTTATTTTCTAGTTATCATGTACTCATTATAATCTATTTAGGTTGTGTTTGTGTGCTCACATATTCTCAGTTTAGATTCCATGTTTTAGGTTTAGGCTGCATTTTCGTAGATGGTCTGTTTATGTCCAATTACTTTTCACAAGTAGTATTAGTAAGTATGATATTGACTCATGTCATCAGAAGATTCAAGCCATTCTTGAATTCATTCTCCACTGATCAGAATATGTTGGTCATTAATCCAGACAGTATGTGAGAATTAGTAGAGCTTAAGTGTCCCACATCAACTGCAGGTGACATTTTGACCCTGTTTATAATTGACTGCCAGTAAATTGTGAGTGTTTTTCTATTTCTCTAAAAAAGGTGGAAGTTTAAGCATTATAAGTCTCAAATATATTTCAGAATATAAGAAAAGCCAGAAAAAAGAAGAAGAAAACATTAGTGATATTTTGGTCACAATGGATATGTGTTATTTTATGGAAATTAATTCCTGATATTTTTTGTGAGATAAAAGAATGTTGTGTTCTCTGTTTTATTATTATTATATATATAAACGTGATAGTTGTCTTTGGATAACAGTGATGAAATCAAACGTGATCACGTTGTGAGAAACACTGAACCACGTGAACAGTCACGATTAATCCCACAAGTCACCTGCTATTCACATGCATACAGTGAGTAGGTATTCAGTTGTTTGCACCTCTAACAACATGTGATGTCATACATGCTAGGAGCTACATCATGTTTTTGTGTCAGTCAATGGCCTGCCTGTCTGGCTATAAACAAATGTCAAAGGTAACTTGTGGGACTGTAGAAACCATGAATTTTCCAGTTGTTGTTTTTGCAATAGTGTAATCTGTTTTTCTAGTGGAGTTATTGGTAGAATGATAGATATAATTAGTGTGGTTCTAAGTGTAGTGTCAGTGAATATATGTTATGTCAGCTAATGACACACACTTCACATGTCCAAAGACCTATTTTACTTTTAAGGAAATTAACAAAATTTGTAGGTAGTTATTTGAAGCAATTCAAATACATTACTGTAATTGACAGAAAGAGCAGTTTTACATTTTGATGAAAAAAAAACTGAAGGGTCATGCAAAGTTCATCAGTCAAGGCACAACCTAGATCATAATTTAAAAGAAAATAAATTGATACTGGCAGTGCGTGAATGGTATTGCTGTCGTAATATGCATGGTAAAAACTGTGCTTCTTAATAATCAAATAGCCTTGTACAATGTGTCCAGTCACTGCTGCTGGTAATAGATGTTATTGTCCTGAATGTTACAATGTACAACAAAGTCATATGTCTGTAGGTATAATGTTGTGAAGGAGTTCATTTATGTATTGCACAATTATTTGTGAATATACAAATTGCTTTTATGTTTGAAGGTAGAGCTTGTTTGTTCTAGGTTCAATAGATTATGTTAGATTCTTTCATTTATAGCAAACCCCATAAATATATTAAGATATATTCGGTATTGATGTTTGTCAGTGTCCTTATTCAAGTTCAAGTGCAATATTCGCTTCAAGGTGAGGCTAGAGTTGACTGTCAAATTACAGTGGAGATCTTGTACATTTTTGTAAAGTGGACTGGATTATATTTACATGGAATCCCTGTTAGTTAGTGTCTTCACTTATCAAAATAATGTTTTCATGAACTCGGGTAATGTCAAGAAAGGTGTTTGTTACGTTAACAAATTGAAATTTATTCAAGCAGATTTTTACAGCCTGTAAAGTTTTGAATGGCCATGTTTTAAATTTATTAAATGTATTACATTACTTGAAATGTATGATGGTAATAGCAGCATTTGAAAAAAAAAGCAACTGCATATACATGTAATTCAGATTAAGAGTGAGAAATACAACTTTTTTGTCTAATGATTGTTCAATTAGATATTGTTTCCACCATTTTTCTTTGCTCAGCCAAAAAAAATGCATGGCTTGAGAGGTCTTAGGTCATAAACATTTTCTGGCTGAATAAAGAAAAATATCAGGGAATATCATTATTATACCTTCACAAGCATAATCGATGAGGAAGTAATAAAAACAATTGCAATTTTGGGTGTTTTGAGTCATATTTTGAATACAGGAGATTCGATATGATCAATGACTTGAATGAATGGCCAGAGTTTTTATTCAAATGTGTTCAACGTGACTAACACGAGGCACGAGTTGTATTCTTTCTGTCATGCGACTGACACCTGTGTAAGAGGCATACATATTTTTTTTTAAAATCAAAACATACGTATAGGCACGTTTTTCACAATGTGTTATCTGCTTATTATTTTTGTAGTTGTTATAATCTTGCTATCACATACACGCAGTCATTGCACTGAAGTACTAAGTAGGAAAAGCTAGGCTTACAGAGATAAATTCCACCCCCAGTTTTCACATCTCACTTCTTGATATTTACATCACCCTGGATGCACAACTTTACATGGATTAATCATTTGCATCTGCTATATGCTCCTTAATATAAAAAAAATTCAATTATGAGAATCTATATGTATGTGGAAAATTATGATATTGGAACACACTTTGCATGATTTAATTACATTTACATATGTGTGTACATGTTGACACAATAATGACACGACCTTGAGATTTCCAAATGGATACCTGACTGACTTGTAGAGAAGGTTATATTGAATGCAACAATCTACCTCGTTCATATGAAATTAAAACCTGGACAAGACCTTCCAGTAGGCTGTTTCATAGATGTTGTGATGCTATTTGTTGTCAATGCCTTTCCCTTTTGTGGATTAAGGAGACTGGTTGAAAAACAGGTTATAATTTATGACAGCGTTGTATTTGAACTAAGGTAGATCCATACAATATGATTAGTTGTGAGTTCACATACATTGATGTCATAGGCACATATGACTTTGTGTAAAAATGTGAAATGTTATTGAAAATGCCAAGTGACACTGTCCCCCTGATGTTATTTGAAACCCCAAACAGTTATGTACGTTGTAATAATTCATGATTTGAGAGTGTGTGAGATATTGTGTACCTGGCAGAGGATGAATTAACTCCTTGGGGAGAAAAGTACTACTGATATTTAAATGTCAAAAGTTATTATGTTTGATGTTACAAACAAATGTGAAATAGGCAGTTTGTGAAAATATTGAATGTTGTTTATCACCAGATGCACATGTACATGTACATGTACAGGTAGCAACTTATTTCCAAATTATTTCATGATGATACTACAGCCAAGCCAATTAGTGTAATGATTAACAAATGTCATTGGGTTGACCAGCCAAGATGATTTTTATGGTACACAAAAGCCAATTTGCAGTAGTTTGAAAGCACAGTATCCCCATGTGCATTGAGTTGTAAGGTGTTGGTACATGTGTACATCATTTGCATGTATTCTGCTTATACAACACCCACTCAAGGATATATGTAAATACGGATAGCAAAGTTTGCATCCAGTTTACTCCCACCACACGTAGGATTTTCTTAGGAAAACTGGCTATATCTGAAACATTTTTGGGGGTTTGTTTTTTGTTACCTGACTTTACTCTTGATGGTTCATGTATCCTGAAATGTGTGTATGTGTACATGTGTACATGTGTATATGTACATGTATATATGTGTGTGTGTGTCACTGTATGTATGTTACTGTATGTATGTATGTGTGTTACTCTTGATGGTGTACTTAATCGTGAAGTATACTGAATCGTGTGTGTGTGTGTGTGTGTGACTTCAACTGCATACACCTTTTGAAAAATATTTAATCACATGCTATTTTATAGCAAGGTACACAAGTTTACCTTTATAGGAAATTCATTACATGGATATGTCATTGCTTACAACATCAAGATTAATATCGACATTAATATTAAGTCGTACGTAACAAAACTGTCCCAAAAATGCTAAATTTTCAGCCATTCCTCTTGTATCTTCTTAATCTTATACACAGGAATGAATATGAGTTAAATATACTTACATTAGTTGATGTGAAATGTTGTATTCTGGGAAAGTATGTTCATCATCTAACTATTTACCAGCAAAGATATTGTATTTAGAAATTGTCTACAGAAATACACTGTTTGTACATGTACCTGATGGGGTAATATTAATAAAATTCTTTAGTAGCCTAGGGTACCATAGTAGGCTATAGTTGAAGTAAGTACATGGACAAGGATCAAATCAAAAACCAAATATGCCAATAAATTGAAAGATGTGGCTAAAAGTTTATCACATGGGTTCATTATGCATGTCATAATGTGAGGACAATTGTATTTTTCTCTTGTGTATTTAATAACACCAGGTGTTTTCTATGTACTGATAAGCCAGTTCCTTACTAAGTATATGTACAAAAATGTAGGATCTAAAGCATTTAGTTTTCCAGACTTTTGAACTATCGAAATCAAAATGTAGATTATAAATGGTGTTTGATACATGTATGCAATATATCTATAAATACATAAAAAGTGTATTGAGTTATAACTTGTATTGCTGTATTATTCAACATGTAATTTATCATTCATACTCAATGATTCTGAACTTGTTTTCAATATTCTAGGTGGTATGGTCAAGAAAAAGACTACAATGTTCTTGTATTGGACCTTTTAGGTCCCAGTTTAGAAGATCTCTTCAACTTCTGTTCAAGAAGATTCACAATGAAAACAGTTTTAATGCTTGCTGATCAGGTAATGGTGGTGTCCATGTTATCTAAAGTTAAACGTTTTCCAACTTGTTTCACATGTCTCAAGCAAGACACTTGAAGTCATCCAGTAGCACAACACCCCCCCCCCCCCCTCACAATGCTGTTAGACACCTAGGAAAATTTGGGATTCAATTTCCAAAATATTTTTGACTCTGTGAGTTGAAATGTTTGACTGTTAGTATGAACCCAGAGAAATTTAGAAAAAATGAAAATGAAGTTTAACAATTTTACCATATGGAAGAGTTTACAAGAATAGAATATGTACACATGTACATGTAACTATCCAAATGGTGCTTTTTAGTTCTGTTGATTTGATCTAATAACTTGCGCTATTGACCTAAAGTAGGGGCCAATATAATAACACAAGTCTGTTGTTGCTTTCATACATCATAGAGTGCTGTTATGCAAGGACTGAACGTCATTTCAATATTCATGTCAAGTCACTGTGGGACACACAGTTATAGTCCTGCTTCCTGTTATTTGGTATTTATTAAAGTAGTTTCCAGCCAAGATGGGTGATGTCATAGCACCTAATACTGTATTATTCATCTAGTTGTGGGTAACAAAGTTAAAGTGGTTGTAAAGCCTAAGGCCAGTTGCTATGAAAAAGTCAGATTGTGGTGTAGTCTGACCTCTAGCAACCTCACTGATAAAAACATCTTTGTTGTCCTGATGCAGACAGCTGGCATGTTGCCTTCAAATCCTGCTATTTAGAAGGAGCTTTCTAAAAGTACAAATAACTAGACAGTGAGGCATATATAGACAACTAGTTAGTGAAACATTTACAAGAAACATGTATAATCATAGGTGATAGTACGATAATGTAATTTGAATAAAAAATGTCTTCAGGTGAAAATTATGTTTGGATGTGTCCAGTGAAAAAAATTGTCATCGTCGCTTTGTGTTAGAAGGTATAATAAGCTTTAATTCATAGATGAATTCATTAATTCACTATTATCAGTGTTGATTGAGGGAGGGAGGGGGGGGGGGTCTGTACACTATCAGTGTTTCTACTAAGGGGGAGGGGGTTGTGGCAAAATTACACAGATTTCCATATGTTGTGCCATGATTTGTTTGATGCAGTTTTTACATGCTTTAGTAGTGGCCTTTAAAAATACATTGTGTATGCAAAAGCACTATTTTTTGTGCCCACTCATACTAGTTTATATGCACAGTAAGTGTGGTATGAGTGTATGCCTTGGCTGATAAGAGAAGAACGTCCTTGGAAAACATGATAAGAGGACATTGCCTTTTGAACAAATATACCACTCATCCCATTGTGTTGTCCTGTTCTAAATATTGACTACATCCTCTCTTTGTTTCTCTCTGTAGATGATCAGTCGCATAGAGTATGTCCATAATAAGAATTTCATCCATAGAGATATCAAGCCAGATAACTTCCTGATGGGTATTGGAAGACATTGTAATCAGGTGAGAAGTCAAAATAAATAAATTGATATTAAAGGTGACAACACTAGACAGTATTCATTTCATTTCACTTGCTTGTCCTTGTTGCACAATATATTCACTGTGAAGAGTAACAGATTACAAGACTCAATATAATGAACCAACATTGAGTTGAAATGATTAAAAATAAAGTTGTCCCTTTTCATCACTCACATTGGAAAGGATAGGAAATACAATCATTGAACTCATAGATGTGAGCAATGCCATACATCTTGAATGTACACCACTTGTCAAGGAGAACGATTGATAGTGGAATCATTGTGTCCTTCCAAATGCAACTTGGGAACTTGTGCTAAGGTCAACATCACACTCACTCACTCACGGACATACAAGTATGTATTCGTGCACAGATATATGCACACACATGATATAGTAGCACACCACATTAATATCATCCAAGGACAGACAGACAGACAGACAGACACAGTCACACACACACACACACACACACACACACACACACACACATTGACACACGTATCTACAGGATGTCTTAATTAATTCTGTTTGTATCACATAAAATGTCTCATCTGTGAGAAAGTTTTGTTACATGTATAATTATATTCAAGGACTGACAATGAGAGGTAATTAATTGCAACAATGCAAAGCATACATATGATAATTAGATGGATTTAATAAGTGAAATGTTACAAAGGGTATTGTTCATGTGCTATTTTACTATCGTTTTAAAAAAAATACACACACAAAAAGACACATTGATATCTTAGACAATTGTGGGTGTTCCACAGGTATTTTAGCTTATGGCAGACATATTTACACAACAAAATAAGAGTCAAATGTCTGTCAAATTTTGTGTACTCTATGTCTGTCAAATTGTGTGTACTCTATTATTTTTGGCTAGATTAAATTTAAATATGTACAATGACATCTAAAATGGCAAGAGTTACTTCATGGGTTTCTTGATATGCAGATTGGTTGTAATGGTGAGAATACCAGCAACCCCTGTTCACTCTAAATGAGAGACAAATATTCTGTCATGGGTCAAAATGGTGAAAACCATGTTTTTTCACCACATAGTGAAGGATAGGGGAACACCAAATTTTGGTGCGTCACAAGACATTGCTAGTGAGTGGCACATCAAATTGTAGAGGGCACATGGCCAACATTTGAGAACAGAGTGTTTGTTTGACAGTTGTATTCATAAGTCAAAATTAACGATGACTCTCCAATTACTTCATTTCTTTTTACTGTAATGTCTCGGTAGAATGTATAGTTGTAGGTATTTCTCCATTTATGATGTAGCTATTGATTTATCCTTGAAACAGACAATCTATTGTAAGAAGTCTAATCTACATACAATGTAAGATTTAGTGAATTAACATGTCAAAGGGCATGTATTTGAGATTCTTAATACCAAAATACATATATGTAAGTTGTCTGAATCAAGTAAAGCTTTGTAAATGTAAAATTTGTGAAGGTTGTTTTCTTTGGCAACCCATTGTTTGAATTCTAGACACTCTGATGTGTTTACATGTCCTTCGTAAAACTTAAAAGGAGATATCTTAGGCCAAGTTCAATGATAGGTCTGTCTGAGCAGGGATGTATTAGTGATATTCTCAGTAATAATACATCTATGGTCTGAGAATAGACCTTCCACCAATGGAGGGTCTATGGTCTGAGTTAGCGATGACCAAGTAGCCAGAAACGTGCCATGTTCACTCTCACTCTGAGGAATTGTGAAGCTAATTTAGGAAGTTCACTGTTCACTCTTAATTTTGACTCTCCTCTCAACTCACAAGAAGACGTAGTCAAACTTAATGAAGCTAAGATCCTTCAGCTATTATCAAGCGTGATGATCAAGTTTCTGGGCTATGGCCAAAGGTGAAAGTCTGTAGTCTAAAAGTTGATAAATATTGTTGGTGCACCTTAAAGATGCTGGGTAAAACATTCAACATGATAACTAAATTTTGGTGTGAATAATGCATCTCACAACCATTTTGTCAATTTGATCGTGTATTCTTATATCCCTGAACCATAATGATGTTGGTAATGTCGCTAGTCTTCGTCACGTATCTAAGTGTTTGAAATGAACTACAGCCCACAGGTACAAATGTATGATACACAACACATACATGTACAATGGGCCCAGTGTTCCTTAGTGGTGCCATATTGTGAAACTGAATTGATTCATATGATGTGTACTGTAGATGTGCACCATTAAATTCATTGATGTGCTTATTCTATTCAATATAATCATTATATTGAATAGAATAAGCACATCAATGATCAAATCAAGTCCAAGTTGTTATCTGTTCAGACCTTTATCTGTCATGGTAAAAGGGCTTGTGAAATCCAAAGTTGAAGGATTGTGTATGGCTGAGGCTTTGTTTAGACTTTAGACATAGCTAATAATAAGGAATTGATGTATGTATTAGTCTGTCATGAAAAGTAAACAGTCATGTTGAATCATATATATATATATGTATATATATAGTGTGTACATTCAGGGAAGGGACTCATAATAGGTAGTTTCATTTATTTGATATTATTTTTCACACTCTGTCTACAATGGAAGGTTATAGATTATGAGATCACCTAAAACACCATCAATCCCACATTAAGTAGTACCCGCCAGCTTGCTTATAATACACATATATCAGTAGTTATATGGATGTCTACAGATGTTAAATAAGATGAAAATACTGTACAAAAAATTCACCTTTAGAAGAAAAGAAGAAATATCAATGTTTAAGTGACTATTGTTCATTAACTGTCATGTCATCATGTAATTTTAAATGAATGCATAAAAAATGAGTTAGATATCTGCAGTCTGTTAGAACTTTCACCATGGTCGTTGTTGTTTGCTAAATAATTTAATATAGGGTATTTGGGTAAATCCTGTTCTGTACCTGTAACCACTATATGTGTATTCATGATTCATGTGTACATGTATTTTATTGTCATGTTTTAAGTGAAGATTATACTATTGTACAGGTTTTTCAAGGCAACAGAATAGAGAATAGCAAAAAACACGTTTATGACATGTATTTGGGTAAAAAAACATTGAAAGGTAGCATGTTTTGAGGTCATGGCTTGCAGACTATATAGTTTGCCATCCTGATTATGTTTCTCGTCTTAATTCCCTGCAAGGTATAGAGTAATTTGTCTGATAATACATATAGACAAGGGGTGATATAGGTCTGGCTGTATGGTTACAGACATGGCCACCAGACATAGAGAGTACATTTACAATGACATGCCAATCAACTCTAACTGTACATGTAGGATGCAGCTAATTCAAATAAGGGTGGGACCTAGTTAGTCTCTCAACAGGAAAGACTCAAAGAGATCATGACAATAGTAACAATATCACTGCCTTTGTCTTCATTTCTACTAAACCTATGAATAATATGTCCCTGTGCGTATTATTGCATTGGATTAGTAAAAATGTCTAGCTGAGGTCATCCAATACAGGCTATGTTGTTGGATCTGTGAATACTGTCCTGTCACATAATCCGTGATAATATTCAAAGATCCAACAACATGACCTGTAATGAAAGGCTGATCAATATGGTTATTGAGTTCAGACTTTGAAATTCAACAGGTTAGTGTACATTTGTACCTGACTCACACCTAGTCTTGTTATTGTAACCTATCTGATCAGTGACTCTACAGAGGGTCAAGGTAAAATAAATTTTGGGTTGACATGACCTGCCATTCAAAATGTAGAATCAGTCTGACAAAAAGAAACAAAGAAATAGTTAGGTTGCTATAGAGTCTAGTGTTACATTCATGGAGAAAGTAAACACACAGGTTTATAAAAAGTGTTCATAATATTGATAATATCAGGAATTTAAAACCAACTTAAGGATTTCTGTCCTTGTTACTATAAATGGTACATAAAAGAAGTTGATTTGTAAAGTGCAAATTATATAGAATACCCTGATAGTCGTGTAATGTTTGCCCATTTTGTAGTGAGTGCATAATATCAGACTGTCTAGTCTATGTTCTCATGCTTGTACCAAGACAAAGAAGCCGCCATTTTGAAAAGACTCAGACCTAACAGTCATTGGTGTTATATCATAAAACTTGCACTTATCTGTTATGACATGTACATGCTGTTCTTTTAAGGACTTTATACAGACATGCAAAATGATATATGCAAGTGTAAGGACAATGAGTTCAGTAGTACTGCCATGAGTCGAGTAAGAGTAATTGTCCCACTAATGGAAGCGTGTTCTACCATTATTCCAGACAAATGTGGTATAGTTACAAGGTGTACCTCACAAACTGGATGCAATTGTTTGACATTAAAAGCAACCGTCTCTGCCAATGTTGTCATATGATATGTCACATGTTTGGTTTCTAAGACTTTAGCTTACCCAAATAAGAATGTTTTGAGTCAGCCGTACCCCATGAATGAGAGAGTGGTCAGTTGCTTGTCGGGTACAAAAGAATATTTGGAGAGAGTACATGTGTTACTCAAGCTGTGAACTTTGGCCTCAGACAACCATACACATGTATGGTCTGAGATTTCATTAATTGTCATTTCTATTTCTCATGCAGACACCAACGACTTTAGTTTTAGATAAAACGTAGCAAAAAAGGCACACACAAACGATTGTCGACAGTCTAACTGTATTCCTGATGTCATGATTTCTTATTTATCAACAGCTTTTCTTGATTGACTTTGGTCTGGCAAAGAAATTCCGTGACAGTCGTACAAGGCAACACATACCGTATCGTGAAGATAAAAACCTGACTGGTACAGCCAGATATGCCAGCATTAATGCACATCTGGGTATTGAACAGAGGTGAGTTTTTGTACCTATTCACTTCAAATATATACTTTCATCACATCACATCTCACAGATTGATTCAACATCTACATGCAGAGATTATGTAGATGTAAATTATATTTAAATAAATTAAAAAAATGAGCAAAATGTATTAAATGCTATGAGGACAAAAAAAAATCAGTTGAAAATGTTGTTAGTTTTGAAGCTTATCTGGTATTGTGGGGCCTGTAACCCAAAGTATGCAACTCATTCTTTTGATTGAATTACATGTAGCCTGTTTTGTAGCAATCATACATGCAATTATCAATAACGCACAGTATATTATAAAATTAAAGGAATTTCATAGCAGTGACCACATGTTTACAAATTAGGAGATTCCAGTTTTATGAGTATATGTATCATGCTGTAGAACATGACAGTGTTAATTGTTGGTTAGGGATTTCAATATATGGCATTTTGAGTCTCAACACACTGCAGTATATCAAGAATTAACCACATTTCTACATTGATGTGATATTGAATAATTTAGTCATATTGATACAAATGTGGTTTATACCAACTGTATATAAATAAATGACTTATTAATCAATCATTGTACTGTATTGGAGATACCACATGTAAAGGCATATGGATTTTGAAATCTTTATTCTGAGTTTGTGTTCATTCAATCACATTGTTTACAATATATCCCACCCTGCATTTCCAAGAAATGATAACACCATAAATTTAAGGTGTCAATAAGTATTAATTTACTTGACGTACAAGTACTATAAACCTTTGTTAGTGTTTACTACAAT
The DNA here is from genome assembly GCF_964340395.1 of Glandiceps talaboti. Taxonomy (NCBI): domain Eukaryota; kingdom Metazoa; phylum Hemichordata; class Enteropneusta; family Spengelidae; genus Glandiceps; species Glandiceps talaboti. The sequence goes on along the minus strand of NC_135563.1, from coordinate 19,402,842 downwards.
AAAATAATTGCTGCTAGTTGTAGTAAGGCTAATTTCCACCAAAATACTGTCATGTTTATTACAACAATTAATAGTTTATGATATGAGACATTCTTGACAGAATATACAACATCTGAAAGGAATTGTTATAAAACTGACTATCATGGTCGTCAGGTTGGTGCTATCGTTTAGTGTCACAAATTATATCTGATGTTGACAACATCAGATATAATTATTTAGTATGTTTACTATAATGCATGTATGTTACAAATCCCTAAGGGATTGCAAATGGTTATAATAATACAATTATTGAAAACACATAGAGTGAATTAAAAATATTGTTAAAAGAACTGTTTTACAGTGTACTAGTCACAGGTAAAAAGAAGGAAAATGAATTATGCTAAACTTGTATTCAGACATAATTTTGATGAGCACTAGGACTCCTTAAATGTTGGATTAGGGTCAAAGTTTGGATTGAGAAAAACAGGACTATTTTGTATTGTACAAATACACAAAAGAACGGCCGGTGTAATCCTTATGGTGTTATTGATAACGTAATACTAATACTAGAACCTGGGATTGAATCATGGGTCTTTATAAGTATACAGTTAGCCACAATACATTGAGATGTGTTGTTGCATGTGTGAAATTTATGTTGAGGAGTATTAAAGACTCTTTCTACACCCACTATTGATATCTCATATCTGTTAACATTGATTAGAGTTCATTTTGTATATGAAAGTTGAAGTTAGGTGTCAGACTGCTACAGATACATGTACTTGTAAATGGAGATATAAGTCTTCACACCAATTTGATTGTCAATATATCCAACCTTATTGAAAGCATTTCATTGTGTCTAAAAAAAAATATTGAAAAGGAAAGTAAGAGTTGTTTGTAACAAAACCGGTAAATTGCAATCTTCTTTTCATAATAATTTGATTATTGATACTTTGTAATTCCTGAAGATGGTGTAGTGAAGTTGAAAGAAAACTGTGTCATTTGTCTATGCAATAAGGATGATATTCAGCTCTGTATAAATCAATAATGAGTTGAAATAAACTGTTTCAGACTGTTTTAACCTTGAAAGAGGTCAACATTTTTTTGGGATGAAAAAAATTAGAATGAAATTTTAAAGAGGCGCTTGAAGCAAATTTTCCACTAGCATCTTGTTAACCAGTAAGGTGAATCAAAACGAGGACAAGTAGTGTTTCATTAAAAACAGTCTTACATGTATGTAGGCTTGGTAATAGCATCTCAGCCCAGCTGAAACATCATTTCAATGAAAAGATCATGGTTTAGTAGAAGGTGAGGCTAAGTAAACAAAAAAAGCTGCAATTTAAGGAATGAGATCAAGAAAAACAAGTATGCAGTTCTCCCCAGGTCATTCATTATTCTTGTGTAATGGGTTCCACATCAGTACTTCTCAGCAACTAAACAGATAAATTTATGAAAGAAAAACATTATCTTGTTATGTAAATACATATTTATAACATCTATTGCTCTGAGGGAATGTATAAAATAATTGATACATTCATTTAAAACTGCACTGTATGTTGATGTGTAATTCTTAAATACACATATACATGTTCTAAGAAATCATGTAAATCCCTACAAGGGTGAGACAAGTCAGTACTTAATCCTTTTTCTCCCTAGGGGGTATTTGTTTGTACACAACTAAGTACAAGCTGGGAGAAAGAGGATTAACCTATTTTAAAACATAAACTAAATTTTTGTGTTGTTCTTTCTCCTGATATTCTACCACTTATGATATGAAATTTGGTTTACCGGGCTCACAATTTGTAGTAGTCCAGAGCATATAGACTTCTAAACATCATATCTAGACAACCAAATGTATAGGTGGTAGTCTAGTGTTAATATTGAAATCAATGGGGAAAAAAACATTTTCTAGCTGAAACAGTTCACTTGGCTACCATGCCTATGCTTTAATTTGAGCTGCAATTTTTCCCAGTTATTTGTAGTCAAGTCACGCCCAAATGTTAAGACATGTTGTGCAACATTGGAGTTAGAAGTTGACAATTGTATATGACATTCTCATTTATCTTGTGATGTGTCATCTTGGATGCAGGCATGTAGATAATTGCATACTGTGGTGTTAAAGCTGCATCAAATATGTTAGAAAATAGTATGTGCATGTAAAAACACATGCAACCTTGGACTTCCAATCATTAGATTTCCATGTGTATATTCAAATGGTTGATAGATGTACATGTAGCAGAGAGTGTGTTATTTTAGTACTGATTTGTTGTATGTATTTTTTTTGTAGTCGGCGTGATGACATGGAGTCATTGGGCTATGTCTTGATGTACTTCAACAGGACAAGTCTACCTTGGCAGGGACTCAAGGCTGCCACAAAGAAACAGAAGTATGAGAAAATTAGTGAAAAGAAAATGTCTACGCCAGTAGAAGTGCTTTGTAAGGTGAGATGATAGAGGATTATTTGTTGGAAGGAAAATTAAATATGGATAAACATGAAGAGAAACCTCATACACATGCAATTTACAGTAAAAATGATACATAATCACTCAAGGGAATATAACCTTGCAGAATTTATTTTTCATTACTGTTCGAGAGACACTACTTTGTAAGGAATGGGTTGTGTGTGTGTGTGGATGTGTGTGTGTGTGTGTTCATTCACCTGTCTCTGATCATGTGTATGTGCATACCTGCCCAGTCGTATATCGCTTGCCATTTCACAGACTGGTATTAAAGCAGGCATCATATGATCTTGTCAAATTTACACATTGATTTTTATCATTGAGCAGTTAAATGCTTTGGAAGTTGGTAGATTTTTGTTTCATATGACTTGATAGATTCCAGTAGGTGTATTGCACAGGTCAAGTTAGTGCCAAATAAACGATGTTATCTTTTACTAAACCGATTTATGTTTTACTTTGTAGGGTTTCCCAGCAGAATTTGCCATGTATCTGAACTATTGCCGTGGACTGCGATTTGAAGAAGCCCCTGACTACATGTATCTACGCCAGCTGTTCCGAATTCTCTTCCGCACCCTTAATCACCAGTATGACTACACATTTGACTGGACAATGTTGAAACAGAAAGCAGCACAGCAATCATCAACAAACCCAAGCACCAACCCAGTTGCAACCCCAACAACAGGCAACAAACACACAGACAGCAAAGCGAAGAGTAGTCGACGCTGACTGTCAAAGAAAAGAAAACTTGAGAACTGAAACTGGTAAAAAACTTTGCCCCATGAAAACATCACCCTCACTGATGTCCCCAACAGAAGGACAAAACAACGTCGAATACATGTGTAAAATAACATTGACTTACACGGGGCACATGATATATAACCATGTTCTGTGTTACATCGATTCTCTAGTTTTCTTAGACCAACTATACTGTGTATAACAGCATCTGGATGCCCACACTCAGTTTGCTGTTTCAGTCAACTTGTGTATACTGTACATTTCTATTTGTAGACTAGTCTGGTAACTTTAGCCTTTTGTATTCTTTTAGTGTATTCAACATTGTGTGTCATACAATAGAAGTAGTGGCAAGGGAGTCTAGAGGGGAAGGGGAGAGGGAGAGGGGGATTCAAGGGTATGGGAAAACATTGGGTATGGATGGGTGGGTATCGATCTTTGTTCCCATAGACCTTTTATTCAACAAATGAAAATGTACACTTGGTGATTACTTTCAAACTGTTTTTGTCTATCTTTGTGATATGAGATTTTGTGAGTCAGCCATGAAAGGCAAGTGAACCAATTTCAAATTTGAGAATGAATGGATATGTAGTGATATATCATTATGTTGGCATTTATTGCCAGACCTGTGTTTTATTCACAAATCTGAAGCTCTGAGAGAAGCACGCATTGTCAGTCTTTACTATATGAACTTTTAGCTGTGTAGAGTACAGCACATATTAAAGAAAATGCTGTGTCACTTATTTACATTTTCCAGTCTCTCTGCCTGCTGGTTTCACCAGTCAGTATAAAGCTTACCCTCCCTTGTAAAAATAAATGGTTTCTCCCAATACAGAAAGACAATGTGGGAATATTCCAACACACCAACAATAACAGGTTCTCCCCAGAGCATCATAGAGTAGTGGGTTCCACAGTATATATATATTTACATAACAATATTACATGTGTTATGTAAATTCCCTACAGCTCATTATTTTCTGGAGAGAACCAAGAGCAGGGAGGAGTGAAGACAGATAAAGCGGTGACTCTAGTAAAAGTCATCACCATCTAATATATATACAGCACATCATTGTAGATGTTTTAATGTCAGCAAGTTGAATCATTTTCTATTCCAGAACCATGGAGATTTTGAAGAAAACAATTTAAAAGTGGATATATAGTTTGAGGATTGATTTTTTTTTTGAGATACACAATGTATGTACAGACTAGAATATTATAGTAACAGTTACAGATCTGTGTGATTGTTTTCTTTTCTCCAATTTTTTTTTCATGACTGTTTTGTTATTATTACATGTACATGGATCTGTTGTTTTGTTTTCCTTCATTTTTCTTCCTGTGTAGTTGAGAAGAAACATTGTTTATGATATACAGAGAGTGGTTGTCAACTTCTGATTGATTTTATGATTCCGATATAGAGTTGAGAATTAAATGTACTAAGATTGTCTTGTTAATAAAACTGGCATCATTGTATTATGTACAAGTGTATGTGAAACTGTGTGTGTGGTATGATTACTTCTATCTCCTGAGATTACACCTCTCCTTGTATGCTTGTATGGTAATGAATGTCACAAGGCCATAAACTACATAGTTTCTGTAACTCTACATAATCACTCCCTCAATATAGGGTTTCAGGCTTTAAAGAGGAAGAAAGGTGAGGTGGTGATGATGTCATTTTAACTACCACTACATCACACGCCGGGCCTGTGCAAGGACAGCATTTTGATGACCCAACTGTACAATTTTTATCATGCTAGGGAGTTGGGTTATGCAAGAGTTGGGTTGAGACCCTCTAACATAGACAGATTCTGTATCTTTCGCTGACTTTGAATGGTTTACTCTACTTATGTCTATTAAAATCAACAGAATACAGTTTATTGTACTATAATAAGGTATTATAACAAACAATGTTATATTATAGTAATTGAAATTGGGGTCAGGACTTTTGTGATGGGTGTCAACAGAAATTGATCAAATATATACTAAAATGTACCTATAGAGGGTGCTATACTAACACCACACATTTATTAGTCTTTGTTTTTTCGCGTGTCTCGTATATTGTTCGTATGAAAACAGGCACTGAACCACAAGCAATAAATAAGAAATGACACTTTTTTTAAAATTGAAAACTTTCCCATATACAGGTAAGAGTTCAACATTTATTTTTAAAAAAGTGATGACAAATGGCCCATAGTCAGTGGTAGCCATTTTGAGATATTTTGATTCACATTCATGTTCAGAAATACTCTCTTCACAAGAAGAATATCTGTATCTTCCTTGGTAAAAGCCCTACAAATTACTCAGACTTTGAATTGATACAGGAGTGCTGATTCCATGCCAACAAATTCATTGTACATTACTTTACTAGACCACAGTTCTAGTTCCACTCCGTAGCAACCATGGTTACACTTCTTTCAGAGTAAGAAATTACTGGTATGGAATGAGAAAGAATCTGGAAAGGATGATATCCACACCTTCATCTAATAATAATGATGTACGTTTTTTACCACAGTCACTTGTGGGCTGTGATTTTCAATTGTCTTGTCAGTCGTCACCAGTGTGCCCTCTAATGATAGCCAATTTTTTTTATTGTGAGTCAAAATGAGAAAAAATGGCATTTCTTGTGAGTCACCACATAGTAAGAGATAGGGGAACACCAAATTTTGGTGCGTCACTAGGACTTGTGTACATCAGTGGCACGTCAAATTGGCTTAGAGGGCACACTGGTTGTCACCAAAATATAGTATGTATAATCAATCTTATGTTTATACTTCTAAATGTCTGTAAGTTCTTATGTTTATACTTCTAAATGTCTGTAAGTTGTACACACACACACACCCATGCACACACACACACACACACACATTTATGACCTATGAATGAGTGTCACAACCCACAAGTTACTGTTGTTTTTACATGCTCCCCAGTTATATTTACAAGTGTCACAACCCACAAGCTACCTAGGTTTCTACAAGCATCACAGTGAGAATTACAGGAGTGTCATAGCCCACAAGCTACAGTAGTTTTTACGGCCATCCCAGTGAGATTTACAGGAGTGTCACAACCCAGAAGCTATTGTGTTTTATACGGCACTCACAGTGAGACTGATCTATTCTATTCCACCAATCTAGAAATCACAATTGTAGAACAGTTCAACTTTTGTACTTTTTATTGTCCTTTTTTGTTTTTCTTTTTGTTTTCTTCTTTGTCTTCTTAGTGTTTCCTTCTATCATGTGGTTACTGGCCATGGCCTCTCTCCATTCTTCATACAGTATTTGCAACATATCCACTGACAGAATACCTTCTTTGATCAGCTCAGAAGTGAGTCCTTCTGGTCTCAGGTTAGGATAGATGACTCTCAGCAACTTCTCTGCTGATCTGGTTGATCTACGTTTGTGCTCTGTTAGTTCATCTTCAAAACTTTCCATGACATGTCCTTCTTGCATTTGTTGTTGTTCTGCCATTATGTCGGATATTTCTGGGAATAGAAATTGTGTTGGTAAGAGTGAATGAATTACTGTCTGTTAGTCTGTAATCAAATTTTGAAAACCATAAATAAATAGTTAATACAATCTTGTTTTTCAGTTGTTCGTTTGGCAGACATTTTTGAAAGAAGCATCTGACTTTAACAATGGTCTAAAACTTTTAAAAACACATAGACTCTTATTGGTTTCATACATACACAATTTAAAGAAAAGGCAAATTATGATTTCCAGTCTATCATTTTTCTGTATTATTACAATGTACACATACCAGAAAATTTACCGACAGTTTTGCTGTTTAATTTCCTGACAATGATATCCTCAGTTTCTGAAGTCATAACGTCTTTTGTTTCCTTTGAGGCACGGATCAATTTGGTGATTTGATAAACACCTTCCTGGATTACACTATCTAGTTCTTGTTGAATCTCTCTCACAAATCGTCCATCTGGAAACATATCCATGAAGCGATAGCTGTGTGGAAATAAAAAGTTGAAGTATTATTCTAGTTGTAAAAATATGAATGAATTATGAAAAATATAACAAGCAACTACTAACATTTTCTAAACAACAGTATTTGGTAATTCTAGTATATCTTTGGGTATTTTTTGTATAGCTACACAGTCTTGTGTACGTAGGAATTGGAATAGATATATGGTGAACTATACCGATAGTACAGAAATTTAAACTTGTATCTGCACATTAATTGCCAAAAATCACAAAAACAAAACTCACCTAAACCATAGGTAAAGATCCATGACATCATGGACTGCCTCAAGGTGCATCAAATCTTTGATAGTTTGTGGGGCTGCTAATGGCCATCTTATATGTCTACACAACCAGTCAAAAGTTAGTGCCTCATTCCGGCTGAATTGACGTGCAAACTGCAAGTAATAAAGTTTTAGTAATTATCTACTGTTGGATATTTAGTTGTTTTGATTCAACAAAAGTTGATTTCAGAATACTGCCTATGTTGACATACATAAATTATTTCGATCTCAAAATTCTCTCTCTATTCTGTATTATGGCTCACAACAATTTTTTTTTCATATTAGGTCACAGGTGGCCAAAAAAGGCATAGATTAAGAAATGTAGGGTTGGTCAGGTCATGAGAAACATTGAATTAAGTAAGGTTGTCCTTACATAAAGTTAGATTATTTTTAAGATATAAGATGCCCAAGGAACCAGTTTGTTAGAAATCAAAGTCGCTTAAAATCATACCAAACTCAGTCATACAAAAATGTGTCCTTTTAAGATCATCAAAGAAATTCAGTTGTACGCCATCTTGTTTTCAAGGAAATCATGAATCTATTATTTCCACTAGCGTTAACACAGTTGGTGGCCATTTTGAAGTATAAATATAAATTTTGGGATAATTAGTTCTCTATTTTAAAAAAAATTGACTGCTAAAACCTTCTTGATTTTAACGGAGAATGGGTTGGAGTGTTCTTCAGCAAAGTAACAGCAAAAGTAAAAGAGATTTTTACTTCTGAAGCATTTTCTGTGTAAACAAGACATGGTGGACTCACCTTAAGAAATGATGTACAGATGAAAGGATGTTTCTTGTTGATAGGTGCACAACAGAATGTATACCTAACACGTAGATTAAGGGGGATGTGTTGTATCATATCAGCTAAAAACTTAAAGTCATCCATGTTACAGACAAAGTAGCTGGGGTTCACCTTGGACAAGTTGACAAAAATATCCTACATGGCATACAAACAAAAAGAAGGAAAAAGAATGCTATACATGGTAGAATAACTGGAAATTTTCACTGAAGAGAAATTTTTTGAGATAAATAAAAAAAAAACACACGAAAATACGTAGCCATTAACATGTCTTTTGTCAATCAATGCCATGTATGAAACGCAATAATGCACAAAATCTTAGTCTCTGAGGATTAGTTGCAAATGGGACTCTAACACAATTTGTAGTATGGAAAATACCATGATTCAGTTACTTGAACAAAAGAGACACTCTCCTATGTTGTCATTCTGGTATTTAACAAGTCAAAATGTTCAATCTTTTCATTTAAAAGAAACAATAGGTATTTTTTCAATATTTTGAAAATAAAGTCATTTTATTTTAAGTTTGTGTTTTATGTTCCATTGAATGTAATTGAGAATATATATTCATTACCAACATTCCATGCTGAGTGTAGCAAAACTGTTATGAAAACCAAAAATTTGCTGTATGGAAATAAAGTTATCCACACTTTCAACCAAAATATGTCACATTTCCATGCCATAACTATGGTAGAATGGGTGTGTATGTATGTGGGGGTGTGGGGATGTGAGGGATGGGGTGTGTGGGAGATTAGGAATGGGGTCTTAGCATGTACTGCCAACAGTACCTCACAAAACATGAAAGCGGGGGTTATGCATGGCAGTCAACAGAAAATTCCATGTATTGATGCCACCCCTACTCCAACACTTACAATTAGATTTGATATAGAGGCATCTGGCAATTGGTAGGCAAACATTTCAATCTGTTCTGCAGTGGGGTGTAGTCCACCAGTTCCAATCTCTTCAACAGGACTACTCAGAATTTGCTTAAGGACTGGTAAATCATCTTTATAGAAGGTAGTTGCCTCGCCATCTTCAAACTGAGAACCAAAACGACCAGCTCTACCAGCTATCTGTAAAGCTTGAGACGTTGACAGGGGAACCACTTCTATTTCACCCTTCTCATTAAGTGTTGGTCGAATAATTGAGTTGAAAATAATTCTTTTAATACTCCTGTATAAAGACACACAGTATTTAACATTCATCAGAATAAGCAATCTAAAACCATACTTCTTACAAAGTATATGAATCAAAAACACAAGACTTGTAGAAAGATTTTGATAACGATATTTTCTAGTGTTTTACAACAATCCCCATGAAACTTTTTGTTTGTTTTTATACATTTTCACACAATTTCCATGAATTTTCAGAGAACTCAATCTCTCATTCTCTGAAAAAGTTGAAAAAATGTCATTTGCCCACTTATGGCCTAAATCCCAAGTCTTCGGACGTTCAATACATTTGTGTAGAGAGGTTGTGTAATAATGACATACTGTACTTACAAATTCAAACCCATACCAATGGCATCAGTGGCTACAAGAATTTTACAGGGATCTTTGGGGTCATTGAACTTTTTGGCTTGTGCTAACTTTGTTCCTACATTAAAAGGAAAGAGTCACATTTAGTTTGTTATTCAAACAAAAACAAAAATACCAAAAAAATATACCTGGGCTATAACTTTTACATCATATACATTCAACCATTATAACTAAGATGAAGACCATTCACAACAAACATTTTTTTATTACATTACATTATCAACGACATTAAATTTCTATATCCATAGGATATTCATAAGTTAATTTCTAATAAACTTTTATAATTTTGTTTAGTTTGTACCTACCTGGAGGAAGACTACCATAAATAACTGCACATTGTTTTCCTTGAGCTTCTAACTGCCGACTGAGTTTAAAAATATCATTCTTACTGAAAGCAACAATGCAGTCACCAGGTCTGACATTGTCCAGGCTTTCTGTGTGGAGAAATGAATGACAGACAAGAAAAGTGTTAAACAAGAACATAAATATGTAGTGATTTTACTAAGGTCTGGGATTCCTGGTAATGAAGTGAGAGGTAGGGGAGGTAGAGGGGGGGGGGGCTAAAACTTGCATCATTACCATATTTTGTACCATAGTTTTAGTGGAAAACCCAGGTCAACAAGTCTTTGTAGAACACATAGTCCCCTCAAATATTGTGTATCATCATGTGCAGTCAATTCACTTTTCTACCATTTTGACTTCATGTTTCCTTTCATATTTTCCTTTAATGTTAAATTATTTACATATATAATATATGACAAAGTAACAACAGGTCAATAAATGTTATGATCCCAAAATAAAGTCTTTATATTATCCATGAAAGCAGGTTCAACTGATACTTACCTAGTGCATTGTCTAAGACTTTGAGAGGTGTAAGTCTCTTGTATTGTCGGACTTCTACTTCTTCTTCAGTTTCTGTCATGAGACTTTTGACAAGATCTATAGCAGCAGGTTCTCCACACAAATGAATCTCCTCGGCACAAATACCTTAAAAGGGGAGTAAAGACAAGACTGAGTTTATCTTAGCTGTAGTACTGTATGCTTAGGGGACCTAGAAAATTTATTTTCTGCAATCCTGCAGAAGGCAGTCTTTATAATGACTAAAATTTGGCTGATCCTCTCAATGCACAGCCACAGAGGGCAGTCTAATACAACTATAATGGCACACTGAAACTTACCTAGCAAGGCTCTAGTCCAGGCCCATCCTCTAGTGTGGTCTTTGATCATTTGAATTTCATCAATGACAGCCACTTCATCTGAATACACACAAACAAGATATAATACATTATCTAACTGGCAAAATGAATAGAATGAACACACAACAGCTATGGAGCAATGAAATAATTTAATACAGGTTAAATTTTCAAAACATTTCCTTCATTCTGTGTAGTAAAATTTTGTCAAAAAGACTTATCTAATGATATGGACACCTTATAGGCTTTGAGTGCGCAGATGAACTTTTATCGATTCAAGTAAATTCTTCAAAAACATTGCTGGATATATTATTTCGTTAATAGTTTGAAAGAAGAGTGTAGAGGGACTGTGAATCAGTATATGTTTTGAGGAGTCTGAATTTACAACATTTCCCATGAAAATAAAGAAATCAACTGTTTTGCCAATAGTATGGAGGTATTTGTGGCAAAATATCTCCATTCAAGTGCCCTCAGATGAGTGAACTTTGGGGTATGTATTAACCCCTTGATGGAAAATCTATCAAAATAAATTCACCAATGCCAACTTCCTGGTCCCTGTGGATGACCATGGAGGTAGGAAGGACCTCCATGATTTCACTAAGTACAATACTTTGGGTTTCTCTTTCAAAATTTTATGTTTAGATGCCAGATATGGTGCAATTTGCTGTAAGGAATGTCTATATGGGGTTCATACACAAATTTTGAAGATGAGATGCAAAAACAGGGTCCATGTGTATTTGCTATTAATATGTGGCACTTATTCAAATAATGTTGCAATATAAAATGTGGATGTCATGTTCAAGAACTATGGTTGCCATAGTAACATAATACTTACAGGGTTGTGTTGTACTTGTCATCTCAACTGTACATGCTACATGACTGGAGGGAGTACCCTCTGGGTTGGCATACTTCCTCTCTTCTCCTGTTACCAAGTCACATGGTATACCCTAGTCAAGTCAAGTACAACAAAATTAATTTCACAAAGATTGAACAGTCAGCAAACTTTGCTATCAATCTTACTGGTTAATAGTTTTCTTTCATTCAATTGTTTTTGCAATCACTCACTCAGGTCATTATTTAAATCAAAAGAACACACTCACATTAAAAAATATTTTATTCAAATAAAGAATTATAAAAGAATGATAAAAGCTTATCCCATAGACTTGAGCAAGTCTAGTTCTTACCCTATCATTAGTCTTTTGATGTACTTCATTAGCTAGTAACTTCAATGGTCCACAATACACTCCACTCTTTGCTGTAGAAAATCTTTCCAAAGCATGATAAGTTTTACCACTATTTGTTGGCCCTGCATGGAAAATTATTTTCCTTTTCAAAGCCCTGGCCTCCTGGAACCTATAAAATGAAAAAAAAAATTCTTCAATTTCTTAAGAAGTAGGGATAATCAAACGTCTATGCTCATTGTGATGAGGTCACTAAGAACTTCAATATTACCAGGAGTCATGGGGTCACTGAGAATTTTAATATTAGCAGGAGTCATGGGGTCACTGAGAATTTCAATATTAGCAGGAGTCAGGAGCAGGTAGACAGCAGTAGTAGTGAGTAAAGGTCGGTAGCTGGCAAAAACAACTGGCTACTCGGCAATTTCTGCTGGCTACATTTTCAGGAATTTGTGTTTTTCTGTTTAAAAACAGTTTGTCTGATCCCCTTTAAATCAATCGGTAGACAGATTCATGTGTCTACCTTGTAGGTATTACACCTACTTTTCAAATTTTATCTGTTACTTTTAACATTAGCTGCATCACTAATTAGGTAACTCAACTTACAAATTAGCAGGGGTCGTAAGGTCACTTATTTTCTTCAGATCATCCATACAGTCTAACATTGGGAAAACTTGTCTTGCATGCTGGTAGAAATATGGGAAGATATCGTCTATGTGGCCATTATCTGAGAGTATGTCACTTAGTATTATGTGTACATCTGCAGGTAAACTTTCAGACTCTATAACAAATTTTCTAAAACTGATGAATGCCTGGTGGAATAAGTGAGCTGTAATAGAGAAAAATAAAAACTAACATTACTCTATAGGGCAATATAATTATAATTTATAGTACACACACGCAGCACGAATGAAAAAAGAAATAAGTATAATAAAATAAAGTAACAAATTAATATTGATGAGATGTAGAAAGATGAGAATTGTAGAAAGAAAATAAAGAGAAAAACTTAAATTACATAATCATAAAATGTTAACAAATTACATATACATGTGTTGCTGTCTCATGTTTGAATATACATCAAAATACTGAGCAATAGTTCTGTTGAAGTCACTGTACATGCAGGGGTGAACAAATCCACTGGTCCTGGGTCCGGGACTAGTGTTTTTTTGGGGGCGGACCACACAAATTTTACCTTGTCTGGTCCGTCGGACTAGTACCTTACTGTTAATAACTATGTTAAAAAGTCGTCTGAATATACAGATTCATAGGTAAGATTTAATGTTTCACATCAGTGGGACCTGGGACCACTAATTCTTTCAGCAGGACCACTTGATTTTTTAAGACACTGGTCCGGGGACCACCAGTTCACAAAATGATTTGTTCACCCCTGACATGCATATACTAGTAATGTGTACAATATAAGTAGGATAGGATTATAGACAGCTGAAATTGTCAAAACAATGTATCAGAGTCTGGCAACATATAGTCTAGTTCCTATATGATTCAAGTTACTATTACTAATATCATCTCCAGTAATTGTAACTCATATCGTATAGGAACTAGACTTGGCCATGTAGGTCCCCTGAATTTTTAAAATTAAATTTCGTGTGATTATTTTTTCTATCATTTCACCATTAGCCTGTCATTGATCAGTGGCCACACTCAGACACACCCATGCAGAACTCCAGTAAATTGATTGGAAATAAAAAATTTACCAACTTACTGCCTTATAAACACAATATGTTCACCTATGGTTTACCTATGTATACTTCACATATAAACAGCACACATGATATTCTGTTTACACCTACCATCAAGTCCCTGCTCTATACCAAGTCTTTGCATTTCTTTCTTTCTATAAAATTCATTTAAAATCTTCAAGATTTCATCTGTAAAATAAAAAATAGGTATATAACATATTACCATTTAGAGATTCATTTAGATTGAGTAATCACCAATCCAAATCACCACCCACCACCACCACCACCACCACCACCACCACCACCACCACCACCACCACCATACCACCACCACCACCACCACCACCATCATCATCATTATCATCATCATCATCATCATCATCATCATCATCAATATATTAATACAATCACAATATGTCCGTGCCTCCTCATAACCTTTGATCCACAACAATACATATTATCTTAAGCACTCAACTGACTGATAGATTGAAAAAAAATAGAGAGTGACATAATAAAGTGTAATAAAAATATGTATCTCCATACATGGACGATTTATACATTATCTTGAATTTGACGAAGTGTCTACATAGTACATCACTTTGGTGTACATATGATGATATGGTCGTGATAGTGGACACTCGTGCACTGAAGTTGTAAATTTACCTTTCTTTCCTTTTAAGTCGACTGAAGTCAGTTCAACGCCGATATCAATAACGTCTGGGTTGACAGAAGCTTTAACTGGAACAGGTACAAACAGAGTTGTGTCTGTATTTGAATCGGTCAGGAAGCGCCTGTTACTTCCATTTCCACAGGCTATCGTTGGGACACGTGCGACACTGCGGCCGGTAGATCGAAGACACCGCAGTCTCAACGTTGCACACTGTAGACAAATGCGAGCGGGTGAGAGAGACATTATTATTAGTTGACTCCGTTTTCTACAATCTACTAATGATGAGAGTGTTACACTTCGTAACACGTGATGGACTTCTGGCAAAACTCTTTCGTAAGATTGTTCACCAACCGGCGATCAGCTGGTAATCACGGCCATATTCTATGGGCATTCGATTTACGCCACCACCCAGTCATAATAAAGAATACTTTTGTTTTTATGCAAAACAGTAATACTTTACAATCAATCTATCCGTATGTAACATTTGTGGATTTTTTTTCAGAAGGTACAAGTATAGAGAATCTTACATGTAGAGAAGATAAAATATATCTCATTCATTTTGTCTCTTCAGTAGACAATATACAATATTCCTACATGATTTTCCTTGCTAACGTGGAATCAAATCATCTCATCCCAGTAACGGTAAAGAGAGAGTTACGATACCACGGATAGACTAGCTAGTGATGTACTGCATTTTCAGTAGTTGTTTTTTGTAGTGTTTGTGTGAAAATACGACGCTTTTGTCTGAAATTCGTATAGGCCGACTTGTTCTTCGTTAAAAACAAAAGTTTTGAATCACGTGAAGTGTGGACAAAACATTTGAATTGGTCATTTTGATATGTTTTCTTTAACGTTACCATCAAGACACCGATGTGTTGTTGTCCTATCCTGACATGCACTAATTCATTTGTTTCTTTGTTGTCGTCTGTTTATTTTGAGTTTGACTATATACTAGTATATAAAGGGTGGATACATGTACATTACAATGTTTTACAATGATCAAAATCATTTAGACATAGAGAGGATTATATTAACTTATCGTACTAGAAATACAGAAGGCTGAACACAATTGAAACTTATTTAACTTTAATGTAAACAACGCCAAACATAACGATGGCAACAAAACAAACGAACAAAGAATTAAACAAGTGCATGTTTAGTCATGTCTGGATTGTATTGATCGCAGGCCCTCTTTGCGATCGATAGAAGGACTGTACGTGTACTCAGTTTGATATATTGGATTTTGCAAAATGAAGTTCGGTGCACGCACAGAGACACTTGAACAACAATATATCTAATGACTACAACAACAAATTTAAATCTTTAAACGACACGAGTCATTCAGACTTTCTAAATATAGTCGAGATTAATTTTCCCTTCCTTTTTGTGTTAAATAAAGTTGCATTCGCAAAATTCACAAACATCGAACATGGGATCCGGAAAGGCCCGGGGGGGGGGGGGGATCAAGCCTCATCATTTCAGTATCATCATTATTATAATTCAAAGTATTTAAAACGCCCCCTTCTGATTGTCAATATTTCACACTACCTCATCTGGACCAAGATGAAGCAACAAACAAACAAACAAATAACAAATTTGAAATTACTAATAATAGCACATTTTTAATTAGCCTTACTGTTCACCAATTACATGTAAGCAGAGGTAGGTTTTCCACTGGGAGATGTCTCCCGTGTGTAGTTTGATGTATCTATATCAATTGACCACCATGGTATGGAGGTATGTACACTTGACAACAATATATGATATAGTATATATGTTTCACCTTTAATGACCTTATGTGCACAGCTGTGCAAATAGTTGCGGACAGCAACAAAGACGAGCGCCCTCGTAGGCCGACATTCCATACTTAAGTTTAAACGAATTTCATGTGACAGTGCGATGACATGAGTGACCAGTAACATTGTTCCAATATTTAGCATTACAATGAATTAATTTGAACAATACAATGTTAAAATATATCCCCGAAAAGCATATAATAACAGATCTACCCACAACTATTTTTCCCGCACGATCCTTTGTTTTTATTTAGCAGCCGAGAAA
This sequence comes from Glandiceps talaboti, assembly GCF_964340395.1. Taxonomy (NCBI): domain Eukaryota; kingdom Metazoa; phylum Hemichordata; class Enteropneusta; family Spengelidae; genus Glandiceps; species Glandiceps talaboti. Next base: position 19,386,294 of record NC_135563.1, on the reverse strand, counting down.
AGAAGTACAGACAACTATACAAATTTCGGACTCCTCAGCTAGATCTTTGTAACATAAACAACATGAAGTAAAACGAAATACACATCTTTCATCGACTGACATCTTAATCCAGCGGATTACTCTCGACTTACACGTTCCTACTCATCCTACGTAATCAGGCCTCTTATGGATTAAACTGTCAAGTAAATATCTTGTGTAATATATTTTAAGTGAGTTAAAGGGCCTTATTAGACGACTGAAGGGCTTTCTTGTTTATTTAATTCGATGATCAAAACGTTCCTTATTGCGAAGTAAAAATGTTGTTTATTTTATTGATTTGATTTCCGTACCAAAGACGTCCACAATGTATACCATAAAGTGCAAAAATATGAGAGTCGTTGAGTATAGATCGGACACTGCCAAAAAGCCACTCGCACCTTGGAAGTGGTTGCAAGAGAGAGAATCTGGTCTTCGAGCTCGTACAGACAAAGGCAGGGAACGTAGTGAAATTGTTGCTAAGTTATATTCTGTCATGTCACCGGTGGGGTGTATAGGTTCAACAATGCAGCCAACTGTGGAAGGACACGGATCTGTGTTTAATCTTGAATTTTCCCCCGATGGGTTAGTACTTTTTGTTTTGTTTATTTGACTTAAAAGTTACAGATGGTAACTTAAAATGTAAATATTAAATGCATAGTTTGGGTTAGTTTTGGTAGTATGGTACATTTTAAAATATTCAGATCTGTAGGACAACATACACACATTTGCTGTACGTACTATTAAAGTCATCACTTATTGCACTTTTAGTGAGCGCTAGATAGAGTAGAGAAGAGAACCTCATATGAGTTTGTTTAAGAATTTGATATTCCCTCACGATATCCAACTAAACAAGTTAGGAATATAACTTGATAATATTTGTGGTGCTTTATTTCACGCCTAAGGTTACCATTTGCAAGTTACTGAAAAAAAAATATCACTTCGAAGAAAAAGTTGTTTCTGAAGTTTTAGCAGAGCTCATAAAGACGTTCTAAAGATGCTGCTGAAAGATTCAATCTGTTTATGTTTTGGGAAATTCCTACACAGGATATTCAGTTAACTTCCTTGAAACTTGCATAACTTTTGAGTTCTAAGTTTTGCTCAACAGTAACGAAGTCCATTGTAGATTTATTCCCTGTTTATAATCATTGCAGATTTTAATTCTTATTTGCTTGTATTATACAAAGCAAACATAAATTAAGAGTTTCAATAGTTGTAGTACTGTATACAAGTAACAGGGGACAATAAAGTAAACGTAACCATGGTAGATCTATGCAGAAAGCTGTCTATGAGTGTTACCACAAAATTCCTAGAGTAGAGGCTACATGTATGTCATCAGCAAAGTAGTTTTTGGAGTGATCCAAGAAGTATTTTTGGTAGATGTGTTATGTAGACCTTAAGATTGTAATTTTGTTCATTAAATGTACATTTTAGATTATACTAATCAGTATAAAAATGTAAGCGTGATAAATTCCATTTTGTGAAAGAAATTACATTTTCACATTTTGAAGCTTATTGCATTTATGATGATGTACTGTCTTATTTTGTAGATTAAAGTAAGAAACTTTTGTAATGAATTGAACACAATTTGTCATTTCAGGAGTTACTTAGTTGCTGCATGTGAGAGGAAAAGTATCAAGGTGTGTGACCCCCTGTCTGCAGCAGAGATCACTACAGTCAATGATGCACATGACAGCTGTGTCAACTTTGTCAGGTATGCACACCTATGTTGGATATTTTCAAAATGTTGCGTCAATGTTGTCAGGTTTAAACTTCTGTAGTAAGGTAATGGACAAAAAAAGGAGGAAAAGTGATAACAACGCACAAACCACAGACAACGCTCACTTTGTTCCAATGCATCAAAACTGTTATCCTCTCGGTAAACTCCCAACCATAAGGAACTCTTAATCTTATGTATGGGTAGGTATTATATCTTTAAAATCCAGAATGCTTTACTTTTTTTATACGCCAGGTTTTTGGATCAGAGGCTGTTTGCAACATGTTCTGATGACAAAACTGTTGCATTATGGGATATAAGAAATCTAAAAAGGAAGATTCGAGTGTTGCGAGGTCATCACAGCTGGGTGAAAAATATAGAGTATTCGTCAGATACAAATTTACTGGTAACATCCGGATTTGATGGAAATATTCTATCCTGGGATATCAACAGGTGAGGAGAATAATGGCAACGTATAAGAGTAAACTAGAATGGTAACAGTTAAACCCTTTAATGACTTGGTTTCTGTAACTCTGAAATTACACTCTATATATAGGGTGTCAGGATTTAATGACTTGGTTTCTGTAACTCTGTGTAATTAGTATAGGGTGTCAGGTTAAGAGGACTACGCCCACAGCAACATTTTCAAGGGCCAACATTGGAATGTAGGAATGAAAACAATTGTCCGGCAGAGCTAGAGAAAAAGTTCACCCAGAGTAACAGTATGGTCCTATTTGATCCTCAGTGATCCATTGATAAGATAGTATGATTCCAAAATTGTGGAAACTTTGGGGTTTAGGATGTTTTTGGGACAAAAATAGTATGCATGTATGTAAACTCAAATGGATGAAATCCAAAGCAACTATTACAATGGTGATTGCGACTACAAACTAAGTAACACCCATGTTGGTAAGGGTGGTCATGCATAATTCTACATTTCTCATGACCTAACTATCCCTATATTTCGTCAACCTAATGAATTTATTTTTAAAAATGACACTCTCTACAGCAGAATTAGAAAATAATAACAATATCACTGATTGGTAAGATGGTGACTCCATGAGTACATATCTGAGTGAAAATTATCATTTATTGGTGAACTTTGATAAATATTGATAAAAAATGGTTCAAAGTTTCATTCTTACTTTAATTGTCATTTCTAAGTCATTCAGAATGTTCAAATATGATTATGAAATGAAGTATCACCAACATGTACACATACACTTCCATTTTTCTTACTTTTTTTATTTTTAACTGACCGACCAACCCATGGAAGAGAAACATATAATTAAGCACAAACACCTTAACAAAGTGGACTTTGTACAATGTACAGTCAGTTATATTAAAGTACTAACTAATTCTTTTCATTCACACAATGAGATACACATTTGAAATGTTGGCATGTTTGTGTACTGCTCTATTTACATTGCATTTAGTCCAGCCTCTTTCCCATGTCTATAGCTCAGGTATGAGATTAATTGCTTTTTCAAAATAGATTTTTAATACTATTTCTTTTTATATTTGTACAATATTTAATGTCTGTATTTAATATCTGTATTTGATATTATGATGAAGACTCATCTATGCTGATTGATAGCCACATATAAACTAAAACATTGTAAATTGTACTGCACTGAAATACTTTGGATAAATCCTAGCTTTCAACCTGAATTCTAAAGTCTTCTTCACATCTCTGAACAAGACCTGAGGACTCAGGTTGAAAGCTAGGATTTACCCAAGTATTTTGGTGCAGTACAAAGTTTGACTGCATGAAATTGACTGCATGAAAAATAAATACAAATGAAATTCCTACTCGAAGCCTCGGAGTCAAAACTTTTGTTGGCAGCAAATCCCAAATTTTAGCCAACAATTCATCAGCATTGTCAGGGGTGGACTACAAAATGAACGACAATATTTTCAAACCATTTTTGAATATATTCCTTCATATAGGTACCATGAAAATAGTTACCAGTACAAACGTCTATTCCATATGGATGGTTTGATGAGATCAAGGCTTACACCAGACAGTGGGAAAATGATAGTCTCCAACACAGCAGGATTTATTGTGATTGTTCATGACCTTGACCTTTCAACTCTTGACCTTGACCTTAGAGGCTTTGACCCAGTTGAATACTACCAACTCTTAGTTCAGAAGAAATCTGAACAGCTGGCTGATTATTGTAGTGAATATGCAGATTATTTTACAGCAAGGAAAAACCGTGTTGAGATTGTGACTGAATTTCCCGATGGGATTCAAGTATTCTGTATTTCATCATTACAAATACATCCACAAGGCTGGTGTTTACTCTCAAGATTTACAAGTGAAAATGAAGATAGAGAGGTAAGATTGGAAATCTGAAATAGTCTGTTTAATTTTGTCATGGTAACCTTAGCCATACTTGTTTTACACCTAGATCTACTTAATCTTAAAATGATATTTGTGGTTTAGTATCCAACCCAATCTCAGTTATGTAGTGGTTGACTACCCGGTAGTTGTTCAATTCGATCTGTTACCTTTGTTTTTAGCTTGTATTGTCGTTTGTTTTGTATGTTCACATTTTTGTCTTTGTTGCTGGGTGGCAACCAAGACCAAAACATTACCATGTCATACAAAGGAAACATATTTATACAATGAAGGTAATAGTGGAAAAGAGTGGACCACTACATCAGATTTTAGTCAGATTGAGTTTTGTATATAAGTGTTCAATGTTAAGGAACTGTTTCATTTGAACCAATTCTTAAAAGAGGCCCAAGGTATGAAACTACATGGAAATTCCAGCCATTTTGTACTCATTACTACAGAGTGTTATGAACTGAGCCACTTTTCAGTAATTCTTGTTCTTTTTTTTCAGTTTGCTTGCATACATGACCTGCAGGACAAGCCAAGAGTATTGACAGTGAATGAGACTGATAGTAAAGAGGAAGACAAACGACCTGAGGGTCAGAGAACTGTATCTCAAGCAAATAGACTAACTCATTATGTTGAGGAGAGTAGTGATGGAAGAGGCTATATCAAGGAACTGTGTTTCAGTCCAGATGGAAGGATCATCTGCTCTCCGTACGGCTACGGTGTACGACTTCTTGCTTTCAATCCAAAGATACAAGAACTGTGTGATTGTCATCCAGATACTCCCAAAGAATTATATGAATTGAAAACAATTATCTGTCATCGTCGTACTGTGCTTACGTGTAAATTTTCTCCTGTGCATAATTTACTTGCCACTGGATGTCAGGGTGGACGAATTGTAGTACATCAACCAACACTTTAGGTGCAGGTGGGATACAATGTTTGGTAAGGTTGGGGAAACAGGTAACAGAGGGTTGAAATCTGGTAAAACTTGCATAGCTCTCCATACTGTGTACCATAATTTTGGTGGTAACAGAGGGTTGAAGTCTGGTAAAACTTACGTAGATCTCCTTACCTTGTACCATAATTTTGGTAGGTAACCCTGGTAACAGAGGAGGGGAATCTGGTAATACTTGCATAGATTTCTATACCTTATACCATAATGTTGGTGGTAACCCTGGTAACAGAGGAGGGAAATCTGGTAAAATTTACATAGATTTCTATACCTTGTACCATAATTTTGGTGGTAACCCTGGTAACAGAGGTGGGAAATCTGGTAAAGATTGCATAGAGATCCATACTTTGTACAATAATTTAGTACATGGGAAATATACTGCCCATGACAGAAAAAAACACTGAGAATATTGTAAAATGTTTGTCAGTAACACTAAACAAAACAAACCATGGACCATTTTGCATTCAAAGATACATTCCTCACCTTCATATTGCAGTTTATTTTAGTAATACACATGCTAGACGATATACGCACAATGACAATTTCATTACACTCATTTTATAAGCTTTAATGGCGGAAATAACGTTAAGTTTATGTTTTGTTCTCTATCATGATAGAAAAGCAGGAAGTAAAACTGCATCAAATTCTTACCTTTTGTTGAGAAAATATGAACCAAGTATTATAACAGTAACATACAATAATTAAATCGTAATAAGTCAAATATGCTAACCAACAAATGACGTGATCAGTTAGATTATTATTGCTACTAAACCAGTGGTGATGAGAAATATTTTGTGATTCAGGAAAAATGAGTATACCTTATGTACAAGTCACAGTTATCCACATTCATAGAGTGTAGTTTTATCATTAGTATCCAACAGGTACAGTACAGAGGGGGGTAATAGGAATTGCTTCAATTCATCTAATGATCTGTGCTTGTATGTGTGCATGTCAAGAAATATCACTAACATATATATATATATATACAGACAGATTTTATTCAAATCTTGCACAAAGGGTATGTAGGATATGTACTGCAGAGTGTACATGCATGTCACTTTGTAGCAGCTGTATTTGTTGTCAAACATTTACCATCTGTACAATAACCAGGAACTTCAAAGAAACATCATTCAAGTGTCTACACTCATGTTATTAGATATAACCTTGAAGCGTTGCTGATTTCTGTCACAGCTTGTTTGATAATCGAGAACACAGTGAATATGATTTTGTAAGAGCTGATATTACACTTGAACCAGACATCTGCCACTCTTGACCCTAATTCATTATTCATAAAAGTCAGAAACTCTGAAACACCAGTACATGAAACCTCAATTGACATATATTTGTGTTATCAAATATCCTTCTTGTGGTATCTGGGTTGATATATTTTAATATTTTTTTTCAAAACCCAAATGTTACCATGATAGTATATGATTCATTTTATCCAGCAATGGACAGATTTATTATGTTTTAGTTGAAATAGGGTAACTTAGAGATCAGCTTTATTTACAATGCACACCTCACTACTGTCCACAATGAAATCCCAAATGTCATGTCATTTACATGGAAGACATGAAGTACTACATTTGAGAATATAATGTGAGACAGGACTACATGTAGATGGATACATGGCATCGTAGAAACCAAAGTTACATGCAAATAGTGGGGCAGACTCTGCAAGACAGGGATACATACAGCACACATGGATACATGTACACTGTGACAGACAGTGATATATGCAGCAGACAGTTACATGCATAGTGTGGCGGACAGGGATACATGCATAGTGGGGCAGATGGGTACACACATAGTGGGACAGGTAGGGATGCATGCACTATGTGAGGCAGGCAGGGATGCATGCATATTGGGGCAGACAGTGGCAGACTGGGGTATATGCACAGTGGGGCACAGAGGGGTACATGCATAGTTTGGTAGACTGGGGTACATGCACAGTGGGGCACAGAGGGGTACATGCATAGTTTGGCAGACTGGGGTACATGCATAGTTTGGAAGACTGGGGTACATGCATAGTTTGGAAGACTGGGGTACATGCATAGTTTGGTAGACTGGGGTACATGCATAGTTTGGCAGACTGGGGTATATGCATAGTTTGGAAGACTGGGGTACATGCATAGTTTGGTAGACTGGGGTACATGCATAGTTTGGCAGACTGGGGTACATGCATAGTTTGGAAGACTGGGGTACATGCATAGTTTGGAAGACTGGGGTACATGCATAGTTTGGTAGACTGGGGTACATGCATAGTTTGGCAGACTGGGGTACATGCATAGTTTGGAAGACTGGGGTACATGCATAGTTTGGTAGACTGGGGTACATGCATAGTTTGGTAGACTGGGGTACATGTATAGCTTGGCAGACTGGGGTACATGCATAGTTTGGCAGACTGGGGTACATGCATAGTTTGGCAGACTGGGGTACATGCATAGTTTGGCAGACTGGGGTACATGCATAGTTTGGTAGACTGGGGTACATGCATAGTTTGGTAGACTGGGGTACATGCATAGTTTGGAAGACTGGGGTACATGCATAGTTTGGTAGACTGGGGTACATGCATAGTTTGGAAGACTGGGGTACATGCATAGTTTGGAAGACTGGGGTACATGCATAGTTTGGTAGACTGGGGTACATGCATAGTTTGGTAGACTGGGGTACATGCATAGTTTGGAAGACTGGGGTACATGCATAGTTTGGCAGACAGGGGTACATGCATAGTTTGGAAGACTGGGGTACATGCATAGTTTGGAAGACTGGGGTACATGCATAGTTTGGTAGACTGGGGTACATGCATAGTTTGGTAGACTGGGGTACATGCATAGTTTGGAAGACTGGGGTACATGCATAGTTTGGCAGACTGGGGTACATGCATAGTTTGGCAGACTGGGGTACATGCATAGTTTGGAAGACTGGGGTACATGCATAGTTTGGTAGACTGGGGTACATGCATAGTTTGGCAGACTGGGGTACATGCATAGTTTGGTAGACTGGGGTACATGCATAGTTTGGCAGACAGGAGCAAAAGATATCACATTCATTATATGACGGATGTTTCATGGCTGTGAAAATACATGTACATAAAAAGATGCACATATGCCTTTGATGTTGATGACATTAAAAATCATCTCTTGATGTTGTTTACATAGTTGCTGGGTACAATCATAGACAGTGGACACTGTATACAGTACAATAGTTGGTTCCTTGACATGTTAGTGTATGTAATACTAAATAATGCCATCAATTCATTATATTATGCTGTATATAATATCAGGTTTGAGTTTCACCAATAGAAGGTTATATACACCAGAATAGAACCCTACATTGCCATGTGCTTTTATATATATATATATAGCAAAATTACCTCAAAATGTATGACCCCCTTAACATACTTTTTCATTTAAAAAGTGAGAATTTTCATCTTTAGCATAAGGGAAAGCCCACATATTCAGAGGAAAGAATGTTTAGATACATGCATAATCAGATAAAAAGACCAAAGATATCAGGAAAAAAATGTTTGTTGTGTTATAATCAAGCATTATATCTGGTATGAGATAACTGGAATTTGAAGTTAAACATCACTTTAGGTTTTTAGAATTCACAGTTTTCTATACAGTGTATATGTCGTGGTGACCGTGCACACCAATTTTATCATATCGGAGATTAATGTCAGAAGTTAACAATTTAAACATATATGGAAATAAATGAGAAATATAAGATGCCAAAATCATTGAAATGCCAATTTGAATTACATTATAAACTATTGTTTCCAGATTTTGTAGGTAGGTATAAATTTAATTTGATACTATGAACTCCGAGTCAATGAATATTTATTCTCAGTGATTAACTATGTATATCTCTGAGATGAAGCTATTGACAGACTTTCCTGACAGATTGAAATAATACTTAGTAACATAATTTACATGCCAACTGACTTTGCACTCCTTATTTTTATCTCATAGTTCACTACTAGCTTTCATTTACCTATCGTCACTGCCTAATGTCAAGACACTTTTGCAAAAAAAGTACATAAATGTATCAAGCATATCAAAAAGTTGTAAATGTTTTATACGGTATATGTACACCGTTAGGAATAAGAGGTGATGAGAAATCAGAAGCTATACCTGTTCATTCAAAGAGAGAATGATATTTGTCAAAAACATTTCAGATGAAAAGGAACAGTCTGTAATTTTATGAGTTTTTATGGTTATTTTTGTTTGACATTTTGATATGTTTACATTATTCCAACTACTAGAACATGCCGAATCATGTCTAGAAGGTATTAGGATATGATGTAGAAATGATAATACTGTCAGAATTAATATTTAGTTTATCAAAAAATGTGGTAAAACACTTCTATTTCAGTCACCATACCTCTTTGTTCATCACTGAGCCATCTTTACTATGCTATGTCAATACTGATTTGTGGTGAAATATGTTATGGTGTGTATTATGTTAATTGTACATTTTGCACACTGAGTTTAGCCAAAATGGGGTCATTGTCTCAGTAATAGTTTTAATTTGTATCTGTCTCAGTTTTTAAAAAATTATATAAATAAAAGTAATATCTAAAGGTATTGCGAAATCCTGACAGTCGTTTGAGAAGTGTATTTTGTATTTGGCAGATAGGATTGCCTTTATAAAATATGTTCTCAGTTAGAACAGAGGTATACGCTCAGTTCTGATTATGATGACAATTTGTAATTTGGAGAATTAATTTGGGGTAAGAGTTCTTGCAAGTGCAGGATATTTTAACAGTGTCAATGTGTTATATTTACTTGTGTTCCTATAATTTTATGTTTTAGTGTTTTATGTTTTAGTGTTTTTGTTTTTTTTAAGTTAATAGTGTTTGATGATGACACAGGGTTGTTAGTTTGAACATAGACCCTCTACTCTTGGTGGAGCGGTCTATGGCTTGAAGAACATTTATGAGGCGATAATGTAGGGGCCATAAAATATCTCTAGCAATCATGACCATGTCCATACCAAAAAACTACAGATGTAAACAAATCAAAAATTTACATATTACAAGGTTAAGAATTTCTACAGCCCATCCCAAACAACTATGAACAGCATCTTTACATTGTCTTAGGCATTATTGATGATGTGACAGCTGATGACCTCTAACCTCAAGGTCATTGATGAAATCATGACCATTTGTTTTTATGATAATAACAATACAGAACCACTGATATGAATTTATTCTTCAGTGTCATTGGCTTATTGTAATGGCATTTCCTTTTCTGTGTTTAACGAGAAATTTGTCTCAAAAATCAACAATGTAGATGTCAATATTGTGTGATGAGATATGTATGACAATAGTGTCATTTAATAATTTTGTAAAACTGCACTTACAGGAGGCACTGTGCATAATATGTAAAAGAATTAGCAGATGCATATACTCAGATTGATAAAGGAAACAATTCGTCTTCATGTATGAGGTCGAAAGAGCGCCCTCTAGTGACATGTTAAGATTTATGTAAAAGAATCTATGCATTCTTTATGTGAATAAATTATTTTATTGAAGTATCAAGATATGTATGTGAATAATTTGTGGGTTTTCTATTGTTTGATCCAGTTATTGTTTGCGTTTCTAGTCACTTTGTTTCAGCACATTGTGAAATGATTATAAAAAAAAGAATTCCACCTATGATGTCATTTTACTGGTACAGTTTATATTATTTCATTCCCATGATTCATGATACAACCGCTTGATAAAGTTTTCCTTTGTTGATTTTGACTTGCACTTTTGTATAACATTGAGAGATTTGTCTTCATAGTGTCAGATACAAACATACTGTGAATGGGTGCTCATCCAATGTATCGATAGTATACTAGTATATCACATTACAGTACTAGGCAATTTGAGGAAAAAAATTGTTGCTGTCCCTGCAACAGAAATTTGAATAACTTTGTCAAAAACCTTGATCAACTTATATAATGTGATTGAATAGGATGGAAATACTGAAAATTACGAAACGTCACGTTACATGAGTGAAAAACAAGAAACACAGACACAAATTTTAGCTTAAACAAATCTGTTTATTTATAATAGTCAGCAACATTGTAACAACAGAGTTGTCTCCATACGTATCAAAACCAAATCAGAAGTTTCAAAATCTTTGTACATTGTAGTCACAATGAAGTATGTCAGGCATGACCAAACAAACAAGTTACACAGCTAATTGTTCCAACTATGAAAACATTAACATCTTTATTACTTTCAGTGCTTCATCTCCACATCTATCATACAGAACACCTGTTTGATTCACATTGTTATCAGTATTTAAACATACAAATTATTTTGTCTGTCTGTCTGTGTGTGTGTGTGTGTGTGTGACAAGTGGGTTCTATTTATTGCTGTTTGTCATCCTATCTTGTTTTCCAGTTTAAACCTTTTCTGTCTATAAAGGGCAATATTACACCTTGACGTTCTTACACAAGCAGTCATTGGTCAGAATCGAATCACTTTGACGTTCTTACACAAGCAGTCATTGGTCAGAATCGAATCACACGATCTTCTTTAAATAGACTATTGCCTGTGTGGTGATATTGCAATATAACTGCGTGCACAGACTAATGGCTGGCACTATCACCTGCTGGATTTATTTCATTCGTTGCGAATCTCTTATGTGCATGTTTTCCAGTGCTGTGTGCTCAAGATGACAAAGTAACTACAGTGAGACACACAAGCTTGTTTCTTGCAGAAATTTGAATAAATGTAATTACAGATTAGCTGTGGGGACACTCAAGCTTCTACAAATAATGCAGGCCATGTCTGTATTTGATGCTTATCTACAAGTACAATTTCAAAACGCGTCATCAAAGGGAAACTTTTCTATCAATGATGATGAATGAAGAGTAGCTATGTGAATGACTGGACGAATGAGTGGATGGTGTAATAAAATTAATAACACATGCACTCTGGCAATATCACAATATAATGCCTGCCTTCAGGCTGGCACTCTTTACCAAAATATTGATGATGCCCAAGTCAGAGGCCTTGTGCAGGCACTAAATTGTGATATTGCCCTCACTGGCTGTGTTATTATTTAGTTATTTATTGCGGAATAAACATTAGGCATTTTAGGATAGAATTTGTTAGTGATCCATCAACTAGCCTGTCCATAGTACTGAATCTGTGACTACAATAGCTCTTGTCTACCACGAGAGTTAGAGTAGTTGCTGATCCAGCACTGGGGACAGGTTAGCCAACAGATCACTAACATTTTTTATCTTCAATATCCATTGGCTTGCTTTCACAGAATCTCAATTCTACAACTCTAGAGGGCACCGTTTATTGCTACCAGTTTTGCAACCATTTTAATGTTTAAACACAGCATAATCAATTAAACAGATGCTCTGACAATGTGAGAACTACTTCTCATTCAACACCCATGGTGCATGGTTGGACAAAAAGTGAAAATCTTCAATATTTTGGCTCCAAATGTAAATTCCTTGTTGAAATGGTGTATAACAGAATAATACAAATCAAAAATATTCAATTCACATTACTATGGCAATTGACACAGATTAATACATACAAATGGAGAAAATCTGCAGTGTTACTATGGCAACCAATACTGACTACAAACACTAAAATATTTCATCATTCTGAAATACTAAAAAAAATAACACAAATAAATCACAGTATTGATTGAAAATTTTTAACATACTGATATGCGAATTATTAAAAATCTCTCTCTATAATATAATTCCATTTTACTGTATGTACAATGGTACATGCCCTGTAGGCGGTACTCTTTTTTTATTACAAGAACAGTTACAAAGCCTGTTTTCAAACTCTTTCAAACTTCATCTTTCATTTACAATAGAAAACAAAAACAAGAACTCATAATTTCAACTGACAACACACATCTGTATGATATTAAATTTACAGTTGTACGATATCTTTTTCCCAAAAAATGTTCCACGTCAGAAGGTGGTGCTACCATGGATAGGTCATCTCTTACTACTTTTTGTTCATATTTCTTTTACTTCTGCTCAACTTTACAGCGTTTACTAAGATTTAATACCAAACAAAGCCACCTAAACATCTCAAAATATGACTTGAGCTGTCTAAACAAAGTCTAAACTGACAAAATGTTAACAAAGAGAAGATTTTATTTGCAAATGGCATAAATGTGCATAATGAAGTTACGGTAGCTAAGTGTCACATGTCAACCCACCCTACAGTACTGTGACCTCCATAGCAAGACACCTTGAAAAACAACTATCGGTTATCTATCAATCTATCAGTCATGTATTTCCTTTGCACTTAAATCTTGGAACTCAGGTCTTACAACTAACACTGCAGATACAGCAATAATTTGACACTCCAGCTCACAATAATGGTAATATTGCATCATACATAACCAACAAACTTTCAACCCACCACTATTAAGATCAATAAAACTCAATATCACTATTAAAAATTAAGAAAATTTAGAGCTACAAATGAAAATTTCTACCATGGTTCAAAATTTTAATTTATAACTGAACCAAACTAAGAGTCCATGAACATATATTCTGACAAAATTTAGATCATTGGTCCAAAACATTTGTTTACCAAATGACTTACAAAACAGAACTATGCAGGTCACTTGTACAAAATATTCAAGTAAGGATGGATATGAATATTCATTAGGAATTCCATATTTGGTATGTCATGAATATTCATTTCAGGATCTACTCATTGAACATCTATATTTGGTCAATACTGAAAACTATTCTAACTATATTTGGTAAATAACACAACATTTAGAATATATTTATGCAGTGTATAAGTACACAAAATACCTTTTACTGGCCTATCAATGAAATCATTGTCAGTACAAGTTTGTCTTTGTAATTGGGAAACCTGTCTGATGGAAAAAACCCACAACTGAGAAAGTTCTAAACCAACTGAGAAAGTTCTAAACCAGAAAGATATTGGACTGAGGTGAAATCAGCACTTTAAACTCTCATTACAAAATTGTCAACCAACATAATATAGAGTAGTCTGGAATCCATGCATATGGGGATTTTAAATTTGGGGTGTTTTTAATGGGAGAACCAACATTTCAAATATCCATCCGCATGGATTTCAGGCTAATTTGAGAAAATATATGAACATTCATACATTAGCAAAGAAATTCTATCAGCTGCCATATATTTACTTTTACACCTATGTTCCCACTCTCGCCATCTGGCAGTGTCAACAAACTTAAGTTTTGTTTCCTTTCCTCCTGTATACAATGTGTAGTTCACAATATTAACATTATCTTACACAAACAATTAGTATATACATGTGTATTTTCCAATCACAATACAAATTCTCCCCTGTAAAGCTGTTTTTTCCCCCAATTATCTGGAGCAAGTTAATATATGGATTTAAAGTTTAGCCAGGTCTCACTTTCAACAGCAAACAAAATTCGTGTTAAATATATGCATATGTAATTTTCGCTACAAAAGTAATGCTCACAGTAATGCATTTGAAAATGTAAAGTACCAAATCCTCAAACTTGTATGGAAACTGAACCTAGTACAAGCCAGGATAGTTGCCAGGGTGACAATCCAACCATCTTTGGAGGCTACTGTGTTACTGATATGTTCACAGTAATGTTAACCATAGTTAATACACACCCCATTACTACATAGATTATACTGTATACTAGTATATGGTTACATCATTGCAGTGAAATATCACATAAAATAACACTTCACATGACACTGTGACTTTCATTTGTAAATTCCACTACAAATTGTCATTGCCATGAGCCATGGTTGTATTGTTAACAGTGTTGACAGCAATATCATGGAACTATAACCTGTTATACTTCCATGTACTGATCATGTATTAAAAATGTGTCAAACTTCTCATGTTCAACATCAGTTGCAATGAGCATAGAAACTCAGTTTCAATTATAAAGTGATTTGATGCAGATGTCTTCATCATATGACAGGGTATGGTGAAGGGAGAGAACTTTCAACAATCTGATTAGGTATATACGAGTATAATTTGTCACTCCAATTATGAATATTGAGAAGACTGCAATTCAAACCAACCATCCAAAATAACAACCCCCAAACAACACTATTTCTCTGCTTCCTGCAAGTATGAAGTGGCTGAATTTTAGAGAACTAAAGTTGCTCCTTAAAATTTGTTAGCAATGATTTTGCGTTGACAACAATTTGCGGATGGATCATCTTCCTTGAAACAGAAGCCATTCTACATACAAGGTCAAGACCAAGAACTGAGATTTAAAGTTACAGAAAAATACCACAAATTAGTTGGCAAGTTCAATACAATCATTTCATTTAATATGTTAAAATCAAATTTACCAAAATACAGAAAACTGAGAAAACTCTTGCGAGCTTCAGCAATTTCCAAATAATCAAATAAGCTGTTACTTTTACGATTATGTTTCAGTTTTGTGCAAATTTCAAATGTTTGGTCTCACAAAATCAAACTTCATCTCAGCTTAGGAGAAGTGATATGTCCTCTCAAGAAATTTTTATCTCCCCTCTAGGCTCCCAAAGTTAGGTACTTCCATTCCTGTTTATTTTATTGCTTCTGTTCTTGCCTTGAATGGATTATTACAAGTTCACTTATTCTTGCAAAAGTACATTTATCTAACCAAATGTATTGTATTAAAATCAAATTTGCAGCAGAACATTTTTTGAAATACAATTGAAACAAAAGTTATTAGATCAGTTTTTTGCAAACTTATGGAAAATGAGTATGAATATTGAACAGTATTTACTTTGTAGACATAGGCCATTGGTATGCCAACAAAACCTAAACAGCACTGTATTAGATACATGTACAGTACATCTCAATAATCTCTCTGATTTGCTAGCCTGGTGTCGACACTGGCCTAGCCTGGGACTGGTGCTGGCACTAACACTTGCAATTTCTAACACATCCTGGTGAGGTGTTAGCACAGCTCTAGCCTGGTGTTAACACAGGACTGGTGCCGGCATTAACCCTTCCGGTGAGTTACTAACACACTGGTAAGGTGTTAGTACCAACCCACTGTTAGCAGAGATTTAGCCTGGTGTTAACATGGGACTGGTGCCGGCATTAACCCTTCCAGTTGCTAACACACTGGTAAGGTGTTAGTGTCAGCCAACTGTTTGCATGGGTCTAACTTGGTGTTAACACAGGATTAGTGCCGGCATTAACCCTTCCAGTTACTATAATACTAACACATACTGATAAAGTGTTAGTGTCTGCCAACTGTGGGTCTAACTTACATACTGGTGAGGTGTTAGTGCCAACCGAGTGTTAGCACTGAGCTACTCAGACACCAACCACAAAGTGATTCTTGAACTGTAACATAAACTTCAATTGACATTTTGACAAGAAAAATGGAAGAATTCAAGTATGAGATATTTGGAAGTTCTGTTCCAAATTCAGATAAATTTCACGAGGAGTATTCTTATAGTCTAAAAGGATTTCAGAGTGCAATCAAACAACTAGAATATATAAATTTAGGAGGATTTGAGTTCAAGTTTACAACTGAACCTATCAGTATTTCAGCAGATTTCCTCAACCATCTTGGTCAAGTTCATATGCTATAGATGAAAGAGGATTCTATGTCATGACTTTTTTTTTTTACATACAATGTATATTTATTTAACTTTACTATCTGACTATTAACAGAGATTTTATTTAAATAACACTCAAAGTTTTGGTTAATTGGTCCTACTGATAAACATTCGTGTTGTTCCTAACACTTCCATGTCACATACACACGGTTTAGAATTCATCATTTTTTAAGTACAAGTGGCAATTGTATATTTTGAAAGTGTTTCTACCTACTGATAATCAATCCAATATTGCCTGGTTAACTCTCCACATTTCAATATATTGCTGTTTCTTGGCCCCTGAGCCACACATCTATCATGACCAGATACTGTGAAAATCTGACTACCTCCTAGTGGCAACAGCCTGTTCACCCCTGTATAAACTGTAAGTGGTACAATCTAAACGGTTCTTTATACAGAATGTGAGGTTATTCCATTTAATGGGGTGGAGAGGGTCAAATTGATCAAGGGTTGGAGAGGGTCAAATTGACCTAGATTTGTTGGGTACTTGAGGTAATCAACAGTTGAAAAGCATAGCACTTTATATATTTGCAATTCACTACTGTTTGGCCATACACTGTTTTCTGTGCTTCTAACAAACAATTCATTGGCGAGATTTAGAAGGCTGGAAGGTATGCCATCGGTTCAGTATACCATAGGTGCCATAACAATCCTAATATTAATGTGAACATTTGCGATTAATTCTCTGTTCCTGTTATTGCATTTACCTCATATTAGAGGGTCAAAATATATACTGGTAAGAAGGCAGACTTATTCTTATCCCTTGATTAATGAATCTGTTGCATGTGGCGTGAAAGTCATGGTGTCAACAAGAAAATTGATTGATAATTATTTCTTGCCTAGGGAGTCCAATTCTATGTCAGGTAACAATAATTCCAATTACAGTATCTTAGATAGTGGAAAGTTCAATTTATTTAAAGGTATGTTTGACAAAATACGGATACCTAGATCAGCAGATATTTGAATTTAGAAATTTCAAAATGTGAATACATTTGCACACTGATAAATGTATGACCCTACCTAACACCCAACCCATCCAACCAATACACATTTTTTATAGATTGGTTTCAATAATAATTTACTGAGAATACGTTCTCAAGCTAAGACTCTTCTTCATTTTGATAAATTATGTATGGGTAGAGATATTGCCTGGACAAGTCAATTTAATGCATACACAGTATGTGACTACCACTAATGAAAACATTTCATTTCACTTGTATCTGGCCATGTTTTAAAGCAAGAGTGTGGTCAGTCTTATCTTACTGTCATATTGAACTTTCAGGTTCTGCTAATGGAGGAGTAGCTTCCCCATCTCGTATCAAATGCACCTGTTCTGCATTGATAGCATTCTGAGTGTGTGAGTCGATTCGTTCTTGAGATGTATCGCCAGAATCCACATTAATGGTTGTCTGTGATCCCATATCTACGGCTTTCTTCCATTCCTTCTGGAAGAAATCTTCAGCGCCAGTGTGTTCCTGGGAACCCATGCGTTGCTGCTCCATCTGTGTGGCTCGGCGTGCTGCTAGGTACATGCTTCTGCGAATCTTCAAGAATTGTACGTCACTTTTTATCATGACAGAGTAATCAGGTACATAGGGAGAAGTACTAGTGACACTTCCAGGATTACTGTGTGTACTGTGTATACTGCCTCTACTGGGTGCTGCATGCATACCTGGGAATCAAAAAACACAATCAAATAATTAATCCACGCTCTTATGTTATGTGTAGAAACTGATCATCAGCTAAGATTGTCAACTTGTGTCACATTTGATCCAATTTATACTTATGGTAATCAGGAAATAAGTGTGATTGAAAAAATAACACTTTGATCATTGAAACCAACAACGATAGTGAACAACTGTAGTACCGTGGCTCTTTATAGTCAACAATACAATTCAGGTTTATGAATACTGTCATAAGGAGTCTACTTACTATCTCTCCACTAACTTAACACTAACCTGGACTCCTTAGGTTGATTAGAAATATATATCTATCATGTGGTCAACATGTATCATTTTAAATTTTTCACTTTACTATCGATCATTTATGCTATAAGCAAATATCTTCTTTTCAATTCTGATTATTTTCAGACTCAGCTTCACGGACATTATGTTTTATTTTGATAATTTTAGAAAAAAGAAGTAAAAACAATTGTTTTTGACAAATGTGACACTTGGAATCTATCCTAAGAATGGTAACAAGGACATCCTAAGTAGGAAATCTACATTGCAGTGGTCTGAATACAATGTATAAGATTTTCAGAGTTACTACTAAAATTATATGCTGAAAATATCACTTTGTCTAAACTCTAATGTTGCTCTCGTTGACAACACTACATGGAGACACTTCTTTGTATATTTTTCTGTCTTCAATAAATTTTTTATAGTAAAACTTTTAAGATAACACTAACAGCTGTCTTTATCAGTTTTGTTAAAATGACAGTCCTAATACTGTCTTGTTAGAAGTGTCACTTTTCAATCAACGTTTCTTTTCTACAAGACTGTTTGATGTTAAAACCACTCTACACACAGCAGAGAGAGAACAGTTAAATGAATCTAGTTTTTGATTCACAAAGTGTAAAAGTCACAAACAACAATCACAGTGTTAGACACACCGCTATTATAAGAGTGCAAGTCTACCAAAATTTCACCAAAAGCTAACATCTATATGATAAATAAAGATTTGAGATAGAGATGTTGGCACACCAAAATACAGCTGATCGATAGAGACTATTAATCATTGCCTTTTAAAAGCAGATTACTTTCATTAGTAGCATAGTTTAGGACAGCAGGAACACAATAATACAAGTACGAAGTTGAAGAGCCCTCAATGTTGACTCACAGAGAATCTATAATTATCATTACAAATGTCTGCGTCATATACATGTCCTTTCTTTCGACTTTTTAAAAGAGTCTTTACTTGAAAAGTTGGTGACTCTCAAACTTTTTAGGTACTTGTACTTTAAATGTTGAAATAGCTGCAAACATACACGTATGACCATAGTGTAATTTGAATTGTTTTGAAAATGATGTTTGAATCAGTGAAAAGCAGCATATGGCTGTATCTGCAATAAAGAGTTGATGAACAAACAACCATACATATCAGATAGACAGACACACAGATAGTAAGTTATGCTTAGTATGACTACTTCTACTGCAAGAGAAATGCCAAGCTGATAACACAGTCAGACACCGATATTCCCTACTAAAGCACAAGTTTTGACCATGCTTCTACTCTACAAGAGACTACTGACAATATTAGGAAATGATCAAGATTTCCTTATTTGGCATTACATTCATTGCCATGCAAACTTTGAGATATCTCTCCTTCTAACTTTGAAAATTTGACACAGAAGGACGTGCAATTACTTTCTTGTAATTACTTTGTGTGAATGGACACTCACATAAGGGGCCTTATTCAACATGAAAGTCAGTATGTATACATGTGCAAAGCTCATATTTATCATCTACTTGAGGAAACAAATTGTTTCATTATTTCTATATACATTTGTGTTTATTTTTGAATGTTTATTCATTGCATATCATTTGCATACTGACAAGAAATGTTTTTGGTACTGCAGTGGTGTAAACACACACACACACACCGGTGCACGTAATCCCTGGTACATATATAATAACAGGACTTAAATACTATCTATCAAGAGACACAGTGGATATATCGGTTAATTAAACTCAAAATAAGCATACATTTATCTCTGTCAAACTGTGTATCTCAAGTTTCTATGGTAATGAATGTTAAAGGAGAATCACATAGCAGACAGTGTCAAGTCACAAGTTCACAAAATACTTACGCCTGTCATCTTTAGGTTTAGAGGCTGGTATGATACAAATAAGACAAAACACCACACATCAATGCAACATAATCATGGATTTTGCAAGGAACTACGCTATATTTCACAGTACTTACAAGCTCCTTCTACTATTCAAACTGCTGCTTTGAACTCTGTAACCTCTTTTGCTACACAAAATGGTCAAAATGAAGGGACCTACGACTATATCAAATCAAAATCTCACAAAATCAAATCAGTGAGTGACAATTTGGAAGGGCGACTTTCTTTAATGTAGAATGCATGTCGTGGACGAATTGCCCTGAAAATCAAAAGTTCTTCAATTCTCTACAAATTTTGTCATATGAAAGCTTGTACTAATTGTTTCTGTACTTTCAGAAATAATAAAAGAAATGTTTATGAATATGCTCATAGTCATATATGAAGGACTGGAATTTTTTGAAGTTGTTGGCAGACACCCCCTCCCCAGTGCTAAGGCTAGACTATTTGCAACTAACAACAATTTGAAACATTGTTAAAGAAAGTAACCCATTGATGTTTATCTACGAAATGATATACCATTTCCCATAATGCACCATCCAAGATGGCAGTTTTCAAGGCACACATACATGAATCTTAAATACCTAGTACAAGATTTGAATTTTTAAATGTGCAAATTCAAACTACTGACTCACCTGACCCAAGTAATGCTTGCTGGCCAAAGTAGGCAAATGATCCCTGTTCAAATGTGAGTTGTTCTTTGCCTACACACACCTCCACTTTACCAGACAGAATCAGAATGAAGTAATCAACAGCCTTGCCCTTTGTGTACAGATACAGTGTTGGTCGGTACTTGACAATTTTGTCAGGGTTCTTCAAGTCATCAATTCGGACTTCTTTCACAATGTCTTGGGTCAGTAGACGACGTAGTATACTCTCTGATATGAGATCTGGCTTGAATGGTTCAGTCACTGCACAGAAATACAAAGACAATTTGTTTACACTTGGCAGTAAAGAACATATGGAGTGTTGCCAGCCTGGAACAGTGAGTTCCATCAAAGGATCCGAAAACTCCACTACGGTCACTGAAAACATCAGTTATGTAGACTGTATGCTCTGCCAATCAACACTGACACAACTTTTGATGTGTACTATTTTAGAGTAAATTGTTGCATAAAATCCTCAAATGCTAAGCATTTATGAATAATATTCAGTATATCTCAAATGCTTCATTTCTGTCAAATAAAACGTTTCGCAGGGTTTCATGTTTCATGTCATGAGGACAGATATCATCAATGGTTTCGTCAATGCTAGTCAACAGACCACAAATTAGTTGAGTCTTGAACACCATCATCTAGACTGTCTGTTTTGTCACCTCAGACTGACACATCTTTTGATGTATTCTGTTTTAGAGTAAATTGTAGCATAAAACCCTAATGCAAAGCTTTATAATGAGGACTGTGTGTCTCAAATACCCAAATGCTAAGCAAACATGAAAACCATTTTTCAACTTGATCCAAATTGATGGATATCAGTACAGAGCAGCTCCACACATTGATGAGAGCACAAAACCCCATACAATGAAATCATGTCACATGACATCCCAACACAACCAAACTATCTGTCAGATCATCCCTTTGGTTTGAACTTTCTCCTAGTATGATATCAATGTTTAAAACAGTTCAATGATAACATATGAACCTAGGGTGAATGCAATAACACAATGTCTTTGTAACATTATCTAAATCATGTATCTCCTGATAACCTCATTTTTCTGTTTTCAATTGTTTAACGGACACTTGCCATGTTAAAGTCACACTATCCAGGTTAGGTAAAGCCATTAGTTATCATTTATCCCTACAGTAATGGAATAGTGTTATAGATACTGTCATATATAGTTTAATGGAAAATTTGAATCTAATTTTATCCATTCTGACACACTTTTAAAGACTAAATTATCAATTCTATTCATAAACATACCTTCATACTTACTCAGTTTGTTACAGTTTGATGAACTGCCTACTTAATTTATCCTTGACATTTTCTTATTTATCAAAATGTGGAGAAGAGCATATGAAATGGTTGAGATTTTTTTTTCAAATACATTTTTTTTTCTGATAGCATGCCTTCAGAAATTTTGTAGGTAGGTTGTTTTTTGTTGCAATAATATTTTGTGATTTGGCAAGAGGACAGTGAGCAATGACATATAACATTTACACTAACACTGCCTGATATAAAACAAATGAAACATGTACAGGAATTACTTCAGAATATCACAGATGTGATGAAGGATTACAAGACTAGAAAATGTTCGCCCGATGTCATTTTACCTTTTCGAATGTAAAAAATATTTAAGGTAGTCTTAAATTAGGGCCAGTTGGGTTATTGGAGCCGCACCACTATCAAATGGTATAATTTTGAACATTATTTTTTTCTAAAATTTTTTAGACACCAATATTTGAATCCCATATTTTTGGATTACTACATTATCATAGCCTTAGTCTTTTGTTCAGTATCAAATTTTATACCATAACCACTCTTCCAGACAACCGTTTTCCTGCTCAATATTGAAACCTTATCTAACATTTGCCTTCAATCATTTTTGTTTTACAGGGAGATTAGTTTTATTAATCTACTTCACATTCAAAACCTGGTGAGAGAGCTAAATCTGTAGCTCATATAACATCTTAATTACATTGTCATAATGGATTTCCTGTTCATGAAAATTTGCAAACTAATAACAATCATAGCGGCAAACAGACAGTTTGAAAATGCATGTTGACCTAAACTGGTGAAATGTCCTTTGCAAGTAATTAGACCGCTCGATTGTGATGCAAGAACTAATTACATCATGTACTCCTATAGTTTAGTACCATGCCAATATCTTGATCATAACCTGTCAGTTGATGTACGAATTACAGTTCTAGACAGCAAGCACAGGTGTTGTAAAGATGTTGTCAAGACAACGCAAGATAATTACAAAACTACCTAGTGATAACACTATCTGATTACATGATTATTTAGTTATATATTGGTCATTACACATGTTTACTCTTATCATCATCAACCACTAGTACATACTACATAAAAGATTTCTTTTCATTCATATTTGTATTTTAGGAAATTTAGCTTATTAAATGATAGTTATGCAGTGAATCTGTTTTATGTTCAACCTTTATCGCATCTAAGGTTATTTCTGCATGAACTGATATGGAAAGCATGGTAACCTTTAAAAGTAATGTGTATGGTTGCCATGACAACTGGTTTGTAGCTTGTCTGAAAAGGTCTCCTTGATTCTCAAACTACATAGAGATACTCTATGAAGAAACTTATCAACTAGCTGAATTTAATAGCGGTTCTTTCTTTATTGTTTCTTTTGTTTGTTAATACTATTTTGTACAAAATGGTTTGTATAAATGTGAATGTCACAGTCTCCTTTATGTTGAGTGATTAGATGGGACATAAAGTTAATATAGCAACTGATTTTATCTTAATAGATCTTTTTCCTTTACTACATGTCTACATGGTTCTGTTCAATGAGGTCAAAGGTTAGAATGGTTCAACATTTGCTTATTGTACATAGAACACACCCTCGCAAACCACTGCCTCTTTTATGGCACCGTCGAAACTTGTCTTGTTATTTCAATGTGTAGCGGAAGAAATAACAGCTCTGGTTTGCAGGAATGATAGCACATTAACGATATTAGAAAATATATTCTGTTAGTACAGATTTCTGGTTGTCTATATACAATGATTTTGTCACAGGGTACAAAACTAATAGTGCAAAATAAATGGTACATTGATGCTAAAAGTAAAATGACAAAATTTTCCATTCTTTTATTCCTTATCTAGTTTGTGCTTTTCATATTTCGTGGGAAAAAGACTTATTTTAAATTCAACTTTTAACTTTTACAATATTTGTATTTGTATGAGCTCCTGTTTTTCTGTATTGACTTTATTAAAACATTTATTTTCAGTTACTATCTGAATGAATACTACATTATATAATTATTTGTAATTTGCATATGAATTTGCATATGAATGAATTTGCATATGAATAAGTAGGTGTGAATAATCAAATTTTAATTTGATTGTACATAGCTAAGGCAATAAAGGTGTAAGATATGTAACAACATTTAACAGCCTAGAATCGAGTCATGTGTGGATTTTGCTCTTACTTTTCCCCTACCACGCTTGGCATTTTGCTAACGACATAATATTGTTTTAATGAAGCCATGGCCTGAAAACAGGAAGAAGTTCTTGTTGGTTTTCAATTCTTCCAATTGTGAGACGACATCATAGTGTCATCATGTGATTAGATCTAACTTAGAGGGTTGAGCTATATGATGTAAACGTGACTGCCATATTCAATGCCACTGTGGAATATCGTAATTTTATTTTAGGTTTGAATATATGACTGTTATAATGAAATGCCAGATGTGGAAGGGGAAAAGTGAGAGCAAAATCCTTAACAACCGGATTCAAGGCTAATGTAACAACAGCATAAAGGGAGATTACAGCACTCTGTTAAAACTTGATATATCATTCCTTAGTTTCATCTCTGAGGTTCTTGGAATCAATTGTCATGTTTAAAACTACCTTGAAATATTCAGACATGACATTTTTGTCTGCAGCAATGTTCAGCTGATCAACTTATCATATAACATTGTTAGATGTCACAACACTTCATACATTATGTTCAACTTGTTATAAATCTCCTTCTAAAGAGGAAACAGTATGGTTTCCTGAGTTATTTTCATCCAGGGTTTTCCCTTCCTTTTTATGTACTAACCAGACAAACTTCAGATTCATATCACACGGCATGATAGAGGCAGCAAATCATGATCCACTAAACGGAAACTATGCAGTCATTCACTTCTGTTTGTGAATTAAAATCTTGTCATCTATTTGTGAAAATTCCTAATTTTTTAGTTATAATACATCTATCAAATGCTTTTGATAAGGCTTGGGAACATTACCCAGGTAACAAAAAGAAGAAATATCATTACATTTTCTGGTTTTCTATACAAGTAATCAACTGTGGAAAAATCCATATTAAGTGCCTGGAGCGCTTGAGTAAATTTGACCTATTTGCACCCCTTTAACAACAAAAACACAAACACGTCTTCCAGCAGTACACTGTCAACTAGAAGAATGCATATGAAATTTAACCCATGTCCATTTTAAACCTGTTTTGCTCAACTTACAGCTATTTGTGTACAAACAAATATCCTCCTGATAGAGAGGAATAATATCAATAATTTTAATATTGATATCAGCAAATTTGTTAGTAATCTCACATACAAAATTGTTTGTGTTTGTTGATATTCATGCCACAAATCTCGCTTGGACAAGGAGTTATAATTTCACTGCTATATTTTAGCTATGAAACATGAATACTGGTCAATAGGTCTACATGTAAGTGTTTCACAGCCTGAGTTTATATATATATATATGTACTGTTTTCTACTCAACTACACTCAGATGAAAATATCTACAGAAAAGCCTTGATTAAAGTAGCTTATACAATATTAATATCAATGCATGTCTCCAATGACAATGGTACAACAATCATATGGTATTGTTAGCACAGTTGATGGGTTTTCTTCAACGTTTTAGAGTAAAAATACTAAAATACACCATTAAATTGTAAATGTATTAGGCTTGACTACCCGGTTTGCACTCTGTCAATAGCAAGTGAGTGATGATAATGTGAAAGTATACTTTGATACTTAGAATACTTTAGGTAGTAACAATCATCTCAAAGAAATGTCCAAACCCAGCTTGTGAGGTTAAGTGAGGTTACTTTTTAAATCATTGATATAGACAAAACAGGATTATACATTTAGTAACTAGTAAGATTGGCCCATCTATCACTAACATGACATTGTGTGCATTGCAGTATGTCCTAATTGATATTCTCCAAGTGGATGGTTCGCAATGGATGTATTGCACACGTTTCAAAGTATTAATGGCTTTTATAGATTTCTACAGAGGCTGGTGGGGATAACATGAGGATAGCACTCACATAACCTATATTTAAATCACCATGGCGTTAATGTGTTTACTTCGAAGCATATATCATCACATAATACTTTGCTTTTTTTGTTGCACCGTGGCTTATTTCCACATGACACAATTTACATATGGCATGAATATGGCATGAAGCAGTTCATTTTTTTTTACTAGGCTTTTATATTCTTGCCATCATGGAAATGAAAAGGGACAATTTTTCTAGTTTTTGCAGGGATCACACTCAAAATAAGGGAAACTAGAGTAGAGTTTACCTGCTTCATAGCCATCATTCTGAGCTAGAGTATAATGATTACTTGATATATGCTGGTATGTATACATGTATTTTATGGCTAATAATATCTATCATTCAATTACATAGAACTGTACTGTGTTTACAACAAAGGTTGCACTCAGATTATTGATTTACATATAATGTGAATTATTACATCCTATGCCCTCAGTGGCAGAAAGGATAATATATTACTTAGGAAATTAAGAAAGTGAAATACCATCTCGTACAACTATGTGTTTGTGATAACTCATAAAAGTAACTTACCTGTATACAGAAACTGGAACACTGCTAATGTTAGCTGAGGAGACATCTTAGGTCTGGCAATCTCTTGTGGCGGCTGGAATATGGAGAAATCACGTACAGCATTTTTCTGTAGTAGTTTCTTACTCTTGTTGTCCACTATCACAGAGAAAAAAAAGATTTATTGAAATGACAATATTAACAGGATAAAATATGACATTTCTGTGGTTCTTATAATCTGATTCTACTAGGCTTGCCCTATATAATTGAAACAAGTTTTCACGAAATTTGTGGGGAAAACACAAAATATCGTAAAACATTGAGACGGACAATTTTGTGACAATGACTTGATGCTATACCTTGTGTACTTCATTGCATTATACTACATAACAGTCTTCTGCATTACACTTTACTGAAATACACAGCACTATATCATACCACACTAGAATACAGTGCAGTACAGTACAGTACAGTACAATACAGCTCAGTACAGCTCAGTACAGTACAGTGCAGTGCAGCACAGTGCAGTACAGTATAGTACAGTACAGTACAGTACAGTACAGTACAGAGCAGTGCAGCGCAGCACAGCACAACACAACACAGCACAGCACAGCACAGCACAGCACAGCACAGTACAGTGCAATGCACTTGCACCATCATATTGCTAGTCTTTATAGCTTTACTTACTGTAGATGTCAGTTTCATCCACAATTTCTGATTTGATGATTTCTTCTATGACGTCTTCCAATGTTACAATACCGAGAACTTCATAGAATGGGTCACCATCACCTTCATTATTTACACGATTTACAAAGGCCATGTGACACTGACCTAAAAACGGACAAGAACAACATGATAAAGTCACAAAATATGAACACTTAGTGTTTGTAGATATTGCTTTGTATTATAAATCTCCCTGAACAATGTATGGAATAACTTCTGTTCTGCATATTTATAGCTTCTCTACAGGCTACCTGTAGCTTTGAATTGGCAGATATCTTCATGGACAGATTTGAAGCCACGGATAGGTTCTAGACTAATTTATTGCAAGTTGTGAAAGTTTTCTGTTTGAAGCTTAAACTACCCTTTCAGACTCTGCTACACTTGACAAGAAAGTAACATAATATAATGATGGATTTTTTAATATCTGTTTATTTCTAAACCCAAGTTATCGTGTGTGTTATCTTCATACATACATGTAATCAACCAATGTAATTATGTCAGGGAGGATTCATAGTTTGTATATCAAAACATTTACCGAGGTTTGAATACATGAGGTGGCTGAAATATTTATTGGTATTTACAAAAATATGCCTGAGGGTAAATATTCACATGATTTGTCATAGCATGTTTTGTATTATATTGATGAAACTAGAGTTTATTATTATGTGCATCATTTTGACAAATCAAATTATAGCTATTTCATATTATATATGTATCATTATCCAGTTAGATAAACAGTATCATTTATACTGTTGTCTAAATAAATGCTGATATTGATAAAGCACATAAAAATTATGCATTACAACATTTCGCTATCATCCCAAACTGGTATGTCTTGATAAAAACAATGTTTTGGACATGAGGCACAATTCAAAATATTTACATTACAAAAATAGATTACATCATTTTGCACAATTGTGTATCTTTAATTGTCAGGAATTTACAAGGGGTGGCACCTTCCATTCTACTATTACATCACATCAACATGGAGGTAAATGCTTCAAATATCTGTGGGTTATTTGAAGACACATGATGTACACACGTAGGTGACATTTAAGGGTTAATGACATGAATGGCCGTTATGTCACCCATACCAATGACTCCACAATAAATCTATAGTCAGCCAGTACTTCTAAGTTTTTCAAGAACCCTTGTACTTTTAGGGGTAGTCACTACATCATTTACACCAGTGAACACATGGTGAAACTGAAACTTAAAAGTTCGTAAACTCAATAATCCGACAATTATTATGGGACACTGTATATGAATGTTCTAAGATGATATGACAGTAAACAACACATTTTTATACTAAATGTCATCAGTGATTTTACATCCAGTAATGAGTGTCTTTAGTCAGGCAGTCAGTATGTCACCAGTGGCTCTCTGTAGACTTAGCTAAGTGATCTAGAAATGCCTCATTGGTATGCAATGTTTAACGATGACCTCCCTTGACTACATTTCATATTGCTCAGTACTTCCTGTCACTACATGTTATTATGACATGACTATCACATGTAGCTGACACATTATATAGACTGTACCTCCTACTGTCAACAATTATTTTTACTTTCTAAATTCTAAAATACCCATTGAGTTTCATGAGGATATCATATTATTTGTCAAATGATTTTTTAATTTAGTGATAATCTTACATCAGATTTCTTGTATTTTTCTTAAGTTGGTTAAAATCCATTTTCATGCTCTATACTTGTCAAACCTTAGTATTGTCATAGCTAGTCTGGATGCCAAAGTGGTAATGATACTGTATAGGGACTAGACTAGTATGTCATAGCAGTCACTTGTGCACTAAGGAACAGTTCTGTGTTACAGATTATACCGTTAAATTTTGTCAATACAGGTGTTAACATTGTACATTTGAGTGTTTTTTGTTGTTGTGAGGTTCACTGGGTACACTTAGATCAGTTGTTGTTGTACTAACGACTGACTGAACAAACAAACGAACGAACGGACAGACGGTCAAACAAATGAACAAACAAACACGAACAAATGAACGAATGAACAAATGAACAGACGGATGGACAAATGAACGAACTAGCTAGTGATCTAACTAAGTAACTAACTTACTAACTAACTAACTAACTAAACTAACTGACCTAGTTACTCTCTAATTGTATGTTTATCCTCATTAAAATATTGATTGATTGACTAATACAGTATATTTGA
Source organism: Glandiceps talaboti (assembly GCF_964340395.1). Classification (NCBI taxonomy): domain Eukaryota; kingdom Metazoa; phylum Hemichordata; class Enteropneusta; family Spengelidae; genus Glandiceps; species Glandiceps talaboti. The sequence goes on along the minus strand of NC_135563.1, from coordinate 19,356,415 downwards.
AGGCTTATGATACATAAAACAACAGAAAAATGAAATATTGGCAGCTAAATTGATTGATCAGTAGAGATATAAACAATTTCATTGCTTTTAATCAGGTGACATTAACAACTACACTAGTACTACAAGACACATGTTTGTGTGAACATTTTTGAACTTTAAAATTTTGAAGAAAAAAACATATGACACAGACACAGACCCAGAAAGACAGACACCATTACAATGGACTACTACTACAGGTGTACAAAGACACACATCACATGTCTGAGTTGTTTAGGTCACTGTGTTAAAATTCAAGTCACCATTGGATCGACCTACAAACCAATCGCATTGTATGATCTGATTATCAGACTGAGTAACAGAGTCACCTAGTTTCATATCATTGAGATGTTATCTTGCTATGTAGACTGTAACCATACCAACTGTTTAATTCACTATTCTCAGAAAACTAATTCTGACGCAAACAGATTTGGAAGTCATAAAGTATCTACTGGGTACTATATACAATTTTTCATTTTCATAAATTAATTCACTGTATCTTAATTTATAAAAATCCTATATCATAATTTTCAGTGGAAATATAATTAGCTGCAGTAGACTCTCTTTGTTGGCACAATGCCAGTCTTTCACTCAGGGTAAGGGCAATTTCTCATTCTGGAAAAGTGCAAGTATTAAAATAGTATTCATCTTTTTGAGGGATGAGGTGGGGTCATTTTTGCTGCATTTTAAAAGGTTCATGCAGTATCCTACATATTGAAGTATATTATGTATGAGTATAATGTCATTTACTAGCCAAACCTGGCAGTGGTACCAAGACATTAGTTAAGAGGCTACCCGTGGATTTGAATCGCAAGAGCTCGTTTCACCCCCTTTAGCTCAATGAGAAATCATAGCCAAAAGGCAAAATTTGTCTATGCATATGAGTAAACCCCAATGATGTACTTGTATAAGTAGCACACTGAGATGACAAATGTCATGAATGTACTGTATTTAAACATTATGTAACAGTCCCTGAACATTATGTAACTATCCCCCAATAGATAAAAACTAACTAAATGACCATGAAGGTGACTTCCTTTGAATTTGAAATTTCATCTCAGCAGTTCATTGCGCAAGACATGAGAAGAGAATCAAAGACACAGATAGTCTCTAGACTACAAAGGCATAAGAAATGATTCAATGACATAATTTTGTACACATACAAAATGTATACTAAAATGTCAAAGAACCTCTATAGTGCTAACAATGCAAGATTTTTAATGTCATGGTAGTCGCGTCTCTAGTCTATCTGCTAGACCTCGGATGTTCTTCCGATAGAATACGACATACGCCCGAACATCGCTATCGAGGATGGAACATCCAAGTTCGGGCAAGCCCTCACTGTGAACTTCGTTCGCTTATAGTATCGAAAGAAAGCCCGAACGTCTAGCAGCAAGACTATCACGTCTCAAGCTGCCATTAAACCATGCACAAGCCAGGTTGAAAAAAAATGGATATATACTCTGGTTGCTCTACGTCATGACACCAAATGCCTATGTGTTAGAGACTATGTCACAACAACACGTGTCTACGTCACTGGTTTTAATGTGTTTGAAATATGAGTCAACTTATTCAAAACTGCCATTATTTTCTCCCAGAATTTTCTTTGATATTACTGGCGCTGGTATAATTATGTTAACTTATTCTCCAATATCTTTCTTCACTAAGCTGGAAAATACTCCTAGACCTAAGGATTTTGTCACTGCTCATCTAATGACTCTTATTGACAAAGGTCCCTTAGGTCCCTTGAAAAGAATAACATCTCATTATACTAGAACTGTTTAATTAAGATATATGTCCTGCTTTTAGTATTTTTGGCCAAGCAATGAAGCTTATTAACTTGAGCTTGCAGCACTTTAATTAGGGTAATTAGGAAAAAGACATCGAATATAACACTGCTCAGTGATACATCCAAGATAATACGTACGTACATACATACATACATACATACATACATACATACATACATACATACATACATACATACATACATACATACATACATACATACATACATACATACATACATACATACATACATACATACATACATACATACATACATACATACATACATACATACATACATACATACATACATACATATATATATATATGTATATGTATACACTCAAGCCTGATCATAGCGAAAAACTAAAGCATTTACTGATTGAATGATATTTGTTATGGGTCCAGCTATATATATTCAAAATATATCATACCACCATAGTCCTAAGCCTAAATTATCTGATTTCCCCCACATACCTTACCATCATAGTCCAAAACCCAAATTTCACTGAATGTGCTGATAACAATGTAAATAGCCAATCTGCCACTTTCTGTTACTAGGGTACTGAAATATTTGACAAAATACTAACGTACTGATGACAAAGATAAGGCTGATTTATTCTTTCAAATGTACAAATGCCAAACTAATCTGATTTTTAAATTACTGGTCTTTTTTTTTTGTAATTTCATAAAAATTATCAACTTTTAGTTCTATCATTTAATTTCAGAAATGACAATTTTTTGGTAGCGTTACCATGGTAACAACTTTGTATAGCTTGTACAGTATTGTATAGTCATTTGTATAAAAACAAATATCTCATGTATCTCATCTTTTCCAAAACCTGAGTCAGTCTATCCTAACATGTCAATATGAAAATCAACTTATTAAGTTGTACATTTCAGATTGAAATCAGACTAACCTTGATGAGTTAAATGATATAATTTTTAAATATAATAAAGCATGACTATGGATATTCCCAAAAAAGAGACAAATAACCTAAATTGTCTCTGGAGTTACCAACACACGTATCAATTACATTGGTATTTGGTATTAGATACTGAGGTATCCTGCAAAGCTAAACTGTTTCTAAACGACTCCCCTGAGGCCACCCTTTGATCATAATTTAATTGACATGTTTGAGGTACCTGAACTCACAGGTTATGACAGACAGTAATATCTACTTTACAATGCTACTTCAGTACTACACAGTACTAGATAAGGAGAATGGGTTCCTCCTAATGGCCACTGGATTGCTATGTTTTGTCATAAGATCAGCTGGTACAATTATACTTATTACTTGTTCTATATATTCCTGACTAACCTTTCAAGTGAGGATAGTGCATCTTAAAGAAGTGTGTTCCCAGGGGACTATTTCAGCACAGAGATGGTTTAATATATGAAAATACGACTAGTTTATCTACATAATCATAATCTACCAACTAAAATGAAATGTTATGTACTTGACTTATCCAAAGAGGAAATACTTACAAGTACATGTAAGTGTCAGGAACCTATGACTATGTCCTAATGTCAATGAGGACAGCATGGTTCAAGGCTAACATGTAAAATAACACAATATCCACCATTTGAATGCTAATATAGAGATTTCAAACCAGTACAGGTGTATCCCCTACTGTGCTACATGTATCCAGGCCCTTAGTCAGTCTACACCTTTTTTTTTTTTTTTTTTTTTTTTTTTTTACAAAGTACTGTATTGTAAAATACATACAACATATGGTTATCTTTTGAAAAACAACATAACATATATATAAAATTATAATTGTTCACAACAGGGTATACAAGTATCTTACTACAATGCATAGGCTGGTATAGTTTGCAGTGAAAAAAATCTATCCAGCTTTCCTTTACTGAGATTTCCAAATAAAATTGTATTTGCTTTCTCATCAAAATTAGTTGGATTCTACCAAAGTAATTGCATGTTTCTAAATTCCATTACAAGATTTAACCTTACATGCACAATTTGCATGTAGATATGTTTAGCTGAATCTTCACAACAATACTCTAAATTTAGTAAAATTTGAATACAATATAAGTGTGGTCTTGAACAGGTACAATACTATTTCCATTACAATAACCTTGGCTATTGTCATGGTCATGCATGTTTTATTTCAACTTGTTTGAACAAGGAAAACAGTGCAGCACAGTACAGTACAGTACGGTATGTATACAGTAAATGTAGTGTACAGTACAGTACAGTACAGGGTAGTGATATACATGTATGCTGTTAATTTTCTCTTCTTAAATTTGTGGTCTAAATAGTTTTATCTTTGCCATTATGTATCACCTTATATTTTCAATATTTTTGAGTAAGTTATTTTCGGATCACTTCTGTTCAATTCAGATACTTAAGATCTGCGATGGCAGAACTGAGATAAATTATGTCGGAATGTATTAAGTTATGTATGTATGTCACTATGATTAAATACATGTACAGGTACCCAAGTATCTATTTCCGAGTGTTTCAACATGTTCAAGATACATTGCATCAAAGGCACTTGAATCAATCTGTATGATATTTTTTTTTTAAATATAGTAAATAAGATATTTACTATACATGTACATTAAAAAAAAATCATACAGATTGATTCGAGTGCCTGTGCATCACACCATCTCTTCTCAGTTAGAGGTTATTCATGACTTCAAATCTCTTCTTAGTATATTTGTATTTCTAGTTTAATGAGGTGCTGAGATGAATTTTCTAATTCAAACAAAGCAACCACACAGTCACTAACGTCATTATTAGAATTCTGCTAAATAATAAGTTAGTATTTATTGAGGGTGGTTATGTAATGTCCAAATATTATACATTTGTCATATAAGGGCACTACCTAAACATTGTTTGCATCATTCTTACCATTGGAGGTCTACTCATTTGCAGTGTTGGTTCATGATTTCTCATTGCCCTAGATCTTTGAAGTTGTAGGGGGTGAAGAGAGATCTTCAAAGGCATGGATAGCCTCTTGACTACATCCTTCAAGGATGGAAAAGATAAGGACCTAAAGCAGAATTTATGTTTTGGACTTACTGAAATTCACATGATGAGCAGTGTCTTCACATGAATTAAAAGATGAGTGACGTGATATTCACATAACAATAATATATGACATACAATGTTATACAATCGCGGGTGTATGTGTATGTGTGTGTGTGTGTGTGTGTGTGGTGGGGGGGGGGCACAACCCTGTAATGTTTCTATGTGACCTAAAAATTCATATCATATAGATATCTAATTTCTTTTACAATTAATACAATCCATAATAATTTTAGAGAAATAAATCTGAACTATCCTGTATATTGCTTGTAAATAAATACATTTTATATCAACATGATGATATATGTGTGTGTGTGTGTGTGTGTGTGTATATATATATATATATATATATATATATATATATATATATATATATATATACATATATATATATATATATATATATATATATATACATATATATACATATACATACATACATACATACATACATACATACATACATACATACATACATACATACATACACACACACACACACACACACACACACACTATGCAGTTTCATTTGAACATTTATATTCAACAATAAACACATATATAGAATTGGCCTGGATTCAGTACTATCCTGTTTTACATATGGTAGAACAGAACAGCATGCTTTCCGGTCTAGTGTAGAATATATGTATATTAACCTTTCCATGACACAAACATTACTTGTAGTATCTAGCACCTATGACATTCTCTGAGTCAGTTTGCTATGTGATACCAGGTTGTAATGCGTGTAGATACTTTACCTTTTTTGAATTCCTCCAACATGATATCTAATGTAGTGTCTTCAAAGACAAAGTTGATAGGATGGTTGTAGAATTTACAGACAGTCTTCAACGGTGTGCAATCATCAGGGTCCACAAATGCTAAATCTTTCACAAATAGTAAAGCGACAATATTCGAGCGTTCACCCGAGTATACCGGGATACGCGTGAAACCTTTACTCATTATCTCTGACATAGTGTTGAAGTCTAGCACAGCGTTGTACTCAATCATGAAGCAATCTTCAAGGGGTGTCATCACTTCTGACACAGCCTTTGATTTCAATTCCAAAGCACCTGAAATAATGTCCATTTCTCCCCTCTCAAAATCTGAATATTGTGAAGTCACTCGCAATAACTCAATTAAACGTTCTTTATTGTACACAGTGCCAATTTCTTGGCCAAGTATTAGGTCTAGGAGTTTACTAATAGGAAGGGATAAGGGACACGTTATTAACATGAAAAATTTGGTCAGGATAACTGTTTTGGCCCCGACAGCAAGCCCATGACGTGAACAGATCGACTGAGGAACAATTTCACCAAATATAACAATAGCTATTGTCGAACCAATAACCGCTATAAGGCCTGAGGATAATGCGCCCAATAAAATTGCAATGGTACTGTTCACCATGACATTGCCAAGCAGGAGAGAGCAGAGCAGGTAATTACCGTGTTTTCGGATTGGAGATATCTTTTTGGCGTAACTTTTCTCCTTCGGAGAACCACAATTTTGTACAATTTTCAATTCTGTTGGATCAAGAGCCATTAAACCCAAGTTAAGACCACTAAACAGACCAGATAAACACAGTAAAATGGCCAGCATAATGATATTGGCCCACAATGGTATCAGGGGTTCGACGGGTTCTTCGCACTTGATCGAGTTCCAGGGTTCCATCCCCATATAAATCCATGAACTGTCCTCTGTATCATCTTTGAGGCAAATGGCATAGATGTTCTTCTCATATGGCACTGGTAACATTACTTCGACAACAGCAGTCATAGGATCGCCCGAAACGGTGAGTGAGAAAACATCCGTGTGGTGAAAGTTGTCGCAATCCGCGCCTCTCGTAACGTTATCCTGTGTCGTAAACGTCAACAATGTCCGGGAACTGAAATCCTCGCCTATGAGTCGTAATAAATACAGTTTTCTGGCAATCAATGTGATTCTTCCGCCTTCTACTGACACTTCCCCTTCTTCCACACGTACAGAGTACAACTCTGCTTCGCTCGAAGACAAATTCAAAGCCTGTAAATTGCATATTGCAACCGCCAAAAGGAGCAGCCGAAGTAAACATGTCAGACTTTCCGCCATGTTGGGTAAACCTGCTTGACAGTCACGTGACTAACGTTGCGAAAGTAGGTGACTCATATATCATGTATGCGATATGCGCGCTCCATTATGTGGGCTCAACTTGAACTCACGATGACAATCTAAATATTCATACAAGATATTCGTACATATGCCCTGTACATATGTTTTATGTTGCTAGCGAGTAAGAGTTATTCAGACAACTAACGTAAATGTTGAGTTGAAAGAAATGTATGAAGTCACGAACAATTTGTCCCGACTTGAAGACCATCGCGAGAGGCCTAAAACTTGCATGTTAATACTAATAGCATAGGCTCTAATTCCCCGTCCGTTTGTGTTGTATTTTATAGATGTTTCAGCATTGAAAAACATTTTTTCTAGGTTATCTTAACTTAAAAATGTGTGACGAAGGCCGAAAACACCCACTGAACAAATGGCAGTATCCGTAAAAGATAATAGTTGGCATATAAAGGTCGATCATCAAGGTAAGTTGATTCCGCGGAACAATCTCGGAGAAACCGCGTGTCGGCCTATCCGACAATTTATGTCTGATCTAGACTGAAAACTTCATTTTTTTGCGCGCGCGCTTTATACTTCATGATATTTTTGAGAGGACATTTTATTCACATCTTGCCAGCATCGACAAAGAAAATGCTTTCTGCCTTACGGAAAAGTCGTTTACTCATGTATGTATCTACTCATGTGTCGGGTAGTTAGTTAGTTAGTTTGTGTTTGTTTGTTTGTTTTTACTTGTTTGTGTTTTGTTTGTTTACTTGTTTGTTTATATTTGTAAACAAAACTAACTGATTTCCAGATGTGACCATGTGGGGGGGGGGTTGTGTTTGTTCGTTGGTTTGGTGTTGTTTACTCATGTATGTATCTACTCTTGTGTCGGGTAGTTTGTTTGTGTTTGTTTGTTTGTTTATTTGTTTGTTTACTTGTTTATTTCTTTGGTTTTTACTTGTTTGTGTTTTGTTTGTTTGTTTACTTGTTTGTTTATATTTGTAAACAAAACTAACTGAGTCTGAGCTCCCTGTGATGGAACATCCGAGCAAGCCCTCACTGCGAACTTCGTTCGCTTATATTATCGAAAGAAAGCCCGAACGTCTAGCAGCAAGACTAGCACACACCTAAAAAAATTGATAACCTATAATAATATTGATGCCAGACGATAGCTAATTTTCAAGCCAATATATAAACACAAACACACAACATTCACATAACCCATTAATGCATGTACATATGTACATATACACACAGACACATAAGTACCTATAACATACATAGAAATTGATACACATGCACACACACACACACACACACACACACACACACACACATGCATACATACATAGTTAGTTAGTTATTTTATTCACTGTACTTTTTAAATGTAGATACACAAAACCCAAAGCAATGGTATAGCTAACATAAGGTTAACACATTAAAATAAGTCAATAAGTACCGGTACAGAGGGTCAACCAAAGGCAGATGGCATATAATTATATTACATGTAACAGTTCAGATCTGGAGTCAAAAACACTGAAAATTTAAACACTTCGGATTTATGACAGTGTGTATGGACATTTTCATAAATAGATGGGGACAAGCTATAACAAGCAGTTTGAGATTATCTTTGGTCATAGATTTTAAGAATGTCTGATGAGATTTTGACCATGGCAACAATAAACATACATACATACATACATACATACATACATACATACATACATACATACAGTCATATACAATACATACATACATACATACATACATACATACATACATACATACATACATATACAATACATACATACATACATACATACATACATACATACATACATACATACATACATACATACATACATACATACATACAGAAGAACAGCTGCCAAACCAAATCTTATGACAGCTACAAAGGGACTTCATAAAAAACAAAGTGTTATACAATGTTTATTTTATTCCACATGGTCATTGACAGTAGAATCTTCCATTTGTATATATTAATTTGATAGCAAACAATGAATTTACTGCTGGAAAACCATGTATGTCAAGTAAGCTAAGCTGTTGTCAGTGGAATACACGGTTCCAAATGATCAAATAGAGCCACAGAATGGAGATTAGGATTAAAGTTATCTGTACTTTCAGAATTATCTATATCACACCACTGCAACAGAAATATGTACTATACCAAACCATCCCTTCACCAGTATACACAAGCCCCAAATCAGGTGCAAACTTTATTCAGTATGCCTGAAACCCAACTCAGGGACATTCCACTCTCAACTCCATTTGATTTGGGAAACCTGATGAGAAGTGGAAATTTGATTAAACATGACTAGATTTCCATACACTGTACCACAATTTGGGTTGGTTAACAGTCTACAGAATACAGTAGTTGATTTACCTGCTTATTACGTACATGTATAACAAAAACACCATTAGCGTATCTCTTGCCTGGTGATATCTCTATCCATTAAGGTTGCTAGTTAGAATGAAAGATATGTTTATATTTGCAGATCAATGTACAAGGCAGTGATGAATAAATGTCAACTGATGATAGAAAACAGATGCACAGTTGTGATTGCAAAGAATAAATTAGGGATAGACCAGGAATATAGGTCACCCCTCTACTTGACTCACACACGTAGTGGTCACCATTAGTGGATACTGTTCTGCACTTGTCCAATGTACAATATATCAAGAATTGTAGGACACAGATAAAGTTCAGGAGTAATTCTTTTTATTCCTCTAATAATAATAATGTTGGTTTTTATATAGCGCTTTCCCACTTTGTACTTAAAGCGCTTTACAATTATTACCCCTGTCACGGATCTATAGTGGCACAACAGCCCTTTATACTTCAACTCCCTGGGGAGCATACAATCGATTGCAGCCTTTATAAGTGCATAGGGTTAAAGTATTCACATTGCAACCTCTATCCTACCAGGTCCTTAATCATACAGCTGAGTGGACTGAGGCACAGTCATGGTTTAAATCTTGCTAAAGGACTCTAGCCATTCAAAGAAAAAACGGCAGCGGTGGGGTTTGAACCTGCCACCTCTATCTCCATAATCTGATAAAATTTATGTTCAAGTATTCAAGAATTCAGTGATTTTCCCATTTCCAATAATCATGTGATTCCGACTATAATATCTGTTGTCATCATCACTTGAACTCCTTACTTTAATAACTGTATATATCAGAATTCCTAAATAGTTGAATTGTGCAAGCTATCATTATCCAACCACAAATTGACCAATCATGGAGTTCCTTTCACATGATTCATCATGTCACATGATTTGCCAACATGGCTGTCTTTAACATCAAAATTTAAATTTAAAGAAGTTGAATATTTCTTCTTCATAAAGACACTGACACACCTGATGCAAAAATCATCCAGTGCTATTTGGGCAATATTTGAGCATCACAGAATCAACTAGTTATGGACATTGCCATTTCTAAAACTAGTAGATCCAATGCACCCAATTTGGGCATTGAGTTGTCGATAACAGCTAATCAGGATAAATGTTTGGGGCATACGAACATATACATCCATCAAAATAAGGAATTCAAGGGACAAGAACAAACGTTTCTGTAATTGGCATCCCTTGTTTATTCAATATGTGTATCTCCATGGTTTGATAAAATTCAGCTTCAAGTGTTTTCATCCATCCTTAAATCTCCATAATTTGATACAGTTATCATCACCACATGAAGCCAATAATCCACTTTCTGTTGGATTCCATACAACAGAATTTACATCATCATCATGAGCCTTTTTCAAAGTCACTGCCAAGTCAAATGATGGCTGATTACGCCGATCATTTACAGTTATGTCTTCTTTGAATATGCAAATTCCATCATCACCTGATGCTGTTGCTATGATACCTGTTAAGTGACACCTGAGAGCAAAGAAGATGATGAAATAAGTTATCAAAATAAGGAGATTTCTTCTTCCGAGAAAGTTAATGATTACAATCGGTATTTTGCTAATATTTACAACACCAGTAGCAGAGACAAGGAATTAATTATTTAATTACACTTTCCAGAAAAATCATGATGATAATAATCTTAGATATAAATGATGACGAGACTTGACATCATGCATAGCTAAAAACTCCCTGTATTGATTTAAGTTTTTGCTAAAGGTGATTTTCATTTCTAGCCGGTGTCATCATTAAGATAAGTAACAAACATATATTGTGCCCTGGGTTCTTTGCTTTTAGGGTTATTTTAAAAACATTTGTAAAAGCAGGAGTACAAATGGTAGAAGTTTTCACAACTATAGACAACATCAAGACTTACCATGCAATATCATAGATGGGTCTCTCATGATAACCTTGTATTGTACATACACATTTCCATGTTGAACATCCATTGGATGTAGGAACCCCTAAAATTAGAACGATTGGAAAAAAGAAGGAATATCATTCCTAAGGAATCTGGACTTTTATTTGAGATTCATTTACTTTAAATCAGACAAACTGATACAATCATGTTTGAACTGCTTTGACTATACTCTCTTACTGAAATCTGAAGTGAAAGCAATTTTTCAACAAAATTAGACAAACACACAATGCTCTGATTCTGTGACATTGTAATTCTACAAAAACAATATTTGACATAACTTCATCTGAATCCTCATCCTAATCCTAATCCTGGGAATTTAGTCAACAGTCAATGTTTTAAAAGCAAGAGTAAAGCATGTAGTCTTTCTTCAATCTGACCAACAACTTCTTGTATATGATCATAACATGTATCGGATGAATTGAAACATAGCAATTATTTTAAACTTGCTGTTCTAAAGTGACAATATTTCACTATCTACTAAACTTCTTGCAGACAACAGCAGTTTGAATTTCACAAATCTGTGTCAAGTTTCAGACTTGTAAAATACAAAGAACTTACCTTCTTGGTTACCAGGCTGGTATTCCTGCCACACCTTTACAGTTTTATCAGCACTGCACGATGCAAGTCTTTCTCCAGTTTTATCAAAACTCAAACTCCAAACTATTGAATCATGACCTTTCATCGTAGCAAAACAACTCCAGTCATCTTCCTCTTCATGTAAAAGATTTATGATGTCATCATAACCAGCTGATGCTAAAACCTAGATAAAAATAAAATACCAAAACATGATGAATGAGTATTAGGATATCTTGGAAAAGAAGACTTTCTAGGAAAGTAAAATTTTTCACTTACATGTTAAACAGAAAGATATGTACTGACCCTTTTCTTTTTGTGACTAAAGTTTACCTGTAGTCAGTAAGTTATGCCATGTAAGGGCGCCCTCACACATGGGCCAACCAACCCATTTGCAGGAGCATGGCCATTGAGAGCAGTGCAGCACAATGTATATTACTGTCTAATAACAACTGTGTTTTACTGACTAAATTTGGATGGGGATTTATCAATCCTTCTTTTTCATGGTCACCAGTATACAATAAGTTGATTCTTTCTTTTTTCCTTTCATGTGTAAAAATGTATCTGTTCATGATTGCATCTCTGTACTGTAATTGAGTGTTTTGGAACTACACAAGTACTTCAGAAGTTCAGATTTTGTATTTTGTCTAAATAATTTGACAACTGTGTATTTACAGGGGATGTACATTACTACTCAGCGACCTCTAATCTAAATTAGTCTTTTTTGTCTATTTTTTCTGTGTTTTTGTGATTTTTTTTTTAGTGTATGAGCTGGTTCTCGAAATAAATCATTATTATTATTATTATTATTATTATTATTATTATTATTATTATTATTATTATTATTATAATCCCCTTTCTTGGTATTCTGTACTGATTTATCATTATAATGTTGTTATTTATTTAAATTTCTAAATAGACAAATATTGAACATTATATACCCAAAATTTAAATATTAAAATGACAAGATACTGCTACAGTCATATTCATAAATTGAAAATATAGTAAATCTTATGTATGCATACCTATTGCTAAACTTAGGTGGTCAATGTACATCATCTCTATCAGAGTACGCTTTGTTTATTCATCACAGATTCCAATAGGAAACTTGCAATCCAGACTGAGCATGCTCAGACACAAAGGACAATGAGATTTTCTGTGGTTACTGTAATACCTAATCTGGAGCTACTGATAAAATAAATCTCGAACAGTGCTCAGGGTGACTATGAATTGATCAAATGTGGTTAAAAACAATGTAACATTATTGTTTACATTACTATTTGATTTGTATTTATCATCACATTTCCCATGATGCAACATTCAACATGGCAGGTTTGCAAGTTCCCTATCAAAGTTATGGTTCAAGGCACTGTATCACTGTATCACTGATCCCTCTCACACTGAAGTACCTAATGTTTTAGAAAAGACACTGCGTACCTCTTTAGAAGGATGCCACACAACACTTTTGACATCTTGAGTGTGTATTTCATGTTGAACACTTGCACATTCATAGTCTTCATCATCATGGTCCACTGAAAAGTTAAAACAGAATTTGTCATAAATACAGGGTATAATTTTGATCAATTCTCACTACCCCACTGTCAGGTAGTACCTGTACAATGTAGTTACATGTTTAAAACAGAGTATGAATACTTGGTATAATCGCTTGTAACAATGTCAGCTCAGAAACTTAGCTATCTTGCTTGACAATGTCAGCCAGTTGAGTCAGTACGTCAAGTCAGATAGCCAAGTTTCTGGGCTATACTGTCAAGCCAGTATGACAAGTCAGATAGCCAAGTCTCTGGGCTATACTGTCAAACCAGTATGTCAAGTCAGATAGCCAAGTTTCTGGGCTATACTGTCAAACCAGTATGTCAAGTCAGATAGCCAAATCTCTGGACTATACTGTCAAACCAGTATGTCAAGTCAGATAGCCATGTTTCTGGGCTATACTGTCAAGCCAGTATGTCAAGTCAGATAGCCAAGTCTCTGGGCTATACTGTCAAGCCAGTATGTCAAGTCAGATAGCCAAGTCTCTGGGCTATACTGTCAAACCAGTATGTCAAGTCAGATAGCCATGTTTCTGGGCTATACTGTCAAGCCAGTATGTCAAGTCAGATAGCCAAGTCTCTGGGCTATACTGTCAAACCAGTATGTCAAGTCAGATAGCCAAATCTCTGGACTATACTGTCAAACCAGTATGTCAAGTCAGATAGCCATGTTTCTGGGCTATACTGTCAAGCCAGTATGTCAAGTCAGATAGCCAAGTTTCTGGGCTATACTGTCAAGCCAGTATGTCAAGTCAGATAGCCAAGTTTCTGGGCTATACTGTCAAACCAGTATGTCAAGTCAGATAGCCAAATCTCTGGACTATACTGTCAAACCAGTATGTCAAGTCAGATAGCCATGTTTCTGGGCTATACTGTCAAGCCAGTATGTCAAGTCAGATAGCCAAGTCTCTGGGCTATACTGTCAAGCCAGTATGTCAAGTCAGATAGCCAAGTCTCTGGGCTATACTGTCAAACCAGTATGTCAAGTCAGATAGCCAAGTCTCTGGGCTATACTGTCAAGCCAGTATGTCAAGTCAGATAGCCAAGTCTCTGGGCTATACTGTCAAACCAGTATGTCAAGTCAGATAGTCAAGTCTCTGGGCTATACTGTCAAACCAGTATGTCAAGTCAGATAGCCAAATCTCTGGACTATACTGTCAAGCCAGTATATCAAGTCAGATAGCCAAGTCTCTGGGCTATACTGTCAAGCCAGTATGTCAAGTCAGATAGCCAAGTCTCTGGGCTATACTGTCAAACCAGTATGTCAAGTCAGATAGCCAAGTCTCTGGACTATACTGTCAAGCCAGTATATCAAGTCAGATAGCCAAGTCTCTGGACTATACTGTCAAGCCAGTATATCAAGTCAGATAGCCAAGTCTCTGGGCTATACTGTCAAGCCAGTATATCAAGTCAGATAGCCAAGTCTCTGGGCTATACTGTCAAGCCAGTATGTTAAGTCAGATACAAGTAGGTAAGTCTCCGACTACAAACAATAATGATGTATATTTAAGTAATTTGTCAATGAGTACTGTTTGTGTCTACTGTACTTACTATGGTAATAATACTAAACAAGCAACTCTTTGCTGTCAGAATAAGATAACCCCTTTTGTAATTATCATGCTACTTTCGGAAAACTAGTGTCCTGATGATTAGGAGCAACATACTATAAAATAAATCATTCACTTTTCTCATTTGAATTTTACAAGATTTTCAACTCCCCTCACCCTGTGTTTTGCTTTTAATTTAATGATATGCCAGCATTTTTATCAAACGTAGTCTTCACTTATTGTTATTTCATGTCATTTGCATAATTGTTACAACTACTGGAGCTCAAATAACCAGGTTATTTACATTGTTTACATATAAGAAACAACTTACCTTCCCACACCCACACAGTTTTATCTCGACCACATGTAGCAAGCAGAGATCCTGAAGCTGACCAACTCACAGACTTGACTTCAGTTTCATGTCCCTCTAATGTTGCAGTACATTCAAATTCACCACTTGCTTTGCTCCAAATACATGTGGTGCCATCAAAGCTGCAAGATGCCAGGAAATTACCACAAGGTGACCAAGCCACTGACCTTATTGAACGTTGATGGCCCTCTGCTAAAATTGTCTTACAAACCCAATTAGAACCTGTGGAAAGTAAAGGGTACATGTATGATTAGCTGTAATAATTGTAGCCTTTGCTGTGATTTTGAGGGTTTTTTCTTTGGTTTTTGTGCTTTTCTTATTCCGATGTTTAACTGGAAGCAAACGCTACAATTCCTGCTGGGCAAACTCAAATAGACGAGATCATGTTGAAAATGTGAGTGAGATGTCAGCATACTATCCACACAACTTTGTGAATCAGATCTGAATTGCTTCCATTTAATTGTGTTTACATTACAGGAATTGTAGCATTTGCTTCAAGTTAAACATCAGAATGAAAAAAAAACCCACAAAAACAGAACAAAAAAATCCTCAAAATCACAGCAAATGCTACAATTATTGCAGCTACATGTATGATGTACATATGGTAGTGCAAAGATAATAATAATCATAATAATGATTAATTTCGAGAACCAGCTCATACACTTCAAAAATTTCACAAAAACATACAGAAAAAAAAGGTAACAAACAAACAAACCAACCAACAGCAAGTGGTAATGTGGTAATGTAATGCTACCCATTTTGTGGTCTATTTATATTGACGTTGATGCTTTGATGGATCCTTACTCAGAGCATGGATGTAAGGGAGATAGTCACATAGCATCACACTGACCACACTATTAAATGTACATCCTTGGATGGATTCAGTGAGAGGTCCCACTTTGCAATACGCAAGATCTAGATCTACAAATCCTATGTTACATAACATTCATTGATATTCTTCAGGGTCCTTGCTATTTGTTTGGTCAAAGTCATTTATAGAGATCATATGCACAGCTGTAAGCTCACTTACCCTCCTTGCCCCAAATTCGTATTGTTTTGTCCCCTCCGCCACTACATGATGCGAGCAATGTACCCTTTGGGTTCCACGCAACCTGCCAAACGCGATCTTGGTGACCAAGTAATGTTGCTTCTTGCTCTAGTTTACAAGCCATTTTTCAAAATTTAAGAATTTCGGGTGAATCAATAAAATCGCTGAAATATTAAGACTAGTAATCCGCGACAGGAACTTGTGCACTTGGAGGACGGACGGGTTATTATGTACAGAAAGTTGGTGTGTGCACGTTCCTGGGGGCTGCCATTTTGATCTGATTTAAGCTAGTAGTACCAGTTTCGTTTATTTATCTATTTTGATTTATCCTTCATAAGTCAAATTTTGAAGAATTTAAGTCATAAAAATAAATTTATAATTTATTGTATTTTATTCATATAGAAACAATTAGTGAGTTATGTAATATTAAGTGTAAATGCACTCGAATAAAGCAACTCGAACATACGCAATTTGATCAGGCATTCTGCCGTGCCAGCGCCCTCAAAGTTTAGTATGGTTATTGCATATCATCAGTCCATACAATATCGGGAGATGTCGAGCCGTGGATAATAAAATAAATACGCTCTCCAAGTAGTTCAAAGTGACATTTTCTCAGCAAATAAATAAGATAAATAAATAAGTAAATTCACTTTTAAACTTATTAAGTAATACAAGCATTATAACAGCTCGTCTACTTTTTTGCAAAAAGGACTATTTCGGTAGGCCCGAAGGCCATCAAATCGTTTATAGCTCACTTTACATTTGTAATTGTAACACCTGGCTTTAGTGTAGCAAGTGATGCGCCAGAAAGTGGAATACAACGACAATTTGATTAAAACCTGATGTAGGAATACGGCTCAATTCCTTTTACAGGTAGTATTTACCCCTTTTCATTCGTCACAGTATGTTGTTGTTGTTGTTGTTGTTGTTGTTGTTGTTGTTGTTGTTGTTGTTGTTGTTGTTGTCTTTTTGATTTTGTAGTTCTGGGTGTGATCTTTTTATCAGATTGAATACTATGAATACCTTTTCAATATGCAGCCATAATTACACCCAAACACGTAACAACTCATCTCGTGCCCCTTGAACATAGTGTAGCTGGTGTCTACCAAACTTGAATGAGACTTTGCAACAGTTATAATATTATTGCTTGCCTTCCTGTACACATCACCAATTGTTTATCGTCTTGAAACGACACCACCACGCATCGATGCGACAAATGGAACGCCAAATGACTGTTTCTGAAACTTGGCTCGCGCAGGATTTCTGCTTGTTAGGCCAAGTCACTGTAGTGGTAGCTGTTGTGGTACCCAGTTTCTAAAACACGAGTGTGTTATTCAGAAATTAGCTAGACTTAATTACATGTCAAGACTTCATTCTTACTTGATTATATGGTATCACATTTAAGTCTCAAGTCTGGCTTTTAACTAAAACGTGTATTTGAGCTAGTACCAGTGATAACCAGAAAAGTTGCAAGATGTTACATGTGGACGTGGCATTACATGTAAATGTCCTGGGTCATTGCATAGGCTTGGAATGTATCAAAGCTAGCTAGGGTCAAATCAAGGACAGTGGTAATTGGTATGGTGATTTCTGTGGCATACAATGACGTCACTGGCAGATTTACTTCCCTTAAAAAGTTTAGTAGAACGAACCACGTTAACGTTGTTCTTTGCTCGAGATTTGAAGTGTCACAGAGTTCCTGAAACTCACTCTACGATATAGAGAGGTATGAATTATTCAACTATCTTTAATAATCTGGTAACAGCTAACCGGGTATCCGTCTGACTTTTATCCACAGACAAGAAACTTCCTTGTCCGTACCGTATTTGAATATGTAAAGACACAGACAATGAAATACATTCCTTGCCTGAGCTAACGGATATATATTCCTAATTATATTACAGGCGAGGTTAGTTGGGACAGGATTCTGACATTGTCAAATTATCCTTCCTTTCTCCGGAGAAAGGAAGAGGGGTTATTAGAATCGGGCTACTAAACCAAGGGGAACAATCGAGTTCATGAAAATGTGTATCCTTCGCATTCAAATGCAAATACTCTATCTGTACCACGGAAGTATCACGCACCTCCATTTCTATACATACATACTGGGCATTACTTCCTTGTCTGTGACCATAGCTATTTCGGTCAAATTTCCGACTCCAACTATACTAATAGTATATCTTAGTATATATCACAAGTGCAACGTTATAGAAGTACTAGTGTGTTGTGTCATATTTCAACAGGGAGAGGGTCATGTTTTACAGAAAGGGAATTGAGGGAGGACTACTTTTTAGTATGACGGAATCGGGGGAGGGTAATATTTTATGCAACAGCCCGGGTGTGTATGACCCCCCCTGTAATTACTGAAGCTCCCTAATACTAGTAATAAGGTTTATCCTAGTGTTTACATTTTAAACATATTTTCAAAGCACAGGGTTTACCTCTAGTTGACCTCTGGGTGAAAACCTAGCACCTAACCAATCACATTTCTCTATTCAGAGGATGTCCAAAGATGGCCCTGGTCATAATGTAGCTCTAAGGGGTGACAACAACACAGTCATAATAACTGGTTCCTTAGCAGAAATATCGATAGGGGAAAGTGGTAAGTCAGAGACTTATGTTCTAGTACTTATTCATTTATTGTTATCTCAGCTCAGTCAAAAAGGAAATTAAAAAACCGACACAATCATTGAACGACAACACAAAAGCCTTAATATTTACATTTGAGTCTTCTAGTAGTAAGGGGTAGACCATTTGATATCCGGGGGGGGGAGGGGGCCCCTGGAAGATTGGTGGAGGGTCATTATTTTTTTCCCACCTGCTTGCCTGTGAATTATTTTTTTTCTCCTTCGCCTATGCTGGCAACTTTTTTTTCTTTCCTTCTTTGAGATATCCGAATTTATTTTACATCAATGTTGAACACCTACTTTTGTTGCCACAATTTTCTGTTTGGTTTTCGCACATGGTAATACAGAGAGTAAAACGATGCTGTTCTATCACACAGATTATATTTAGAAAACTACATATTTCAATACATGTTTGATTTTCAATTAAATAAACATCATTGACAGTTTTTATGCCATGGCCATGGTATGATGACACACTGAAATTGCAAATGGGAAACTTGATTGGTGAGCTCAAACATTCAGACAGACCGGTCAGTTTCTCCAGCCTGGGGGGCATTTGGCATCTTTTTTTCCCGAAATCTTCCAAACCCCCCCCCCCAGGATATCAAATGGTCCACCCCTAATACAGTTCTTACTGGGTCAAAACTTACCACATACGAGACTTTGGTAGCTATGCTAGGAGTAGCATTTCAAAATGCGTGAGAAGTGTCTGAATTGTTAGTTTAATAGTGATTTTACTGGTAGACCAGCCGATCATTATATTTACAATGGAATGTGGTTCTTGAATTTTCATTGTATATGTTGTAATAGAAGGACAATGTAATGCCACACTGTGTATATAGACGAAATATGCAACTTTTCAGAACAACTGATTTGAACGCAAGCAAACGCGTGTGAAGACAGTGACACACCTGATGGTATATTCCTTTTCTTATAGCTTATCTTTACCTTTTGTTATATTTTTTGTTTGTGTAGCAAAGCAGAGAAAACAGCCATCTACATCAGGAGCCTGTCAAACAGCCAACGAGGAAGGTAAATACAGAAAATATGAAATATGCACCACACTAGTATAAGCTTAGTAACTTGTAAAAGTCATCTTGAAGTCATTTATTGTTTCTTGTGCCTGACTTGAGACCGTCAATTTTGGTGTACATATAGCTAGGAAAATGAGGTGAGTAGTGTTTAAGACTAGTTGTCCATGCACCACGTGTGACAGAAAAAATAATTTAAGCCTGAATTATCAGATAGATACACCATAATACTTTGCGAGTACAGATGTTGTCTAGCCTCGGAGTCGGTATAAGGCTAGATCGTACGGTGGCCCACATGTACGGTGGCCCATAGAGAACACAGGAACAATAAATTTGTGGAATAAATAATTTATTTTTGAGAGCGAAATATTTAATACAAGGATAAACTTTGCTTTCATAGGACAAGACTCAAAAATCTATTATTTATTTCACAAATCTAGTGTTCCTGTAGCTGTGTCTCACATGGGCTACCGTAAAATAATGCCAGGATGTTCTCTTCATATTTCTTGAAAGACATCCACTGGTGTGTTTGACATTCGTCCTCCTTCCATACCTTAGAACTTGAAGATGCTGCTGTTGAAATTTGTCAAGAGACTCTTAAAGAGCTGTACAGAGACAAGATGAGCTGGGTTGAGCCTGTACCTTGGTGTGATGCAGGATTCCAGATACAGCTGGCTGATGTATACACACAGCTAGAACTTATCGAGAGGTCTAGGAGGGGAGTAGTGAGTGTAGGGGCAAATTTTCGTGACAGCTTATCTTCTCCTAGGCCACCACATCGCATACTAGTAGAGGGGGAGGCAGGCATGGGTAAGAGTACCTTCTGCAGGAAAATTTCATTAGATTGGGCACTAGGATCTGAGCCTGTACTACAGAAGTATAAGTTGTTATTTGCTTTAGAATTAAGACAAATAACTACCAGTGGTATGTTATTAGATTGTATATTCGACCAACTGCTCACAGACGATTTAGGGATTAACAGGCAGCATTTAGAAAATTACATTAAGAACAATCAAGAGAACATATTAATACTTCTGGATGGTGCAGATGAATTAAAAGACTCCTTGAAAGATGATGTGTTTAGATTAATAAGAAGTAAAGTGTTACCTAAAGCTACCATAGTTGTGACCACTCGGCCAATAGGACGGCCAGATCTGATTAAATTTGTGGACCAACACTACATCATCAAGGGGTTTTCTCAGGAAAGTATAGCGGTATATGTTCACAAGTTTTTCCAGTATGATGCCTCAAAAGCTGAGTCATTGATTGAGAAGATAAGAAATGAGGAAACTATCGAAAACTTGGCAATGAACCCCCTTCTTGCTGTATTGTTGTGTGTACTATGGGAGGATAACAGTAACTATTTGCCGAATAGACTCTGTGATTTGAATAATCAGCTCGTATGGTGCATCTTTAAAAGATATTGTGCGAAACACAATATTTCTCTTCAATCTCAGAAACATTTCCCACAAAAATACAAAGAATATTTCATGAAATTAGGGGAAATGGCGTACGAAGGATTGAAAGAAATGAAGGTAAGGTTTGATGTAGACGATTTGCTGAAATATGATATCCCTAAAGAACTCCTTAACATGGGATTTCTTAATCAAGAGTATAGCGGTGCTCGCATACAGAATGTCAAATTCTGGGTGTTTTTGCATAAAAGTTTCCAAGAATTCATAGCTGCCTATTATTTGCATGAAAGTGGACAGAGTGGGGATGAAGCAACAATAAGGCAACTGATAGAAAACAAAGACCTCCACATGGTTTGTTTGTATATATGTGGTCTTCTAAAGAAACTGGGGACAGTGGTCTTTGAAGTTTTCTATGACATTCTAAAACAGACGACAACATATGACATACAGCACTTCTCGTTTCTGGTAGAGTTGGCAATCGCTTGTCTCAATGAGTCAGATGCTAGTGACATTGGTGTGAAATATATCGCGTCGGCGGTGATCCGTAAAAACGCTCTAAATATTTACCGACCACACTGTACGCCACAGTTTATGCGAGGCCTTACAATGCTCCTGAACCACTATTCTGAAATGGGTGATATTGATGACAAGGTTAAGCTGACGTCACTGCAACTCATTTACACCGTCTCTGCATATTACGTAGCTCATGATGAGTTTTTCAATGCTTTGGCAAAGTGTAAACATCTACAGCGTCTTCGTTTGTTGATTTATGATTCCTTTGCCGGGCATTTGATGAATATGCTCAAGAAAAACCGCGCAGTGAATTATTTGGGGCTTGTAGTGGTACACAGACTTAGTGTACGCAGTGCCATATCTTCTTTCTATGACGAAATCGCTGATATCTCAAACATAGAATACCTTACTCTTTCTCTGTACGATAAAACACAATATGATAATATTGACAAGTTTCACAAAGAACAAGGAGAGACAATACAAAACGGATTCAAAATCAGTGACAACCTCCGATGTTTATCTCTGTTTGGGTCTTACCGAACCGAAGTTTTGTTCGTTGAAGTTGCAGATCAAATCATTCAAAGTCACCTTAGATCATTCAGTACTATATTCACATCAAACGGAATGTTGACAGAGAGACGTAATTGCTTAGCTAATATCCTTGCAAAGAACAAAACAATTACTAAGCTGATTTTTAATTCCGAAGTGTGTCACGATGGGGGCGACCAACCCTCATTTACGACTCAAACCTCGCATGGATTGCAGAGCAAAAAAGTTATCTATGCACAGGTATCAACGACGGAAAGCAATATGGCGTCTAACGAGTTTCACAACGCAGTGAGACAGAGTAACCATTTGAAATACGTTTGCATTATGCATTGGGGGAGTGATCAAGATCTTGAAGCATTTTTCAAATGTTTATCGAAAAATCTGAGTATTGAGTTCCTGGTCATGTTTGTTGGATCATGGCCAATTGAAATAGCCACTACAGTGTTGAGAATGATCGGGGAAAACCGGTCTTTAAAGGTCTTTGCAATTATAAGTGAGAATGAAGTTCTCGTCCATGAAGCAAATCTTGTTCCAAGCACATACCGCTCATGTGAGATAGGAACGGTTGTTCCAAATACGGAAGAACCACTACTTCTTGCTCCTGGCTTTTCGAACTGGGACCAATGGGAAGGGTGGTTCCGAGACATCACAACCTTCGAAAGCCAATCGAAGTCCCCTTCAGAAAAAGAAGTCGAAAATTTCGCTAAAAGTCAACTTCTTTTTAAAGTTCTGCCTCCCTTGAAGGAGTTGGGATATCATATTAAGGCGTGGTGTTGTAACCATGAGCAACAACCATAATAGTGACGTATTCGGCAAATTGATACTTTGAACCGGGAGTGGGGGTGGGGGTGGGGGTGGGGGTGGGGGTGGTAGGAACATAAAGACTGAAGTTTCGCATTGACAGGAAAACTTAGGATGTGCTCTCATGCTTATTTTTGTACATCATAATCACAGGTTTTTACATGATGAATGGAAGGAAATATATTTATGTGAGCTTATACAAGACGACCAAAGATTCAAAATTTATCAAATTTTGAATCTTTGGTCTCGTAAAAGCCGAGTATTGCAAATAGTCTATAGACTTACAAATTTTAGTAGTTACTATGAAGATTACTGTTTACTAGTATCTGAAAATGACTTCATCGAGACATTTCAAAGTATTATGAGATTTGCTCAGAACACAGATATCATGCTGTTCTTTTTTCAGCAGATATTGACGTCATTATACGATTTTATTTTCTAGATAGATCTTTCTTTACGTCGACTCCTTTATTGAGAATTTGTGTTATTTTTGTGTAAACATTTAAATCGCTAAGATAATATAAGAAAGAAGAGTACAACTTGATATATTGATGGTTTTTATTTAAAAAGATGATAACTCAGACTTTCCAGAAGTGTTTCCATGACATGAAAATGAAATTAGCCATTCAAGTTTTGTCTCAATATTATGACACTACATAAGAAATGGTAAACTCCACCACAAATTTGTATTACTTATGTCGTCTCGAAAGGTTGACACTCTCAGAAATCTTAGTAGATTTATATTTTATGCTACCAAACTTAGAAAAGATGCTACAATAAACTCAGAGATTCAAAGGGCCTGATAAATTTGATATTTTCTGGTGATCCGTTCATTTTTGTATATTTAAGGTTTGTATTTTTTGGCCGGTGGCCAACAATACTGAATAAACGATTGATTGAAATGGTAAACTCCTATCCTTGTACACAGAGAACCTTGCACATCATAACACTAGGATCTAGGATGTGGGTACATCCTACTAGATCGTGGGTACATCCTAGTGCTAGGAAGAAGAGCACAGCCATGTACCAACTGTGTGCCTCACAGTCCCGTTACAGTGTATATTTTTCCACAGCCCTGGTACATGGTTGTGAAAAATATGCCTGTTGCATGAATGTGGAATACCGCCCCTGTGCCACGACTGTTTTGCACATCCCAGTCCCACAGCTGTGTACTGTATACCTAGCACACAGTTGTGCACATACATGTAACAGCTATAGTGGAATAATACCCTGTAGCAACCCTTTTGTTCATATCTGACTAGTATTGCTCACATAGCTGGTACATGGCAGTGGGAAATATCGCTGTTACAGCTATGCTAACATAGCTGGCACATGGCTGTGGGAAAAAGCTCTTGTACATGGATGTTGTAAAAACCTATGCTGCATTGCTATTTTGCACATCCATGTTACATTGATATTGGCATACCAGTTATACATCTGTCAAATCTAGGTATGTAACCCCTAGTGTGTTGGCCAGAGCTGTTACAGGGATATTGTACACATAGCTGGTACAGCCCCCGTGGCTCTACTGAGATCGTACAGCTATGTGCACAACCCTGTCCCAGGTATGTGAATGTTACAAGGGTATGCAAGGTTCCCTGTGTATGTGTATGTGTATGTGTATGTGTATGTGTATGTGTATGTATTATGTATATGCATATGTGTCTATGTATATGTATATTTATATGTGTCTATGTATGTATGTATGTATGTATGTATGTATGTATGTATGTATGTATGTATGTATGTATGTATGTATGTATGTATGTATGTATGTATGTATATGTATATGTATATGTCTATCTATATGTCTGTCTATGTACTAGTATATGTCTATGCATATCTATATATCTATGAAATAAAAAAATGTTATGTTTTGCTGAAGAACTCATGACAATGTGCAATGTGTTCATTTGTTAAATTAGTACTAAATAATAAGATCATATGATATTTCCTGTCATATTAATGATTCTAGCTAGCTTACTTTTTTTAACATTCATGCAAGTTGCCATACCATACCGGTATGTTAAATGAAAGTACACTTTCGATAAGGCTCCTGTACACTTTCTTCAGAATATCTTGCTTTGACTGACACTAAAGCTCCTTAACTTTCATCAAAAGCTTGTTACGGCGCTAGTGGTATATCACTCATACCACGCTTGTAGCTACAACTGTCAAGAGCTGATATTTGTAAAGCTAGACGCATGAAATGCGATATATCAGAGCAAAAGATCAATTGGTCCAATCCTTCGAAGGCCATCGATGTCACACAATGGTGACAATGATGTACAAAAAAAGATATTGCACTTGAACGTAGATCTATCTAGACTCCGGTCCTGTTCAGTGACATTGACATTACCACTTTACAAGTACAAACCAAACCAAAACTTGATTGTCTTTTACACCAAAAACATCAACTTCGTACATGTAGTTGCATCAAACACTTTGCCGACAAAAACAAATCAGCCATCGTATAGAAAAAAAGTATTAAAATACACGACAAATTCATAAATATTTGGACTGTAGAGAGATACTTTTACCAACCGTTACCTTTCACAATGAAGGCTCTGAAATCTCTAGATTCTTCATATGATTCGCCTAAAATGTCTTCACTCACGTACTTATACCTAGTATGTGGTTGAAACACAAACCTAATAAAATGTGATACATTTTTAACGACAATAAAACAAAGCTATATTAGTTTCTGTTTGATTAAACTAGATGGCCGTAGGAACTGAAACAATCGTTAGATTGGCCGGGGGTTACTGAAAAAAAATCGTGTGACTGGTTGGAATTGTCAGAAGGCTATGAATCAAATTTGGAGATTGGCTCACTAAGATTAATTGAAATCTGATAACAACGTCACCAGGTAAAATAGAGAGGCAGATGAGAGAAAAACTATAATTGCTACCTGCAGAAATTATAGTTTGTATGTTGAGAGTTATGACCTATTAGTTCGATTCATATTTGTTACATATCTTTTGAAAGCCATCGAAAACATTACCCTATTGTAGTCACGAAATTTACCACCAAGACCCTGGGAAGTGCAGCGCCCTCATTCATTATAGTACGAACCAACTGTCACACATGAAATGTGTCAGCCAACAAAATTTCTTCGATATGTAGAAGAAATTACTTTAATTTTGAGAGCAAGAAAATTATTTACATATGCAAATCTCCAATAACCAGAAAATACAAGCGTATACTTATAGTACGATAATATGGACAACGCTCAATGTAGCTGGAACGTATACCATGTCACCGACATCTAACGAACCACAGCATGCCCATGAGGGACTTCTCTTACGACGTACATACACAAACATTGGTGTACAGAAGAGAGCACACGAGCACAGATAGACAGGCACACACACATACATACATACATACATACATACATACATACATACATACATACATACATACATA